>NC_053494.1:171188097-171818097 GCF_905171775.1 Rana temporaria | reverse complement strand
TTTCACACAGTTTTTTAAAAAAAAGGGATCTTCTGTTTATTCTTTAATTTTATGTTTAGACAGTGATTTATGAGAAGTATTGAGCTGTCACTGCTTTTCATTCAGTCTGTTACATATGACTAACCCCAATTGGTATGTTTTTTTTTTTTTTTACAGAAAGAGATACAAGCCATGAGTCAGTGCAGCCACCCCAATGTTGTAACATATTATACCTCATTTGTGGTGAAGGAGGAGCTGTGGCTGGTTATGAAGTTACTAAGTGGAGGTAATGTATATGTCATGTATGTCAACTGACAAAGCCTGGTGATGACTTAGGCCCCATACACGCGATAGAATTTATCCGCGAATACGGTCCAGCGGACCGTTTCCGCGGATAAATCCTCTCGTGGATTTCGGCGGATTTTCATGCGATGGTGTGTACACACCATCGCATTGAAATCCGCGCCGAAATCCTCTGGCGATGTCGTGTCGCGCCGTCGCCGCGATTATGACGCGGCGACGTGCGCGACGCTGTCATATAAGGAATCATTACGACGCATGCGGGGGATCCCTTCGGACGGATGGATTCGGTGAGTCTGTACAGACCAGCGGATCTATCCGTTGGGATGGACTCCAGCAGATGGATATGTTGTGCATGTCAGCGAATATCCGATCTGCTGGAATCCATCCCATGGGAGAAATATCCGCGGAAACAGATCCGCTGGCGTGTACACACCATAGGATCTATCCGCTGAAATCCGCTGAAATCCATTTGCTGGGATTTATCTGCGGATGGATTCTATGGTGTGTACGAGGCCTTAGTGTTGCAGTCAGGCCCGGATTTACTCCCCTTGCCGCCCCAATGCCAGTTCCTTTAATGCCGCCCCCGCCTGCCAGTACAGGGGGACATTATCCGCAGGACACTGAGAAGCGGGGGGGGGGGTTGTGCTGCTGCCGAATATGACATTGAGAGGTGTGGGGGGGGGGGGGGGGGGGGTGCTGCTGTCAAAAATTGCATGGAGAACTGGGGGGGTGCTCACCTCTTCCCTCAGTTTTCTCTCCTCTCACAATCCGTAAAATGACACTCCCGAAGTGAAAGTGGTGAAAGTGTCCTCTCCGCCACAGTGCCGCCCCTGCACATACTGCCGCCCCGAGGCCTGGCCTTGTTGGCCTTGTCTAGAATCGGACCCTGGTTTCAGTAGGGTTTCTCAACTATTAACCACTTAACCCCCGGACCATATTGCTGGTCAAAGACCAGAGCACTTTTTGCGATTCGGCACTGCGTCGCTTTAACTGACAATTGCGCGGTCGTGCGATGTGGCTCCCAAACAAAATTGACATCCTTTTTTTTCCCCACAAATAGAGCTTTCTTTTGGTGGTATTTGATTTTAGTTTTTGCGCTTTAAACAAAAATAGAGCGACAATTTTGAAAAAAATTAATATTTTTTACTTTTTGCTATAATAAATATCCCCCAAAAATATATAAAAAAAACGTTTTTTTTTCCTCAGTTTAGGCCGATACGTATTCTTCTACATATTTTTCGTAAAAAAAAAAAAAATCGCAATAAACGTTTATTGATTGGTTTGCGCAAAAGTTATAGCGTTTACAAATAGGGGGTATTTTTATGGCATTTTTTATTAATATATTTTTTTTACTAGTAATGGCGGCGATCAGCGTATTTTTTTCGGTACTGCGACATTATGGCGGACACTTCGGACACTTTTGACACATTTTTGGGACCATTGGCATTTTTTATAGCGATCAGTGCTATAAAATGCATTGGATTACTATAAAAATGCCACTGGCAGTGAAGGGGTTAACACTAGGGGGCGGGGAAGGGGTTAAGTATGTTCCCTGGGTGTGTTCTAACTGTAGGGGGGGTGGACTGACATGGGGAAATGACTGATCTTCTGTTCATACATTGTATGAACAGAAGATCAGCATTTCTCTCCCTGACAGGCTGGGAGCTGTGTCGCCGGGCACGCACACGGGAGTCGGGGGCGATTGCGGGGGGCACACACGTGCCCCTAGTGGCCTGCGCGAGAGCCGACGTATAGCTACGGGCTCTCACGCAGGGGAGCCGACCTGCCGCCGTATAACTGCGGCGGCTGGTCGGCAAGCAGTTAAAAGCCATATTTACCTTCATAAAAAGAAGTATAGAAATCTGCGCTTAGGCAAAGAAAGAAGGCTGCTAGCCCCCCCCCCCCCCTAAAGAAGCTCCCCGAGAGCAGCTCTAAAAGATATAAAGAGTGATGTGCTGGTGGTGGCGCTGCCTGTACCTGAAGAGTGACCTACAGGACCCCGTGTAGGCTAAAAATAAGGCTGTGATAGGCCAATAAGATTGAGACTGTTATTAGCCACTAGAGGTACCCAGGTAAGTGAGCAGTAAATCAATATTAATTAGATGTGTATTAAATAGTCACTAGTAAAAAACCCTACTACCATAAATAACGTAAGGTATGTAAACCATAAAGTCCTGTGCTCCACACACAATATGAAATTTAAGTGCCGTTATGCTTAATGGTTGATATCCTAAACATAAGTATAATCCAGTAAATAAATTAGGGATAAGGGGGGAAGGTAAAAGCAAGTGTAACCACTAATAATCAGGCATTCAAATGGGATGCCTGTATTGGATCATTCACCTTGTCAGGTGTTGTTGCTGTAACCGATATAGCATAACAAAAAGGGGAGAGATAGATGGTCTGTGGTGAAACAGACACTGAAAGAGGTTACTTGCAGCAACAAAAATATGATCAAAGTCGAAATACTTGAAATTTCGTCATATTTATTTCGATATCAAAAATGTAAATATACAATGAATCTGGAAAAGTGCAATTTAATAAGCCAGAAAAAAATAAAAGATAAAATAATGAAAAAAAGGATATCATGTGAATAATAACCATGTACATATATAACAGGCATGACTTACACAAACAAACAAATAACACAGCACTGGGCCGGACGCTGTGGTTATAATCCAACATGACCCTAATGGCCGTGCACATAAAGGTATAATAAATTAAACGATCAAAAATCAGTGCAAAAAAGTGTTTCTCAGTCCACATCAAAAAATATATAAATAAAATATAGAAAATAATATTTAGTACTGTCCAAAGGGATAGCTTCCAGACACTTTCCAATTCTAGGCAATTCACAATAGATATGAGTGGTTGGTGCTCTGTTACAACAGAAGTGTTGAGGTGACTATTGTGCCCCCCCACATGGGTCCCCACTCACCAGCTCCCATCACCCCTACAGGGGTAATTAGCATGTAGGATCAGATCCAAGTGGTTTCCAATGATCGGTCCCACCACTTCTAGGAACAGCAGACTCCAAGCACTCTCTCAGTGTCCCAAGGTTTATAAAGGCAATAGCAGATATTCTCAGCGAGCTTAAAAAGACGCTGGGGGTGATGGTGAGAGATATATCTGACGAGAGCCCCCTTTTGTTGAAGGAAGTGATTATTGCCCCAATTGGAGCCCTAAAAAGCCCAAATCTTGTCTGAGGGTCACATTGGGGTGGTATAAGGATATCTATGTCCACCTGAAGTTCAGTCACTAGAGGGCTTTTGGACATGTGGGCACAATCCAACCACACTAAAGCCCTGTACACACGATCAGTTTGTCTGCTGAAATCCGACCGATGGACTGTTTTCATCGGACAAACCGATCGTGTGTGGGCCCCATCAGTTTTATTTCCAAAAATAGAACATGTTTTACATTTTTCCTATGGATAAAAAACCTATAGAAAAATCTGATCGTCTGTGTGGAAGTCCATTGGACAGAAATCTACGCATTGCTCAGAATCAAGTCGACGCATGCTCGGAAGCATTGAACTTCATTTGTTTCGGCTCGTCGTCGTGTTTTACATCACCGCGTTTTGGCACAATCGGATTTTTGACTGATGGTGTGTAGGCAAGACTGATGACAGTCAGCTTCATTGGATATGCGATGAAAAAATCCATCGGATTAGATTCCATCAGATATCCGATCGTGTGTACAGGGCTTAAGATTACCATCAGACGTTAACAGACTGTCCACCAGCTCATTCATTTTCTAGCACCAGAGTGTGTCAGGAAAGACTTGCAGATATACAGACATTCTCCAGCCTGGTCATAAATAGTAGAAGGAGTAAACACTATTGAATATTCATAGGAATTCAATGTTCCCTGGAGAGGTATGTAGGAAGAGTCTTCTATTGCCGGATGTTTTTAGTAGAATTTTTTTACATTTTTAATTTAATTTTTTAAATACATTTTTTGATTTAAAATGATATGTCATTCAGATTAGAATTACATTTCTTTTCAGGTTCAATGCTGGATATAATAAAGCACGTTGTTGGCAGAGGAGAACACAAGAGTGGAGTGTTAGAAGAACCAATTATCGCAACAATACTTAAAGAAGTTTTGGAAGGCTTAGATTATCTTCATAGAAATGGTCAAATTCACAGGTATGTTAAAATATTTCTATTTTGGCAAGTTAAAGTGGAGTTTTAGTGTTTATTAAAAGTCAGCAGCTACAAAAAGTGTAGCTGCTGACTTTTAATAAAAAGACACTTACCTGCTCCACGGACCAGCGACGCGGCCGCACAGAGTTCCCGCTCCTCTCCCCCTCCTCTCTGGCCGGCGCCACCATTCATAGAGTGGGCACCCAGCCGTGACAGCTTTCGGCTTCACGGCCAGGCACTCACTGCGCATGTGTGAGTCGCGCTACTCTCTATGAGTGGACAGGCGATCTCCTGTGTCCCTGGAGATCGCCTAAAGGGAGGGGCTGCCTAAGACGAGAAGAGAAGTCACAGAGGCTGTCCCTGGGTGGAAGGAGGAAGTGGGACAGGAAGTCCCACTCCTACCAAACCCCCCCCCCCAAAAAAAAATTACATGCCAAGTGCTTAAAGCAGAAGTTACACTTTTGGGTGAAATTCCGCTTTAAAGTGATTGTAATGGAAAAAAACAAAAACCAGACATACTAACCTATCTATGTAATGGAAATGCACAGAGCAGCACTGAACCTCCTCCTCGGGTCCCCCATTGGGGCTCTTGGCTCCTCCTCTCTGTCCAGTGCCCTTATGGGAAGCTGCTTCCCATGGGGGCACTCGTGCATACTCTCTCCGAACCCCCCTGCTGCATTTATTGACACAGACAGCGGGTCTTGGCCTCGCCTCTTGCTGCCTTGTTCTGGCTTTGATTGCCAATGGCTTCCAGTGCCCAAGCAAAACCAGTGAGAAACAAAAGTGAGGGGAGAGAAAGGCTGCAGACGTGCACAGCGCTGGATCGAATAAGGGCTCAGGTAAGTGTAAGGGGGATGAGAGGCCAAATTTGATGTCTAAACATTTTTTATCTTAATACAATGAATTCATTAAGGTAAAAAATGTTTAGGCTTTAGAACCACTTTAACACTGTGTTATGTGAAGTAAATTAAATCAAATAAGCAATGTCTGTAGGTTATGAATAGTGACTCTGATAAAGAAGCACGCCACTTCAAAACGTCTCATCCATTCCTGAAGAACATTCTGTGGGCTCTTTTGGTTCTTTCCTTCTTTGGACATCACCACTCGGTCAGGCGCTTACATCACTTCTGATTGGTGGCTTCTGGTGACGCCATCTCCAGGTTCCTGTACTGCCGCAGTGCGGCCATTTTGTTGGTGGTTGTCTCTACTGCACAGCAAGATCATCATATTGCTGTTCTTTTTCCCTTTTCCCATTTTGGAATTGGCAGTTCCCAGACTGTTTGGCCACCAAGTTGCCCTTTTTTCTACTGGGGGAAACTATATCACGCCAAGTACAGCATCAGTCTGTATGTAGATTGGAACTTTGAGCCCACTTGGTTATATTTTACCAGTGACTAATAAACATTGGAACACTATTCCTTGCAGCATATGGTAACTTCCCTTTTGTACACGGGTTATTTGATCACCAGTCCCCCAGTGCACCTTGAAGCGCTACCTTTTGTTTCATTATAGTACAGTAAGTGAATGTCGTCATGCTAGGACAGGAAGTGTGGTAACGGTGGCATCACCATTTAAAAATAAGGTCTGAAAAAAATGAATACGTTCACCATGTGCAAGGGCTGTTAGGCTGTTATATCTGTCTGATATGTGCACAATAATACCTATTGATCCTGCCAGAAATCTAATGAGCTGTCAACTTCCAGCAATATAAACTGACATAGGTTATAATCTCTCTTCACTCTATCCAAAACAAAAAAAAAGTTTGGGCTTTAGTTATACTTTAACCACTTGCTGTCGTTATACGGCAGCAGGTCGGCATGTTTGCGCAAATTGCTGTAACTGTTCGTCGGCTCCTTTAAGGAGCCGTAGCAGGAGCTCGCCCACTGTACGGCGGGGGAGACGATGCGCGTGGCCACCAGTGCGATGACCGCTAGCCACCCGCGATCACGGGAAGGAGAGCCAGAACGGGGATCTGTCTGTGTATACAGACAGATCCCTGTTCTGACAGGGGAGTTAAAGAGAGATCTGCTGTTCCTAGTGATCAGGAACAGCGATATTTCTCCTCCTGCAATCAGCCCAGCCCCCTCACAGTTAGAATCACTACCTAGGGAACACACTTAACCCCTTGATCGCCCCCTAGTGTTAACCTAAAAAAACACAGAGGTGATCAAACACCACCAAAAGAAAGTTCTATTTGTGTGGAAAAAAGGATGTCAATTTTGTTTGGGTATAGCATCGCACGACTGCGCAATTGTCAGTGCTGTATCGTAAAAAAATGGCCTGGTCATTAAGGTCTGTTAGTGGTTAAAGCTCATAGATGTGAGTAGGTTCTTAATGGAAAGGCACCATGTCCTGTGAGCTACATTGCTTAATTAGGTGGAGAGCATGACATCACCGCAACACCTCTTCACCTTGTCCTATTAGAGAACACTTTGCATCCATTGAGAAAATGCAAAGTGATTTCTGAATGCTGCCTATGCGGAGCAGGTGACCTCCTGTGTTCACAATGCAGGCACAGGGCCTTGAAGCTAGTGGAGATCACTGGAGTAATGGTGTCTACTACAGTGATTTCCACCTTCTAGAGCAGTGGTTCTCAACCTGGGGGTCGGGACCCCCTCGGGGGTCGAATGATGATTTGCCAGGGGTCACCGAATCCTGGGCTGTTCCAAAAGCCTGCACCGCTCTCCCAGCCTCTTTGCCCACTCAGCCTCTTCGCAGGTGCCCATTCAGTTCATGGCATGGCTGGGGGGGCATAGACTAGAGGTCAGCTGACTGGTGATGAATGTGAATTGGGAGGGGCTGGAGAAGACCCTATCTCCTGATTTCGGCAAAGGTGTCACTGCTACGAGACACCACAAAGGGGTTTTAATATTGTACAAGTGGAAGGAACTCAAGGAGCTCCAAATGTTAATGGGTTAGGGGCGCAAATTACTTGGGTGCTCACAACCCACACTACGAAAATTATTTTACCGTTAGGGGTCCCCACAACCTGGGAAATTTTATCAAGGGGTCACGGCACTAGGTAGGTTGAGAACCACTGTTCTAGAGGGATCCCACAGGTATTGTGTATACATATATACTAGGGTTGTCCCGATACCACTTTTTTAGGACCGAGTACAAGTACTGATCCTTTTTCTCATGTACTCGCCCATACCGATTACCGATACTTTTTTTTAAATGTGTCCATGTGTCCCCAAATGCAGCCTTGTGTCCCCAAATGCAGCCATGTGTAGCCTTGTGTCCCAAATGCAGCCATGTGTCCCCAAATGCAGCCTTGTGTCCCCAAATGCAGCCATGTGTAGCCTTGTGTCCCAAATGCAGCCATGTGTAGCCTTGTGTCCCAAATGCAGCCATGTGTAGCCTTGTGTCCCAAATGCAGCCATGTGTAGCCTTGTGTCCCCAATGCAGCCATGTGTCCCTAAATGCAGCCTTGTGTCCCTAAATGCAGCCTTGTGTCCCCAATTGTGTCCCCGAATGCAGCCATGTGTAGCCTTGTGTCCCCAATGCAGCCATGTGTCCCCAAATGCAGCCTTGTGTCACCAATTATGTCCCCAAATGCAGCCATGTGTAGCCTTGTGTCCCCAATGCAGCCATGTGTCCCCAAATGCAGCCTTGTGTCCCCAATTATGTCCCCAAATGCAGCCTAGTGTCCCCAAATGCAGCCATGTGTAGGTCCCCAGTGGCCTACATGTGTAGGCAAAGAGAGAGCCCCCCGCCACCGCCGCTGCCGTCTAGTTGATCAGCACGACACGCGTCAGGGAACACACAGCTATTAAAATTAAAGCTGTCCCGCTCTTCGCCGCTCTCTGCCCCCCTCTCCACCCCCCTCTCAGCCCGCTCGTCACTCCCCAAAAAAGTATCGGGTGAAGCATCGGGAGAATTTGCGTGAGTACAAGTACTCGCGCAAATGCTCAGTATCGGTACCGATACTAGTATGGGGACAACCCGATGTACATAGGTCTTAGCTATGTAAAAATATCCATCCCTGGAATTCTTCCTTAAACTACTTAATTTTTGCCCTGAGCATCATATCTTCAGAAAAATAAGAAGGCAGTGGACAAGACTTTTAATCTACATTAATAAAAGCAGCGTATTGGGTTTATTTTATTTGGTTATGATTGACCCGCTGTGAATCATGGCAGAGTAATATTATGATGCAGATCAAAGCCCGAACATATTTCCTAATCTTATTTCCTCTGTGAGTCACATGCAGAAAACTGGGCTCTAAAGCTATTGAAACAATGAGTTTTTCTGTCAATGCAATTAACTAAGAGCAAACTTTGTCTATAAGAAAAAAGTGCAAAATGACAATTCTTTTTATTCTCTCCTCTCAGGGATTTAAAGGCCGGTAATATCCTTTTGGGAGAAGATGGATCAATACAGATAGCAGGTAATTTAATGCTATCCAATGCTATCTAATGCTATCAAGGAAACACTACATTTGTGCTAAAGTCAGAACATTCACTGTGTTCACTTAAAGTAGTAGTAAAGTCTGCTCTGTGATTTCTATATACAGGTAAGCCTATAATAACCTGTAAGTCAGGGCTCGACAAATCCCAGTCGCCATAGCGACTAGAAATAGTGTCCTGGCGACTTGGCTTGGAAGGTGGGCTGGCACCATCTGGTGGTGAGCCGTTGGTATTACAAGTTATTACCACCAGGTGTGAGCTGGCACCATCTGGTGGTGAGCCGTTGGTATTACAAGTTATTACCACCAGGTGTGAGCTGGCGCCATCTGGTGGTGAGCCGTTGGTATTACAAGTTATTACCACCAGATGTGTAAGCTGGAGCCATCTGGTGGTGGCCGTTGGTATTACAAGTTAAGCATTACAAGTTAAACAGCAATTCTAATGTCATTTTTCACTATTTTCACTGCCATCTTCTTCCCTCTAATTAGAACCCCCAAACATTATATATATTTTTTATCCTAACACCCTAGAGAATAAAATGGCGATTGTTGCAATACTTTCTGTCACGCCGTATTTGCATAGCAGTCTTACAAGCACACTTTTTTGGGAAAAAATTACACCTTTTTTAATTAAAAAATAAGACAACAGTAAAGTTATCCCCATTTTTTTTAATATTAAAAAAGATAATGTTACGCCGAGTAAATTCATACCCAACATGTCACGCTTCAAAATTGCGTCCGCTCGTGGAATGCCGACAAACTTTTACCCTTTAAAATCTTCATAGGCGACGTTTAAAAAAATCTACAGGTTGCATGTTTTGAGTTACAGAGGAGGTCTAGGGCTAGAATTATTGCTCTCGCTCTACCGATGGCGGCGATACCTCACATGTGTGGTTTGAACACCGTTTACATATGCGGGCGCTGCTCACGTATGTGTTCGCTTCTGCGCGCAAGCTCGTCGGGACGGGGTGCATTTTCTGGCTCCTAAGTTTTTTAGCTGGCTCCTAGATTCCAAGCAAATTTGTTAAACCCTGCTGTAAGTAAAATGAATATTTCCTAAACGTCCACCGTTTAGGAGATATTCACACTGGATACAGCTGGTGACACCCCCGGAGCATGCACTCGGAAGGTCCGGCATACTGTGCTGGACTTTCAGAGCTCTGTGCCGGAGCCGAGTGATGTAATTGTGGCTCCAGCCATTCATACAGCTGGAGCTTGCAAACCTGGAAGGAAGACCAGGGGAAGATGGAAGCCCTGTCAGCGGTGACAGCACACCATGGTAAGTAAGTCATAATGTGGTAGTATGTGATGCATACTAGCACATTATACAATTGCCTTACAGGGAGAAAGTTTTTATTATTTTTTTCACTGCCACGGTTTACAGCCGCTTTAAAAGCTGAAATGTGGGCTATGCAAATGTGGTTCAGGCATATGTAGTCTTACTTGAATTTCGGTGTCTGTTGTGTATTTTTACAAAATCTGTGCGGTAATCCAGAAGGAAACAACAACTGCATGTTGCCTCTGTGCAGGAGTTTCCTGTATTAAAGTAGAATTTCAGCTAAAGCCTAACTAGTCTTAAAAATACCCCTTCCTAAAGTGGTTCTAAACCCTTTACAACCACTTCTACCTACAGGTAAGCCTACATTAAGGACATCCACTGTTAAGGAGATATTTTCAATAATGACGGGCGGCGAATGCGCACTTTAGCAACGACGATCGTGCCATTCCTAAAGGACTGGAGGCTCCCTCGCTCATGCGCGAGAGTGACGTCATCGCGGCTCCGGCCACTCACAGCGCCGCAGCCGCGATATCCGGAAGTAACCCCCGGGAGAGATGTCGGCCTCCCAAGCGGTGTACGAGGATGGCTGCGGGGGCTTCGATCTGAGGTGAGTATTACATAATGAGCTAGTATGATATGCATACTAGCTCATTATGCCTTTGTCTTGCAGGGGGTGTTTTTTTTTTTAAAAGAAGTGGGTTTACAATCACTTTAACACCTATACTAAATAACCTGTGTGAGAAAAGATGTACTGTATATAGTTACCTATTTTCAGCCTGCTCCGGTCCAGTCACATGATCCCCTGTGTCAGTCTGCTGTGGCTGCAGGGGAATAGAGAGTGCCTGACAATGCCGTGAGTAATGGCGTCAGCCTCTCCTCTGCATCCACCGCTGACTGACACAGGGTTGCCAGATCACATGACCGGACTGGAATAGGCTGAAAATAGGTAAATACTGTATATACATCTTTTATACACAGGTTACTTAATATAGGAGTTAGGACCGGGGAGAATGGACATTTTTAAGACTAGTTAGTCTTTAGCTGGAATTCTACTTTAAGACCAGTTATTGCTGCTATCTCTCCTCGTTCAGGGTGAATGGTCTTGTATCCGCCCTCCCATAATTTTCTGTAGTCAGCTTGTAGGCGGTGGACCTGCTTGGTGCCTCTAACTGCTCTGGTCTCCCAGACCATGCCATATGCAAAACTGGGAAAACTATAGTTTTATGGCATTTTTATTAATATTTTTTTTGTACTAGTAATGGAGGCGATCAGCGATTTTTATCATGACTGCGACATTATGGCGGACACATCGGACACCGTTGACGCCATTTTGGGACCATTGTCATTTATACAGCGATCAGTGCTATAAAAATGCACCGATTACTGTGTAAATGACACTGGCAATGAAGAAGTTAACCAGTAGGGGGCACTGAAGGGCTTAAGTGTGTCCTAGGGAGTGATTTTAACTGTCTGGGGGATTGGCTATCAGTGACACAACACTGATCGTCTGCTCCCGATCTTCTGCTCTAGGCAGAACGAGGAGATACTGTATTTACACTGGCATCCATCCGTTCTTCAGCTCCGTGACACGATCCCGGGACACTGGCGGACATCAGGTTCGCTGGTCCAGTGGGCACGGTCACGGAGCTCGCGGCAGGCTTGTGCACGTGCGCGCATGGTGGCAAATTCAAAGTGACGTACAGGTACGTTACTTTACGCAGCCAAGGTATATCTGCAGGAGGCGGTCGGCAAGCAGTTAAAAAAACAAAAATAAAGTGATACAAAAGTCTTGTTTTTTCTTCTTTACAAAAAATAAACATGTTATACTTACCTGCTCTGTGAAATGGTTTTGTACAGAGCAGCCCAGTTCCTCCTCTTCTCGGGTCCCTCTTCTGTGCTTCTGGCCCCTCCCTCCTGTTGAGTGCCCCCACAGCAAGCAGCTTGCTATGAGGTCACAGCTCAGTGTTTCCTTTTGGGCCCCATCCCCCTCTCCTGATCGGCTAATTGATCTGCTCCCGCTGCTGTGTCTCAGCCAATCAGGGGGGAGAGTCCTTGACAGCCGAGGCCCTTTTGCACATCACTGGACAGAGATGGGGCTCAGGTAAGTATTAGGGGGGCTGAGGGGGGCTGCTACACACAGAAGTTATTTTTTTTAATCTTAATGCATAAAATGCATTAAGATATAAAACCTGCCTTTACAACTACTTCAAATGTGGTGGCTGCATTTGTTTTTTTTTTTTTTTTAGGCTTTTTAGGCTTTTTTCCTTTATTTTCACATACTTTCTGTCTTAAAGTGGTTGTAAACCCTTACAGATCACTTTAACCTACAGGTAAGCCTAGATTAAGGCTTACTTGTAGGTGCAAAAAATATCTCCTTAACCTACAAGGTTTAAGAGATATTTGTAGAAAAGACTGCACCGATGTCTATGGTGCATGCACACCGTAGACAATGGCGCAGGCGCACTGAGCGTGCCGTTAGTGATGGCGAGCATGCCGTCACTGACGACTCCCATATATATATTGGTTTTTGCAAAAAATATAGCGTCCACAAAATAGGGGATAGATCACACACCGGACACTTTTGACACTTTTATGGGACCATTGACATTTATACAGCGATCAGTGCTATAAAAATGCACTAATTACTGTATAAATGACACTGGCAGGGAAGTGGTTAACACTAGTTGTGATCAAGGGGTTAAAGCTGAGTTCCAACCACAATTAGCATTTTTTAAATGTATGTCCTTTCATCCTGCGTTTTTATAATATAAATCCGGTCACTTACTATTTTACAATCCGCCGCCGATCCGCATAGATATTCAAAAAAGGTAGTTTATAAAACTATATCTACACCGTTGTCATTTTGCTTGTGGGCATTGTGAAGCCTACAGGCACTTACTTCCTGGAAGTCTTGGATGGGGAGTGATAATTGGACAGCGCACTGCATCCTGGGAAATGATGATACACATTTCCCAGGAGCATTAGAGGGCGATGATGTCAGAATCCTAGGTGGATTCAAAGGCAGATTTTGTGGGACCGCATAGCAACAGGCATTTCCAGATGAGTAAAAAAAAAAATGTTCTTTTATTTATTAGTCGTAAGCTAGAGTTTAAAGCAAAATTGTTTTTTTGATGGAACCTCCACTTTAAATATGTTCCTTGGGAGGTGTCTTGAACTGTGGTAAAAGTGTACTGACTGGAGGAGGAGACAGATCGCTATTCCTAATTAGTAAGAACAGATGATCTCTCTACTCCCTCTGTTTACATTGACAGATCCCCGTTCTGGTTCTCTGTGGAGCGATCGCGGGTGGCTGGCGGACATCGCGGTCGCCGGTCACGTGCATCGGCTCTGGCCAGGCGCCCACTGTATCTATTACACCAAACGGCGTACAGCTACGTTGATTCGCGTAATAGAGCCAACCTGCCGCAATATAATGGTGGCGGCTGGTCGGGAAGTCTTTAAAATTTCACATGCTCAGACCATGTACCATTCAGACAATGAGGACACTGGCGATGGGCATTTGGTAAATAAGCAGTCGTCAGGCATTGTCCCCAGTGTCAGTCTGAATGCAAAATATTCATGTTTGATGGAAGTAAATCTTTAATTTCCTTAGACATTGAATATATTCCTTTTTTTTTTTTATCCAAGATGGTAAGAGCGGAAGAGAACAACCATTAATAACTATAATAAATATGATTTACAAGAGCTGACAGAAAATAGGAATAATTGAAGCTAGAATTAGGTTTTGTGCTTTCTTGAATTAAAGTGCAATGGATAGTAGGGGAGGTTGTCTAGAAATGAATTCCTTAGGACTTTATTGAGGAAGACTTATTAGGAGACCCCAAGTAATTTAATTCCTTGGAGAAATTTGAGCAAGAATATACAAGACAGGAGAAAAATGACATAATAAGCATAACGGACAAAAATGTTCTTTCAGTGTATTACTGATTTATATAATTAGGAAATAGGAAACTGAGAAGAGATTTATCGTTTATTTCAATTTAAACATGAATTGGCCTCAGGGATCCGCAGGTTCTTAGATTACTGGGCTAAGACAGATCATAGGAAAGTATTTCAGAACATGAATGTGTGTCCTTTTCCTCTGTAATAATGGTATATTGTTTTTACACTCATCTCCATGTGACCTTGGCCGTCCTGCTCCCATTGCCCATTGTTTGGCACAAGGAGTAATGAAAATTACATCCTATCAGAGGCGGCTCTTTAATTAGGCAAATTAGGCAGTCGTCTAAGGTAATTTTTAAAATGAAATCCGGGGACATTTTTATTTTTACTAATAATGGCGGCAATCAGCGACTCTCTGCCCACTGCCTCACAGCCTGTCAAGTCTTACTCTCCTGGCCCCGACTACTACTGGGTGAGAAGGGGAGGAAGATCACTCCACTCGGGAAGGCAAGGAGATAAGCAGGCAGGTGACTGGCCGGAACTTGAGTCAAGGCAGAAGAACATGCAAGGAAAGCTGAATGGGCATACACCCGAAACTGAAGAAATATTCCCTCCGCTCTGACCAGCACATGATCATCAGAAGGGGGCACAGTTAATGAAAAAAAATACATCCCCCTAAGCTAGTAGGTGCGCTGGAGCGGGGGTGTGTAATTCAGATTTTTTTAATTCTGCACTGTCTTTTAAATTGCCCCAGCCCCTGTTCAAATCCAATCCAGGGACAGTGTCCTCAATCCGGGGACTGTCCCCAGAAACCGGGGATGTCTGGTCACCCTAGCCTAAGGCCTCACACTCACAGGGGCCTCGTGGCCGCCTAACTTACCCAATGCATTACCCCAGTTTTGAGGGACAGGGGACCTAAACGCTGCTGTGCTCAGGCAGCGTTAAGAGCCCTGACTCAGGAACGGGGCCCGCCAGCGTTCCTAACAACCAGTGAATATCGGTGACACCACCCCTTGTGGCGTCAATGACCCAGCATGCCCTCAGTCAATGACGTCACAAGGGGAGCTGGTTCACCAGGTGACATCACCGGGGTGACGCCAGCCCCTTAGTTATTAAAGAGCAGGATCTGGGGCCACCTTGTTAAAGGGGTTTTCCAGATTCTGATAAGCCCCCTGCAGGCAGACCCCCACAACCACTGGCCAGGGTTATGGGGAAGAGGCTCTTGTCCTTAAATTATTTTTCTTATCATGGGTGTGAGTGGGGCCCCATGTCAAGTTTTGCCTAAGGCCTCACAAAGCCTAGACTTGCCTCTGCATCCTATGGTTCATGGCCATGCCCAAACTCCTACTACAGTAGAATACCCATACACATCCATGGCATTAGTTAGCTGCAAGGAGAAACAGCCCAGGGAATTGCAGTAATCTCATAAGCACCTCATTTTCCCCACTTATAAAACTCCCATGGATCAGCAATTTTTTACGTTTTGTTCTTACATTTTTTAGCTGCTGCATTGCATCATGGAACTTAAAGCGGAACTTCACCCAAAAGTGGAAGTTCTGCTTGTTTGCCTCCTCCCCCCACCCTCCACTTTAGCATTTGGCACAACCTTTTTTCCAGGGGGGTTTGTGGGTACCTGGTTTTGACAGGCAAGTACATGCTCCCGCTTCCACCCAGATCTCTGCGGTGATCCATGCGGAAGTTCACCCCTCTTCCTCTTCACCTGCAGCCTTCTGGGCATGCACAGTGTGAAGGTGGCTGCTAAGAACCTCCTGGAAGACAGGTATGCTGTCCCCCCTACCCCTGAAAGGTGCCAATGGTGGCACCGGGGGGGGGGGGATTAGAAGGAATCTGATGAGCGAAAGTTCCACTTTTGGGTGGATCTCCGCTTTAAAATGTTGTGTTGGAAAGGTAAGTTCCTTTGTTGTAACTGTGGATGTCAGTGTACCCAAAGTACCTCTTTAAACTGTCAGTACTGCAAACTGCTGATATTTATAAGTGAATTGTTGCGGGGTGGAGACTCTCCTAAGGTCATGGACAGGTCACCATCAAACCAGACATTGAAATCTTTTATTGGAAATTACTGATAAATATTGTTGTTGGTAAACATTGATTTATAGAGTGTACTCATATATTGTATCACGTATATTTCTTTATTTTCAGATTTTGGTGTCAGTTCATTTTTAGCAACAGGTGGTGATGTCACCAGAAATAAAGTAAGAAAAACCTTTGTTGGCACCCCCTGCTGGATGGCCCCAGAAGTAATGGAACAGGTAGGCATGGCTTTGGTTATATAGCACTAGTTTGCACATTTGACTTTGTTGCTAGATTAAAAAGATTAAATGTTAGCCTGTCCAGTGTGTAGAACCACAACATGCTGTATAGCGCTAAGGAACGAAACTGTGACATATATTGGATGCCGAAAATCATTCGGTAGCAGTGGCTCTTCAAGAGAGCAGAGATCAGTGGGATTGGTGTGTTTAAGCTCTTCTTTAGCTCAGGTTCACACTGGGCTGTGGGAATGAAGCCGTGCGAGTTCAGCCAAACTCGCACAATTTCACTCCCGCTGGCAGTCCCGATTTCGGCTGGATTACAGAGACATCTGTGCAGATTACAGAAACGACTTTTTGAAATCGGTGAAGTGCTGCAGATGCGGCATCGCACCAATTAGGTCGATGCCATTGCTGGCAAATCCTGCTGTTTTGACATGTGATTTGTCATGTGTGAACCTGGGCTTACAGGCAACCAGTATTTAAAGCGGGAGTTCACCCATAAAACAATTTTTCCCCATAGATGGATGCTAGATTCCTGCTCGTTTTGTCTAGGGGAATCGTAGTTGTTTTAAAATATGAGCCGTATTTACCGTTTTCGAGATGCATCTTCTCCGTCGCTTCCGGGTATGGGTCTTCAGGAGCGGTTGTTCCTTCTTGATTGACAGTCTTCCGAGAGGCTTCCGACGGTCGCATCCATCGCGTCACTAGTAGCCGAAAGAAGCCGAACGTCGGTGCGGCTCTATACTGCGCCTGCGCACCGACGTTCGGCTTCTTTCGGAAAATCGTGACGCGATGGATGCGACCGTCGGAAGCCTCTCGGAAGACTGTCAATCAAAATAGGAACGGCCAGTCCCGCAGCCCATACCTGGAAGCGGCGGAGAAGATGCATCTCGTAAACGGTAAGTACGGCTCATATTTTAAAACAACTAGCCGATTCCCCTAGACAAAACGAGCATCCAAGGGGAAAAAGTGTTATGTACGGGTGAACCCCCGCTTTAAAACTTTTTGTCTAGCAACAGGGTCACTTAAAGGGAATACTGGTACTCATTTGATTTATTGCAATAAATGTTGTTTCTAGCTATGCTTACTTAAAGCGGTTGTATACCCGCACTGAATTTTTTTTTTAAATAAAAAAACCTGTAAAGCAAAGGCATAATAAGCTAGTATGCAGCACATACTAGCTCATTATGAAATACCTTAGAACGAGGGCTCGGCATCTGATCCTGGTCCACGCCCATTTTACCTCTGTGTCTCTTCTGGGTTCGCGGCTCCGGCACTGTGAGAGGCCAGGGCCGCGATTACATCACTCCCGCACCTGCGTGTGGGAGTCGTCTTCCCCGAAAGGCCCAGCAACGTCTGCCAGACCTTCAGCTGGGCCTTCACAGCGCATGCACCACTGATGTCAGCGGCTGCATGCAAAGTAAATATAGGCTTACCTATAGGTAAAAATAAAAAATAAAGGGTATGCTTTCATTTGCTTTGATGATATTATAAAACCATTATATATTCATCCATGAATCTCCTAAAAAATCTATTTGACATTAATCAGTACATGTAATCAATGACTCTTTAGGTTCGAGGATATGACTTTAAAGCCGATATATGGAGCTTCGGAATAACGACAATTGAACTAGCCACGGGTGCAGCTCCCTATCACAAGTATCCTCCAATGAAGGTAAGAGCAAACTATGAAGTATGGGTGTCCAGCACATTGATCTTCTGAACCATACGTTCAGTACAATCAGTCCACACACAGATGTCTTAAAACACATCACACTATCTGCTTCCATAAACTGGTCTGTAGTAACCATGGTCTGTAGTAGCAGAGCTACATTTTCTGTTTCAAATATTTTATTGAATTTTAAATAAACAACAAAATTCCATTAACAGAGCATGTACAATAATGTAATACAGGAGTCTCCATACTTTTCAAGCAAAGGGCCAGTTTACTATCTTTGAGACTTCAGGGGGGCCGGATTCTGACCAATGGGGGTAGAAAATGCCCCAGGGCCGAGCATCAGTGAGAATAAACATGGCCCCAGTGTTGGTGGGCAGTAGGAGGAGGAATAGTGCTCCATCATTGCTATTAGTAGAAGAAAGAGAGCCCCATTGTTGGTGTCATTGGGAGGAATAGTGCCTCATATCATTGGGAGCAATACTGCCCCAAGGGCCGGATAAAGGCTAGCAAAGGGCCACATCCGGTCCTTGGGCCGCAGTTTGGAGACCCCTGATGTAATAGAAATAGATATTCCATTAAAGGGGGTGTTTTTTTTAAGTTTATTAAAAGTCAGCAGCTACAAAAAGTGTAGCTGCTGGCTTTTAATAAACAGACACTTACCTGCTCCACGGTTCCAGCGACGCGCCGGCCGGAGCTCCGCTCCTCGCCCCCCCTCGCTGGCCGGCGTCTTCATTCCTAGTGTGGGCACCCGGCAGTGACAGCTTTCGGCTTCATGGCCGGGCACCCACTCCGCATGCGCGAGCGGCACTGCGCATGCACGAGTGGTGCGGCGCCGTCCGATTGGACAGGCGCTTGCCTACAGGGAGGGGCTGCAATAAGGCGATTAAGCTATTCGCCTTACCAGCCCCTCGGCGGAAGGAGGAAGTGGGACTGGAAGTCCCACTTTTCCTGAAGCCCCCACTCCCCCCCCAAAAAAATTACATGCCAAATGTGGCATGTAAGGGGGCAAGGAGTGGATTAAGCGGAAGTTCCATTTTTAGGTGGAACTCCGCTTTAACAAAACATGTATAATAGTATAGTAGAAAAAGGCGTAATCATTCATTAAA
Source organism: Rana temporaria (assembly GCF_905171775.1). Taxonomy (NCBI): domain Eukaryota; kingdom Metazoa; phylum Chordata; class Amphibia; order Anura; family Ranidae; genus Rana; species Rana temporaria. The sequence goes on along the minus strand of NC_053494.1, from coordinate 171,799,024 downwards.
GTAACTCTTATAAATGTAAATGAAAATAGATAACCTAGCGGATTGTAGGAAAATATTATGTAACATGAAATGTCATAATCATAGCTTCATGGCAGCTATTTGATGACAAGTAATTGAGAAATTAAGTTGATTGAAATAATATAATATAATTATGTCATCTATGAATAGAATAGAATTAACCTATAAAGTAATATAAAGTTAGGGGGCCAGATTCAGAAAGATCAGCGGATCTTTCTGCTGGCGTAACGTAACTCATTTACGTTACGCCGCCGCAAGTTTTTCAGGCAAGTGCTGTATTCACAAAGCACTTGCATGTAAAGTTGCGGCGGCGTAGCGTAAATCCACCCGGCGGAATTCAAATTCGGCGGGTAGGGGGCGTGTATCATTTAAATGATGCGCGTCCACGCGCCGAACGAACTGCGCATGCGCCGGCCGCGACTGAATCCCAGTGCGCATGCTCCAAATGACGTCGGCAACTCGTCATGCTTTCGTCGTGAACGTAAATTACGTCCAGCCGTATTCGCGAACGACTTAAGCAAACAACGTAAAAATTTCAAAACTCGGCGCGGGAACGACGGCCATACTTAACATAGGATACGCCGCACATGCCCCTCATATAGCAGGGGTAACTATACGCCGGAAAAAGCTGAACACAAACGACGTAAAAAAAAAGCGCCGGGCGGTCGTTCGTTTCTGAATCGGCGTAACTCCTCATTTGCATAATCCTTGCGTAATAATATGGAAGCGCCACCTAGCGGCCGGCCTGGAATTGCAGCCTAAGATCTGACGGCGTAAGACACTTACACCTGTCGGATCTTAGGCATATCAATGCGTAATCTGATTCTATGAATCAGGCGCATAGATACGACGGCCGGACTCAGAGATACGACGGCGTATCAGGAGATACGCCGGCGTATCTCTTTTCTGAATCCGGCCCAATGTGTTGTAGAATAGCTGGGGGAATAAATTAGGCTAAACCAGGGCCAAATTCCTTCGCTTGGCTTTATCTGGTGCGAAGGTCAAAAATGCAGAGCTACATTTTTATGACACATAACATTTTTGTGTAATGTTTATAAATGTACAGCGGTCTTCCCCACCGTGACAAACCTATGCGACCTCCTGATAGAAATATACTTCTGACCCATTAGGACTCAAGATTTCATAAGTGATTAGTGGTGGAAACACTTAAGCAAAGAGGGTAATCAGCTGGAGGAGAAATATCATGCCTTGTTTTGCTTACATATTGCTAATACCTCGATGTCTACTGAGAGCTGGAAATATCATTTTAGAACTGGGCATTGAAGCAAAGTAAAGATTGAACTGTATTTATAGAAACCACACCGGTTCAGCCTGTACTGTGAAAGTGAAATGTGCAATCTGGTTATTACAGACCGTGTTTGTCATAAAAAAAATCAGCCCTGCTATAAGGCTTCATTGATTAAATACTGGCGCTGAAATGTTTGTATTATACCACGGCAGGTGAAGATGATCACATTTTGCTTTCAAACTGTACTGATAGAAAATGGATTCAAGTTTAAAGTTTTGATTAGCGTTTATAGGAGAACAGTTATCTAAGACATTGTGATAATTTAGTCCCAAACTATGGGGTTGATGTACTAAAACTGGAGAGTGCAAAATGTGATGCAGCTGTGCATGATAGCCAATCAGATTCTAACTTCAGCTTGTTTAATTCAGATTTTGATTAAAAAAAAAACTGGAATCTGATTGGCTTCTATAGAACACATACTGGACTGATATTCATTTTGTTTTATGTGCACCGCAAGTAAGTTTGGGTTTATTTGAGTGACTTAAAGGAGAGTTCCAGGCGTTTTTAATGTTTATTAAAAGTCAGCAGCTACAAAAAGTGTAGCAGCTGGCTTTTAATAAACATGCACTCACCTGCTCCACGATCCAGTGACGCGCTGGCCGGAGCTCCGCTTCTCTCCCCCCCCTCTCCGGCCGGCGTCCTCATTACTAGTGCGGGCACCCGGCCATGACAGCTTCCGGCTTCACGGCACTCACTGCGCATGCGCGAGCGGCGCTGTGCACTGTGATTGGTCAGGTGATCGCCTGGGACCTGTTACGTGTCTCAGGCGATCGCCAACAGGGAGGGGCCGCCAAAAGGCAATATGACATATCGCTTAGCGGTCCCTGGGCGGAAGGAGGAAGTGGGACAGGATGTCCCACTCCTCCTGAAGCCCCCACTCCCCCCCCCAAAAAAAATTACATGCCAAGTGTGGCATGTAAGAGGGCAAGGAGTGGATTAAGTGGAAGTTCACACAGGAGCGGTGCGGGAAACCGCATGGGATTCGGACAGGAATCGCACCGCATTCCCGTTCAAATTAAATGCGATTCTTGGCAGTGTGATTTAAGCCAATGTATGGGCTCAAATCACACCGCAAAGGTATCGGTGCTCCCTTTCAACAAAGACTTGGCTAAAATTTATATTCAGCAATGCTCATGTTCCTGATGATTTCAGCACTGGTTTAGTTTAGTTAGCATGAGATTGAGCGTGTTTACCAGTTCCTTAGCGAGAAATTTGTATTTCATGGCGAGATAAAGGGTGTCTTTTGGGGAAAGGGTACAACCCGGAGACCACCCGTGATTTTTCTAGATTAAAAAGAAATAAAATATATAAATGTGTAATTCATTTCTTATACATGTATCTACCCAAGGAGATTGTTATAAAACATTATTATTGTATTATTGTTCCTTTATTTATGAGATATGTTCTTGATGTTACGACCAGTTATTGCCTTTTATGACTCCTATGTAATTATGCCCTATTCCCTTTTGTTTTTGATACTTTGATACACGGAAAAATACATATATTTTTTATATAAACAACTTGTTACTTGTTTTGTACAACACCTTGCTGCTAAAAAACATAAGGGATCTTTTAAGAAACATTTCCTAATTGTTTTTAATATGTACAACTGAGCTGTACTTATTATATAGTATGTGTGTGTGTGTATATATACAGTACAGACCAAAAGTTTGGACACACCTTCTCATTCAAAGAGTTTTCTTTATTTTCATGACTATGAAAATTGTAGATTCACACTGAAGGCATCAAAACTATGAATTAACACATGTGGAATTATACATAACAAAAAAGTGTGAAACAACTGAAAATATATTTCATATTCTAGGTTCTTCAAAGTAGCCACCTTTTGCAGCAGACACATCTCTAGAACTGGTAAGAGGAGACTGTGTGAATCAGGCCTTCATGGTAGAATATCTGCTAAAGAAAGGCAACAAGCAGAAGAGACTTGTTTGGGCTAAAGAACACAAGGAATGGACATTAGACCAGTGGAAATCTGTGCTTTGGTCTGATGAGTCCAAACTTGAGATCTTTGGTTCCAACCCCCGTGTCATTGTGCGACGCAGAAAAGGTGAACGGATGGACTCTACATGCCTGGTTCCCACCGTGAAGCATGGAGGAGGAGGTGTGATGGTGTGGGGGTGCTTTGCTGGTGACACTGTTGGGGATTTATTCAAAATTGAAGGCATACTGAACCAGCATGGCTACCACAGCATCTTGCAGCGGGATGCTATTCTATCCGGTTTGCTTTTAGTTGGACCATCATTTATTTTTCAACAGGACAATGACCCCAAACACACCTCCAGGCTGTGTAAGGGCTATTTGACCAAGAAGGAGAATGATGGGGTGCTGCACCAGGTGACTACCTCTTGAGTGTGCCAATCAGTAATCAAAGCAAAATGTGGCTACTTTGAAGAACCTAGAATATGAAATATATTTTCAGTTGTTTCACACTTTTTTGTTATGTATAATTCCACATGTGTTAATTCATAGTTTTGATGCCTTCAGTGTGAATCTACAATTTTCATAGTCATGAAAATAAAGAAAACTCTTTAAATGAGAAGGTGTGTCCAAACTTTTGGTCTGTACTGTATATGTATGTATGTATATATATTACTGTATTTTGTATGTATTTGTTCTCCTGATTGGTATAGAACACATATAGAATTTTTCCTTTTACACTTTATCTTGTATTATCTAGGTGTTAATGCTCACCTTGCAAAACGATCCCCCAACTTTAGAAACTGGAGTAGAAGATAAAGAAATGACAAGAAGATACGGGAAATCCTTTAGGAAGCTTATTTCATTGTGTCTCCAGAAAGACCCATCAAAGAGGTAAGTGGCTGATTTCTATCCCAGAGATCTAATGAATTCCCAGCATTCTCTGCCAGACTAGTGGCAAGAGTAGTGATACCGAGTTGGACACACCGACATTTGGTCTTTCCAGCACATAGCAAATTAAATTGTATTATTAGGAGGATCTATGATTAAAGCCCAACTCCAGAAAAACATGTAGTAAATCATACACCGGCTATGCAGGACTACCTCCTGCAAGCCAGATCCACTGGATTTCTAGGTGACAGTGACAGTGAAGGACTCAGGTCACACCACTCCCATTCAGTGGCGGTTCGTCCATAGAGGGCGCTGGAGCGCCGCCCCCTCTGGCTCTCACCGCCACTGAGTGTAATAACATAGATTCATGCATTGCACAAATCTATGTTATTATCGCCGCTGCCGCTGTTCTATTCAGATGGTCGGCGCTCATGTCCGGCCATCTGAATAACGGCAGCTGGTTGGCTGTATGGAAGTGCCTATCAGAGCCAACAGCTCTGATAGGCTTTTTCCGAGTACAGCCCTTGGGTCCCGGAAGCTTATACAAGGAACGCAGTAGGGATGCGCTCCTTGTATAAGACTGGCCTATTCTGGCTACTGGTAACCTGATTGGCTGAGACGCCTGTCAGTCTTTGAGGGCGGTAGAAGACATCGAGGGACGTGGATGACTGACTCCAGTAAAGGTAAGTGCCGGGCGGGGGGGGGGGGAGGGGTACTTTACAGGGCACAGCGGCAACATCAATGGGCACAGTGGGGACAATAGGCACAGTGGGGACAATGGGCACATCGGTGACAATTAAAGGGCACAGCGGTGACAATAAAAGGGCACAGTGGTGACAATTAAAGGGCACAGGGGTGACAATTGAACACAGTGGCTGTGTTTGATGGCATGGCACAGTGGCTGCGTTTGATGGCATGGCACAGTGGTAACAATTGATGACACAGTGGCTGCGTTTGATGGCATTGCACAGTGGTGACAATTAATGGCACAGTGGCTGCGTTTGATGGCATGGCACAGTGGTGACAATTGATGGCACAGTGGCTGCATTTGATGGGCACAGTGAGGCTGCAATTTTTTTTTTTCGTTTGCGCCCCCCCCCCCAAATATTTTGAGCACCAGCCGCCACTGCTCCCATTCCTTATTTTGTGTCTATTGACAAAAAGCCTTGTGTCCAATCACAGCATCCAGAGATTCAGTGGAACTGGCTTGTAGCAAGTCTTTACTACTATACAGTAGCACCGCACACACAACATACCTATTATAACCCCTGGGCATTAATGGTGTTGTAAAGGTTCATTTTTTATTTTCTAAATAGGTTCCTTTTAGTAAGTGCATTGTTGGTTCACTTACCTTTTCCTGCGATTTCCCTTCTAAATTTTATTTTTTTATTTTTCTGAATTTTTCAATTCCTGTTCCTCCTCAGTAAGCTGTTCTGGCTGACTAACCCCCAGCCAGAACGGCTCGGATGATGGGGGCAAGCTTACTGAGGAGAAACAGGAAGTGAGAAATTCAGACAAAGAAAAAAAAACATTTAGAAGGGAAATCCAAAGATAGGGTAAATAAACCAACAATGCACTAAACCTTTACAACCGTTTTAACTCTTATTGGAAGCTGCTCATAGCTGGCAATTGTTTTTCTCCCCCTCTCTTTTTATTGCCATGAACCAAATTATTATAACAAAAAAGTCCTTTCAGACCTGTTTGAGTATGAATAGTCACATTTCTTAGGCTCATTAGATTACCTAGACAACTGCAGCTGTGCTGAGGATTGTGAAAGTCCAAACAATTTCTTATCGATGTTATTTTGTAAAATTTTATTTTTAGGATTGGTTAAAACCTTTTTTTATTTATCTTTTAACAGGCCAACAGCAGCTGAACTTCTGAAATGTAAATTCTTCCAAAAAGCTAAGGTAAGGTTCTCTTGTATTGCCCTCTGTCACTTACTGCACAATTGTTATGCCTGGTTCCCACTGGTGCGGCTTTGAAAAGCTGCAGATCAGTGCGACTTGCACCTCAGATTTCATTGCGACTTTGTTTAACAGAAGTCTATGCAAGTCTCGATGAAATCAGCAAAAAAAGTAGATAAATAATTTCAGAACTTTTTCCACTTTTTAATGTGACCTAAAACCCTGAACAACAAACTGAAATCTTTTAGGGCCGGGGGGGGAGTAAAAATAAACTAAAATAATGTGGTTGCATAAGTGTACACACCCTCTTATAACTGGGGATTAAAGGGTCACTAAAGGAATTTTTTTTTTTTAGCTAAATAGCTTCCTTTACCTTACTGCAGTACTGGTTTCATGTCCTCATTGTTTGTTTTTGCTTTGAAGTAGCTGTAATTCTGCTGTGATCTCCACACTTCCTGCTTGTCCGTTTCCTTTCAACCATCATACTGGGAGCTTTCTCACGGTGGTCTAAGCTGTCATTACTGTGTGTCTAAAACTTCCCAGAACCAATCAGATTCATTTTAAAAACAAAACACTGCCCTGGATTGGTTTGTTTTTGTTCTGTGAGTCTTCCCGACTCACCTCTCACCCGGAACTTCATGTATGTACCTGTAAAGCCGAAAGTGAAACTAGAGGCACATTATATGATAGATTAAATTCAATTTTTAATCATTTTTAAAAGGAATCAGTTAACTTTTATGTCTCTATACCCAATAAACAGTCATTTCAGCAAAAAAAATGTTTTCCTTTAGTGACCCTTTAAGCATTTACATTCAAACTCATGTTAAATAGGAGTCAGTACACACCTGCCATCATTTAAAGTGCCTCTGATCAACTCCAAATAAAGTTGAGCTGTTCTAGTAGGTCTTTCCTGACATTTTCCTGGCATCCTACAGCAAAAGCCATGGTCCGCAGAGAGCTTCCAAAGCAGCATCAGAGTGATCTCATTATTAAAAGGTATCAGTCAGGAGAAGGCTACAAAAGAACTTCCAAGGCATTAGATCCACCATGGAACGCAGTGAAGACAGTCATTATCAAGTGGAGAAAATATGTCACAACAGTGACATTACCAAGAACTGGACGTCCCTCCAAAATTCGTATCAAATTTGGACTCAGGTAGAATGAAAGGAGCCTAAGTGTGTAGGATCCAAGTGCTCTGCTGACTACTGTGGTTCCTTTGCCAGCCTCCCTACTTCACTACTGTGTAACACAGGAAATTGGTGGGAAAAATACAGTGGCCGATGAGGGACCTTGGGGTTAAATTACTAAAAATGGAGAGTGAAAAATCTGGCTCTGCATAGAAACCAATCAGCTTCCAGGTTTTATTGACAAAGCTTAAAGGGGTTGTAAAGGTAAAAAAAAAAATCCCTAAATAGCTTCCTTTACCTTAGTGCAGTCCTCCTTCACTTACCTCATCCTTCGATTTTGCTTTTAAATGTCCTTATTTCTTCTGAGAAATCCTCAATTCCTGTTCTTCTGTCTGTAACTCCACACAGTAATGCAACGCTTTCTCCCTGGTGTGGAGAAAGCCTCTTGAGGGGGGAGGGGGCGAGCAGGCAAGTCAGGACACTCTCTGCTTTTCAGATAGAGAAAGGAGCTGTGTGTAAAGCCTCGTACACACGGCCGAGGAACTCGACGTGCCAAACACATCGAGTTCCTCGGCCAGTTCAGCCCTGAAGCCGCCGAGGAGCTCGGCGGGGCGAGAGCTCCCATAGAACAACGAGGAAATAGAGAACATGTTCTCTATTTCCTCGTCGAGCTCCTCGTCAGCTTCCTCGGCTGAAAGTGTACACACGACCAGTTTCCTCGGCAGAATTCAGCCAGAAACTCGGTCGGAAGCTGAATTCTGCCGAGGAAACTGGTCGTGTGTACGGGGCCTTAGTGGGCATCCTGACACTCCTGCTCACCCTCTACCCCATCAGGAGGCTTTCTCCACACCAGGAAGAAAGCCTCGCATTACGGTGTGTAGTTACAGACAGAAGAACAGGAAGTGAGGATTTCTCAGAAGAAATAAGGACATTTACAAGCAAAATGGAAGGATGAGGTAAGTGAAGGAGAACTGCACTAAGGTAAAGGAAGCTATTTAGGGAAATTTCTTTTTAACTTTACAACCCCTTTAATTGAACAAGCTAAGGTTTAAAAGCTGATTGGCTACCATGCACAGCTAAACCAGAGTTTTCACTCTGCAGTTTTAGTAAATCAACCCCATTGTATCTGACACGTCTAAAGCACACACGATCAGGTTTCCATCGGACAAATCCGTGAATTTTTGTGCGAAGGGCATTGGCCGTGAACTTGTTCTGCATACAGACAGCAGAACTTTTTCAGCCAACATTCTTGAAACTACATGGCTTTTCTGCTCTTTAGCGCCACCATTTGGGCAACTTCTGCTAATGTTGTCTTATGGTTAGCATTAGTTCGGAGCATGCATGTTTGTACTTTGGATTTTAGTCAGACGGATTTGTGTACACACGATTGGATAATCCGACGGAACACATTTGTTGTCAGACGGTCGGATCATCCAACAAAACACGTCCATCGGACAATTGTTGTCGGATTATCCGATTGTGTGTACGGGCTTTTAGGCTGGGTTCACACTGATACGACACGACAGTCATACAACTTTCATCCTACTTTGCTCTGCGACATCACCTAGGTCCTACATTGGTCCTACATCCATCTGACTTGAATGAACAGGATACTACTTTGATCCAGATTTGTGATAGTCTGACTTGTTCTTTGACCAATCAAAACAATCCCAGTTTGAGATAATCCCGGCTATACCGCAGGGATTGCCGCGGGAATCAGCCGCTAGCGGTGCTAGCGGTGCGGTAGCGACCGATAAAGGGTTAATACCGCCCGCAATGCGCCTCTATAGAGGCGCATTGCGGGCGGTATTGCCGCGGTTTCCCATTGTTTTCAATGGGAAGGAGCGGTGAAGGAGCAGTATACATGCCGCTCCTCTCACCGCTCCAAAGATGCTGCTGCCCTCGGGCTTTCACATTGAGTCTGCAGTGAAGGAGCTTTTCAGGCGGGATAGCAGCGCTATTTTTAGCGCTGTACCGCCTGAAAAACTCCTCAATGTGAAAGGGGCCTTAATCCGCCCCAAAGTAGTAAAATAACAATGCTTGTTGTTGAAGCTGGGCTGTAAGTGTTTTTGTTGGTGTATTGAATAAATGCTCATGCTTTTTCATGAGTGCTGTGTGATTTCTGCATGTAGATGTCAGGCTTAAGCACAGCGGTTGGGGAATGGTTCTTGCTGGATGGGGTGTACTGTAGGTCAGTCCTGGAAAGGTTGAGTGTGCATTGATCAGATATTAAGCTCTACCATAAAGGCCCCCTACAGTTTTGCTTGTAGTCTTTTTTAATTGCAAAAATGTCTGGTTGTTAATATATATAAACTTGACTTCTTTTTCTTCTTTATTCACTTAACAGAATAGGGAATATCTAATAGAAAGACTCCTTACCAGAACACCAACAATTTCTCAGAGAGGGAAGAAGGTAAGGTACTGCATCCTATGAAGGTTTGGTCTTGTGCTCCACAATTCTACTGCACTGTGCATGTCAACGTTTAACAAGTTGTCCTTTATAGCATACATATATATGCAAATTCAGAGGGTTCTGAAGGGCACCTGTCTTCAGGGAAAAAACAAACAAACCAACACATAAAATTTGGTTTCAGACAGATCTAAATTTGGCCAGTTCAGAGGGGGTCGGGCACATTTCTATCTGTGTGCAGCTGTCCCTGTTTGACAGAATTTGAGTGTTTAGCCTCGTACACACGATCGGACTTCCATCTGACAAATCTGTGGAATTTTGTCTGAAGGGCGTTGGCCCTGAACTTGTTCTGCATACAGACAGCATAACTTTTTCAGCCAACATACACGAAACAATGTAGTTTTTTAGCTCTTTAATACCACACTTTGGGCAACTTCTGCTAATGTTGTCTTATGGTTAGCATTGGTTCGGAGCATGCGTGTTTGTACTTTGGATTTTATTCCAAAGGACTTGTGTACACACGATCGGATAATCCGTCAAGACACATTTGTTGTCGGACAGTTTTAAAGCATGTTATAAAACATTTGTTGTCGTAAAATCCAACAACAATTGTCCGATGGAGCGTACAAACGGTCGGATTTTCTGACAAAACCCTCCCATCACACATTTGTTGTTGGAAAATCTGGGCGTGTGTACGGGCCTTTAGATCGACTTGTGTCGAATGGACACGCTGAAAAAACGTTGTCCGCTGGCTGAAAGAAAAACAAACCATCTATGGGCAGCTTTAGTCTGAAGAGATTCAAATTTGCAAAATAAAATGATCTAGCGTTCTGTCTTAGGCCCCATACACACGAGAGGATTTATGCGCAGATACGGTCCAGCGGACCGTATCCGCGGATAAATCCTCTCGAGGATTTCAGAAGATTTCTATGCGATGGCGTGTACACACCATCGCATTGAAATCCGCGCTGAAATCCTCTGGCGATGACGTGTCGCGCCGTCGCCGCTATTATGACGCGGCGACGGGCGCGACGCTGTCATATAAGGAATTCCACGCATGCGTCAAATCATTACGACGCGTGCGGGGAATCCCTTTGGACGGATGGATCCGGTGAGTCTGTACAGACCAGCGGATCCATCCGTTGGAATGGATTCCAGCAGATGGATTTGTTGTGCATGTCAGCAAATATCCGATCTGCTGGAAATCCATCCCAGGGGAGATTTCTCCGCGGAAACAGATCCGCTGGCGTGTACACACCATAGGATCTATCCGCAGAAACCCATTTGCTGGGATTTATCTGCGGATGGATTCTATCGTGTGTATGGGGCCTTATACTTATACAGAAAATATTTTTTGGGGGGTAATTTACGTCAGAAGGGCCGGACTTACAGTGTTGTATGCTGTGTGGTCTATACCAGCGTTTGGTGATTCTGTGCACACAAAGTTCAGTCACTTCTTATCCGGAAATTGATGTTATGTCATCCTTGGATCAATGTAGTTGATGGAAAAAATGTTATGTTACTTGAAAACCTTGGAATTAGTGGGGATTGTTGGCTAAGTGGCGCCAAGCTGTGCATTAGAAGTTTCCTGTCCAAAAGTAAAATTCCAGATTTACTATCTTCTCTAAGGCCTCGTACACACGACCGAGGAACTCGTCGGAAACAACACATCGTTTTCCTCGACGAGTTCCTTGTTAGGCTTGTCGAGAAACTCGACAAGCTTTCTTTGCGTACACACTGTCAAGACCAAATCTCGTTGTTCTCAAAAGCGGTCACGTACAACACATACGACGGCAGGGGAAGTTTAATTCCACTGGCACAACCCTTGGGGCTGCTTTTACTAATCTCATGTTACTGCGTGTTAAGTAAAAGTTTGGAAAGAGATGATTTGCACTTTTCAGTCTGTTACAGCGTCACATGTGTCTTATCTCCATTAGGAACGCTACTTTTACCGAAGGTGCGCTCCCGTCTCATACTTTATTCTGAGCATGCGCGGGTTTCTTAGCATAAACACAAATGTGTTTCTCGTCGAAAACCAGCCCGACGAGGAAATTGAGACTCCCGTCGAGGAAAAAGAGAACTTCTTCTCTTTTTTCGTCTTCAAGTTCCTCGAAAGTTTTCTCGATTAAAAGCATACACAAGACCGTTTTCCTCGGCAAAAAAGCTCTGCCACCAAGTTTCTTGATGGATTCTGTCGAGGAAAACGGTCGTGTGTACGAGGCCTTAAAGTAGCCTTGAAAGAATTGCATCCACAATCAGCAGATCGATCCTGTATACTGTAAGTTTTGTAAGCTGTCTGCCCAAAATTTTTTTTTTGCGAAAATTGCAAAGGGGGTGCCCCAGGGGATTTTGTGGGCAAAGGATAGTCGCCAGAAAAGGAGGTAAGAAACGTAAAAAAATATACAAAATGTATTAAATACGAAACAGTAGTAAGGCAGTAGTTAATTGCACTAGATAGTTACATAACGGCTTAATGCCAAAACACACAGTTGATCTCACAGTTGGAGGTCAGGTGGAGTTCTTGTGCATAGAAGTCCTGACATGTTTCGGAAAACAGTTATAGGTAATGATTTCCTTTTTCTGGGGCTGATCAAAGATAAGCTGATTTTTTGTAATGTGGGCTATCTTTAACATAAATGCAGTGAAATGCACATCAGAATTCACATAAAGAACGGCCTACAATCTCCATAGTGCTCCATCGCAGTAGTGAGATGCTCTGGGTATTGGCTGGGGGACTGAGTAGGTGTTCCCAAAGCACCAATGATACACAGTTGCTGATGCAATTTTTAATTGAATGGTGAGACGTGAGTGAAACGTACAACATCCCTGCTGGCATGGAGGCACTGCAGCCCACGAGTATCGACCACAAAAAGGAAGACGATTTATCAAAAGCTGTTGAATATGATTGTCTCAGGTTTGGACTCCCATACCGTCCTGGCTGTGCAAGTTTTTTTCTGGAGTACCACTTCAGGAGAGGCAATGACTTTTGGTTGTGACTGTGTTAGGCCCCTTTCAGACTGAGGCAGGAGCTGCGGTGGCGGTATAACGCCGCTAAAAATAGTGGCGCTATACTGCCGGGATTGCCGCGGGAATTAGCCGCTAGCGGTGCGGTATTAACCCCCGCTAGCGGCCGATAAAGGGTTAATACCGCCCGCAATGCGTCTCTATAGAGGCGCATTGCGGGCGGTGTTGCCGCGGTTTCCCATTGTTTTCAATGGGAAGGAGCGGTGAAGGAGCGGTATATATGCCGCTCCTCTCACCGCTCCAAAGATGCTGCTGACAGGAGATTTTTTTTATCTCCCACCAGCGCATCGCCTCAGTGTGAAAGCCCTCTGGCTTTCACATAGAGTCTGCAGTAAAGGAGTTTTTCAGGCGGGATAGCAGCGCTATTTTTAGCGCTGTACCGCCTGAAAAACTCCTCAATGTGAAAGGGGCCTTAATGCCTTACTTTCTTAAAAAAAAAACAAAAAACGATCCTTGCTGGCCCCATATGCCTAGCGTTTATTATGGATCACGGCTTCCACTGAACTGTGTCCCCCCCCCTCCCTTACTTTAGAATAAAGAGTGACCCATTTGCACTAAACCCAGACAGATGAGATTTCAGAAATGCCCTGGCAGGCTGTTGAGGATACACGGATATTGTACTCTGCTTAATATCCATTTCTGTTTTGCTCTAGAAAAAAACAGAACCAGTTTCCAATCTGCTGTATGTGATGTAGGTTAATGCTTTCCATTGCCCAGAGCCATGTGTCTCCCTTCAAAACTCATTATCATCATTGTCACCACATTTCTGCGTCTGAGTGCCATCCAATATGTAAATTACTTTGTGCCCAGAAGAATCAGAGCACCTTTCTCAGACAATGGTGCTGATTGTGTCATTTGTTCTTTTCGAATGCCGAATGTTTTTGCCGGGCTTTTTATGTTAAAATGCTTGCGTTATTAAATCCCTTGAAAGATCAAGCCAGGGTTCACTTCAGATTTACTTTTCTGTACTCACTTTCTTAGGTTCATTAGTCATTTCTAAATGCAAAAAACTTTAATGAAAATGTGGTCTTGTCTTTATAGAAAATTAGATATTTGACGACGACGCTCCAGCTAAAATGGAAATTAAACCTTGAGATGCATACAGGGATTCTAGAACCAGAGATGCTTGCATTTACACTTATGCACCCTTTGAGCGCCCTAAACCGGGGTGCTGTCAGGCCCGGATTTACTCCCTTTGCCGCCCCAAGGCCGGGTCCTTCAATGCCACCCCCCCATCATCACATGGGGAGGGGGGCAATGCGAGGGGGGTGAACGATTTTTCACAGACAATGACTGGTGTTAGTGCTTCAATCATTCCGGCACCATGATTGTTATGGTGTCAGGATAATTGAAATGCATTATTTCTATCATTACATTGTAATATAAAATGGAAATAGCTCAACTCACCATAAAGCAGAATGAGTGGGAGCCCTGAGCGTGTCACTTGCCACTGTCGCTTGTCACCAGATGGGAATTTCACTTGCCACACTGCCTGCCACCAGATGGGGATGTCACTTGCCACGCTGCTTGCCACCAGATAGGGATGTCACTTGCCACGCTGCCTGCCACCAGATGGGAAGGTCACTTGCCACGCTGCCTGCCACCAGATGGGAATGTCACTTGCCACGCTGCCTGCCACCAGATGGGGATGTCACTTGCCACACTGCCTGCCACCAGATAGGGATGTCACTTGCCACGCTGCCTGCCACCAGATGGGAATGTCACTTGCCACACTGCCTGCCACCAGATGGGGATGTCACTTGCCACACTGCCTGCTAGCAGAATGGGGATTGCCACAGTTACCTGGCTGCCACCCAAAAAGTACCAGTTTGTCACTAATTTTATGTAAAATCAAGCCCGCTGTCAGCCTCTCCTCTCCCGCGCGAGGAAACTAGCTGCAGGTGAATCGTAAAACAGAGGCACATGAGATGAGAGTGAGGGCGGGCGGTGAGAGATGACGTCATTCTCTCTCTTCTGTGTCGCGCAGCCTGTAAGTAAGGGCGGAAGTTGTAACAGCAGTGAGGGCAATGAGAGAATCTCTCTCCGCCGCACGGCCCGCACCGCTGAAAAATTACTTGTCTCATCCGCCGCGCGGCGCCGCCCCTGCACACAGTGCTGCCCTGAAGCCTGGCCTTGTTGGCCTTGTGGGAAATTCGGCGCTGGGTGCTGTACAATATAAATCTCATTCCGCTGCTGTGGTTAAGCTCTGTCCTTTTGCCTCCCTCTCCAAGCTATTGGCTGTGAGGGAGCCCATCTTGGTTATGGGCCAGTAGTGAGGCACAAGAGGGCTATGATGAGTCAAAGCTTAACCACAAAAGATTTGCATAATGGAGCACCCTAGGTTGTAGGATATAATCCATGCAAGTGACCTAAACCCTGCTTTCCATTACTGCTGCTTATAAAAGCCCAATTGTAGTATCACATCTTTCTATTCCTTTATAGTTCTGTACTCCTGAAGAGGGTAGGTGTTAGTAATCAGATCTCTGTAACAGAACTGAGTGCATTGAGTCTTAACCACTTCAGCCCCGGAAGAATTTAGCCCCTTCCTGGCCAGAGCACTTTTTTTTTAGATTCGGCACTGCGTCGCTTTAACTGACAATTGTGCGGTCGTGCGACGTGGTACCCAAATAAAATTGACGTCCTTTTTTTCCCCCCACAAATAGAGCTTTCTTTAAGTGGTAATTGATTACCTCTGCATTTTTTATTTTTTGCGCTATAAACAAAAAAAGAGTGACAATTTAAAAAAATATATATATTTCTTTACGTTTTGCTATAATAAATATCCCCCAAAAATATCGAAAAAAATTTTTTTCCTCAGTTTTGGCCGATATGTATTCTTCTACGTATTTTTGCTAAAAAATTAGCAATAAGCGTATATTGATTGGTTTACGCAAAAGTTATAGCGTCTACAAAATAGGGGATAGATTTATGTCTTTTTTTTTTATTATTATTTTTTATTAGTAATGGCGGCGATCTGCGATTTTTATCGTGACTGTGACATTATAGCGAACACTTTTGATGCTATTTTGGGACCATTGTCATTTATACAGCGATCAGTGCTTTAAAAATGCACTGATTACTGTGTTAACAACACTGGCAGGGAAGGGGTTAACCACTAGGGAGGGAGGAAGGGGTTAAAGGGGTTGTAAAGGTTGTAAAGGTAAAAACACATTTCCTAAATAGCTTCCTTTACCTTAGTGCAGTCCTCCTTCACTTACCTCATCCTTCCATTTTGCTTTTAAATGTCCTTATTTCTTCTGAGAAATCCTCACTTCCTGTTCTTCTGTCTGTAACTCCACACAGTAATGCAAGGCTTTCTCCCTGGTGTGGAGTGTCATGCTCGCCCCCTCCCTTGGACTACAGAAGAGTCAGGACGCTCTCTACGTTGCAGATAGAGAAAGGAGCTGTGTGTTAGTGGGCGTCATGACTCCAGGGACGTCCACCCGGCAGTTGAGAGCCGCCCTGTGGACGTCTTTCGTCTACAGCGCGGGTCTCAAGTGGTTAAGAAGTGGTAGATGTTTACCACACTGCTTAAAAATAAAAGAACATTTAGTATTCTTGTAATATTTCTTTGGCCTGCTATGATTTGAGTGTGTATACCGTATTTATCGGCGTATATCGCACACTTTTTTGCCCTGAAAATCAGGGCAAAATCGTGGGTGCGCGATATACGCCGATACCCGCTTCCCGCGCCTAGTTTGAATGTCTGCGCCGCAATATACCGAGCGCAGTACACTCGGGTACATTCGGCCAGGCTCAGCTTCACTCGTAGTCACGCTCTGTGACGTTTATGCGTGAGAAGCCGAGCCTGGCCGAATATACGCGAGTTTACTGCGCTCAAAATACGTTGGCGGAGGCTTCAAACTGAGCGCGGGAAGCGGGGATTCGCCATGAAGACGCCGGACCGGACGAGGCCACCGATGGACGCCGGGCAAGACACCAAAACTGTAATAATTATTTTTTTACAGGAAAAAGAGGTCAAAATTAGGGGTGCGCGCTATACGGCGGAGCACTTAATACCCCGATAAATACGGTATGTGCTTTTCCAGTGGTGGGTTGGCTATACTTGTTTGTTGAGTGCACCCTTTAGTGTATACAGGCCGTTTTCTCACCTTCGCTGAACATAGAACGATGCTGCAGGCCCAAGTAGTCCCTTCTCATGCATTTATATACGAAGCCTCACTGATCTTAGGTGGGAAAAGCCCTCTCTGATATTTAAGATTTTTTTATTCTATGTACATAGTAAGTAATTCAACATACACAATCCTGGCTCAGTGTGATAAGGCCCTTAGGGAACGAGCTTGCTCTGCCATGGTTATACAGTCATGAATGAGGTTCTTATCCTGTCTAGCATCATTCATGGACGTCCTAAAAAATCAGCACTATAAATAATAACCAGGAGCTGAGCTATATTGTGTACAGTGTTCTCTCTGTTCAGTATATCAGTTCAGTTCTGTGTATAGCATGCTGGAGTCTGCTGTTTTTCAACTGGTCAAAGCAGTTTAAACCAGTCTGCTGAGAATAAATATGGATGACTTATCACATGATCCCAGTCTAATCGGCACCTTGACAGATTGCAGCCGAGTCAGCAAATTATTGTTTAGAGGGGATGTTCACATAAAATACACTTGAGGCTGTAATAAAAAAAAAATGAGGAGAAGGAAACACCTACAGCGATAGAAATATAAAGAGGAGCCATATTTATGTATGTATGTATGTTTATGAAATCAGTCTGATGAAGCTTCAGGCCCGGATTCAGATACATTTGCGTATCTTTCGGCGGGCGTAGCATATCTCAGATACACTACGCCGCTGTAACTTACAGCGGCAGGTCCCGTATTCAGAAAGAACTTGCGCTGTAAGTTACGGCGGCGTAGTGTAACTGGGCCGGCGTAAGCCCGCCTAATTCAAATGTGGAGGAGGTGGGCGTGTTAATTACTCGTGACCCCACGTAAATTACGCTTTTTATGAATGGCGCATGTGCCGTCTGTGGACGTATCCCAGTGCGCATGCTCCAAATTACGCCGCAAACAGTGCTTTAAGTGGGCCAAAAGAGGTGCCGGTACTCTATTATTTTTGTTTATAGCGCAAAAAATAAAAACCGCAGAGGTGATCAAATACCACCAAAATGAAGCTCTATTTGTGGGGAAAAAAGGACTTCAATTTTGTTTGGGAGGCACGTCGCACGACCGCGCAAATGTCAATTAAAGCGACGCAGTGCCGGAAGCTGAAATTTCGCCTGGGCACGAAGGGGGTTTATGTGCCCAGTAAGCAAGTGGTTAATTGTCTCCCTGTTTAATCTCTTTTTGTCCCTGCTGAATGACCTACATCAGACACCTGGATTTGAACTGTAATTTCTGATTTGATTCAGGCAATATGTCTTTGTTTTGTGGTCGATATGCATGTCATAAAAATGCATTGCATCCTATAGGGAGAATGTGCTTATACTATGGTTTTCCTTATTCTAATATAATTGGAGAAAAGGCATCAAAGAAAAGCCATAAAATATGAGATGATATTTTTTCTTTATGCAAATAAATACCTGATAGTCATCATGCCAAAATGAAAATCTGTTCCTTTCTGGTGCTTTTTGTGACCGGGATCAATTTGTCTATAAACACCCCCTTCCCCCATAAAACCTGAAATGTCTTACTCTTACCTGACCTTGCCTGCAGTGTGTGTGTGCTACTGCCGCCTGCCTGCAGTGCTGCCTGGCTTTGGGGTTCCCCGTTCCCGGATGGAAAGTCTCCTCTGACCTGGCGCCGGGCGGCTGTCCTCCGACCGGCTCCAGAAACTTCAGCGCGCCCCACGTCACTCACGTGGGGGAAGACCAAAAGGATGAAGCCGCGCAGAGGAGGGTAGGCGGAGCAAGCTGTGGCTGGTCACACTTTTCATCAAGCATGGGGGGTGCCTGTCACACTTGGCTCCTCCATGCTGACACAGGGAACTGCTGACATGAGCTGATTGGATGGTTGGTTAAGGTTTATTGTGCATACCGCCGCCGGGGCTTGCGGGAGGCGGCCGTAGGAATCATTATCTTTATGAAGGGATTTATTTTTATTTTGGGCGTCCCCCCCCCCTATAGCGCCGATGGCACTTCCCAGGTCTGAATGAGATGACACTCTGCGACGGCGGTGAGAAAAAAAAAAAAAAACCTCGGTCATTGCCTTGCCCTGCTCACCGCCCCACTCAGCTGCGGGCCCCATAGTAAACCCGCGTGGGTCGCTATCATATTCCTGGCCTGGGGCTGCGTTCCGGTACGGGAAACCCACGTACTGGGCGCACGGAGAGGTGCTGGTACTCTCCAGGGCCATTTTTGGAAGTGGCGGTACTGAGTACCGCCGCGTTCCGGCCCAGTTAAAGCACTGGCCGCAAAGCCTCATTGGTTTTCGACGTGAACGTAACTTACGCAAAGCCCTATTCGCGAACGACTTACGCAAATGACGTAAACGACTCAAAATTTGATGCTGGCCCGACGTCCATACTTGACATTGGCTACGCTTCATAGAGCAGGGGTAACTTTACGTAAACGACGTAAAAAATGCGCCGGGCGGACGTACGTTTCTGAATCGGCGTATCTATCTAATTTACATATTCTACGCGTAAATATACAGAAGCGCCACCTAGCGTCCAGCGTAAATATGCAACTAAGATACGACGGCGTAAGAGACTTACGCCGGTCGGATCTTAGGGAAATCTATGCGTAACTGATTCTAATGCCGCGTACACACCATCACTTTATGTGATGGAAAAAAATGACGTTTTCAAAAACGTCACTTTAATTGACCGTGTGTGGGGGAAAACGTCATTTTATGTCTTGTAAAAAACGACCAAAAAAAATTCAAGCATGCTTCAATTTTATGTGTCGTTTTTCAAAAGTGCACTTTTTACTTCACAGAAATTGACCGTGTAGCAAAAAACGTTGTTTTCTAAGACGTTTTTTCATCCACGCATGCCCAGAAGCTACTTATGAAGCAAGCTTCAATGGTAAAACGTGGTGGAACGTAACCTCACTTTGCAAGAACATTGTGAGAAAACGATGGTGTGTAGGCAACTTCGTCTTTGAAAATTGAAGTTTCAAAAACGTAATTTTTTACTTCACAGAAAGTGTCGTTTTTTTTCATCACATAAAGTGATGGTGTGTATGCGGCATAAGAATCAGGCGCATAGATACGACCCCGCACACTCAGAGTTACGACGGCGTATCTGGAGATACGCCGTCGTAACTCGTATCTGAATCCGGCCCATACGCAGGAGCGGCAGTGTAAACCATTCCATTCCTTCACAGGGTCCTGGATGGGCATGAAAAAAAAATGTTGTTTTTCAAAAACGTCATTTAAAATTATGGTGTGTGGGCTTCACATAATTTTTCAGGTTCTGAAAAACGACAATTTTTTTTTTTTCGAACGTGCTGCATTTTTTAACGTCGTTTTAAACTATGTCGTTTTTCGGGTTGTAAAAAATGATTGTGTGTGGGCTAAAACGACGACAAAAACCCGCGCATGCTCAGAAGCAAGTTATGAGACGGGAGCGCTCGTTCTGGTAAAACTACCATTCATAATGGAGTAAGCACATTCATCACGCTGTAACAGACAAAAAAGCGCAAATCGTCTTTTACTAACACGGAATCAGCTAAAGCAGCCCAACTTCCCCTTTAGAGTGCCGTCGTACGTGTTGTACGTCACCGCGCTTTGCTAGATCATTTTTTAAAAATGATGGTGTGTGGGCAACGTTGTTTTAATGATGAAGTTGGGAAAATGTAGTTTTTTAGACATGCTGAAAAATTATGTTTTTTTTTCATGCTGAAAAATGATCGTGTGTACGCGGCATTAGCGTCCATTATTCTGGTTAAGTTTAGCAACAGAGTTAGACTGCCTTGAAAAAGTATTCATACCCCTTGGGATTTTATGTGATAGACCAGGGGTCTCCAAACTTTTGAAACAAAGGGCCAGTTTATTGGCCTTCAAACTTTATGGGGGACAGACTGTGGACACTGGGAGTAGAAAATGCCCTGGGAGTGGGACCGGTGGTAGTAAACCATGCCATAGGCTTGATGGTCAGTGGGAGTAAAACAAATTACATTATTGGTGTCAGCAAGAGGAATAGTGCCCCATCACTGGTGCCAGTGGGAGAAATAGTGCCCTGTCTTTGGTGTAAGTGGAGGGAATACTGGTTTGCATCAGTGGAAGGAATAGTGCCCCAAGGGCCAGATAAAGGCAAGCAAGGGGCCACACCTTGGAGACCCCTGTGATAGACCAACACAAAGTGGCACATAATTGTGATAAATGGCTGGATCAGTGTAACTATTTAAAAAATATCCATACCTGGAATTCCTCCTAAAGTAAAGCTGGAGTAGGATAATTTTTTTGTATCGGTTATCTCTACACCTCTGTGTACTCAGGAAAAGTCTGGCACTGCCAGAAAAATGGATAAAGATCATGGCCCGGATTCACAAAGCACTTGCGCCGACGTATCTCGAGATATGCCGCGTAATTGCAAATATGCGCCGTCGTATATGTGCGCCGTGCCCACAAAACTAAGATACGCCTGAAAATGGGCTTCATCCGACCGACGTAACTTGCCTACGCCGGCGTAGAGTGGGCGTATATTAACGCTGGACGTATTTGGCGCTCCCATTGATTTTCTATTCACATATGCAAATGAGGGAGATACGCCGATTTTACGAACGTACATCCGTCCGACGGAGTGCGCGTAAAGTCATACGTACGACGTAAAGTTATGCCCCATAAAGGAGGTGTAACTCAGCAACATCCATGCAAAGGGCTGCACCAGGGAACACAAGCCGACGTATTTTACGTAGTTTACGTAGGACGTGAATATGACTAGGCGTAGGTTGCGTTCACACCGTAGGCAGTGATCCGACGTATCTTAGGCAGTTGTTCCGACGTGATTGTGAGCATGCGCACTGAGATGCGTCCACGGGAGGGCGCATGTGCAGTTGGCGATACGTATCTGTCTGGCACGCGGTCCATCATTTGCATGGGGTCACGCCTCATTAGCATGGCTCACGCCTACTTCCACTAACGCCGACTTACGCCTTTGAAACCCAGCGCAGATTTGGAAGCACTGGCTTTGTGAATTCAGTGCTTGCCTCTCTGCGCTGCGTCGGCGTAGCGTAAAGGAGATACGCTACGGCAGCATAAATATGCGCCAGTGTCTGTGAATCCGGGCCCATGTCTTCTGCTTTTAAAATTCCTTGTCATAAATAGCTGCAGCGATGTCAAGTAATGCAGCCTCAGACCATAGCAGTTCAAACATCGTATTTTGTTTAAAATCTAAAAACACATAACCCAGTCATTTAGTCTAGACTCTAGAGGTTGTTGATGACTCATGCCGCGTACACACAATCATTTTTCAGCATGAAAAAAAAAACTGTGTTTTTCAGCATGTCCAAAAAACAACGTTTTCCCAACTTCATCATTAAAACGACGTTGCCTACACACCATCGTTTTTAAAAAATGATCTAGCAAAGCGCAGTGACGTACAACGGCACTATAAAGGGGAAGTTCTATTCACCTTTGGGCTGCTTTAGCTGATTCCGTGTTAATAAAAGACAATTCACGCTTTTTTGTCTGTTACAGCGTGATGAATGTGCTTACTCCATTATGAACGATAGTTTTACCAGAACGAGCGATCCCGTCTCATAACATGCTTCTGAGCATGCGCTGTTTTTTTACGTCGTTTTAGCCCACACACGATCATTTTTTACAACCCGAAAAACGACATCGTTTAAAACGAGGTTAAAAAATGCAGCATGTTCGAATTTATTTTTTTGTCATTTTTCAGAACCTGAAAAATGATGTGTAGCCCACACACGATCATTTTAACCACTTAAGCCCCGGACCAATATGCTGCTAAATGCCCAGAGGCGTTTTTACAATTCGGCACTGCGTCGCTTTAACAGACAATTGTGCGGTCGTGCGACGTGGCTCCCAAACAAAATTCGCGTCCTTTTCTTCCCACAAATAGAGCTTTCTTTTGATGGTATTTGATTGCCTCTGCGATTTTTATTTTTTGCGCTATAAACAAAAATAGAGCAACATTTTTGAAAAAAAAAAACAATATTTTTTAATTCTTGTTATAAGAAAAATCGAATAAACAAAATTTTAGTCAAACATTTAGGCCAAAATGTATTCAGCCACATGTCTTTAGTAAAAAAAAAATCGCAATAAAAAAAAATTAGCTACCTAGCGGCAACAGCGACACTAATACAGCGATCAGAAAAATGATCGCTTAGTGACGCTGGTAATAGGGGGTGAAAGGGTTAACTAGGGCGGTGATCAAGGGGTTAAAACTTTATTAGGGGGGGTACGGGGCTACCCTGGACCTAACACTAACTGCCTGTCACAGTAACTGTCACACTGACACTAAATGCAGTGATCAGTAAATATATGATCACTGCTATTAGTGACAGTGTGACAGGGGGTGGGGGGGGGGGTGATCGCAAGGGGTTAAATGTGCCTATGTGTATTGGTGTCAGTGTAGTGTTAGGTGCGACTTACTGTGAGTGTTCTCTCCTCTCGGCGGATTGAAAATACCGCCGAGAGGAGAGCTGCATCACTTCCTCTGCATATGTTTACATTTTACAGGCAGAGGAAGTGACACAGCGGAGGCTCGCGGGATTGGCTGGGAGCGATCACGAGGGGGCGGACAGAAACGAACAGCCGCCCCCTCGAGTCGGATCGCTCCCGCAGGTAAGCCGCCCGCCGCATGCAGCGGAGGGGGTCCCGATCGGACCCCCGACCCGCTAGAAGGCAGGGACATATATATACGCCCATCTGCCTGTAAGTGCCATTCTGTGGACGTAAATAGTCGTGCGGCGGGCGTTAAGTGGTTAAATGACGTTTTTGAAAAACAACGTTTTTTTCATGCCGAAAAATTATCGTGTGTACACGGCATTACTTTAATCCATTGAGCTTCCTTGTAAATTCACTCTGCACACACTGCAAATAAAAAGTAAAAACATACAATACAACAAGAAAGATGAAAAAGTGATACAAATGGAAAAAAACATTGTTTCAATATTTCTTAAGAATTGTAAAGAAGAAATAAAAGCTTCCCTAGTGACATCGCCTTCAACCTTAACAACTTTAAATGATCTGGTTATCTTTTTGAAAATAACTCTTTCTAAAGTTGTTAAATAAAATGCCCCGTAGCCCAGGTAACAGTTTAGCAGATCTTCTGTGCAGTTGTTGAACACGACTTTTCAGCAACACTGGGTCAAATAAATTACATTTTAAATTTGCTTATATGATTCTACACCACGGAAACAGATTTTCTACTTATTTACAGCCATTAACCATCAGCGTAGTTATACAACAATATTTGGATGGAAGTCAAAGAGATAAGATAGAATGTATTTACTGTTACAGTGGAACCTTGGTTTTTGAGAAACGCGGTTAACTAACGTTTTGAATAATGACCAACTTTTTTTTTTTATTCTGACTTGGTTTGCGAGAGTTGTCTTGCAAAACGAGCAGAATTAAAGCTAACTGGGTGTGCAGTACTGCATTTGGCCAGAGGTGCGTAGGCGCCGGTGAAACTCGGAGCGGTTCGGAGTCGTTCGGATATACTCGTAATCACTGGGAAATACTGCGTTCTCGAGTGTTCCCGAACCTTTCCGAGGGTTTCCAAGATCATCCGAGCTGTCCCCGAGTATTTCCAAGGCTCTCCGGCGCCCCCCACCTCTGGTCACATGCGGTATTGCATGCCTTAGAAGTCAATGCGAAACTAATTATCTTTGTTTCCATTGACCAGGCCGTCGTATCTTAGCTAGATTTAAGTGTATCTCAATTTGAGAATACACTTAAATATACCACGGCTTAGATTCAGAGTTACGACAACGTATCTACTGATACGCCGGCTTAACTCTTTCTGAATCTAGCTAAATGACTTTAGGGATGATGTGTGAATTCAAACTGTTTTTGAAACATCACATTCGTTATGAACTCGCACAAGTGTGAACCGGGCCTTAGTGCCATGGACAATTCCTCCAGCCGAGTTGATACCGAATGCGATGCGTTTAACACAAACTAGATTCGCATGTCATCCAAAAAGTAATTATTTTCAATGAGGGTGGTTGACATCTATGCGTTGCGATTCCTATCTGAATGCGATTTATGACACATTTCCCCACAAATCGCTATCGCTCAATTCTGCAAGTGATTCTAATTTATTATCGCTGTTTTCTAGCTGCTCTAAAGGCACTTTTGACATACAGGGACACTTTTTGGTTGCTATGGACAATCTACAGTTTGCAGGCAGAAAGAACAGTTTTTATTATATAAAAGAACATGTAGGGCACTGGGCAGACCACTAGGGACAAAGGGGGTGTGCATTTTGTAAGGTGTTTGTTTACTTTTTTGAATTTGGCGCCGTTCTCCGCCCCCGTGCGTCGTAACGTCGCAAGGAACGGAGATCGGCGGCACACAGGGACACTGTGTAAATCGAGCGAGGACGCTGCTCGCTCACACAGCGGGGATGCATCGCAGGATCCAGGGACAAGGTAAGTAACTTTGTCTCTGGCTGCTGCGAGGCGAGCCCGAATCTGGCTCGGGGATACCGCTTTTGGTACAAAAATCTTACCCCGAGCCAGACTCGGGAATACCGCCAGGAGGGTTAATAGTTCTTTTTTCTTCAAATTATTCCTTACTGTGTCTTTTTGCCCCCTAGTAATGTCCACTGTGAGCTCCTGAGCTGCTCTTTTTCTCTCCTCACTTCCCATAGTCCATCTCAGGAGTGAGCAAGAGAGACCGTCTGTGCTCCTCCTACATACAGTGGGACCATGGAGGCGGAGCATGAATGTAGACAGCCTCTAACGGAAAGTCAGATCAAGCAGCGAATAAACAAAAAAAAAGAAGATCTGGAGAAGGCTGAGAGCAATAAAATTGACTTTTAAGTTCACAATACATTATTGAATTGCATTTTCTTTTTAACTGACCCAAGTTTAGTGTCACTAAAGGCTAAGTTAACCTTTATTAAAAAAAAAAAAATGCACATATTTTTGCAGCAAAAAAAATGTGCATTTATTGTTTCTTTCCACAAGATCCTGTAAAGCATTGCACTTGCAATCAGTTGATCACAGACAACGTCAGGCCCTATCAGAATCTTCCTCCACCTTTCTGTCTGTACCTCTGTATGGGTTTTTAATTGGAGAGCTGGAGGAAGTGTCCATGGACTATGAGTTCCCTGAATATCGCACTCGTGTTCCATTGAGAATTACAAGTCCGTCTGCCCCGGTGGAAATAGAAATTGTAGTTCATTCACAGATCTATGTGCCCAACCATGCCAATTTCAAACGTGACAGCTGCTGCAGGGGAAAATAACCCCTGCATGTTGTCACAAGGTGATATAATGCTTTGGGGGAGGGGGAGTTGCATAGTAACATGTTATATATACTATACCCTGAATACAGGTGTAATATTTTTCTAAAGGTGGAGTTAGGGGTGTCACACTTTTATTGTTCTAATTTCTGTGCATCATGCAGGGCAGTAGAGAGAGATGTCCACAGAATAGAAGGCATAACAAGAGAATCAAGCCGGAGATTCCCACTGCTGAAGCCCCATCAATTAGAAGTAGCCGATATTAACAAAAGAGCAAATTGGAGAAATAGAACCTGTAGATTATGCACATTGCGGCCAGCAGAGGGCAGTGTTGGCTTTCATTATACATGATCACTGTTCTGCTTGATGGGGAAATATTGGAAGAAATCTCTTTATTTATTTTTCTATTGACTTGGAAAGCGAAATGCTGGAAGACCAGGGTGTGCATTTTGCATGTACCATAATGTATATTTATTTTACAGACAAGTGGCAATTTATTTTCCTTTACAGATCTAATGGTACTCCTAATATAAATGTATATATACAAAGAGAGAGCTAAAAAAAGAGAGTGATGATAAAGTGTTATTCTGACCCGTGTGCTGCTAATGTAACTGTTTGCAGTAAGGATGTAGTCTGTTTCCTGTAGGCGATGTCATGTTTACACAACACATTATCATTACCTGTTGCTATATTTTATTGCAGCGATTTTATAACCCGGCTAAGCTGCGTGGGAAACCCATATGGAAGGGAAGAGATAAGGAAGGCTTCAGAAGGAATACAGTACATATAGTAAATAGATAGCCAATGAAAACAAGATTATGTGACAATCGAATAGCTGTGAACAGGTACATCAGACACACTTCAGCACGATTGCATCAAATGAAATATTTTTCAGCTCCGCTATGATGTGATTGAATTATATATCCTAACGTGTTAAGATTATACAACTGACACTCATATAGCAATCTGCATTCAGATCACTCTTCAGAAAGCATTTGACAGGCGGCCAGGAGGTGTTGTATCACCCCATCACCACCTGTCTTAACCCTCTAAATGCTGCACAATTGCACTGCAACTGTGTGCATTGAGCATGTTTGGGGGGGGGGGGGCGGTTGTAGTGCGTCCTTATTCTCATGAATGGGTCGAGTTTGGTGGGCGATGGTGCCTGCTGAATATTCTCAGCCGCTAACCAAAGCATTACGGCCGTTGCATATGTACACCCCTGGACGCTGCCTTTCCGGCTAAAAAAAATGTGTCTAAATCGTATGGTTTTACTGTGTAGCTAGCGTAAACAAGCCTTTCATTGGTTTTATGAAACTTGAGTCTTCAACTTTGCACACCAGGCTGGTCAACAGTATCTTGCATAGTTGGTCACCCCTGATTAACCACTTTACCACCGGGCCAATTTTGGCACTTCTCTCCTTCGTGTAAAAATCACAATTTTTTTGCTCGAAAATTAATCAGAACCCCCAAACATTATATATTTTTTTTTAGCAGACACCCTAGGAAAAAAAAAACGGTTTCATGAATTAAAAAATAACAAAACAGTAAAGATAGCCCAATTTTTTCGTATAATGAGAAAGATGATGTTACGCCGAGTAAATAGATACCTAACATGTCACGCTTTAAAATTGCGCACACTCATGGAATGGCGCCAAACTTCGGTACTTAAAAATCTCCATAGGTGACGCTTTAACATTTTTTACAGGTTACTATTTTCGAGTTTCAGAGGAGGTCTAGTGCTAGAATTGTTGCACACGCTCTAACGCACGCAACAATACCTCACATGTGGGGTTTGAACAGCGTTTACATATGTGGGCGGGACCTGCATGCGTGTTCGCTTCTGCACGCAAGATAACGCGGACAGGGGCGTTTTGAAAAAAAAAAAATTACATTTTATTTTACTTAAAGCGGTGGTTCCCCCTTAAAAACAACTTTTTTTTATTCCACTGCCCCCCCACATTACAATCGAATTAAGGCTCTTATTTTTTTTTGCTGCTGTACATACCTTGATACAGCATCTTCACCCGTGCATCCGGGTTGCGAGTCCCGCGGGAGTGGGCGTTCCTCACATGCTGTTGATTGACGTTTTGCCCAAAAACGAGCTCTCCCCTGTCGCGTAAGCCGCGTCATGGTTGGCGAAAGGAGCCGAACGGCGATGCGCATGCGCAGTATAGCTCCTTTCGCCAATCGTGACGCGGCTTACGCGACGGGGGGAGAGCTCGTTTTTGGGCAAAACGTCAATCAACAGCATGTGAGGAACGCCCACTCCCGCGGGACTCGCAACCCGGATGCACGGGTGAAGATGCTGTATCAAGGTATGTACAGCAGCAAAAAAAAAAATAAGAGCCTTAATTCGATTGTAATGTGGGGGGGCAGTGGAATAAAAAAAAGTTGTTTTTAAGGGGGAACCACCGCTTTAATTTTTTGTATTTTTACACTTTTTTTATTTTTATTTTTTTGATCACTTTTATTCCTATTACAAGGAATGTAAACATCCCTTGTAATAGGAATCAGTGTGACAAGTCCTATTTATGGAGAGATGTTGGGTCAACAAGACCCCACATCTCTCCTCCAGGCTTACAAGCATGAAATCGGTGAAAAAAAATCACGGATCACATGCCGACAGCCGCAATTGCGGCTTTGTTTACTTCCGGGTACCGGGCGTGACGTCATAACGTCACGCCCGGGCCTCCGACGGTCATAGAGATGACTGGTGACCATCTGGTCACCAGTCATCTCTATGCTTTCCAGCAGCGCCGACCGATTCGCTCTCCGAAGGCACGGGAGAGCCCGGAGAAGCACCGGATGGTGGTGGGAGGGGGGGCGTCCCCTCCCGCTGCCTATAAGAACGATCAAGCGGTGGGATTGCCGCTTTGATCATTCTTATCATGCACAGAATCGGCGGCTGAATATGGCGATATCTGAATGATGCCTGTAGCTGCACCCATCATTCAGATATCACCGCACAAAGCCGAGGACGTCCCAGGGACGTCCTCGGTCGTCAAGAGGTTAAACTGTTAAAGCGGTAGTAAACTCTTGTATACAGTAATACCTCGGATTGCAAGTAACGCAGTTAACAAGCGTTTTGCAATACAAGCTAATACTTTTAAAAATGACTGATTCGGTTTGCGAGTGTTGTCTCGCAGCACGAGCAGGATTCAAGCCTCTGTGGTGTGCAGTGCTGCATTTCGCCAGAGGTGCGGGTGAAATACTCAGAAATACTCCGTTCCCGAGTGTTTTCAAACCTCTCTGAATGTTTCCGAGTGCATCCGAGCGGTCTCCGAGTATTTCCGAGTCTCTCCGGCGCCCCCCCACCCACCTCTGGCCAAATGCGGTACTGCATACAATAGAAGTCAATGTGGAACAAATTATCTTAGTTTCCATTGACTTCTATGGGGAAACTTGCTTTGATATGCGAGTGCTTTGGATTACATTCTCCTGGAATGGATTATGCTCGTAGTCCAAGGTTCCACTGTGTTAAAAAAAAGTCTCTCTGCAAGTTAGGCGCATAATGTGTTAGTATGCATCGTATACTAGCACATTATGAAAGACTTACCTTAAGGCATTAAAGCAGTAACTTCCAAGTGCTTTGAGGTCTTCTGTAGCGTAGAACAACGGTAATGCCAAAGAACTAATCTAATGCTGCCCTCCTCAGACGGGGTAATCACATTTATACTACACATACACGATAGAATGGAAGGCGCACGCACCTAGTGCAATATAAAAAAACATTTATTCAATAATAGGATTAATAAAAAATGGATACTCACAAGGTGGCAAATAATATTAAACCATAAATATACACAATGCTGAACAGTGTGGACACACATGTGCCGTATTCACATTGTGGGGTATTCAGCTAACGCGTTTTGGGGGCGCACCTCCTTTCTCAGAGCTAAGCTACTTACTACCTACTAATATTTGCCACCTTGTGAGTATCCATTTGTTATTGATTCTATTATTGAATAAATGTTTTCTGGTAATGCACTAGGTGCGTGCGCTTACCTTAACCACTTCCATACCAGGCACTTACGCAGCTTCCCGCCCAAGCCAATTTTCAGCTTTCAGCACTGTCGCACTTTGAATGGCAATTGCGCGGTCGTGCGACGCTGTACCCAAGCAAAATTGGCGTCCTTTTTCCCCCACAAATAGAGCTTTCTTTTGGTGGTATTTTATCACCTCTGCGATTTTTTTTTGCGCAACTAAAAAAAGGCTGAAAATTTGGAAAAAAAATTACGTTTTTATTTTTTTCTGTTATTTTTTTTGTAAATAAGTTTTCTCTTTCAATTACGGGCACTGATATGGTGGCACTAATGGGCACCGATGAGATGGCACTGATGGACATCGATGAGGTAGTACTGACGGGCACAGATGAGGTGGCACTGATTGGCGGCGCTGGTATGCGACACTGATGGGCACTCATAGGTGGCACTGATGGGCACACATAGGTGGCACTGATGGGCACACATAGGCGGCACTGATGGGCACACATAGGCGGCACTGATGGGCACACATAGGCAGCACTGCTGGGCACTCATGGGCGGCACTGGGCACTCATAGGCGGCACAGATGGGCACTCATGGGCGGCAATTATGGGTGGCACTGATGGATACTTATGGGTGGCACAGATGGGCACTGATAGGTGGGCACTGGGCATGGATGGGCACTGTGGGGTGGCACTGATGGACACTGTGGGGTGGCACTGATGGACACTGGGGTGGCACTGATGGACACTGTGGGGCAGCACTGATTGTGCCAGGTTGCCAGTCAGTGCCCATTTGTGGGCACTGATTGGCATCTTTTTTCTTTTTTAGACTTCTTTTTTTTTTTGCAGGCTTTTTTTTTTTTTTTTTCAGTTTTTTTTTTTCCCACCCACCCTGGTGGTCCAGGGTGGGCATCCCTGGTGGTCCAGTGTGGCGATCCGAGGGGGGGCTGCGCTGATAAACAATCAGCGCAAACCCCCCCTGTCAGGAGAGCCGCCGATCGGCTCTCCTCTACTCGCGTCTATCAGACGCGAGTGAGGAAGAGCCATCGACGGGTCTTCCTGTTTACATCGTGATCAGCCGTGGTTGGACACGGCTGATCACGTGGTAAAGAGTCTCCGCCGGAGGCTCTTTACTGAGATCGGAGATGCAGGGTGTCAGACTGACACCCCGCATCACCGATCGCCGCGATGCGCGCCCCCACGGGCGCGCGCGGCATGAAATCCTGCAGGACGTTCTAGAACGTCCTGTCAGGATTTCATAACCACTTCCCGGACGTAAATCGGCTATGGGCCGGGCGGGAAGTGGTTAAAGTGTTACTAAACCCACAACCCTAAAATCAGTCTGTATATGCAGTAAAACATGCTGGTTATACTCACTGTGGAACCTAAGGGGTTAGGTTGCATTGTGTAAAAAGGCTATTTGACCCTGTCTTCTCTGATCCTCCCCATCTTCCACAGTCCTCAATGCATCTGCTGAATGTACAGAGCCTTGGGGGCACTCTGCACATCCTGAATTTGGTGTGTATTGCTAGAGAGTTTTTTTTTTTGGGAGAGCATATGTGATCAGCACAGGGCCAATCAGCACTGTCCAGACAGAGGGTCAGGAGTCCTGCATCCTAATAGGACAATCAGAGGAGAATAGAAACCAGTGCTCTGCCGGACACTAATAGAAGTCACAAGACTTCTATATACTGCTGATTAGAAAAGGTGTTTATCAGTTTACTAAAACGATTGCATTTCCATGTTCTGTGGCTGTCAGGGCAGAGGAGACATGTTGTTTGTTCCTACCATGTAGGAACAACGATATGTCTCCTCACCTAGTCAGTCCCATCCCCCCCACAGTTAGAACACACACTGAGGGAAAACACATTTAACTCCTTGATCACCCCCTACTGTTAACCCCTTCCCTGCCAGTGACATTTATACAGTGTAAGAAAAGAAATGGTTGCATCCAGGAATTCCGATGCGTTTCACACATGCATCTTGTGCTTAATCATTACCTAATGATTAAGCACAAGATGTATGTGTGAAACGCGTCTACGTGACCTTGTGTTGATGTCTTTGGTGTTATCACTTTGAACAATAAAAGGCAATCGGAATTCCTGGATGTGCAGCCATTTCTTTTCTTACAAGTTTCCCACGGAGGCGGGCCGGGGCTGGCACTCTACAAGACATTCCACCTCAGGTTCTCATCATACACCTGGAGCAGCGGCTCTTTTTCTTTGGACATTTATACAGTAAGCAGTGCATATTTATAGCACTGTTCGCTGTATAAATGCCAATGGTCCCAAAAATGTGTCAAAAGTGTCCGATCTGTCCTTCGCAATGTTGCAGTACCACTAAAAATCACAGATCACCGCCATTACTAGCTAAAAAAATGCCATAAATCTTTCCCATAGTTTGTAGACACTATGGGCCGGATTCAGATACCTGAGCGTATCTGTCCGGCCGGCGTAACGTATCCTAGATATGTTACGCCGCTGTAACTTTGGGCGCAAGTTCCGTATTCAGAAAGAACTTGCGCCCTAAGTTATGGCGGCGTAACGTATGTGGGCCGGCGTAAGCCCGCCTAATTCAAATGGGGATGTTGGGGGCGTGTTTTATTTAAATTTGGCTTGACACCACGTATTTAATGTTTTTTTTTAACGGCGCATGCGTCGTTCATGAAAACATCCCAGTGCGCATGCTCGAAAATCCGCCGCAAAACGTCATTGCTTTCGACGTGAACGTAAATTACGTCCAGCCATATTCGCGAACGACTTACGCAAACGACGTAAACATTTCAAAACTCGGCGCGGGAACGACGGCCATACTTAACATAGGATACGCCGCACATACCCCTCATATAGCAGGGGTAACTTTACGCCGGAAAAAGTTGAACGCAAACGACGTAAAAACAAAGCACCGTTCGGTCGTTCGTTTCTGAATCGACGTAAATAGTAATTCGCATATTCATTGCGTAAACAAACGGAAGCGCCACCTAGCGGCCAGCCTGAAAATGCAGCCTAAGATACGACGGTGTAAGACACTTAGGCCCCGTACACACGACCGAGAAACTCGATGGGCAAAACACATCGTTTTGCTCGTCGAGTTCCTTGTTCGGCTGTCAGAAAACTCGTTGAGCCAAATGTTCCCATTGCCCAATGAGGAAATGGAGAACATGCTCTCTTTTTGGTTTGACGAGTTTCCCGACGGGTTTCTCGGCGAAAAGTGTACACACGACCGGTTTTCTCGGCAGAATACGTCTCCCATCGAGTTTCTTGCTGAATTCTGCCGAGAAAACCGGTCTTATTGTGATTTTTTTTTTTTCACCAAAAATTTCACCTAAACTGATGAAGAAATTCGTTTTTCCTTTTTTTTTTTTTTTTTTTTTTTATTGGGGATATTTCTTATAGCAAAAAGTTAAAAATACTGTTTTATTTTTTCAAAATTGTCGCTCTTTTTTTGTTTATACCACAAAAAATTCAAACCTCAGAGGTGGTCAAAAACCACCAAAAGAAAGCTCTACTTGGGGGAAAAAAAATGCAAATTTTGTTTGGGTACAGTGTCGCACGACCGCGCAATTGTCAGATAAAGCGACGCAGTGCCAAATTGTAAAAAGTGCTCTGGTCAGGAAGGGGGTAAAATCTTCTGGGGGTGAAGTGGTTAAGAGCATTTACTAAAGGCAAATAGACTGTGTGAACTTTGCAAAGAGCAATTTTATTCTATTAAAATAACACACATACAAATCCAAGATTGTACAAATATGAAGCTCATTCAAAAATGAGAATAAAAAGTAAATTATGCAAAAATACACATTCCCAAAAAAGACGCTTTACTTTTCTTTTACTTACAAGAAATGTGCTATGTGTGAAAGTTTGGGTACCCTATCAGACAGTGCCTCCGTTTTTGGCAGAAACTTTTCTTGTTGCTAGGTAACAGTCTTTCTGTTCTTTTAGGATTTATTTTCGAGCCCTTTTCTGTAGAGGATGCTCCTGCTTCAGGAGTGGGGTTGGGTTTCCTTGTGTGCAGATTTGAAATCTGTCTGCAGATTTTTAATAATTCATTATTACATTTAGAGAAGTAGGGACAGGTAATCCAAATTTACAGAAACGTTGTGCTTTTTGGTGGTTTGTGTTGATTTCTCAGCTTTGTACTCTGTAGTTTGACAAGCGGTAAGCAAAGGTTTGCATACAGTATGTCTTTATGGGTAAATGTTACTGTTACAGGCTTGGATTGGTTTGGTAATGTTCATTATTGCCGTATATTATTCACCATCTGTACATATATAACATAGTCAACAGCATAGAGCTTATTGTATGAAAAGTGTGCAAACAAGATCATTGCTTTTCAGAATTATATCAGAATTCTTGTTTCATTTTCACCTTTGTGCTGCAGAAATTACACCTGGAAGCTGGGTGGTTGCTATGGGTAACAATAAATATTATGTAACAATAAATATTATTCTCGTCACATGTTTTCTAGTATACAGCTTTTTGAATCCCAATAGCACTTTCAGCTAAAATTAGCTAAAAACATTCCAGGTGCATTAAAAAAAAAGGTGTGGGAGCTGCAGTGGCTCAACGCGATTGGCACTGCGCTGACAAGCCATTCACCTCTGCAGCTACAGGTTCGGATCCCGGTCTTGGCTACATGTGAATTGAGTTTGGTGGTCTCAGCCCGACTCCCGATGGTTGTGCTATGCGAAGTAAGCCTGCGCCCCTCCCACAAAAACGACCACACTTACACGCACTCGAAATTGGGTTAACATGCACGCACGCACGCACGCGGTCTCTAAAAAGAGAGGCGAAGGACTAACGGGGCTGGTTGAACGGGCTAGATCCTCTCACTCCCTTATAGGGAGTCCCTCTGCCCCGTTGGGCTTCAAAGCGGAGCAGGTTGGGCGGGCTGTGTGGGAGGACCCCCTCACACACCCACCATTGCCACCCGGGGCATGGAGAAAGGTGGCAGATTGCCTCTGGGGGAGGCCTGCCTACTCCCAACTCCTGCAGTCCGGCTCCTCTCTCGAGTACACGCACAAAATACACTTTAAGGAGTCTTAGGCCGCGTACACACGACCGGTCAAAACCGATGAGAATGGACTGAGGTTCAGTTTCATCGGTCCAAACCGACCGTGTGTACGGCCCATCGGTCTTTTGTCCTTCGGACCAAAATTTTAAAACTTGCTTTAAAATCGAACCGATGGACCGCTGACCGATCGGGCCAAACCGATCGACACAAAAGCATCGGTTCAAAACCCGCGCATGCTCAGAATCAAGTCGACGCATTCTTGGAAGCATTGAACTTCGTTTTTTTCAGCACGTCGTGTGTTTTACGTCACCGCGTTCTGACCCGATCGGTTTTTGAACTGATGGTGTGTACGCACATCAGACCATCAGGCCACTTCAGCGGTGGACCGATGAAAACGGTCCGTCGGACCATTCTCATCGGATGAACCGGTCGTGTGTACGGGGCCTTACAGTTCATTTTCTCTAGAAAGTAGCCACAGTCAGAGTAGAAAAGTCTGTCCCTTGTCAGCATGATGCAAAGGAGGGCCATTATCCTTCTCTGAAGCATGCTGGCAGGGAGCAGGCTTTTCTACTTAGGATGCAGCTGCTTTTTAATTGAAACAAATTGTAAGACTTTGCACACTTTTGTTTTAATGCACCTGGAAAGTACCGTACTTATGGGCGTACAACACGCACCCCAAGTTTAGGAAGGAAGTTTAAGGAAAAAATAAATACATTTTAATGCCCATCAATGCAGCCTTATCAGTGTCCATCTGCAGCCTTGCCCATCATTGCAGAATGATCAGTGTCCATCTGCAGCCTTGCCCATCATTGCAGAATGATCAGTGTCCATCTGCAGCCTTGCCCAACAGTGTCCATCTGCAGCCTTGTGCAAAATTGCAGCATGGTCAGTGTCCATCTGCCTGCCGAGGAGGGAACGAGCGCTGCCGAGATAGACAGAGCCAGATGTCCTGTGTACCCAGCTCCACTCGGCTCGCAGTCCCGCCCCTTGGCCCGGCTCCTATGATGGACATAACACCTGTCCAATGGCCGAACATAAATGCTAGGAGGTGGGACTGGGCATGACTGCGAGCAGAGCAGAGTACACTGTACAGTCGGCTCTGTCTATTACGGCGGCGCTCGTTCCCTCCTTCCCCTCCGAGGCAGCCATTCGGCATATAACACGCACCCACAATTTTCCCCTGATTTTAAGATAATAAATACGGTATTTAGTTCATTTATACTTTGTGTTTAGTTATATGTTGTTTTATACATTGGTTAGATGGATTCTTATGGGTTTTTAAGGGTAAGTTATGCATTAAGATAAAAAACCTTCTGTGTGCAGCAGCCCCCTCGGCCCCCTAATACTTACCTAAGCCCCATCTCTGTCCAGCGATGTCCACGAGTGTCTCGGCCATCCGAGACTCTCCTTCCTGATTGGCTGAGACACAGCAGTGGCACCATTGACTCCTGCTGCTGTCAAAGTCAGTCGCCCAATTAGGAGAGAGAGGGGGCGGGGCCAGGTCACAGCTCCATGTCTGAATGGACACAGGGAGCTGTGACTTGACTTGGGTGCCCCCCATAGCAAGCGGCTTGCTGTGGGGGCACTCAACAGGAAGAAGGGGCCAGGGGCACAGAAGAGGGAACCGAGATAAGGAGGATTAAGGCTAGCGCTGGGCAGACAGTGCTGGTCATACAGCACAAAACAATAGTCTTTTGATTTTTATTACACAGAAAAATCAATCCTCTCCTCACCTCCTCACAAGACTTTCAGTACTGCTCTCCTTCCTCACAAAGCTTCAGGAAATTAGTGGTAATCCTCTGGGCTACTTATAGAGGCCTTAATTGCCTCATTCTGAACAGCTGAAGTTTTTCAATGGCCTTTAGCCTTTCTCTGGCTACGTTTGTAGCCGACGCCCGATAATGATTGGTGTATTGTCCAAACAAGGCAGAAATGTATCTCCCGTCTGTGACAACACCCACAGATTTACCTGGCTTCCTGTCACATCAGTTACAGCAAAAGCCCCGTACACACGATCGGAATTTCCGATGGAAAAAGTCAGACAGACTTTTTCCATTGGAAATTCCGACCGTGTGTATGCCCCATCGGAGTAATTTCATCGGAAATTCGGATGAATTCCATCAACATGTTCTCTTTTACTCTGATGGAATTCCGTCAGAATTCCGATGTGATTTTGGTCGGACAAAGGTCCGATCGTGTGTACGAGGCTTTACAGTTTTTTTTGCCATTTGGGATAAAAGTATCACATGGATAAAAAAAAGCGGATCATTGTAAACAGCCCTGCCAGTGTTAAGTGGTTTGTCCCATCCATGTAAACTGATACATTCTGCTGGAGAGCTTGTGCTTTTGAAACACAACAGGCTTGCTGGCTGGGTCACCTAATGAAAATAGAAGAAAGAAAGCCTAAAAAAAGAAAATGTATGCAGCCATCACATCTAAGAATTGGTAAGCTGCAATATAATAAATGTTTGCTTTTGAGTTTAATACCAAGTTATTGTTACTTCTTATATTGTAGTTTCTGGTCTTCCATAAACCATCCAATGGTTCAGTAAAATGTTGCTGCTTTTAGCTGTAGTTTATAGAAATATGCCATTCAGTAGATATCTGTAATTGTCTATAGAATCGCTGCTGAATGTAAAAGCTTTCGCTGCAAGAAGTACAGGAAATGCCATATGTGAGCTGGCACATTTATTAGATGAAAGTGCCAGTAACTCCGTTTATAGGAAGTTATTGCCATTTGCAAAACATTGCCAGGTGCTTAACACTGCATTAACTCCTTGCCAATTGTTTTTGAATGCAATAGCAGATTTGTTATTTTAGAAGATCAGGCCACCCAAAGCTGATTTTCATTTATTGCTAGAGGGTGGAGGGAACAGTCACAAAAAGTCACCTTTTATATCGTAAAGTGGGTATAAAGGCACAAGGTTTTTTTACCTTAACCAATTAGAGTGGTTGTAAACCCAACCACACATCTTACACCTACAGGTAAGCCTTGATTAAAGGGTCACTAAAGGAATTTTTTTTTTTTTAGCTAAATAGCTTCCTTTACCTTACTGCAGTCCTGGTTTCATGTCCTCATTGTTCGTTTTTGCTTTCATGTTGCTGTAAATCCTCTCTGTTCTGGACACTTCCTGGTTGCCTGTTTTCTGATCACCACAGTACTGGGAGATTTCTCACGGTGGTCACTAATCAAGGAGGTGTGATTACTGTGTGTAAAACAAAACTGGATTGGTGCTGAGGAGTTTTAGACAAAGTATCACTGCTCTCTATTGGCTGACTGCCCTCTAGTGGCTCTCTGTACATCAGAGAACCAGCAAACAACAGCAAAAACTAAACTAAACTGCAGGCACATTATATGATTGTTTTTTTATCTATTTTTAATCATTTTTAAAAGGAATCAGTTAACTATTCTCTATACCCTGTAAACAGTCATTTCAGCTAAAACATTTTTTTCCTTTAGTGACCCTTTAAGGCTTACCTGTAGGTGCAAGAAATATCTCCTAAACCTACATGGTTTAAGAGATATTTACAATTAAAACGAGCGCCGAAGGAGCACTGAGTGTGCCGTTTTTCTTATTGCCGGTCCCGCACGCTTTCGCGGGAGTGACGTCATTGACGCTCTGGCCAATCACAGCACCGGAGCGGCGATAACAGGAAAAAGCGACAAGGGCAGCGGCGGTGGATAGGACGGAGGAGGACTTCAGGGGCTTCGATCGCAGCACCAAAGTCAAAAGTTTCGGAGTCCTTTTCGACACCTACATGACAATGGATGCACAAATAGGGTCAGTAGTCAGCGGATCCCACCATCTGCTGCGCCTACTACGCAGACTCACCCCCTTTATCCCGAAAGAGTACATTGCAGTCGTGGTGGGAACAATCATCAATTCCAGACTTGACTATGCAAATGCCCTCTATCTCGGTCTCCCCAAATACCAAATCACTCGTCTGCAAGTCGTTCAAAATACGGCCGCTCGATTAGTGACCGGCAAAAAAACATGGGAATCAATCTCACCTTCACTGAGATCCCTTCATTGGTTGCCAGTAAAAGACAGAATCACTTTCAAGGCACTCTGCCTAATACATAAGTGTATTCAAGGCAACGCCCCCCAATATCTATGCGAAAAAATAAAAGCCCATAACCCCAATCGCATTCTGCGACTCACCAATCAAAACCTACTCCAAATACCCAAAGCCAGATACAAGTCCAAAGGAGATCGACGATTTGCAGTCCAGGGACCTCGACTGTGGAATGCTCTACCAACTACCATCCGACTGGAGTCGGACCACTTGGCCTTCAGGAGAAAGATTAAAACCCATCTCTTCTGAGGTCAAGGGGTTCCTTATCCATGGAATGGTTACAGCGCCCAGAGGCAATTCAGTTCGCATGTGTTGCACTTTACAAGTTTCTCACTCACTCGCAGGTAATTGACACATAATGAGCTAATATGCTGTGCATACTAGCTCATTATGCCTTTCTCTTGCAGGATTATTATTATTATTTTTTTAAAGTGAAGGGTTTACTTCCTCTTTAAGGACCAAGCCTCTTTCTGAGATTTGGTGTTTACAAGTTAAAAACAGATTTTTTTGTCATAGAAAATTACTTAGAACCCCCAAACATTATATATATTTTTTTCTAACACCCTAAAGAATAAAATGGTGGTCGTTGCAATACTTTTTGTCACACCATATTTGCGCACCTGAGAGAGACTGTTTGCATATGCTTTTGTCTTGATATGTCTATATACTACGTCTGTATGTGAGTACAACCATTACTACTTCCGTAATCCCTGCTGCCAACTGGATCATATTCCCTAACTGGCACCCATGATGATCAGGCAACCCGCTGTGGTTACTATGGAACAGCGCAGCCGCTTAGGGGGGGGTCTGGAAGACAGTAAGGATCACTGTAACAGCAGTGGCTACTACAGTGATTCTTTGCTCTTATGCCCTGTACATACGATCAGGATTCCCGGTGGTAAAAAAGTTTTCCTTGGGAATCCCGGGGGGAAAACTAAGAACCTGCTCGGTCACTTTCCCTGTGTACACACCAGAGGTTTTCCTGACGGGAAAACTGCGGTGAGAACTTTGGCCGGGAATCCCGGCCTTGTGTAGTCTCCACCGCTGTGTTTCCCATAGGGAAACTGCTGGGAAAAAGACAGCTGGGAATCGCGGCAGGAAATTTTTTTCTAATTTTTCCTGCCGCGATTCCTGGCGGTTTTCCTGTTGGGAAAACTGCCATGGAGCATACACACGGCTAGTTTTCCCGGCCAAAAGCTGTCATGGCAGTTTTCCCGATGGGAAAACTGGTTGTGTGTACGAGGCATAACAGTGATCAGCCACATATATTGGTCAAACCTGGAAAAAAAAATACCTAGAATTCAGCTTTCATTAAGAGTTTGTGTAAATTCTTTATTGTAAAGCCTCGTACACACGACCGAGAAATTCGGGCGAAACACATCGTTTTGCTCGTCGAGTTCCTTGTTAGGCTGTCGAGGATCTCGGCTAGCCAAATTTCTCCATTGCCATTGAGGAAAAAGAAGACATGCTCTCTTTTTCGCTCGACGAGATCCTCGACCGTTTCCTCGTCGAAAAGTGTACACACGACCGGTTTCCTCTGCAAAAAAAAAAAACAGCAAGTTTCTTGCTGGTTTTTGCCGAGAAACTCAGTCGTGTGTACGAGGCCTGACAGTAATCATGTATAGGTATATTCACGACACTGTTTGAAAAGCATATTGGGCTCTCTAATTAGAAAGCCTAGCACTACATTTGAGCATTTTGGCGGGCTGTACTATGCCGCGTACACACGATCGGTCCATCCGATGAGAACGGACCGATGAAGCTGACTGATGGTCCATCGCGCCTACACACCATCGGTTAAAAAACGATCGTGTCAGAACGCGGTGACGTAAAACACAACGACGTGCTGAAAAAATGAAGTTCAATGCTTCTAAGCATGCGTCGACTTGATTCTGAGCATGCGTTGATTTTTAACCAATAGTTGTACCTACTAACGATCGTTTTTTTCCCATCGGTTAAATTTAAAACAAGATTGCTTTTTTTTAACCTATGGATAAATAACCAATGGGGCCCACACACGATCGGTTTTGACCAATGAAAACGTTCCATCAGACCATTTTCATCGGTTTAACCGATCGTGTGTACGAGGCCCTAATGTACTACTTAGGGTAAAACTAGAATAGTAAAACAAGAAACTTGTATGGACTTCTAAAATTCCCCCTGGTCCATATCGTTAGTTTAAAAAAAAAAAGTGTTCTAACATCTAATAATGCTCAACGTAATCTGCTGTCCCGTGATCCGTGATCCCCAGTGTCTTAGGTCTTGGCTGGGTGCATTAACAAGTGCCTATGTCCCCTAAAGATGTCCTGTACTGAATACAATGTAGTGGTGGAAAGGGAGGCAAAGGGGTCTGGTCAGACAATGGCACATGGGATGAGGACATGTCGGTACATTTTTTGGTGTGTGATGTGGCCAGAAGTTTTCTACATAATTCCGAGTGATTTAACGGGTAACATTTGTCAGCCAAGTACTTTTTCTGTAAATGAAAAGTCTTTATTTTTGGTTGCACAAAAAGTAAGAATGTATTAGAACATTTATGCTGAGAAATATTCAGGGGCTTCCATTGCTAAGCTTCTAAAAATGTTAGTCTTGCAGCTGTCTCTTGTTTATGTCATTTTAGTCCCAGATTAGAACCCAAAATGTGTATGAAACATCTGAAGGTCAGAACCTCTGATATGTATGCTTGTTCCGGGCCAGTTACTTAGATCAATTTGACAAATTGACTAAAACTGGAGAGTGCAAAACTTGATGCAGCTGTGTATGGTAACCAATCAGCTTCTAATGCCTTGCACACACGATCGGAATTTTCGATGGAAAAAGTCAGACGGACTTTTTCCACTGGAAATTGCAACCATGTGTATGCCCATCAGAAATTCTGAGGAATTCCATCGTAGTTTACATAGAGAACATTTTTTATTTTCCTCCGATGGAATTCCGTCGTAATTCCGATGTGAGTTTGGTCAGGCAAAAGCCTGATTGTTTGTACAAGGCATAACTTTAGCTTGTTCAATTAAGCTTTGACAAAAAAAAAAAACACCCTGGAAGCTGCTTGGTTTCTATGCAGAACTACACCAGATTTTGCACTCTCCGGTGTTTTCAGCAGGTGTAATCGGTAACAGCAGCCTCCCTGTTTATATAGTAAAACATCATTGCAAGATGTGACACAACAATGAATCTCTGTACTTAGTAAGTACTAAACCACTGGTAAAACATGACAGCCAAACAACTGCATTTTCAGTAGACAAAGCAATGTCTTCATATTTGCTCTACAGCTTTCTATTTGAAGAAATCATTAATCTAGTGCTTATAATAAATATATAAAGTAATAAGGGACAAAGAATATGGAATAGAGAGCTTGGACTTTTTAGGCACAACCAAACAGGTTATAGATATAAAAGATAATTTATTAACCGCTTAAAGACAGCAGCATGCAGATTTACGTCAACAGAATGGCCCAGACAGGCAAATGGACGTACAGGTACACCCCCTTTAATTTGCCACCAACCCTGTCGCAAGCTCCATGACCGTGCCTGCAGGACCCGCGGACTCGATGTCCGCCGGTGTCCTGCGATCGTGTCACGGAGCTGAAGAACGAGGAGATGTCAGTGTAAACACAACATCTCCCCGTTCTTCCTAGTGACATGTCACTGATAGAACGCTCCATCTCATCTGGAGCAGCGATCAGTGACGTGTCACTCGTAGCAATGGTCCAAAAAGTTTGTCAAAAGTGTCCGATGTGTCCGCCATAATGTCACAGTCGCGATAAAAATTGCTGATTGTCGCCATTACTAGTAAAAAAAAATATTACTAAAAATGCCATAAAACTATCCCCTATATTGTAGACGCTATAACTTTTGAGCACAACCAATCAATAAACGCTTACTGCGATTTTTTTTTTTTATCAGAAATATGTAGAATACATATCGACCTAAACTGAGGAAAAAAATAGTTTTTTATATATTTGTTGGGGATATTTATTATAGCAAAAAATATTGAATTGTTTTCAAAATTGTCCCTCTATTTTTGTTTATAGCGCAAAAAATAAAAACCGCACAGGTGATCAAATACCACCAAAAGAAAGCTCTATTTGTGGGAAAAAAAGAACGTCAATTTTGTTTAGGAGCCACGTCGCACGACCGCGCAATTGTCAGTTAAAGCGACGCAGTGCCGAATCACAAAAAATGGCCTCTTCTTTAATCAGCCAAATGGTCCGGGGCTTAAGTGGTTAAACACATAAATAATGAATTAAAAAACATCCACATTGAGAAGTAAAAAATTCCAAAAGGTATACAATTGATACTGTACATAACCAATGGATAACTATATCGAAACTTGAAGATGAATAACAATAATATCATGATAGTATCGAATCCAGAAGTAAGGTCATGTAGCATAAATTCATTGGGTAGACTTTCTCAATGTGGATATTTTTTTATTTATTCTTTATGTGTTTAATAAATTATCTTTTATATCTATAACCTGTTTGGTTGTGCCTAAAAAGTCCAAGCCTTCTATAACATATTCTCTGTTCCAAATTGATAGGATGTGGCACTGTTCACTTTAGAAGTGAACACAGGACCACTCTGTGCTGATGCAATTAATATTTTCCAATAAAGTAATTTATTAACCTCTGCTTTTGAGTGCAAAGTTTAAAAGAAAACAATGTTCTTTATTTTTAATCTGTAACAGCAAATAAAACCTTTCTAAGATCATAAAATAACATAGTCGCCATCACTGACACTCAAATATGATGTCCTTACTATTTAAAGGTGCAGTAAAGGGAATAGCAATGTTCACTATAGATTCCCATGTAACTGTAAGCTGTGATGGCCCTGGCAGGGTGTAAAACACATGAGTATTAGACAAAGACTACAACTGCTTGTCATGCTCAGAAAATATGTACAGCAATTGGTGCCATTTATTTGGACTTCCTTTCATGCTGAAAGCCTTGCAGACCGATGTGTGCCAGCCATGATATATTTAAACAATTACATTTTGATATACCATATATTTCTCTTGTCTTACTGCTGCAACTGCCATTATGTTTTCATGTTCACCATTTCAGAATATTTAAAGCTTGTTCTTCTAAACAATATACATCACGTGTACACCACTGGCCATAGAGAAAGACTGAGAACCAAAGCTCT
Organism: Rana temporaria; assembly: GCF_905171775.1. Taxonomy (NCBI): domain Eukaryota; kingdom Metazoa; phylum Chordata; class Amphibia; order Anura; family Ranidae; genus Rana; species Rana temporaria. The sequence continues at coordinate 171,754,835 of NC_053494.1, read as the reverse complement.
GTAGCCAAACACAACCAGATAGACCATTCTTGGTAAGGACAAATCCCTCTGGAAAGTAATACTAAGGCCTCGTACACACGACCGAGGAACTCGTCGGAAAAGACACATCGTTTTCCTCCACGAGTTCCTTGTTAGGCTTGTCGAGGAAGTCGACAAGCTTGCTTTGCATACACACGGTCAAGACAAAATCTCCTCGTTCTCAAACGCGGTGACATACAACACATACAACGGCAAGGGAAGTTCGATTCCACTGGCACAACCCTTGGGGCTGGTTTTGCTAATCTCATGTTACTGCGTGTTAAGTAAAAGTTTGGTAAGAGACGATTTGCACTTTTCAGTCTGTTACAGCGTGAAAAATGTGTTATCTCCATTACAAATGCTACTTTTACCGAAGGTGCGCTCCCATCTCATACTTTATTCTGAGCATGCACGGGTTTCTAAGCATACACACGAACGCGTTTCTTGTCGAAAACCAGCCCGATGAGGAACACGACGAGGAAATTGAGACTCCCGTCGAGGAAAAAGAGAACTTGTTTTCTTTTTTCCTCGTCGAGTTCTTCGACAGTTTCCTCGATGAAAAACGTACACACGACCGTTTTCCTCCGCAAAAAAGCTCTGCCACCAAGTTTCTTGATGGATTCTATCGAGGAAAACTGTCGTGTGTACGAGGCCTAAGTAATGTGTTCTATGGTGCTGCAGTGGTTGGTGGGCATGGTGAAAAGTAGGTGATCCCATAGGACAGTGATGGTGAACCATGGCACCCCAGACGTTTTGGAACTACATTTCCCATCATGCTCATGCACTCTGCAGTGTAGGTGAGCATCATGGGAAATGTAGTTCCAAAACATCTGGGGTGCCAAGGTTCGCCATCACTGCCATAGGACATTATTTATTGTTTAATTTCACATCTTCCCATCCTCTTTTCACAGACTCCTTTGTGGCTCCTGGTATTCTGTCATATGACATCACAAGGAATCGTAAAGGAGGCTTCTGCTGGAAGACTTCCTTCTATCAGTTGCTATGATAACAGCTCTGAAAAAGGAGCAGGTAGCTGTATAATGTACAGCGTGTCACTGATTGTAGGTCCAATCTCTGATCTCCACTCAGGACGCCAGTCCAAAACATTGCTTTAGTAGTGTCCAATTACTGGGAGGTGTTTATGAGTGCTACCTCCTTTCTCATTAGTATGGCTTAAAATGATCACTCAATGTGTTGGAAGACACCGTTGCCTAAAGGAGGAAAGACTGTCTCCTAGTGTGCATGGACATCTAAAATAGGCCATAGACACAAGCGGAAATATCTAAGGATACAGCTAACCAGGGGGGAATTAATAATTGGACAGGTTGTAAAACCTTGCCTAGTCTTTATTGTTCTCTCATGCCTGCCTGTCCCATCTAATCATCCAAATTTCATATGTGTGCAAGCAAGTACTTCCATCTACCAGCTCAATCTATGCTAGTCCTGGCATGTAAAGCATAGTAGCTCAATAAATAGACTAAATGTAGCCATGCTTATACTAGCCAATAGCAGGAGTCTGGTCTTTCTGTGACAGTGGGAGAAAAAGTGGAGCCTTGTTGTGTGTGGCGTGAATGAGCCAGGGACCAATGTTTTATATATGCTGTGTTCATATGATACTTGTTCTTTGTCCAGATTTGGGCTAAGGTATGCTTGTATTAGTCTGTGGTAGGGAGGAATATCTAATCTCTAGGGGAGAGAATAGTAGAAATGGCTCCATGTCCTACGTAAGCTGTTGCATAATGTTTAGCCACAGCTACATATACTGGAGCGCAGCATATATGCTAAATAGCAGCCTTTTTTTTTAAACCAAAGGCTAAAAGCTGAAGAAAATACCTGGTACTTGGAGTATGTGACTTACCCATGTGACGGCACTGGGCCATTCAGCACTATCATAGAAGATTCTATAGGCCTGTGCGAACTACTTCTCCAGCACTTGTAGCATACACAGGACTTTGCTTTTACTCCCAGCTGCTGAAAAAGTAGTGATAGTCTAATGATACGCCGCGTAAGTCCATGGATGCGCCGTCGTATCTATGCGCCATATTCTTGTACTAAGATATGCCTGAATTTTGGCTTCCTACGACCGACATAAGTCTCCTACGCCGTCGTATCTTGGGTGCATATTTACGCTGGCCGTTAGGGGTGCTTCCATTGATTTACGCGTTGAATATGTAAATGAGCGAGATATGCCGATTCACGAACGTACTTACGCCCGTCGCTGTAATCTACGTCATTTACGTAAGGCGTTTTTCCGGCGTAAAGATAAACCACCAAATAGCCGGTCTAAGTCATGTTAGGGTATGGATGTCGGAACTGCCTTCGGGATTTTACGTCGTTTACGTAAGTCGTACGTGAATGGGGCTGGGCGTAGGTTACGTTCACGTCGTACGCATTGAGCCGGCGTATCTTAGGGAGTAAATTCGACGTGATTCTGAGCATGCTTTGTGAATGCTGTACTTGCCTCTCTATGTTACGTCGGCGTAGCGCATATATGCGCTATGCCCGCTTAAACATACGCCGCTATACGTGTTAACGTTTTAAAATTTGCATTAAAATTAACCTGTTGCTTTGCTCTACATGGGCAAAGTGAGTGATTTCTCCATTTTGGTAATACCTTGCATAATTACCTATTCTCATTTTAGGTTTGGTTACTGTTGACTTAAACTCATCTAGCTTTACAACAATTTGGCTCCCTTCCTTGATCTTCTTTTTAGCGGCATTCTGATAATTCTTTCATGACAGCTTCCCCATAATTTATTGCTCACAAACACACAAAGTTCTTTAACTTTGAAATCCATAGAGGGACCCCTCAATTTCATCTATCTCCAATTGCCTCCATCTCCAGGCTATACTCAAATCACAAATATTTTGCATTTATATTGAACCATAAATCTAAGCTCTGCCAGAGTGATTGATCATGCCCCTTTTCCTTCAGAAATTTAAATGCATCTAACTCAACAAGGAAATATTCGACAGTACATAAGTATATTACCAGAGAGTGCTCTGCTTTAATAGCAAGTTGATTAACTGGCCGCCTGCAAAAGCTCTGTTATAGGAATTATATATAGGGCAATGCTTGAGTCATATTAACACTATACGTTAACCAAGTGATCAACTGTTCCATTATCCAGCCTTGTGTATCTAATTGACGGCTCTTATATCTTTCCTTTCATTTTTACCATTCAGTAACATTAATATTGACATGAGTCACAGTGGGAAGATAGAGGCTGCTATGCCAACTGACTACTGTACCGATGAATGTTAATATGGTTAATATGTGTTTATTATTCATGAGCTGGAGAAAACACGTCATTACTTTAGTGGATTGTTTTATGTGATGAAAGTAATTCTTTAATGTCTGCAAGCAATAACTGGGATCGAATTGTAGATGCATAACACTAGAATGCAGGGGAAAAAAACATGTGAAATCTCTATACTTTAGAAAACCTGTTTAAAGGGCAACGAAAAGTTATTTTGGCAGAAAAAAAAATGCTCATATAGAGAGTTTTTGTACAGGAGTTTATGAGCGTTTAGGAGTGCCTAGCGTTTTTTCTGCCAGAAAGCTCTTTTCAAAAACTCAACCAGAAGGTTTTTTTTCTGCCTCTAAACGCTGAGTTTAAAATATGCCTCTAAACTTCCTAATGTGCATGGACACATAGGATAACACTGAACTCATGTAGAAGCAGCTTTTTTCAAGCCAAGTGTGCATGGAACCAGTCATTAGGAAACATTCTTCTAATGTTTGAGAGTCTTCTTGAAGCAGAACTGAAGCACTAAGACCTATTACTTCATGATGGTCCATTGTAACATTGTCATGATGTAAATGGTTGCTAACTGTAATGTTTTTAGCTATTATCTACAAGGTGTTCATCTCCTGTAACGGCCATAAATAAAGAAAAACAGAACTAAAGTCCTGCTGCTAAAAATGCTAGGCGTTCGTGTTCTTTTTGAACATCCAAAGTCTTGTTTTGCCAAATAACTTTGCCCAATGCTCCTCACAATTTTGCTTTTTATAAATACACTTTATGGCACGTGCTCACAACAGGAAGTGTGAGGAGTCTTTCCATGGGGAGTTAGAACACAAATTAAAAACAGATGCAAACACAGAGATTCTACGCTCTCCCCACTGTGTCTAAACTAAAAACAAAAAATGTCTGGAGTTGGACTTAACAGTACATACAGTCATGATCTGGTTGTCTAACTAGTATGCCTTGAGTCATGGTCAAGTATTCAGAATGCGTATCAGGAGAATAGACTCCCCCCTTCTTCAGGGCTGTTGCTGCATACTATTTCATGGGAACAATTCCCATGAATGGTTATGTTGGATCAAGATTTTTGAAACCAGGATGGCAAGATGCCGTCTTCAGTTGCATAGACAGCTGCATTGACGCTGAAGAATGGAGAGTCTACTCTCTGCAAAACACGTTGGGTTGATGTACATGTTGCTACTTTTTCATAAACGTCTATGAACCATACCTTAGAAGATGCAATTCTCTGGGAACCGGCCACTCCTTTATCTAAGTCTACATGCTGAAACGACCGTTAGGTCGCACAGAGGAGGCAGCAGCCCAATCCTTAAACGAGCCCATCTCCATCATCGGGCACTATCTCCAGAAGGCATTTCTTTATTTATGCCCACCCAGGATCGGTATAGTCCAATCAGTCCAGTGCGGTTTCCACAAGTAAACAGAAGGAAAGTTTAAAGACCTAAAAAGACCTAATATTCTTGTTTTTCTGCAGTATACAAGCTAGGCAGCCAGCATGACAGCCCAGGCAGTTATCATTTTCAAAATATGAAGGGTATCGATTTCAGCCTCTGCCTCTTATTTCAGGTGCCAATTAATGAGCAGGTAAAAAAATAATCTGCTACCTTAATCTGAGTATTCTTTAATCCACCACAGTCACTGCATATGTTACTTAGAAGTATATTTCATTAATCCTGTGCTTTGTAGAAGTTGGATGGGAGGTTTAGTGTAGTATAACATTTTTGGTAGGGTATTTCCTTATAGAGGTTGATACATCAGACCAAAAGGAGGGAAAGCTAGGGATGGAACAAAGCTAGGATATTGGATTTCAACAGTGGGACAGCTCCTCCAAATGAGAAACGAATAAAGTAGTATTAAACCCAAGGCCAAAAAATAAAATACTGCAGTTTACCAATCATTATTTTTAGTGGCAGCATTAATTTTACGTTTTTTAGTCTTTTTCCCTTTTTCACCCAGGAATCTGGCCAGTAACACACGTCCTGTATCAACATGCCCCCACTCTAGATGAAGGAACACAGGAGTACAGTAGACAACAGCATTGTTAATCTGAGGGGAGTGTAAGATGTACTAGCAGATCTAGGTACAAACAAAATGAAGCCAGACTCCAGCTGACACTGCAGTTACAGCAAACTTTATTTTTTCTTTGGGATAAAGGTTTTAAAACCCCAATTTCAAAAAAGTTGGGACACTTTGTAAAATTTACATAAAACAGTTACATATAACAATTATATGCAGATCTTTAAACTAATATTTTATTCACAATAGAAAACACATTAAATGTTCAAAATGAGGCCTGCAAAGTAGGTTTTACTAACAAGGAAGAGCTGGAAGAACATTTTGCAACTAATTAGGTTAATTGGCAAAAGGCCAATAATATGATCGGGTATAAAAAGAGCACCTTATGTGGCCTGGTATGGCATGTGTGGCCTGGTATGGTTCAGGAGGGGGTACTAGCATCACCCCTTTCTTGCCTGGCTGCGTGCCCCCATACCCCTTTTATGGCCAATTACTTGCATATAAGCCTTCAAAATTAACACTTTTGATTTTTCACAATATTGGATGTCTGTGATCTTCGGGCCCTCAGATGGCCCTGCATTAAAAATAGGCATGATTCTGTGATAGACATCACACAACCCGGCATGCAGAGCCCATGCTTGGCCAGCTTCACACACAGATGGAGAAGAAACCTGTAGCAGGAGAGGAAGAGACATTGATCATGGTTGCTAGGAAAACATGTTTCGGAGGTGTGATCCTCCTTTCTCAAGTCCAACTCACTCTAGGCAGAGCTAAACATGAAATAGAAACCCAAGAGCGGCCTCCTCCACACACCTTAAAGTGAACTCAACCCAAACAAGAGAGGCAGGCTAGAGGCAATCTGCTAACAATGCAAACAATGCATACTAAAGCAACCTATGCCTCAAATAAATTTACATAATACAGACTTAATAGTCAAAAATCAATCATTTAAACATCTCTTTAAAACCAGGCTACTAATTCTAAGATCAAAATTAAAAATTGAAAATGAAAAACACTTCCTGAAGCAAGACTCGGTTCTTGAAAAGGTTCTTCCTGAAGTTCAAAAAATTGCGTTCAGAAAAGCTACGGTTAAATCCATTACTGCTCCTAGCCACCTCATTAATGGGCCTGGATATGTAAAGGACATGCCCACCTTTTTGAACATGGTAGGGTCTTACAAATGTAAACTTAGTTTTAGTTAAAGCGGGGGTTCACCCTAAAAAAACTTTTTTTTTCTAGCATGCCATCAAGCATACTAGCGCGATCTACAGTACGCCTTTCTTTTATTTTTTGGCGCCGTACTTATGGTTTACTGCCGTAGTGAAGTTTCAGACTCCCCGCGGGGAATGGGCGTTCCTATGCACAGGGAAGATGATTTACGCCCGGCTATGGCGCGTCACGCTGCCCGAAGATAGCCGAAATAGGACTTGCCTCTTCACGGCGCCTGCGCAGTCAGCTCCGATGTCTGTGCGCAGGCGCCGTATAGCGCCGTGAAGAGGCAAGTCCTATTTCGGCTATCTTCGGGCAGCGTGACGCGCCATAGCCGGCCGTCAATCATCTTCCCTGTGCATAGGAACGCCTATTCCCCGCGGGGAGTCTGAAACTTCACTACAGCAGTAAACCGTAAGTACGGCGCCAAAAAATAAAAGAAAGGCATACTGTAGCTCGCGCTAGTATGCTTGATGGCATGCTAGAAATTTGTTTTTTACCCACACAAGTCCATAAAATCGATTGTCAGGGGGCCAAATCCTCAAAATCGTAGCCTAACTTAATTTTTCCCATTTAAGTTACACTGGCGGGAAATTTCTACCTAAGTGCCCGATCCACAAAGCACTTACCTAGAAATTTCACGCAGTGTAACCTAAATTCTCCCGGCGCAAGGCGGTCCTGTTATCCAGGGGGCGATGACAATTTAAATGAGGCGCGCTCCCGCGCCGGCCGTACTGCGCATGCTCGTGATGTCATTTTCCCGACGTGCATCGCGCGAAATTACGTTACGCCGGGCTTTGTGGATTGCGACGGGACAATAAAGTTGCGTCGGGAAAAAAAAAAGTTACGCGCCAAAAAATAAAATTCAAAATTTTAAAAAAATTGCGGCGATCGAAAAAAAGGTCTGTTTTTACAAGGTGTAAACAGTTTACACCTTGTAAAAGCAGCCCTAATTTTACGTATGCAAACGTAAACTTACGCAGAAAAAACAAAGCTGAAAAGCTTTGTGGATCTCCGTAAGTCCTCATTTGTATACGCAAAGCGGAATTTCAATGCGAAATGCCCCCAGCGGCGGATGCGGTACTGCATCCTAAGATCTGACAGTGTAAGGCCCCGTACACACGGCCGAGGAACTCGACGTGCAAAGCACGTCGAGTTCCTCGTCGAGTTTTGGGATGAAGCCGCCGAGGAGCTCGGCGGGCCGCCTTCTCCCATAGAACAATGAGAAAATAGAGAACATGTTCTCTATTTTCTCGTCGAGCTCCTCGGCGGCTCCATCGAGCCAAAACTGTACAGACGACAGAGTTTCTCGGCAGAATCCGGGTTTTGACCGAGTTTCTCGGTTAATTTTGCCGAGAAACTCTGTCGTGTGTACGGGGCCTCAGTGTCTTACAGATGTCAGATCTTCTGCCTATCTTTGGAAAACTGCTTTTGAGGATCAGTTCCAAAGATAGGCACAGAGATACGCAGGCTGAACAGCAGTTCCGCCTGCGTATCCCTTTTGAGGATTTGGCCCAGTATTCCTATAATACAACTGAAGTTATTTTCTGTGAAAGACAACCTAATAGTAGCCATGAATGTATGTTTCAGTACTTAGAGAGAAACTAAGATTTACAGATACTCTTCTTCTGAGTGCATGATATGTTTTCTAAGATTTCCGCTGAGTGTGACCTATACTTTCATCCATTCTGTGTTAGGAGAGACTAAAACAGGCTGTACTAATGTTCTTCAGTTCACTAAATGGACATGAGCTGTGTGTAATAAAAGGTCTTCCTTCATGCACATCGGTTCAGGGTATAACTAAAGACAATATTCTAACAATTGAGGGACATAGCTGGCTTCTACTTGTTGATATAACTGAAGTTGATTTTATGTAGTTGTTCTTATCCCTGACTGATGTCAGATGTCTCGAAATACTAACATTAATAAAACCAGAGAAGGAATCTTTCATATGGAGAACAAGTATTTTGTGGTTTAGTGAAACACCTTTCATGGATATAACTAGATAGTTCTGATCAGCATTAAATGATACCGGAGGGGCTTTTCTAGCCCTGAATGTATGTCCTAGTAGTTTTAAGAAACCTGCAATTTACAGTTACTCTTTTTCTGAGTGCATGCTAGGCTTTCTAAGATTTACAGTTAATTTCTGCTGCGTGTGACCTATACTTTCAGCCATTTGTCTTTGGAGAGAATAAAAAAGCACTAATGTTATTCATTTGCATTACTAAGTGGACATGAGCTGGTTGTAAGAAAAGCTGTTCCCTTAAACCTGGTTCACACAATGAGATTATTTGACGAATGATCATCCGTTTTTTTCTTGCATGCTAATCCCATGGAGAGGTTCAAAATGGAGAGGTTACTAAAGTTACGAAAATTCTGGTACAACAGAACAAACATTCTGAAGTGATGTAATGCATTGTATTGTCTTTTCGGTCGAAAGCTGTCCTGATTAAATGATAAACGTACTATCTGGTATTGTACAAAAAAAAATTGTGCTTGTCTGTCCGGATAATATCAGATGAACTGTTGTGATCCGCTCTCGAAAGCTGTGTACTAATGATCGGATTGTCCTAAAATCGCTTTGAAAGCAGTTTTGTACAATTTTCTGATTTTGTGTGCGGGCCATTATAGTCAGGGCATTGTAATACAATCATAGGGATGTGTACAATCAACCTATCAACTCATGGACAGTCCTGTTTTTTTGTGCTTATTTATAGTTTTTAAGGAAAAAATATCGTTTTATTTAGTAGTACTTGGTAGAACAGGAATTCTTTATCGAATGAGGCCATGTTGGCACAGTATATGCTTCTGTGTTGCACACCAAGTAGAAATCATACATTGTTATATTTTGGAAAGGGAACCCTTTTAAGTGAGCCTAGTGTTTTCTATACATACTGTACCAGAACAACAAATCAGGTCCCACTTGTTCCTTTTCCTAATGGGGAATACAAAAAACTACTATATGATGCTTTGGTCAGTTCAGTTATTTACTAGAAGAAAAAACACATGCTCATCTGGCTTTATCAATTTTATGATGGTTAATTTTCACTTTGCCGTCAAACTTTAGAAATCCCCTCTAATTCTTTGTTCTGTGTTTCCATTCACACAGCATACCTAAAAAGTTTTTTTTACATTTTTAGATGTTTTTCAGGACTTGAAGGTGTCATGGCTGACTGCAAGAATTTTTGGCCAATAGCAGAGTAAGTTTGTCCCAAGGACAATATGAGCTCTATTTCTTAAATATACACAAGCCCAGCTTTTAAACCTTTAACCCTTTGTTAGGACAGTGTTCAAAAATAGTTACAACTTTTAATGAAGATCTGCCTGCACAGTACAGACAGGGTTTAATATGGCACATGCCCAGCCAACTCATAAACAAAGGAAACTAGTAGGATTTTACAATTCTGGAGGTTCCAGATTTTTTGCTATTTTAACTGGCAATTGCATGGTCATGCAATACTGTACGCAAATTAAATTTTTGTCATTTATTCACACAAATAGAAATGTCCTTATTCAAAACCTGCCTGTGCGGGTTACAGTATATTGGCCACACCACAAGAAAGCTAGGGACTAGACTCAATGAACATATAAATAATATAAAAAAGGTTTCCTGAAACATGGCCTCTCTAATCATTTTAGGATCCGCCATAATAGAGGCCCTAGCTTAAAGGGGAGTTCCACCCAAAAGTGGAACTTCTGATTGTTTGTCTCCTCCCCCCTCCAGTGCCTTTCATGGGGGGGGGGGCTGTTTTTAACAGGTACCCTTCCCTACTTCCGGGAAGCGGGGGGCTTTGACGCCATCTCTCGGAAGTTTGCCCCCCCTCCTCCTTCCTCCGCTACCAGGCAAATTGGAAAGCGCAGATCGCTTCGCACATGCGTAGTAGGGAACTGGCTGTGAAGCCAAAAGGCTTCACTGCTGGGTTCCCTTACTGGCAATGGCGGCGGCTGCACCCGACAGTCGATCGAAAGATCAGCTGCATTGCTGACCTTGCGGGTTCCCTGGACAGGTAAGTTTCCATATATTAAAAATCAGCAGCTGCAGTATTTGTAGCTGCTGACTTTACATTTTTCTAGGCGTGGACGGACCTCTGCTTTAATGTCTTTTTGTGGGATTGATAGACTAAGTTCAGCATCATTGGAAGGGAGGTAATATGACACAAAGGATCTCAAGAAATTAGAATTTTTTTAACTAAATACTTTAAATCCAGCGGGTATGAAACTGGATATTGATCCAAACTGTTTCATATCAAATTATTATTAATCATCATTTTATGGAATCATTTTTGTAAGTAGAGTTATGGCATGTAGATGTGTCTCAAAATAATTTAATCCTATTATGAGTCCAAACATACTTAATTATACATATAGGGCCAGATTCAGGTACAATAGCGTAACTTTCGGGCTCGTGCTCTAAGTTACGGCGGCGTAGTGTAACTGTGCCGGCGTAAGCCCGCCTAATTCAAATGTGGTAGAGGTGGACGTGTTTTATGCTAATTACTCGTGACCCCACGTAAATGACGCTTTTTACGAACGGCGCATGCGCCATCCGTAAACGTATCCCAGTGCGCATGCTCCAAATTACGCCGCAAATAGTCAATGCTTTCGACGTGAACGTAACTTACGCACAGCCCTATTAGCGAACGACTTTTTACGTAAAAAATTGGACGCTGGCCCGACGTCCATACTTAACATTGGCTACGCCTCATAGAGCAGGGGTAACTATACACCGGAAAAAGTCTTACGGGAGATACGCTGTCGTAACTCGTACCTGAATCTGGCCCATAGAAGATAAATATTCTGGACAATAGTGAGCTTTGTCCAATTATGGATGTAATTAAAAGTAGTGTATTTTTGGTAGAGTTTGGTTCATATAATAATGTGTAATATGGTAACATCACCACTAGGGGGCTAGGGGGCTTGGGATCAGGATAGTAATCTACATTTATACCACTAGTTGTCGTATAATGAAGAATTTATTAAAGAGTAGGTCCAGCCCCCCCACGAAAAATTAAAAGTCATCAGCTAAAAATAGTATCGAGACTGGGTGAAACTCCTGCGCTGTCTTGGATAGGTGAATGGTGGAGAGGGGAATGTGGGACGTGAATGGGAACACTGCAGCAGACAAAGAAAGTCTATCCTAATTAGACAATAAAAGATAATTTGCAAAAGGTGATGATGTCTGCGCTGTGAATGATTACCACTGTGGGCAGGGGAGAGAGGAAGGTGAGGGGAAGGTGAGGGGGGGGGAGGGGGGGGAATTAAGGTTAAAGAGGGGGGGGGTTGAAGTCAGGTGGGTCTCTGGAGCAGTAATGAAATCACAAAAATGGTAGAGGTGCAGTTGCAAAGTGGTGATTAAATCAACATAAACTAGACAAAACTGTGCATATCACTGAAGAGGACTGAGAAAAAACTACAGTACATATATCTGACAGTCCCAAGTTAGATTAAAAAAAATAACCAAAATCAAATTCCAAAAAGTGCTGTTGCAAGAAAGCATACTGAGTAAATAATCAAAAATAAAGTTCCAAAGCCAATGATGAATGAAGATGTGCGGGAAAATCAAATCCAAATGAATGAAGATGTGCGGGAAAATCAAATCCAAATGAATGAAGATGTGCGGGAAAATCAAATCCAAACAAGTGCGCCCACACCGTTAGTGATCCAAGCAGCTTACCTCCTGGTTATCATTCAACAACCCCAAAAATGGGTGCTCTGGCCTTTCATTTGGTGGGGATCTTCCTGGTGAGTCTCAGTAGTTGGTCATGTATGGAAAATATATAATAATAAAGATAATGTGGCGTGATGCTGGTATCACATAAATAAAACAAAGGGGGAGCTCTGTATAAGGTGGATGGAAACTCACACAACTTACACGCTGTGTAGAAATGGAGTGCTTGTCTCCACGAGCGCCGAGCTCGTCTCCCTAAATTCTCCTGCTCGGCGCTCGTGGAGACAAGCACTCCATTTCTACACAGCGTGTAAGTTGTGTGAGTTTCCATCCACCTTATACAGAGCTCCCCCTTTGTTTTATTTATGTGATACCAGCATCACGCCACATTATCTTTATTATTATATATTTTCCATACATGACCAACTACTGAGACTCACCAGGAAGATCCCCACCAAATGAAAGGCCAGAGCACCCATTTTTGGGGTTGTTGAATGATAACCAGGAGGTAAGCTGCTTGGATCACTAACGGTGTGGGCGCACTTGTTTGGATTTGATTTTCCCGCACATCTTCATTCATTTGGATTTGATTTTCCCGCACATCTTCATTCATTTGGATTTGATTTTCCCGCACATCTTCATTCATCATTGGCTTTGGAACTTTATTTTTGATTATTTACTCAGTATGCTTTCTTGCAACAGCACTTTTTGGAATTTGATTTTGGTTATTTTTTTTAATCTAACTTGGGACTGTCAGATATATGTACTGTAGTTTTTTCTCAGTCCTCTTCAGTGATATGCACAGTTTTGTCTAGTTTATGTTGATTTAATCACCACTTTGCAACTGCACCTCTACCATTTTTGTGATTTCATTACTGCTCCAGAGACCCACCTGACTTCAACCCCCCCCTCTTTAACCTTAATTCCCCCCCCCCCCCTCACCTTCCCCTCACCTTCCTCTCTCCCCTGCCCACAGTGGTAATCATTCACAGCGCAGACATCATCACCTTTTGCAAATCATCAGCTAAAAATACTGCAGCTGTGGACTTTTAATATATGGACATTTACCTGTCCAGGGAGCCCGCAATGTCGGCACCCCAGCAGCCACCACTATTCCTGGTAAGGGAACCTGAGTTTTTTTAAGTTGTAATTTTTTGTCACAATTTTTTTGAAAATGAAGAGATTTAATAAAATTAGTATTTTTCATATTTTTGCTACATACTGTCACCAGTACAGTGTCTATCATATGACAGGTGTGGCTGTGACCAGGGACACTGACTGTTGACAGTATGTTAAGAAATAAAAAATGTATATGTTTTTATTTTTTATTTTTTTTTAACATAATTTCATCATAGTACTTCAGTCTCACCACAGTAATACTGTACTACTCTGGGGGGAGGGGTCAGAATTTTTAGTTTTTTTACACTTTACTGTTACAATGAATTAAAACAAAATGAATTAAATGTTTTTTTATCTGTGACAAACTTTTATAAATTACATAGGTTACTATTTTAATTACCAAAGTTTTTTTTAAAAAAAATAATAATTCTGGAACGAATTAGCTATGACCCAATGAAGTTGAATTCAGGTTTTATTTGCACTTAAAGCGGAGGTTCACCCTAAAAAAAAAAAAAATTAATATTACATTGAGCTCACTTCAGAGATTGACCGTATGCTGACCTTTTTTTTTTTTTGTCATACATACCGCAGAATCGCTATTCCCCCCCCCCCCCCCGGCTTCCGGGTGGTGAATCCTGCGGCACTGGGTGTTCCTATCCAGCAGGCAAGTGATTGACGTGATGACAAACACTACCCTGTTGCATACGGAGCGTCACGAGTGCGGAACGGCGAGTCGGCGCTATACGGCGCATGCGTACCGACGTTCGGCTTCTTTCGGCAACTCGTGACGCTCCGTATGCGACGGTGGTAGTGTTCAACATCACATCAATCACTTGCCTGCTGGATAGGAACGCCCAGTCCCGCCGGCTTCACCACCCGGAAGCCGGAGGGGAAAATAGCGATTCTACGGTATGTACAAAAAAAAAAGATCAGCATACGGTCAATCTCTGAAGTGAGCTCAATGTAATGTTAATTTTTATTTTTTAGGGTGAACCCCCGCTTTAAAGAGTAACTAAAGGAAAAAAATAATTCTTTAAAATAACAAACATGTTATACTTACCTCCACTGTGCAGTTCGCTTTGCACAGAGTGGCCCCGATCCACGTCTTCTGGGGTCCCTCGGCGGCTGTCTCTGGTCCTGCCTGAAAGAACTCACCACATTCATGCGAGAGAGCTCGCATGGTGATGAGTCCTTGCGGGCACGCTCCCGTGATACAGTGAGCGGCCATAGCCGCTCACTGTATCACTCGACCCCACCCCTCAGCGCGCCGCGTCACTGGATGTGGTTGACAGCAACGCCAGCCAATGGCTGCGCTGCTCTCAATCTATTTGCTCTAGCCAATCAGCGGCCAGGCTGAGCGGCAAAGAGGATCTCGGGACCGAGCGCGGGACTTTCGAAGGGTCAGGTAAGTAAAACGGGGGCTCGGTGGGGGGCGGCATTATCAGATGTTTTTTCACCTTAATGCATAGATTGCATTAAGGTGAAAAAACAATTCCTTTACAATTCCTTTAATGCACCTGGCTTAGACCCATCAACATTTCCTGATCTAATGGAAAAAGTCTTTGTAGACAGTGTAAAAATATTATGCTCTCAGCTACTTTCCAATTAGCACAGAAGAGAAAATAATACTTGAATTTTATAATCTTACAATAATGACTACAGATATAATGTAAGAAAAAAAAAAGAATACATTCACCATGTTCACAATCCCCCCCCCCCCCCAACACCCTCCCCCAGATTCACCTGCCTGCTATATTCACTAGTTTCTTTATTATTCATACATTGTACAGTGGGGCGTAAATGATCCCTCAGAACCTCTTATCTTGTTATCACTGTTGCTTTAATAATTACGACTCTCCATGGGGAGCGGTGTCTACGTTTTCAAATGTTCCAACCAGTGACTGTGCGCTAATTATACAATCCTTGAGGTTAAATGGTCTTTCCAAGGTCTTTCTATTGTTCTCTAATTTGCATAGAATTTTTTCATATGTTAAATGGTCCTTTATCATCTTAATTGATCTTCAGTCTACTTTCTCCGGTTATGTGAAGTTCGTTTTGAATTAATAAACCTATAATCTTGTTCCTGAAATGTGAATTTTTATCAAATAGAAATTTAATTAGTTTGCCATTCTCACAATCGTTCTGCATTACCATGTAATCGTCTTTTCCATGCTGGTAGTACATAACATGACTAAATGACCAAAATATCATGTGTGTTTCTTTTCTTTTTTTAATTCATTTTTTTTTTATTAATAAAACTTTGGGGCAGATCCACAAAAGAATTACGCCGGCGTATCTATTGATACGCCGCGTAATTTTAAATTTCCTGCGTCGTATCTTTGTTTTGTATCTACACTGCATCTCGGATCGATCCGACAGGCGTACGTCTTAGTACGCCGTCGGATCGTAGATGCATTTTTCCGCCGGCCGCAAGGTGGCGTTTCCATTGAATTTGCGTCGAGTATGCAAATTAGCTAGTTACGGCAATCCACAAACGTACGTCCGGCTGGCGAATTTTTTTACATCGTTTGCGTTCGGCTTTTTCCGGCGTATAGTTACCCCTGCTATTATGAGGCGTACTCAATGTTAAGTATGGCGGTCGTTCCCGCATCAAATTTTGAATTTTTTACGTCATTTGCGTAAGTCATTCGCGAATAGGGATTTGCGTAGAATGACGTCACCGTCGTAAGCATTGGCTTGTTCTGGTTTAATTTCGAGCATGCGCACTGGGATACCCCCACGGACGGCGCATGCGCCATTAAAAAAAACATTGTTTACGTCGGGTCACGACGTATTTACATAAAACACGCCCCCATCACATCCATTTGAATTCTGCGCCCTTACGCCGCCAAAGATAAACTACGCCGCCGTAACTTACGGCGCAAATTCTTTGAGGATTCGAAAAAATAAAATAAGTTACGGCGGTGTAGTGTATCTTAGATACGCTACGCCCGGCGGATATATGCGCCGATCTACGTGAATCTGCCCCTTTATATTTTAGAAATAGTATTATATTGCTTCTTGAAATGTATTCTTTGTAGCTGAAGCAGAGCTAGCTGCACTTAATGACTCTATTTCTTTTGAAAAAACGTCAGCCAGTTTAGAAAAACTGAAACCACAAAAAGCCCCTTGACTCGATGGCCTAAGTGAGGAGTATTCCAAAAAAAAATGCTAATTCCACATTTAGTTGCTTCTTTTTTCTTCCTTTTTTTTTTAATATCATATTAAACTGAGAACATTTTCCCAGCAGAATTGTTGGAGGTGACAATAAAAGCGATTCCTAAACCTGTTAAATCGTGTAGAAAATGACAGTCTTATAATTCTATTAAATTATTTTCTCTCACTTCTTGCATTTAAAAATTAGGCTTTAGATCCTATCTAAATAAACCCATTGCGATCAAACAGATTTTGTACTTGTTTACCAAAAAAGAGAATATTTGAAATATTGATATAGTTGATGCTAGAATGCTGCAAAAACCTTATTACTGCACCACACTGAGAATGAAAAAAGCATTCTATAAGTGCCGGTTCACACAGGGGCGTGACTTACAGCGTGACTTTGCAAGGCGAATTCAGCGCGACTTGGAGCAACTTACAACATGACTTAAAATTGCCTTTAGAACAGGCGACTTTGGCTGTGGCCAATCACAGAATAATCAGCTCTGTGGGAGGGAGGGGTTTGCCTGAGTAAACTATTTTTTTTCCCCTGTAAAGTTGCTTCAGTTAAGACAGTGATCCGACATTGGAGGCAACTTCCTTTGAAATCAATGGGTACAAGTTGCCTAGAAGTCGCCTTGAAGTAGTACAGGAACTTTTCTGATGTCGGAGCGACTTTAGTAGTGAGACGGCAGTCATTCACTTCAATTGAATTTCTCATGTCGCGCGACTCAAGTCGCGGTAGTGTGAAGCGGTACTAAAAGTATAGGGTTTAAAAATAAATTTAGAAGTAGAGCCTGGATGTCAGAGGACTCCAGGGAGACACCACTACATAGTTCCACATTCTAAAAACAATCAGGGAAAGGGGGAACCTTTCTCTCCTATTTGGGATTAAAGTTCTGAAGGAATGAAAATGAGTTGTACCATTACTAAACATTCTAAATAGAGTAAAAGCTAAATGTAAGCAAACCTCTATAAAATCTCATATAAATTTCAGCATGTTAATGTAGTTTCAAAAGTCATTTTATCCATGGATGCTGAGAAGATCTTCAATCGGGTAGACTGGTGCTTTCTACAACACACCCTGGGCCATATTAGTCTTGGTCCTCGTACAATAGTCCAGATTTTGACTTTATATAATTATATTCTTCTGGGTTATACTTTTTCCCCCACACTAATGGCACCAGGCAGGGTTGCCCCCCCTATCTCCATTGATATTTATTTTGACCCTTGAGACATTCTTGTGCATGATCTGGGCCAGTTCCTCTATTCAGGGCATGCAGACATAAACGTCGGTGCACAAAATATTGGCGTTCGCTGACAATCTTTAATGTTTCATCTCTAACCCTAACGTAGCTATTCCTACCGTACTTTGTCTACACTTTCCAACCTCAATACGTGTATATTTATACATAACAGTTTGCAAGGGGTTTACCGGGATTATAGCTGAAGATATCAGCCATATCCCCTATATTGTTTTTATCAGCCGGCGGCTGGCTTTCTCTTGAAAGTGTTCTGAGTGGCTCATGAGTCCTCCCACCCCTCTTCTCCTGACACTTGCTGGTGTTTTTCGGGCTTGCCGTTTCCATGGGCTTCACCAAGAAACAATCCGACAGTGCGGCTGACTGGTCACAGAGGCGATAAAAGACTAGATCGTCTTTGAACGTCTCTATGGCCTTGGAGGACCGGAGCGACAATCTTTTGCTTTTAAAGGTAGAGGAGAGATTTGGGGTCTTTTTGACCCCCGATCTCTCTAAAAAGAGGACCTGATATCCTTATGTTTACATATAATAAAGTTCCTGTAATATAAATAAAAATGAAAACCAGCCCTCAGGGCTATCTCCTTCATATTAACAAACTTCCTCTTAAGGCCTTGTACACACGACCGAGGAACTCGTCGGAAAAGACACATCGTTTTCCTCGACGAGCTCCTTGTTAGGCTTGTCGAGGAACTCAACAAGCTTGCTTTGCGTACACACTGTCAAGACAAAATCTCCTCGTTCTCAAACGTGGTGACATACAACACATACAACGGCAGGGGAAGTTCGATTCCACTGGCACAACTCTTGGGGCTGGTTTTGCTAATCTCATGTGTTTGCGTGTTAAGTAAAAGTTTGTTAAAAGACGATTTGCACTTTTCAGTCTGTTACAGCTTGAAAAATGTGTTATCTCCATTACAAATGCTATTTTTACTCCCGTCTCATACTTTATTCTGAGCAAGCGCGGGTTTCTTAGGCCCCGTACACACGTTCGAGAAACGTGTGTACGTTCCTTTTGAAGCCGCTGAGGATCTCGGTGAGCCAAGTTTCCTCATTGACTAACGAGGAAATAGAGAACATGTTCTATATTTGGCCCGACGAGATCCTCGTCGGTTTCCTCGGCCAAAAGTGTACACACGACCGGGTTTCTCGGCAGAATACGGCTCCGATCGAGTTTCTGGCTGAATTCTGCCGAGAAACTCGGTCGTGTGTACGGGGCCTCAGCATACACACGCTCAAGTTTCTCGTCGAAAACCAGCCCGACGAGGAACGCGACGAGCAAATTCAGACTCCCGTCGAGGAAAAAGAGAACTTGCTCTCTTTTTTGCTCGTCGAGTTCCTCCACAGTTTCCTCGATGAAAAACGTACACACGACCGGTTTCCTCAGCAAAAAAGCTCTTCCACCAAGTTTCTTGATGGATTCTACCAAGGAAACTGGTCGTGTGTACGAGGCCTCAGAAATACAAAACATCCCTGACAGCCCAATTATTTAACGCTGCTCAAACTTGTGTTCTGGTGCTTCAGAAGTCCACGTCTCCCCCAAAACCCCACCTATGGTATACTAAACTCAATGAAATAAGTAAATTGGAAGAACTGACAGCCACATTTCACAACCAGGAAAAAAACCTTCATTTTTGGTTTTCATGGACAGCAAATACAGGCTGCCTCCCAAACCAATAAATGACCCTGCTCGCACCAGCTGACCAGGACGATTGCCGATATGGTTCCCGTCTTGGATGGGCAACCATGTGTAAAATAATGAGATGGTTCTATATGCATTTCTCCACCCTGCGGATTGTCATGGGTGGCCTCGTCCCAATTGCACTGGCCTTCCCTTTCCTTCCCCTCCCTTCCCTTCTTCCTCCTATTGTTTTTTAACCCTGTTTTACACTTCTTCTTTCTCTACAAGTCTTAATCAATATGTTGCTTTAAATTTACTTCATGGTATCCTTTTCTGAGACAATCCTTTGGCCTGAAGTTATTGCATACTTGTTATCTTTAATGTTTTGATGTTTTCTTTAAATACTAAAGTGTAAATCAGACATATCTTAGTGGAAGACCACATGGCTCCCAATAAAGGGGGTACTGATGCATTCTGTTGGTTGATAATTTTGACCCTTTGTATCGCTGTTAATGTCTTTCTATTTACTGTATTGGTGATGATTTTGGGGTTGATTTACTAACAGCAAATAGACAATGCACTTTGCAAATTGCAGTTGCCCTCTGCAAGTGCAGTTAGTCCAGAGCTTAGTAAATGAGGTAAGGCTTCACTTTGCAAAGAGTACCCAATCACGTGCAAGGAAAAAAAAAAAAAAAACAGAATTTTTGCTTGCACATGATTGAATGATGGAAGTCAACAGAGTTTTTGCTCATTTACTAAGCTCTGGAGTCTTTTTGCCCATAGTAAATCAACCCCTTTATATCTGCATAACTCTTTTTCTGAATACTGCATATACTCATTATATGCTCTATACATTGTAATTTGCCTGAGCTAAAGAATAGAAAAAAAAAATTCAATAAAATATTGTTAGCCTACCGATTTCATTAAAATAATTCCAGCTTATCCAACCACAAAGGCGTAGGTACTTCTTCCTGCTATGAGGGTGACAATGTTATGTCCCTTTCTCCCAGTTGGGTTCCTGCATTATTGCCCCTATCACATGCTCTCCCAATGGAGACTAAATGTGCATTTAGGCACATTGCTCAGGCCTTCTGTTGTCACCATAAGGAAAACTGCTCTGAGAAATGCTAAGCAGCCATTGCTAGGGTTACATACACGTAGACAGTAAATCTCTAGAAAGAGTCTGTTGGGGAGCAGCAGTGCTGAGATGCAACAGAGAAAAAAGAAAAGGTGAAATCAGAATTTAGTAAACAAAAATAAATGAAATAAAAAAGATAGTCTGATGCACCAAATGTAATCAAAGTAATTTTAAAGTAAAGAACTAAAAAAAGTTAAAATATATATACTTACCTGCGCTGTGCAATTGTTTTGCACAGAGCAGCCCCAATCCTCTTTTTATTTGGGTTCCCCTGCTGGTGGTCCTGGCTTCTCCCTCCTGCTGAGTGCCCTCAATAACAAGCCTCTTGCTTACTCCTATATGTCTCCTGTATTTGTAAACAGGAGCCAATGGCTCCCTCTGCTGTGTGAGCCAGTGAGGAGAGAGAGACCCGGGAAAGTCGTTGCTCTTATACACGTTGCTGGATCGAGATGGGGTTTTAGGTAGGTACTGGCACTTTCAGGTAGCAGGGGAACTTGCATGCTCCTGCCTACTTCACATATGGTACATTTCTATTGTCAAATAAAACAGCCCACCATAGTGATTGTCCAATGTAAATGTAAGGTTCTGGGACAGAATGGACAGGCTTATATCCAGACATAAAGCAGAATGTTCATGGATGGTTAATTTTAGCATCTGTCAAAATAAAAGCTTTATACAAATTGCCCCTTGAAAGTATAACTAAAATCATTTTTTTATTTTTTTAGCTAAGGCTCTAGCCTAGAGAGGGATTATGACACCCGTGTTTTTTTTTTTTATTATTATTATTTTTCTGTCTGTGTCCTCATTAGGAAGATTTGCCCTCTCCATTTGTCCTGTTCATTTGTATCACCAAGATTGAAAGTGAAAGAAAACCCCAAATTTTGGTTGTCACCAAAATGAAGAGGGGATCTTCCAATGAGGACACTAGCTCTAGTAACCCTGGTGACAACCAGCGATTCCATTCAGTTTGTAGGAATTTCCTCTCACTTCTATTTTAGCTATTGGAAAGGAAGTCAAGGGAAATCTCCCCAGTGGGATGCAGATGGGAAAAAAAACCTGACAGGGGTACTATCCCTTCCTTACTTTGTCCAAAATGTAAAGTTTTGCATTTAGTTTTACTTTACTAGTCTGCATTTGTTCATCATAAAATAAAAGAATATGTATTATTTACAGAGGAGATTATCTTATCCTGTATAATACTGGTTAACAATGGTGTACTTTTAAAGTGAATGTAAACCCATTCTGTAGGCTTATACCTACAGGTAAGCCTAAAAGGCTTACCTATAGGTACTATGATATTCACACTTTAGGCAACTGGTGATGTCACCGGTGCATGCGCTCTGAAGGGATGGTATACCCGTGCCATTCCCTTAAAAGCTCCGCGCTGCGGTCCCTGACTCCTATGCACATGCGCGGGAGTGACATCATTGCGGCGCACCCAATCAGATGGCCAGAGGATGTGAACCCGGAGGGAATACCGGGTGAAGATGTAAGCATCTGTCAGAGCTCACAGCGCAGCAGTGCAGGGCTTTGTTCTAAGGTAAGTATTTCATAATGTACTAGTATGCAGTGCATACTACCACATTATGCCTTCAATTTGCAGGGTTTAAAAAAAAAAAAAAGAATTGTCGTGGTTTACGTCCGCTTTAACCTTACTAATAAGATACAATCTCTTTTCATCTGTATATTGCAAAATAGATTTAACATAACTGTTAGCATATAACCAAATTGATTTTGTTTATAGTAATTGAGGGCTTGGGCTTGTTCTTCAGCTTCAGAGAACAATCTCTGCATAATGACGTCTTTAAAAACATATTATCTATCTTCAGCTTCAAATGATCTCCCGTGATGAGCGTGATTTACTAAACACACATCACTACATCATTAAATGTATTGTTAATGTTTTTAAAAAGGCCGCTATAAGCCTAAAAACTAGAATCTGACGAAAAAAAGGCTTACTTGGCAGTTTACAGACTGTTAATTGTTTAAGTGCAATAGTACTCTAAGGCAAATTCTACCACTAGAAAGTTTAATTAACATTGGCTGGGGATGTTCTGCAGAAACTCATTACATACTGTACTTCTCCAAAATTAACTTAATGCTTTTTTTTTTTCCCCCTGCTAAATGCGAGAATATCTTTGGCAATAATTCCTAATGGGCTAGAATGAATACAAACCGTTTTTCCATCTATTATATGAATTCCTCTAAAAGTGTGAAGCATTACGCATTTGCAGAAGTTTCCGCTTATAAACAAGGGAGATGTTGTGGGTGGAGTGGGATGATTTTGTCCATCCCTCCATAACCCGTCATCTGGGACCCTGCAGAGGGAAATCTAGGTCACCTATTGAAGCAGTTTTTCCTATATAGTACGTCAATGGAAAAATCGAATGTATAATCTACCCAAAACCTTTTTGGTTTGTGATAGGGTAGGATTGAGTTGGGTCTCTAGTCCTTCTCTGCTAAAAAGTGTTTTTATTGATGTCTGTTCATTTCAGCTCACTTCCTATCTCAGGTGGGCCCAATAAACAGAGCAGCAAGTGAGGGTTAAAGTGTATCTAAAACTAAAACGTTTTTATTTATGTTGAAAAGAGTAGGGAACAATAAGAAAATTGGTTAGCCTTTTGTTGTTAACCGTATCTCTTGGGGAAGAACATAAAAAATGTTTGCATGTGCCATTTATAAATTTTTGTTGGCGGAACAGAGGGTGAGGGAAAATATTACACCTCTACTGATAACAACTGTCTTGAGCCCCATACACACCATCAGATTATCTGCAGATTTTTGTCTTCAGATTTACCAAAACCATGTAGTACAAGGGCCTGCCTGATTGCATACAAATTGAAACTCTTAAGGTTTGACCTCATATTATATGGTTTTGGTAAATCTGAAGACAAAAATCTGCAGATAATCTGATGGTGTGTTTACTGTCTAAGAAGGGAATTTGTTCTCACCTCCTCTTGTCCCAAGACAAGTGAAGGGAAAACCACCAATGAGCCACACACAGAAAAACAGAACAGAGTTTTAACTCATTCCCTATTCTCTCCAAACTGAAAACAAAAAAAAACGTTTTGACTATACGATAAAACCTTGGTTTGAGAGTAACTTGGTTTGAGAGTATGACAAGTTACATGTTTAAATACATTTTGACTTGATATACAAGCGATGTCTTAATATACAAATAGCGTCATGTCACATCTTAGTATAAATGAGAAGAGAGGCACCTCTAAGTTTTGCAATATGGTTACATTTAATGAAGGTACAACATTTAGCAACTCACATGGTTGATGATTAAAAGAGGCACATCTAAGTATGCAGGCATCCGGGGTAAAACTGTCCACATAGAACGTCCTCCTCACTGCCATCGACATCATCCCTTCCACTCTGTGCTCCACGAGCGCTTCAAGGCTAGCTTTCACATCGCTCTACTGCAGGGTAGTCTTCCTGGTCATGATTGCAGACTGGCAGCGATGCGAGCTGGTGGTGCGGAGGATGGTCTATGTGAACAGCTTTACCCCGGATGCCTGCACTTAGAGGTGCCTCTCTTCTCTTTTATACTCTCCAGCTCCTGCTGGATTTTGCTTCTAATCGCCTTTTGGATGCTTAAATTTGTGGATGGACATTTTATGGTTACGCAATCTGGTCACATTGCTGTAATCTTTTTATATGGACTATAAAACGAAAAGACCTATGAATAAATGGTTGTGGACCGAATCATTTGAGCTTACATTATGTCTTATGGGGAAATTCACTTTGATGTACAAGTGCTTTGGATTACAAAGGTTTTACAGTACTTTGTAATGTGGAGATTTTTTCCTTACATTCTTGTATTTTTGAAAAAGGCAAGAAGTGATGGATGGCCACAGATGGCAATAAAAACCATGAGTAATCACTTACTATAAGCCTAAAATAATAACACAAAGGGGTATATTTTGCTTTAAGGCCTTGTACTCACGACCGGATCTGTGCGCTGGAAACTGTCTGCCCGACAGTTTCCGGCGTACAAGGCTGATTTGTGTTTTGTTCCGCTGGCGTGTACACACCAGCGGACCAAATTCCCGTCGTACCGGAACGCGTGCACGTAAACTACGTACGACGTCACTATAAAGGGGAAGACCAAAGTTAATGGCGCCGCCCTCTGTTCCTCTTTTGCTAGTTACGTGTTTGCTCGTGTTAGTGAAGGTTTGGTTAGAGCTGATTCGCGCTTCTCGGTCTCCAGGCTTTGACAGCGTGTATTCACGGGTTCAGTGCGTGTGCTTGCGGTAACGTAGTTGTCATTCGGCTATAGGCAAGCAGGTTGTTTCTGCTTTAGCAGTTGCATCCTGTGCGCTCGTATCTGTTTGTCACGCGTTTGTCGCAGGTAGTGCTGGATTTGCGAGTGCTTTCTGTTTCAGTGTGTTCTTGACTGACCAGCCGGCCGGTTTGAAGCCATGATGGAGCAGCAGCGTCAATTTTCGCGAGTTGGTGCTGTTTATGGGATGGCTGCTGGATATGTTCATTTGTCCAGTACTTTGGCCAGAAACAGGGGGCGGAGGCGTTTCTGGACCAAGAATTGGTTGCGCCAGCGTGACCAGTTCTCACATATGCCTCTGCTTAGGGAACTCCAGGAGAATAATCCTAATGACTTTAGGAATTTTCTCCGCATGACGGACCCCGTATTCAACCGTCTGCTGGATCTTCTGTCCCCCTATATCACGAGGCAGGACACTGTGATGCGCCAAGCCATCACGGCCGAGCAGAGGCTTATTGCCACGTTGCGGTACCTGGCGACTGGGAGGAGCCTGCAGGACCTCAAGTTCTCGACAGGCATCTCTCCGCAGGCGCTTGGGGTCATCATACCGGACACGTGTGCTGCCATCATCAAAGTTATGCATGAGGAGTATATTAAGGTAAGTTTCCTGGCTCTAATAATGTGGCCAACTAACTTTATTTTTATTTTCCCAGATATGCTGTGTGTTTAACTAACGTTACCTTTTCTCCCTATGCATGTTGATATCAGCTTTACATGTTTTATTCTTGGCCTACCTGCATATTTGTCCCTTACCCAATATTAACCTGTCCAGCATGCTATCCTAGGGACAAACCCACCTTGCCATTTTTTCAAACAGGACTTTTTGGTTTTTGTGTCCCCCCCTTCAAACTTTTATTGTCCCCATCAGAGGGCTGTGGAGTCTCTTAATGAAGTGGCCCTATATATTTCATTTCCCAAATTCTCCATGCACATTTTTCTAATGCAATTTTAATACTGTGAACTGTCACAAGGATGCTTGTAGGATGTATTTGTTACAAAGTACTAAATCTCTAATTTTGTTTGTCCCCACAGCTACCCTCCACACCACAGGAATGGCAGTCTGTGGCTTCCCAATTTGCCCAGCGGTGTGATTTTCCAAACTGCGGTGGAGCAATAGATGGGAAACACGTCCGCATTGTGCCCCCACCCCGCTCGGGGTCCTACTATTATAATTACAAGGGTTATCATAGTATTGTGTTGATGGCGGTGGTGTCGGCACAGTATGAGTTTCTATATGTGGACGTGGGGAAGAACGGCCGGATGTCTGATGGGGGAGTGTTCGCACGGACTGATTTCTATGATCGTCTCCAAGCTGGTGGTCTGGCATTGCCACCAGATGAAGATAATGTGGAAGGACTTCCGTTTGTGTTCCTAGCGGACGAGGCTTTCGGGCTTGGTCCTCACCTCATGCGGCCTTTTCCCCAGAGGACCCTCACCTCAGAGAGGAGTGTGTTTAATTTTCGGTTGGCCAGGGCTCGGAGGGTAGTCGAGAATGCCTTTGGGATACTCACCAACCGGTTCCGCCTGTTCAGGACATCGATACATCTGGCGGAATATAAATTGGACACCGTTGTATTTGCCTGCTGCATTTTGCACAACTTTTTACGCAGGCACTCCCAGACGTACCTACCCGACATCGGTTCTGAGGCAAGACTACCCTCAGATCCCCTTCCCGGGCTGGACACTGGTCGCGCTGGCTTGGCCCCCCAATCAGCTCGTGAGGTACGCGACAAATATGTTGAGTACTTCATGGGTCGGGGGGCCATTGCTATGCCAGATCATATTTCTTTCTAATTCGGCCCCCAAAGAAAGGAATATTCTAAAAAATAATAAATAATTAGACCATTGGACTTTATACAGTTGTTTGTCATTAATGCTTTTTCTCTTTTTCTGTCTTCCTGGTTCTCTAACTAACTTCTTCAATTGTAATGCATAATTGATTTCTCCACTTTTAGTAACTAACCACATTTTGCACAGTATTCACTCATCTACAAACAGGGTATTGAGTCTAGAAATAAGAAGCAACTCCATTTGTAAATGTTGAGGTCAAGTTTTTTTAATTTTTGCTTGTTCATGACCCCAAAAATAATTTTATATTTTTTTCATTACTCCCTGCTTTTGTACTTAGGAGTCTTCAAAAATTTTTTAAACTTTTTTTTTTTTTTCAGGTAATTCAACCAAAAATATTATGCAGATTATACATTTATTAACAAGTTCACTTTTTTTTTACTCAAATATAGTTAGATTTATTGTTTACATATATATATATATATAGATTATATTTGGTGGGGTGTTTACCGCCTTAAATTTTTTTTTGGCCATATTTTTTAGGCACAAAAAACAATAATTTTTTAACCATTTTTTTTGTTTTTGGTGTGTTTTTCTAAAAGAAAATTTTTAGGTGAGAATTTGGAGTCAAATCTCTACTTCACTAAATTCAGTGATTAGAGAGATTTATAATTCTATATATATATTTTTTAAAATTTTTGGCGTTGTTTATTCTTTATGGTCTAAACTTTATAGTATCCCAAAATGTTCAACATGGTCAAAAAGTAACAAAATCCAATTCCAAAAATATAAAAACTCACAACAGCAGTCAGTCATGGTGTGCTTTCACACTGGAACACGCCAAAATTGGAAGATACACACATTCAGTGCAAACTCGCCAAATGTCATTGGTTCAACAGACAAATGGCCACATGTGCTATCTGACATCATGGGTGATCAATGTCTGTGTTTTGTGGGAGCAAACCCTTCCTCTCAACTACTTGAGGATGGAGGAGGGGGTTGGACCCACAAAGCACAGACATTAGATATTCTGTGATGGCAGATAGCACATGTTGGCACACTGTGTGTGTATCTTCAAATTTTGGCGTATTCATTATTCAAACTGTAAAAATGTTTGTGGGGGCGGGGGATGGGCGGGGGGTGTTTCAGTCTTTGACACGGCCCATCATGTCAATAATGTTCTTAAAATTAGATTCGATGACCATCATTCTTTGCCGCATATTGTCCATTTCCGTGCTGCATTCCAAAAGGACATTTGTTACATTCTGTTCCATGAGAAACATCCTTTCACGCATATTGTGCATTTCAGTGCTGCACTCCATTACCTGCTGAATAATTATAGCAGCACTTGCACGTGAAAATATTGGCACACCATCCTCCTCCCCTAAAACAAAAAAAAAAAATGGCATTTACAATATTATTTTTCAATGAGGCCTATCTACATATGTTTTTTTGAATCAAGCTAGGGTGACACTGACCTGATGGGCTTCTCCTTTCCACCTCTTCGACATCTTCTATCACTCCTCCTTCTTCCACCACCTCCCCATCATCTTCAATCACTCCTCCTTCTTCCACCACTTCCCCATCATCTTGGACTCCTCCTTCATCCATCAATCCACCTTCTTTCAATTCGCCAAATTGTTCTTCCGCCACTTGCCCTTCATCTGCTATGACTTCTAAGTCCAAAATTACTTCTTCCTCCTCTCTTCCTTCCTCCTTTCTTCCTTCCTCCTCTCCTTCCACATCCTCCTCTCCTTCCACATCCTCCTCTCCTTCCACATCCTCTTCTCCTTCCACATTCTCCTCTCCTTCCACATCCTCCTCTCCTTCCACATCCTCCTCTCCTTCCACATCCTCCTCTCCTTCCACATCCTCTTCTCCTTCCACATCCTCCTCCTCCTCCACATGTTGAGATGGCAGATTTTGGCCTTGTCTGGCCCTCTCTGCCTCCTCCAAATGCTGGCGACTTCTTTCCCCTGAAATAAACCAAAAAAAATGTAGACTCATCAGCACACAGATATTGGAGAGCATAAATCGCACACATTGCTTAGAAGATGCTTTCATTTAGTTACTTTTATCTTTCACCAAACCTACATTTTGCAATTACTTCTATATGGCAAGCTCTGATCCTGCCCCTTTTTAGCAAAGTGACACACATGGATGTCCCCCCTAAACTGTATTTCTGGGAGACCCTACCAAAACCCATTTTTGATTTGGGGAGACACAGGTGCTCTGCATTGCAGATGTGAAAACATCTGCTTTATTACCATATTATTTCTAGAACTAGCTTTTACACAATGTTTACAAACAAAGTTTTTGGCCAGTGAGCCATGTCCAGGTGTGTTGTTCCTGGAATAACCGAGCCTTTCTGATAAACTATGTGATGTTACGTTGTTTACTAAGAACACTGTTTGTAAATATGTAGTTATTTATGTTCTAAAAAATAAATAACAACATGTCTTTAAAATTACAAGCAGGCCAAGGAGGCAGATGGTGAAATATACATGGCAACACATTATTGCAGACAATCACCACCCCCCCCCCCCCCAACCCCAATATATATTTACTTACTTTTACGCAGAATTTTAAGTATTTTCTTCATCTGATGTGGCTCCCTCAATTTTAAGTCTGACCAGCGTTTCCTCAGCTGTTCCTTGGACCTGGTGATCCCAAACATCCTCTGCATTCTCCTCGCCACCTTGTCCATAATATGTGCCTTTCGGCGGTTAGGGGTCTTGTATGGCCCTAATTCACCATCATAGTCCTTTTTTCGCATGATGTAAACTAACTCCACCATTTCCTGGAACCGCATATTAGTGGCTTTATATCTTCTTTTCCTTGATCGGGACGTCCCTGCCTCTGTCCCTTCACTTGTGGCATGAGAGCATCGTGCCCGCTCGTGTGACATCGCCATCTTTCCTTTCCCACAGAGATTATGGGCGTGGAAAAGATGAATTCTTACGCCATGGGCGGAGAAGAGGGCGGCGTTTAATACATACGCGGAGTGTAGAGAATGCAAACAACGTGTTTACGTCCGTTACGCGGAGAATCTTCGAGCGCATCCAGAACATACACAGTTAACGCCATATTTCCTAAACTCATTGATTAGGGGCCTCGCAAAGGTGACGAGGGCGGGGTTTCATAAATACGCGGAGTGTTTAAAAGGTTTACGCCGTGATTACGCATCTTACGCGGTAATTAGGCGAGCGTGAGAAACGAGGAGCGAGAGACAGGAAGGTAAGGAAATTAAAAATGTGATCAGCAGAGGCCTTGAAAATGTAGACACATGGGATGGGGGTTTGGGCTGTTGGTTGCACCCTTTTTAAGCTATTCTGTCTATGGGGTACCACAATGTTATTTTGGTATCCAAATGCTTTTGGACACCTCACAAAATAGAGATGTGAACAATGCTGTACCTCATTGACAAGTTTTTGAATGGTGTATTCAGATCAGGCAAAGTATTGTTCAAGTGTTGGTTGTACAGAGGTCATTAGGAAGTGTCTTTTATGTCATCCATTGTCAGGGGTATGAGATTTACACATGAAAGAGTGCCTAGATGAAAACTGTCATTTGTAAGCATTGTTTAATTTAATATATTTAAAATATTTACTGCAATGTGAACAATGGCTCTGCATCTAGCAAATCAATGTTTGGTACAAGCAATGCGGCCGAGCTGCCAATCATTGTTTAAACAAGAGAGACTGTGTTTGGAATTAGATATAGGTAATAAATTTGAAGACACATATTAGATCAAGGTCAACGCTGATCCTTTGGAATATTTATTTTTCTGTGGTTTATGTTTTTGTAATCTAGACTCAAAAAGAAATATAATTTTGCAAAAATTGCAATGGACCTCCTACAAAGCAAGGAATCTATAGAGGCCTTACTTCAAAAATACCAGGACACGCCCATCCTGTGGAATTCAAAACACTCGTTATATTGCAATAAAGAGGTACGAGCGGCAGCACTAGAAGAGCTAGCAAATTATATGCAAACTTGGGTGCCAGGATGCACTGCCAACATGGTGAAGGATAAACTTGCCAACCTCAGAAGCACATACAGGAGAGCATACAAAGCTAATAAAATCAAAAAATCGGGAGCAGCAGCAAGACAAGCAAAGGAACCCAAACTGTGGTATTATAAACAGATGGCTTTTTTGCGGGACGAAATGGAAGGCAGGAAAACGATGTCCAGTCTTTCTTCCAACCTTTCCTCCATGCTACCTTCCAGCGGACATTCCCCAGATGACCACAGCCCTGCAGAGTCGGAGGAAGAGGGCCTGGCTGACAGAGATGCAGATCTGCCACCCTTCGATGAGGAGGTATAGTAGTTTCCTCTATATTTATGGCGTAAATAATTCTTGGTGGATTAATGATTAGATATTGTAAAAAAAAAACCAAGCTGGAAAAAAGCAAACAAAAAGGTGTACAGACAAATAGGTGTCAGGGATGACAACTGCAGGGGTCAGAAGTAGAGTGTATTCAAGTAATAATGAACAGAAAATACTGAACGAAAAACATGAAAATGAGTGTGGTTTTATTTAGCGAAATTGTAAAAAAATTCTTTTTTTTTCCACACAGGAAGAAGAGATCAGCCAGGAGGTGGCAGATCCTCAGGTGTCTGTCAGCCAGGAGGAGGCCGGGGTCAGTGGCAGCCAGGAGGAGGCCGGGGTCAGTGGCAGCCAGGAGGAGGCCGGGGTCAGTGGCAGCCAGGAGGAGGCTGGGCCCAGTGGCCTGCAGCAGGTCCACCCGGCCAGGAGAACCACCACCAGCCAGTCTTCTCCCCCCCAGGTGAGGCCATCAGGCCGAAGGAGGCAGTTGAGGCCTGTGGAGGAGGCAAGCCTCCGCATGATCCAGGAGGCAAGCGCCATCATGAGGGCCCCCCTCAACCCCACAGAGGCCTTCAGTGCCTCATTGGCCCATGATTTAAATGAAGGGGAGGAGGACCAGAGAAGACTGGCAAAGGCCCTGATGAACCAGGTCCTTTGGTGGATGCAGAGGGGCCTGCTGACCCCAGACACTGGGCTATGTGACCCGGCCCGGCTTGCGGAACACCATCCTCCTGCTGCCACATCAACCCCACCTGCAAGACCCCGTGTTCGATCCGCTGGAAGGCTGCCTGGAGGGAAGGCTGGAAAGAGGAGGAAACGTTGATTTTCTGCCTTCCATTTCCTTCCACATAAAGGACATCTTGTTTGTACTACCACAGTTTGGGTTCCTTTGTTTGTGTGCTGCTGCTTCATATTTTTGTGTTTGGCTCCTGAGGCTTGGAAGTTTATCCTTCACCATGTTGGAAATGCAAGTTTGCATATAGTTTGCTATCTATTCTAGTGCTGCTGTTCTTTTTATTTTTTGTGATGACATTTGCCTGAATAAAAGGCCTTTTGCTTTCATTTGAAAACATGTCTATTGTTTGATATACTGTGGGGATTATTAGGCAGCAAACCTTTAATAAATATACAATGGGTAATTTACAAAGGACACACTCCTTGGGGGGGGGGGGGACATTTGGTGTGCCAACATGGTTTAATATTCTCTAATGAAACACCAACAAAAAAAAAAAAAAATTAAAAAAACATGTAAAAAAAAAAAAGTTTAAATGGTGACATAACTAGAAACAAAAAAAGAAATTAAAAAAATGCACATTCCTTTACAAAAATGACTACTCTAAATTATGGAGGACCACCAACCAAAACACACGTCTGGCATAGAAAACATTATTAAAGGATTACATCACAAGCAAGAAATGTGACATTTCAGTATGGGACAACTCTATTGAAATTGCATCAGCAAGAGAACGGGGTTATTCTAGCAAGAGAAGAATTAATAAAACGAGGCTTTAAAATGTGGTTTAGTGCGCCTTTTTAAGACATTGTTCTCTTGCTAGAATAAAAGGTTTCTAATGACGAATGTGCCATATCCCAAAGAAACGCGAGTTTTACCTGAACGAGCGCTCCCGTCTCCTCATTTGGACTGAGCATGCGCGGGGTTTTTGTACGCTGCTTTTGTGTACAGACGACCGAACATGTCTGACGGACACGATTCCAGCAGACTGTTTTAAAGCAAGACCAGGAAACAGTTGTTCGTTGGAAAACGGTCTGGCCGACGATTGTTTGCTGGAATTCTGTACGTTACTGCCTACACACGAACGAACATGTCCGCTGAAACTGGTCCGCGGACCAGTTTCAGCAGACATGTTTGGTCGTGAGTACGAGGCCTGAGAGAACGAGGCACACAAATGGATTTGGAAAAGTTGAACTTAGAATACATGAAAATATATTTCAATCATTATACAGGGTGGTTTGCTGCATTTTACTTGAAGTGTCTAATAATTAAAGATCATTGCTACCTTGAAAAATTGGCATTTATTTGGTTTGGGCACATATAAATGTGATGCTAAAAAATGTCTTAAAACTTGTTACCCTTAGGCCTCATGCACACTGGACATTTTTACAGCTGTTGTTTTTGGCTTCAGGTGTTTTTTTTTCTGCAGCCAGAAAACTCCCCAGCATGTTATCCTGTGTGCCCATAGGCTGTTATCAGCCTTTTTTGGCAGGGGTGTTTTCTGTCTGGAAAAAAAAAACAGAACTAGTGGGCTTGAAGAGAAGTTTTTTTGAGCCATAAGCTTTTGTGGGAATATCGTTTTGCTAAAAGATGCTAAAGCTAAAAAATGCTGAAAAATGCTACTGCAAAAAGCTGCTAAACTCATTCTACAGCTAATGCTACTGCCATTTTTATAACATCCAGTGTACGTAATGCCATAACCTAACCTACACCTTCAGAACATAATGCATCCCTTTACCTCACTAAATCAAACAATTCTCATTCAAATTCTTTATTGAAGCCCTCTTTTTACAACAGAAATGTGGATAAATTGCAATTGCCATTCTCATGTCCTATTTTCCTATACCTTGTTTTGTCCTAATATAATAAGTTGTCCTGCTTTAGGCTGCATTCACACCTGAGCGTTTTGTCGCCTGAGGGGAAAAAATACATTATTATCTATGGAGATGGTTCACATCTCCACTACAAAACGCTTGACGCCGAACGCCTGAAGCCCAAACAAGTTCTGGACCCTTTTTTGTCGCTCGAATTTGGGCGTTTGGGCGTTTTACATTGGTGACCCTAGACCTGTAAAAAATTGCGGTAAAAAACGCAGCAGTTTGTCGTGAAAAATCGTGGTAAAAAATGCCGCGTTTTGTCGTGGCAAATTGCGGTTAAAAACGCCGCAAAACGCTACGCTCAGGTGTGAATGCAGCCTTAATCCCCTGTATGAAAAACTTTCTTATTTTAAAAAAATGCATCCCTTAAACTCAGTCTAACCCTTAAAGTGGTTGTTAAAGGAGTTGTAAAGGCAAACGTTTTTTCACCTTAATGCATTCTATGCATTAAGGTGAAAATACTTCAGAGTATACCGGCCCCCTGTTATACTTACCTGACCCCTCGAAAGTCCTGCGCTCGGTCCCGAGATCCTCTTCGCCGCTCAGCCTGGCCGCTGATTGGCCAGAGCAGATGGATTGAGAGCAGCGCAGCCATTGGCTGGCGCTGCTGTCAATCACATCCAGTGATGCGGCGCACCGAGTGATAACGTGAGCGACTATGGCCGCTCGCTGTATCACGGGAGCGCGCCCGCACGGACTACACACAATACGAGCTCTTTCGCATGAACGTGTGTAGTTTGTGCGGGGAGGACCAGAAACAGCCTCCGAGGGACCCCAGAAGACGTGGATCGGGGAAACTCTGTGCAAAACGAACTGCGCAGTGAAGGTAAGTATAACATGTTATTTTAAACCAAGCATTTTTTTCCTTTAGTGACCCTTTAAGCCACTTTCACATGTTCATACCATCCCCTCTGTGTTCTAATCCTGTGTGGGTGATTTATATAAAAAAAAAAAGCCTGCTATACCTAATTTCACAGCTCTCCTCAGCGATCACATAATTGGCTGGCTTTCTCCTCTCCCTGTCTGATAGATGCAGCGGGTGGGGCTGAGATTCCCCCGCTGACATCACTCAGGAGAGGAGGAGGAGAGAGAGAGCTGGCCAATCATGTGATCGCTGAGACGAGCTGTGAAATGAGGTACTGTATAGTTTAATAAATCACTTGCACATAGGCACACAGGATTAGAACACAGAGGGGTTGGTATGAAGATGTGAAGCAGTAATTGTGGGGGTGGGCACTGTCATGAGCTGCAGGCAGGGAGGGAGGGGGGAGAGAGCACAGACGAGACAGATATCAGGACGAAGGAGATGAAGGAGGCACGTAAACTGACCACATCAGGGTTTAGCAGCCATGATACACCGTGGTCAGTTTAAAAATGGGAGGGCATAGCCAGGCAGGATCAGCCAGGTGTTTCAGGGGGCCAAATGGCACAGCACAAGCACTGTACTGTATAACATGCTTTACAGGAACAGGATCCTTATTTATTTATTTTTGGGGTTAACAAACAGTTTAAACCCAACTCTTAACAGAAACACCACTCCTAAAGCCCCATACACACCATCAGATTTTCTGCAGATTTTTGTCTTCAGATTTACCAAAACCATATAATATGAGGTCAAACCTTCAGGCCTCATACACACGAGGCAGAATCCATCAAGAAACTTGGTGGGAGAGCTTTTTTGCCGAGGAAACTGGTCGTGTGTACGTTTTTCATCGAGAAAACTGTCGAGGAACTCAACGAGCCAAAAAGAGAGCAAGTTCTCTTTTTCCTCGACGAGAGTCTCAAATTAGCTTGTCGAGTTCCTCGTCGGGCTGGTTTCCGACGAGAAACTTGAGCGTGTGTATGCTAAGAAACCCGCGCATGCTCAGATTAAAGTATGAGACAGGAGTAAAAGTAGCATTTGTAATGGACATAACACATTTTTAAAGCTGTAACAGACTGAAAAGTGCAAATTGTCTCTTACCAAACTTTTATTTAACATGCAAACACATACGATTAGCAAAAGCAGCCCCAAGAGTTGTGCAAGTGGAATCGAACTTCCCCTGCCGTTGTATGTGTTGTACATCACCAGGTTTGAGAACGAGGAGATTTTGTCTGTTACGTGTGTACGCCAAGCCTCGACAAGCCTAACAAGGAACTCGACGAGGAAAATTATGTGTTTCGCCCGACGAGTAAGAGTAAGGCCCCGTACACACCATAGAATCTATCCGCAGATAAATCCCATCAAATGGGTTTCAGCGGATAGATTCTATGGTGTGTACACTCCTGCGGATATTTATCCTCGGATAAATCTCCCCTGGGATGGATTTTCAGCAGATGAATATTTGCTGACATGCTCAACAAATCCATCTGCTGAAGTCCATCCCAAAGGATGGATCCGCTCGTCTGTACAGACTCACCGGATCCATCCGTCCAAAGGGATTCCCCGCACGCGTCGTAATGATTTGACGCATGCGTGGAATTCCTTATATGACAGCGTCGCGCCCGTCGCCGCGTCATAATAGCGGCGACGGCGCGACACGTCATCGCCAGAGGATTTCAGCGCGGATTTCAATGCGATGGTGTGTACACGCCATCGCATAGAAATCTGCTGAAATCCTCGAGAGGATTTATCCGCGGATACGGTCCGCTGGACCGTATCTGCGGATAAATCCTCTCGTGTGTATGGGGACTCAGAGTTTCAATTTGTATGCAATCAGGCAGGCCCTTGTACTACATGGTTTTGGTAAATCTGAAGACAAAAATCTGCAGATGATCTGATGGTGTGTATGGGGCTTAACTCTTATGCCGCGTACACACGACCGTTTTTCGGAATCTAAAAA
Organism: Rana temporaria; assembly: GCF_905171775.1. Lineage (NCBI taxonomy): Eukaryota > Metazoa > Chordata > Amphibia > Anura > Ranidae > Rana > Rana temporaria. The sequence goes on along the minus strand of NC_053494.1, from coordinate 171,718,527 downwards.
ATTAAGTTTTTAAGGGTCTAGAAAAAACAAAGTTTTTTTCAACCTGATCATTAAAACGGCCTTGCCTACACACGATCGTGAAAAAAAATGCTCTAGCAAATCGCGGTGACGTACAACACGTACGACGACACTATAAAGGGGAAGTTCCATTCAGATGACGCCACCCTTTGGGCTACCTTAGCTGATTTCGTGTTAGTAAAAGACGATTCGCACTTTTCTGTCTGTTGCAGCGTGATGAATGTGCTTACTCCATTGCGAACAGTAGTTTTACCAGAACAAGCGCTCCCGTCTCATAACTTGCTTCTGAGCATGCGCAGATTTTTCACGTCATTAAAGCCCACACACGACCATTTTTTTACAACCTTAAAAACGACAATGTTAAAAACGTTGTGAAAAAATAGAGCATGTTTGAAAAAAAAATTGCCCATTTTTTTAGAACCCGAAAAATGCTCTAAAGCCCACACACGGTCGTTTTTAATGACATTAAAAAAAAACATAGGGGGGCGTGACCGGAAGCCAGCCTGGAAGGAAGCATCCCCTGAGAGCTCCTCTCCAGCCCGCAGCACTTAGGCAGAAAACCGGGGGATTCTGCAGCCATCCATGGGCGGTTCGCGGACCACCAGATCCACAAAGGCACGGGGATCATCCCAACCCCCACCAGGCTCCTCCACGACCTTCGAGCGCTACTTTAAGCCACCCGACATGCCGCCGGGTGAAGGGGACAAGATGGCGCCGGACGCGGCCACGTTCAACACAGGGACATCTCCCCCTCGCTCACCTCAGACCAGCCATCCAGAGCCATCCCCGACCCGATCGCAGACCTCGGCCTCCTCTGAGAGCCCGGATGGCTCCCAGCAACGGGTGAGTGGAACCCCGCACCCCTGCCCCCCCTGCCGCGGACCATGCGGCACAGGCCGCAACCATCCCCGACCCCCGGGACCGGGACACCCAATGTACGGGGGCCTTCCCCCGTCTGCTCCGCACCGCCCCGGATCAGGACTTCCAAAACGGGGCCCAGCACTCCTCCTCTCCCACGTTCACCGGGGAGGACTTTCCAGCTCTCCAAGCCCCCACCAACTCCCAGGCCTCCATGAGCTCCCCAGAGCAGGGCAGCGTCTCAGCCAGTGCTAGGCCTCAATACACCTCCCCTGCAACCAGGGGACAGATCCATCAGGCCATCCAGCCCGAGGTCGGAGATCGGAGAGGGATCTCTCCCCCTTCATATGCAGCCATGGCCAGCAATAGCACCCCGTGGCACGGAGGGGCCCCCACCTCACTGGGGGATCAGGCTGAGGCCTGGTCCGAACCATGGGACTCATCCCATCAACCCCCCCCCCCCCCCCCTAGAGCCCAGAAGGCACGCAGAACTGGTCTCCAGCCACCGACCGTCCCCCACCGATCCACTTTATAACCCCACTGGCACCAGAGGAGCTCCCCAATATCCTCCCCCGCCATGGCAGTCCTATATGCAGGCCTTCCCCACGAAAGAGGATTTCAAACAATTGATCGAAGACGTTAAGGCGACATGCCGCACCGAAATACAGGCCCTACACACAGGCCTCAAGCACTTAGCTGACAGAGTGGAGATGGCGGAGGAGGAGATACAAGAGACTAAACTGGCGGTGCACCGCACCCAAACTCAGGCATCAGACCATCACCTTATGCTCAGGGATATGCAGCGGCACATTGAAGACCTGGACAATAGGGGGCGCCGCAACAATATCCGCATACGCGGTCTCCCCGAAGTCGACGGGGCGGAGGACCTCCAGCTGACCCTCCAGAATTTATTCAACGACATACTGGGCGCACCAGCTGACAAGCCCATTGAGATGGATAGAGCCCACAGAGCCCTTAAGCCAAAGGGTCCTGCCTCCAAACCGCGCGATGTTATATGCCGTGTAAACTCCAACCCGATGAAGGAAGCTATAATGCGTAAAGCGCGCCCCATTCGCAACCTAATCTTTCACAACAACCCACTACAGCTCTACCCGGACCTCTCCTGGATCACCCTGCAGAAACGACGGCTACTACAACCCCTGCTCCGTACCTTACAGGACAGAGACATTGTCTACCGATGGGGCTTTCCCTTTAGCCTGTCCGCCACCCACCAGGGGACCTCTGCCACCTTGCGTTACCCGGAGGACCTAGACGCCTTCTGCAGAACCCTGGACATCCCCGTCCCCCAGTTGCCGGATTGGGACCTTGTGGCCACGCCACCCCCTCCACCAGTGGTCTGGCAGAGAGTCCCCCCGCCCAGACGCCCCAGGGGACGTGACCCTGCCCGAAAATCCCCCAGGCACAGCCCCACCTGAGACGGCCGCCCTGGCCACAAGAGCCGCCCAGAAATCTACATGAAGCCCTCTTGATTTTTTTTTTTTTGTTGTTATTCAGTTATTTTACCCCCCGGTTGCCCCAGCCCTACCCTAACGCTATACATCGGGCCTGTCTTGGACGAGACACCGTAGAGGCTGCCCTTCTGAGTACGGACCCCCCCCATGGCTGATAGCCTGAGAGTTCCTTCCTTCCCAATCCCCCTAGTGGAACCTCTCCACGCCACCCCCTTGCCCCCCCGACCCACATTTTTGGACATTTTGGTCGGGAGGTCCTTAGGGAACTGTTGGGACCTGAGGGCCCCTAGGCCACTCGGGCCCACGTTGTTGAATGTTGATGTGTGCTTTTTTTGGTCTTTTGCTCTCATCTTTCTCTTTCTTTTCAGACACCTCTCTCTCCCCCCCCCCGCAGGCAGGACCCGACGGCGCGTCCAGGTGGCTGTCGGCCCGGCGGCTCCTCCACTCGCCCTCCCAGAACCGAATGCAACGCACCTGACTCCAGCTAAGTATGAACCACGGTCACTCCACCCACAGTATGGCTAAGTTACTATCCCTGAACGTCCACGGGCTTAACTCCAACAGGAAACGTCATCTGGCACTTAGGGAATTTAGGCAGTCAGGGGCGGAGATAGTAATGGTACAGGAGTCGCACTTCTCTAAGGGCGACTCCTTTGCGTTCGCGTCCAGATATTTCCCCTTAATATATCAGGCCTTTAGCTCACGGAAACGGGCAGGGGTAGCAATTTTGGTAAAAAAGGGCACCCCCTTCACCTGCACAGACTCCTACATAGACCCCCTAGGCCACTTCATTATACTGCGGGGAACGTGGCACTCACGGGACATAACCCTATGCACGCTGTACGCCCCCAATGCACATCAGCATAGATTCCTAGGTCGGGTTTTTGCTCGTCTGGCCAGATCCCCCCACGACCTATTGGTAGTGGGAGGGGACTTTAATCTACCTCATTCGGCTACCTGGGATCGCCTGGTGGTGAATCCTCGGGCCTCGCAGGCAAGGGCCTTGCGGGACTCTAGGCTCTTCCGCCAGCTAACGAGGAGGCATGCTTTGTTTGATGCTTGGAGGGCGCTTCACCCAGGGGACCGCCAGTTTACATTTTACTCATCCCCCCACCATACGCACTCGCGCATAGATTATTTCCTACTAAACAACACCACGTTACGTGTTACTGAGACAGCACGGATTCTGCCCATCTCCTGGTCCGACCATGCCCCCATTACCTTGACCCTTGACCTGAACGCCCCCACCCGTAGGCCCTATAACTGGCGTCTAAATGATTTCCTTCTGAAGCACACCCCCTCTAAAATGGAAATAGACTCTGCCCTTCAACGCTACTTTAACGAAAATGACACCCAGGACATTTCCACTGCCACTCTATGGGCCGCGCATAAAGCGGTAATCAGAGGACGTTGCATGGCCATCTCTTCGGCCCTAAAACGGAACGCTGAGTCGGCTAGAGAGCAGGCGGAAACGCAGCTCCGAACCCTAGAAAATCGCCTACTGACCTCACCCTCCCTAATGCTCCTTAAACGTATCGCCCTGGTACGGTCAACACTCCGGGACCTGGCGCTGGGTCGAGTCGAGAAAGCCCTAGTTCGCCTACGACAGGTATACTATGACAAGGGCAACAAGGCGCAAGCTTTATTGGCAAGGAAACTAACAGACCGCGCACTCGCCTCCACCCCGCACCAGGTCCAGGACAGATCGGGTAATATTGTATCACACCCCCAAAGTATTGCGGATGCATTCGCAGCATTTTACGCGGACTTGTACAACAAGCCAGAAATCCCCCATAACCCCCCCTCCCCCGACCTGTTAGATAGGATGACACGATACCTGACACAGGCGGGCATCCCTCGGCTAAAACCGGAGGACCTGGCCTCCCTAAACGCTCCCATTACAGGAGAGGAACTGACCTTGGCCATTAAGGCCCTACCCGCTCGCAAATCCCCAGGCCCAGACGGGTTCCCATACGAATATTACAAGACCTTCCTCCCCACACTCCTTCCCCATATGACGAAGCTCTTCAACGCCTTTCTACAACGTACCCCCATCCCACAAGACATGCAGCGATCATTTATCACCCTTATCCCTAAACCAGACAAGGACCCCGCATTATGCGCCAGCTACAGGCCAATAGCCCTGCTGAACTCAGATCTTAAGATCTTTACGAAGGTCCTCTCCCTCCGCTTAAACGTAGTCTTACCCTCCCTGGTCCATAAAGACCAGGTGGGCTTTGTCCCCCTCCGCCAAGCGGGAGACAACACGAGAAAGGTGATTGACCTAATTGACGTGGCGGGCAGGGAGGGCTCGGAGTCCTTGCTCCTGAGTCTAGACGCAGAAAAGGCGTTTGACCGCCTTGGCTGGCCCTTCATGCTCGCCACGTTAAGACACATGGGTTTTGGGGGACCTTTCCTCCAGGCGGTCCGACACCTCTATACTAATCCGATTTCACAGGTGAAAACTCCCTTTGCCACTTCATCCACCTTCCCCGTTACTAATGGCACTCGCCAGGGGTGCCCTCTGTCCCCCCTCCTCTTCGCCCTTTGCATAGAACCTCTAGCAGCAACGATTCGCGGCAACCCGGATATTCGGGGTATCCCAGTAAGGGGAAGGGAATTTAAAATTTCCCTCTTTGCCGACGACATCATTCTGACCTTGACGCGTCCCCGCATCTCCTTACCCAACTTACAAAGGGAACTGGAACGCTACGGGGCCCTTTCGGGTTATAAAACCAACACGTCCAAGTCTATGGCCATGCCAATTAATATGCCCGGACCCGAGGCCTTGCACTTACAGTCCGTTTTCCCGTACCACTGGGAGCGAACCTCCCTGAAATACCTGGGGGTCCAGCTCACCCCGAACTTCGCATCCTTGTACCAGGCCAATTTCCCCCCCCTATACAGCTCAATAAGGGCGTTGATCCATAAATGGAAGTCTCACCAGATATCCCTTTTGGGCCGGATAGCACCCATAAAGATGGTGATCCTGCCAAAACTGCTGTACCTTTTCCAGACCTTACCAATCCCGGTCCCGTACGCTCACCTGCGCGCCCTACAAGCGGACCTCCTCCGGTATGTGTGGAACTACAAGCGCCACAGGATCCCACGTTCGGTCATGACGGCCGCGCGCACCGAGGGAGGATTGGCCTTCCCTGACCTGGTCAAATATTACCAGGCCTCGCAACTTCGAGCGGTGGCATCATGGTTTCCCCAGAAGTCCTACAACAGGTGGACGGAGGTGGAAAAGATTTGGCTGGCCCCGATACACCCCAATAATCTTTTATGGAACGCAAACGCGACGGTGGAACCCGGTCGTTTGCTGGGTTCCATGCGGCAGCTGCAAAGTACCTGGAGGAGGCTAGCCCAAGACTGTCGACTCACGTCTGATAGCTCCCTGCTGACCTCCTTCCTCTATAACCCTAAACTACCGACGAGTCTCACCCACCAGATGTCATGGCCCTGGGCATCGCGAAGTCTGTTTCACTTTGGTCACCTAGTAGACCCCAGATCCCGCACCCTGCACTCCTTCACTGAGCTCCAAGCCAAACACGACATTCCACGACAAGCCTTTTTCAGCTACCTACAGATCCGCCACTACGCCCGCACGATGGCCCCCCGGCTCCTTTTCTCAAAACCGACCCCATTTGAGCGCATCATACTCGAGGGCACAGCCCGCAGGGGCCTCATATCAGATATCTATCAAATTCTAAATGAATACCCCTTACAAACTAAAGGCAAACACACCTACATGCTCCGTTGGGAGAAGGAGCTGGGAGGGGAGCTCGAAGAGGATGAGTGGAGGGCGGTCTGGAGGCAGGCGGCCAAGAGCTCAATCTGCACCCTCTATAAGGAAAATACATATAAAGTGCTGTTCTTTTGGTACCTGACCCCAGACGTCCTCCACAGGATTTATCCTTCCACCTCTGACCGATGCTGGCGGTGCAACCAGGCCAGGGGCACATTGTTCCACATTTACTGGACCTGTCCCTTGATAGTCCAGTTTTGGACTCGGGTGCAAGAGCTCCTGACCCGCCTCGTGGAGGCACCCATACCCCTCTCCCCGAAGCTGTTCCTACTGGGCCTATCCCAACCCCGCATAGCTAAACCCTATAAGAAACTTCTGAGACACATAACCACAGCTGCGAGGTGCCTGATAGCACTTTATTGGAAGAAACCAACGCCCCCACCCCAGGAAGCCCTTTATGCTAGGGTCAAGGATGTAGAGCTTATGGAAAAAATGACAGCTAGGATTCGGGATAGGCTGGAGGACCATGACCTGGTCTGGGAGAGGTGGCATTCGGTGGAGGACCCGCCGTGAGCTGACAACAGACCACCAAGGTACACTACCTCACCCGACACTCCTGCCTGCTCCCCCCCCCTCCCCTTCCCCCAGTCTCCCCCCTTCTCTTTCTTTTTTCTCTCTCTCCTCCCTCCTTTTTTTCTTTTCTCTTCCTTCCCCATCTTCTTCTTCTACTCTACCCTCTCACTTCTTCTCCTCTCCTCTTTGTTACCTAGTTGTTTTATACGTTACTGAATGTATAACCAAGAATGTGGCCGCTGTGTAAGCACATTCAGCTGGAATTTTTGTATTACCTCTATTATCTTACACTTGAAATGCTGCTACATTTTGTATTGACCTTTTTTCGAAAATAAAAAATTGTTATTTGGAAAAAAAAAAAAAAAAACAATTTTTTAGAACCCGAAAAACGGTCATGTGTACGCGGCATAAGGCTTGATTCATGCATGGTTAAACTTGTAAACCCTCTTTAAAGAGGGTCTGAGGAGCATCATAAGCAGAAATAATTTAAAAAGCTTTCAGCAGCTTTCTTGAAGTCCTAAATCAATCTTCAGCTTCACTCTTGGAATGTTAAATATAGATCTTTGAATGCTGCCTGAAGCTTGTTCACAGTTTATTTAAAGCTTCAGCCCTATAAGATCTGTAGTCAGCTGGACCTGAAGGTTAGTTTATAGACTTCAAGAAAGCTGCTGGAATCAATCACTACAGTAATAATCACGATCTTCCGGGGCCTGTAATGAGCGTCTTATCTTCTGCATAGTCAACACAGGGATTCGTTTGCCCAACATGGCCACAATTTACAGAATGCTTTGTATTTTTTAAGTGAATGCAAGGCATTCTTTGATTGGGCAAAATTAAGGGCCAGGGGATGATGTCACGATTTCTACCTCATCCAATCACAAATTGAACCGCAGACATTACTGATGATTACTGCTTCATAGAAAATATCGTGCTATCACCAAGCTCTGTCTGACCTCTTTCTTTTTTAGATCTTTTCATCTGGTAAGTGCATATTATTCGCAGGTGGTAGAGAAGCACAATGGTGGATTTTAGTAACAACATCTTCCATTTTGATGGAGGACTCATATGTTTGCACTGTTCTGCTGGAACTTTTTTTTTGTGAAAGTTGGTATTTTTTCAGAAGACTCTGGTTTTCACAATTTATGAATTATATACCTAATATTCTCAAAAATTAGATTTTTGAGACAAATGTACGAATCCCCTAATATTCTTAGCACATGTCTTAAAGGAATAGTTTAGATTTAATTCATTTTGTTTGGCGATATATATTTTAGATGACCGTTTCACATTTTTTTTTGTACAAGCACTGTTCAATATGCTAACACAATTCTGGACTAGGATGATCATGCTGATTCACTGTATCTATGGAGGAGCAGGGTTGTCGACCTAAGACAGGAAGTGTGTTATGATGGCAGGACTTTTTTCCCCCTCCTGTTCCCTATAACATATGAGGGAAGGTGGTCTATAGAGTAGACCAATAACAATACAAACAGGAAGTTAAAGTGTATATTGATTCAGCAATTTAAAGCAGAACGAAATTTCAATAGTAAAAAACTGAGCAGTCAGCTTTTTATTGCAGAACAGACATGCTATGTCTCTTCTGCAAAAAAAAAAAAACATACAACACTTACCTGCCTGCTTAAATTATTTTATTGAATGTACACTGCTCAGTGTGCATTCCCACCACAGACTCCCGAAGCACATGAGCAGAATGGCACCATTCCCCCACCGGCCAACCAAGAGGATGAAAACCCAGCACCCGGAAGTGGCCAGGGAGAAGACGGCAGCTGGCGAGAGATGTAACCGCTGCATTGCTGCAAGTTGGAGGTAAGTATTTCTGGGGGTTTATTAATAAACGAATAATGCGCTAAAACCAACCTTCCAATATAACATACATTTATACACATTCCAATGGCATAAAAACAATAGGTGTAAGATTAAATTGCTGCCGTGAAAGTCCAATATGTAAACAATTAATCGCCACCACCACTTAGTGGATATACTTCTCACCTAACGGTTTAAGGGTTTGTAAAAAAAATGTCATTATCTTAATAGCTTCCTTTACCTTAATGCAGTGCTGTTTTCATGTCCTCATTGTTCGTTTTTGCTCTCAAGTTGCTGTAATTCTTCTCTGATCTCCACACTTCCTTGTTGTCTGTTTCCTGATAACCACAGTGCTGGGAGCTTTCTCTCTGTGGTCACTAATCAAGGAGGTGTGATTACTGTGTGTCTAAAACCCCACAGCACCAATCAGCTTCGTTTTCCAAACCATCACTGCCCTGTATTGTTTTATAGGATTTACATACGCTATAAAATGAAGATGTCTAAACTAAAGATATTCCAATAATACCATTATTCTGTTATTCAAATATTCTTATGGGGATCATACCAATATATTATTTCTATAAAATCCACAAGATCTCAAATTTGAGATGAAAACGCTGTGCCAAAATTTCACATCCTCAACTAATGATCCGTGGACGCTGGCGTCTTCACATATCACTTTAACAGAGATAGCCGGTAGGAGACAGCTGGGGTGAACTCTGTCCAGCTCAGAGCCTCCCTGAGGCTGATGCTACCTAGATGATATGACAGCAGTTAGAAGCGGCTATGATATGCATGGCAGAGCTTATGTTGGGAGAGGGCTGCGGGGAGTGAAGAAGACGTGAACACAGTAGTCAGGGAAGACTCGTCAGTCTTTCTGAACTGAAGGGTAGGCAGTTATTTCAACTGCAGGATAGAACTGTGAGACCAGCTTGATCCCTAAAATGTTTTGAATATACTCTCAATAAAAACCCAGCTAATTTACCATTGTTTAATGACTGATAATCTGAATAATTTTTTTTTTTTTAAATTCAATACTTTTTTTTTATTGTTTCCATACAAATACAAAAGAAAAAAATACAAATCCATATTTTACACTCAGTGCATTTTGTGTGCATACAAAAAAATAATTACATAGGCTAAAAATATCCAGAAATCCCATTCCCAACCCTCCCCTCCCTCCTATCTTGCTTTTAAAGTGCATACACGTTTTTAAACCTGTTCCTTTCCTTAAATTGTTGTTTACCCGTCTTTCCTTAACTAAAGTGAGCGGCCTATTTTTATCTGAATAATTTAATGTGTAAATAAAATAAAGGTTTCATTAATATTACTATCATTTTTAGAAACCAATCTATACATATTGAAAATAATATTTTCAGCATTGATTTTAATTTTGTTTTATAAAGTCACTTAATATAACATATTTAAAGTGGTTCTAAAGCCTAAACATGTTTAACCTTAATGCATTCCTTGCATTAAAGTGTTTGTAAACGATCACCTTGTAAAACAGAAGTTAAGTTTAAAATAGAAGTTAAATGCAATAGATATAAAAAATAGATATATATATATAAAAAAAACACTATAGATACCCCCCCCCCTTTTTCATAAGTGATCACATTCCCTCTGTTCTCAACTGCATAAGAGCCGGGGGGAGGAGAAACAGGAGCACACTGAGCTTTCTAATGAATGGCTGTGCAGCGGGGGGGGGGGGGGGGGTCGGGACAATTCTGATCATTGGAGAGTATACCGAGTTCCCGAGGGACTGTCAGGAACACCACGGATTTCCCAAAAAGGAATCGATACAAAGAGAACAGGATACTTTCTTATACAAGTACATAGTACAGCAGGCACATATCAGGAATATAAAGTGTTGGGGTAACAAACACTTTCCGTTAAATCATGTTTAGGCATCAGAATGCAGGCTTCTTGCATTCCTGGTATTAGTCCCTGGGCTCATACTGTAGTAAACGTACATACCACCCAGTGTGCCTTCCAGCCCCATACAGCCATACAACCCCAGCTGTTGGACTCTCATAGAGTTTGACAGGCTGCCAGCAGTGGGCTGGACAGCCTGTGCCCTTTGGCTGCAGCTAAATTCTGGCACCTCGTGTCCCGAGACTGAATGCCCAGAGTTCCATTGGGGATGCATCTGACTACTTTTAAAGCTGCATCAAGCTACTGATCTCCCCGGCTGACGTCAGCGGGAGATCACGGTCCCTCATGCAGTAGCCGTGTATCAGAGCTGAAAAGCGTCCGCGAGTCACGTGACCGACCTGAAGACAGCTAGCTGTAAATAGCTATTTAGAACGCTAGTTTTTAGAAAGGATTTACACAGTGTGCTATGCCATCTTCTAATAGTGGCTTGCAGTTTTTAACAAATAGGTTTAACAAACACTTTGAGCCACATCTGCGCACCTTCCGAAACGCACAGGAATCACACAGGAACACAGTTCATGTCTGTAAATCAGCTCTCAAGGTTGTTTCAATAAATACAAGGATACACTGAGCTGGGATGAGGACCCTATGCTACCTAGCAGCACCTTACATAGTTACATAGTGTTATGTAATGTTTATTTATTAAACAAAGACAACTTTTTACACTTCTCTTGCTCAGGTGTTCCCATTAGTAAAGGCCACAATAGATACATGTCCACTCAGTGTCTATGCTGAATATACATAGAGAGATCATGCAGGGATGAGCGGCCGTGCCGACACATAGGGGTTTGCCTGAAGGAGCATGGCGGGTTGCCATAGATATGACATGTTTCGGGGGCACTTTTTTAATGCTTGTATTTCTGTCCATTCAGTCCTGAGATTTACACAGCCCTGTCTGGTAATGTAGGAGACCTAATTTTTCTCTGCAGGTGGGTAACAATCAAAGGCCTTGTCCCTCCCCCAGCCTGTTTGTGGACAGTAAAACCAGACTATGGGCCAGATTCACGTATCTGGGCGTATCTTTGTGCGGGCGTAGCGTATCCTATTTACGCTATGCCGCCGCAACTTAGACAGGCAAGTGCAGTATTCACAAAGCACTTGCTCCGTAAGTTGCGGCGGCGTAGCGTAAATGGGCCGCGTAATTCAAAGTAGGCTGGTAGGGGGCGTGTTGTATGGAAATGAATCGTGACCCCACGTAAATGACGCGCCTAACGAACGGCGCATGAGCGCATGCTCAGTATCACATCAAATTTTCTCCGTAAATTACGTTGGCTCAATGCTTAGTCGACGTGAACGTAACCTACGCCCATCCCCATTCACGTACAACCTACGCAAACAACGTAAAATACGACGCTGTTCCGACGTCCATACCTTAACATGACTTACCCCTGCTTTATGAGGGGTAAAGTTACGCCCCTCATACGCCTTACGTAAACAGCGTATTTTAATAAGCCGGGCGCAAGTGTGTTCGTGAATCGCGTATCTAGCTTATTTGCATATTTGAAGCGGAAATATACGGAAGTGCCCCTAGCGGCCAGCGGAAATATGCACCCCAAGATACGATGGCGTAGGAAACTTACGCCGCTCGTATCTTGGCAACAGTGAGTCGTCGTAAGTCCTTTGTGAATCTGGGCCCATAACTTCAGTTATTTTCATCCATTTTTCTATCTTGCAGCTTTTGAGAAAATATGTTATTACTTTTCTTTTATCATTAGGATTATATGCTGTTAGGTATATTAACTATTTCAATAATAAATACAGCCCTGACAGTCTTTTAAAACTATAAATCATGCAACTAGTTGACCTGTATGTTTGGTTAGACCTACCCATTAACAGATGGTTGTGGATTTTAAATATGTTGCTTTTTTTTTTTACTCACTAAGCTCTTTGGGATTTATGATCATTATTTTTAACAACTATTTAGTAATTCTTTTTTTTAAGAGAACAACATACCGTAATAGTTATAACCACTTAACATGTGACATCCACATTTTATGCCAGATTAAACCCCTGAGTATTTTGAGACAGATGGGGCTATTTACTAATTTAATGGTTCTCAGTCATCCTTGTTCAGATTTGCAACTGCTGTGAAAACTGCCAAAAGGGTTCACACTTAAAATGTCACAATATTTACTGAATAAAAAGCTTTAAAGGACCAGTAAATCTAAAATGACAAAGTTACTCAATTGGAAAGAGTAAGGGTAAGGGTGGACATTGACAGGAAAATGTTGGTATCCTCATGCTATCAGATTGTAAGTGAGTGAATTACAGTTACATCTTTTGTAAGAGTTCTCATTTATCCAGATGATGTTATAGCTAGTTAGTCACATTTAACTAGACTTACATAATGTTCAAAGTGGTTGTAAACCCTCTTGTGTCACGTGCGCCATTTAGGAAATATTTACTTTGTAGTGCGCCAATGATGTCATCGGCGCATGCGTTGTGAAGAAATGGACCTCTGTGCCGTTTCTTCTTTTGTATGTGCCGTGACTGACGGCTCCCGCGCTCATGCGTGGGAGTGACATCACAGAGCCGCAGTCCACGGCTCCGGAAGGAAGAGGGCAGAAGATGGCTGCTTCCACCAGCGGGGACAGTGTGGGCTTCGATTGCAGGTAAGTGCCACATAATGGGCTAGTATTCGATGCATACTGGCTAGGGTTGTCCCGATACCATTTTTTTAAGACCAAAACTTTTTTTTTCAAGTACTCGCCGATACCGATACTTTTTTTTCAATGTCATGTGACAGTTTGACAGATGGGGACTGATAGGTGGCACTGACAGGTGGCTGGCACTGATAGGCGGCACTTTTGGGCACTGACTGGTGGCTAGCACATATGGGCCGCACTTATGGGTACTGACTGGTGGCTGGCGCTGATGGGTACTAATAGGTGGCTTGCACTGATAGGTGGCACTTATGGGCAATGATAGATGGCACTGATTGCACTGATATGTGGCACTTGTGGGCACTCATAGATGGCACTGATTGCACTGATAGATGGCACTTGTGGGCACTCATAGTTGGCACTGATTGCACTGATAGGTGGCACTTGTGGGCACTCATGATGGCACTGATTGCACTGATAGGTGCAGGTGGGCAGTGGGTGCAGGTGAGAAGTGGGTGCAGGGATGTGCAGGTGGGTGGTGGATGCAGGTGGATTCAGGATGCAGGTGGATTCAGGATGCAGGTGGATTCAGGGTGCAGGTGGGATTCAAGGTGCAGGTGGGATTCAAGGTGCAGGAATGTCTTCCCTCTCCCAGCACAGACACCCATCCCCCTTCCTGTAAAATTAGCACACTTTAAAACACACCCCTCCAACACAGACCTCAGATGCAGCGCGGCTCAATCCAGTGAGAGAGCTGCCCCTCCTCCCAGGCTCCTCCTCATGACATGTAAGACACGTCAGAGTCAGGAAGGAGCTGCCTAGGAAAAGGCAATTGCCGCCGGGTGCCCGCGATTGTCGGTAATCACGGCAGGAGTGTGGATCTGTGTGTGTAAACACACAGATCCACCTCCTGTCAGCGGTGAGGAGACCAATGTGTGTTCCCAGTACAGAGGAACACACATCGGTCTCCTCCCCTTGAGAGTCCCCTCCCCCCTACAGTTAGAACACACCTTAGGGAATATTAACCCTTTCAACGCCCCCTAGTAGTTAAACCCTTCCCTGCCAGTCACATTTACACAGTAATCAGTGCATATTTATTGCATTAATCGCTGTATAAATGTGAATAGTCCCAAAAACATGTCAACAGTGTCCGATGTGTTCGCCGCAATGTCATGGTCACAGTAAAAAATCACTGCCAATACTAGTAAAAAAAATTATAAAATAAAAATGCCATAAATCTATCACCTATTTTGTAGATGCTATAACTTTTGCGCAAACCAATCAATATACGATTATTGCGATTTTGTTACAAAAAATATGTAGAAGAATACGTATCGGCCTAAACTGAGGAAAAAGAAAGTTTTTTTAAAAAAATTGTGATATTTATTAAATTGTCGCTCTTCTTTTGTTTATAGCGCAAAAAATAAAAACCGCAGAGATGATCAAATACCAAACGAAAGCTCTATTTGTGTTGGGAAAAAAAACATAAAGATTTAGTTTGGGTACAGTGTTGCACGACCACGCAATTGTCATTCAAATTGCAACAGCACTGAAAACTAAAAATTGGTCTGGGCAGGAAGAGGGTGCAAATGCCCTGTATGGAAGGGGGTTAAAGGCTAATATGCAATTTATTGTCCTAAAAAGTGTTTGGGGACCTGGGTCCTGCCCCAGGGGGCATGTATCAATGCAAAAAAAAGTTTTAAAAACGGCAGTTTTTTCGGGAGCAGTGAATTTAATAATGCTAAAAGTGAAACAATAAAAGTGAAATATTACTTTAAATTTCGTATCTAGGGGGGGTGTAAAGTTAGCAGGAAGCCGGGACCGGGAGTGGATTACCACCGCTGGATTTTTTTTCTTTTTTTTTTATTAATAAAGGACTTTTTTCTACGGTGTGTGTTTTTTCCAACTATTTACACTTCCTTCGTGAAATGGTAGGGGTACAACCCCATTACCAATTCACATAGGGGGGGGGGCAGGATCTGCATATTAGCCTTTAAAATTAGCACTTTAGATTTCTCCCACTTTAACAGGGTGTTCTGCAGACACCCCTAATTGTTCGTTGTTCGCCGAACAGGCAATGTTCGAGTCGAACATGAGTTTGACTCGAACTCGAAGCTCATCCCTAGTCACCACGCATCATTTTTTTAGAACCCGAAAAATGATCGTGTACATGGCATAAGTCATTAATTTATTCACAGAGTAACTAGACATGCAACTACACAGGCATCACTAGGTGAACATGGCAGACCGATGTACACTAAGCTACATGTTGCAGAAATACATCTTCCACAGCTCCTCTGAAAGCATTAGTTATTTATATGGTTAAAAATCAAGAGGATGAAAGTACTAATCAAAAATTCAGTGCAAGATAAGTACACTTCCAGGCTGGATATCTAGTTAGCTAAGAAAGACAGGAACAATCCAAATGTTCCAATCTGCTTATAGTGACAAGTCAATGAGGACCTTCCGCTCATGAACTGTCTGATGGATGCATATGGGATGTCAGTCGTCTTGTGCCTGTTATACAAGTTTCATTTGAAAAAGGACATTTCCTTTTGCAAATATTTGTCCTGTCATTTTAAGAAGGTGCTCTTAACGACAACTAGTTACTGTATGTGTATAAAAGACACCTGCCCACGGAATCTTTCTTCTATTCAAACCTCACCATTATGGGCAAGACCAAAGAGCTGTCAAAGGATATCAGGGACAAGATTGCAGACCTGTACAAGGCTGGAATAGGCTACAAGACCATCATCAAGAAGCTTAGGGAGAAGGAGACAACTGTTGGAGTGATTTTTTGCAAATGGAAAAATTACAAAATAACCATCAATTGCCCTCGGTCTGGAGCTTCATGCAAGATTTTGCCTCATGGATTAAGAAAAATCATAAAAAAAAATGAGGGATCAGCCCAGAACTACACGGGAGGTGCTTGCTCCTTTGTCAAGCTTGTCAGATGGCCGTCCTCATTGGCCCGACCGCATGAGTACCACCCACTACTGGGGGGGGGGGGAGTCAGGTGGTTTGTTTGCTGCCTCCCCCTCCTGCTGGAGCACCAGCAGCCGCTAATTATAACCCCTGTTGGTTTATTCTTTGTCATCTGTGTCCCATTGGGTAGCTTTGCCTTCGCTTCTTGCCCCATAGCCAAAACAGGAAGTGAGAGGAAAACCCTACAGATTAAGGGAATCTCTAGTTCACATTGGATGATTTCCCTTTTAAAAATTTCCGGGGAACAACCTAAAAGTTGTGATTTTCTTTTACTTTCACTTTCAATAATAATAGTAAACAGGACAAATAGAGAGGGTGAATCTCCCTAATGGGGACACAGACTACATTAAAACCTGACAGGTGTTCTAAACCCTCCATCCATTACTAAATTACTTTAAAAAAATGTACCTTTAGTTAAAAAAATATTTTTTGTATTTGCTTCATTGGTGGCTAGGGCACAAACCACCAGAATCTTAGCAGCCAATGATGTGGGGCTAAACTTGGACAGTGGGTGGAGCCTGATGGGGATTCTGCGATACTAGTTCTGTGTGCCTTGTGATGCTTTGGCATCCATCCACTGCCATCCACTGTCAATCACAGGGTGGGCAGACCTGTTCCTCTGTTTGTTCCTCTGTTTGACCGAGATTGACATTATGATGTCATCCGCTCACTTCTTCACCTCGGCCAATCAGAGGAAGCCTTTGTATTTATTGATATAATTACAAGGCTTCTCTTGAATGGTGGAGAAGAACTAAGCCTTACTATCTTAAACTGAAAACAGACAAAAAATCATAATTTTTCTGCCACAGCTGTGGTTATGTAGCTACTACAGTCCATTACAGCGCAACCAGCGATCACATCATTTAGTCATAGAAATAGTTTGTTTTAGACAATTTTAGCCCAACCAAACTAACAAAAGTGACATTAAACATGGAATTCTAGTTTCAGTAAAAAATATTACATCCCCTTTGTCTATTCTTTATTCCTGTCAGTGTCTGCAATAGTGAAGGGTTGTTATAGTGAAAGAAAGTAATGGGAAATTACTTAATTTGCAACAGAGACTGAAAAAAAAAAAAACTTTTTTCTAGAGTAGAGAAGAGTTAGAACCTCTATCAGGGTTTATCAGTCATATGCCGCGTACACACGACCGTTTTTTGGGTTGTAAAAAATTACGTTTTTTTATGTCATTAAAAACGATCGTGTGTGGGCTCCAGAGCATTTTTCACAATGTAAAAAATGTCCATTAAAAATTTCGAACATGCTCTAATTTTTGTTGTTGTTTTTACCGTCGTAAAAAATGGTTGTGTGTGGGCTTTAACAACGTGAAAAAAACGCGCATGCTCAGAAGCAACTTATGAGATGGGAACGCTCGTTCTGGTAAAAGTAGTGTTCGTAATGGAGTAAGCACATTCATCACGCTGTAACAGACTGAAAAGCACAAATCGTCTTTTACTAACACGAAATCAGCAAAAGCAGCCCAAAGGGTGGCACTATCCGAATGGGACTTCCCCTTTATAGTGCAGTCGTACGTCTTGTATGTCACTGTGCTTTGCTAGAGCATTTTTTTCCTTCACGATCGTGTGTAGGCAAGGCCGTTTTAACGATCTGGAGTTTTTCTAGACCATTAAAAATTTCATTTTTTACAACCCGAAAAACAGTCGTGTGTATGTGGCATTAGTGTTTTTCTGTCCTGACCCCTTTTCTCTTAATTTCTTAGTTTGGCATCAACAGGAGAGCAGACTGTTTACAATCCTCTCTTCCTCACTCCAAAAGTAAAAAAAAAAGTAAAAAAATATGCTTTAACAAGAATTGCATCTACTAATGAATGTCAAAATACTCTCAAGGCCACGTGCACATTGTGGTACTGTAGACATACAAGTGCATTACATTTGACTCTTGGAAATTGTAGCCCTGTATAAAATGCATATCATATCCTAGACATAAGAACCATTGGAATATCATTATTGTCATAAACAGAAATGGCGGTTGTGTAATGATTTGCATCGGGCTCTTTATGCCACATGCCTCTTGCAGGATGCTCAATAGTCCACTGATGTTGTCTTGTTTTGCTCAAGTAGGTTGAGCAGAGTCCTGCAAATTCAAGCTTGGTACCAGGTTCTGACAAAGAACAAGATGGCAGCAGAAGGGTACTTGATAGTCTGAATTAGGATTTAGTTTCTGGGTTTACTTAGTTCACATTTTTTAAGCATGTGTTGATAATGCTTGCCTTGCATGTTTTCATGTTTTAATTTCTTTAGCTGTAGCATTCAAAGTTGGTATGTAGTTTTTTCACATTGGGGCTTATTTCCATCATGCAAACATGTGGCAACTGAATACCTGAAACAAATTCATTGTGAGATTTCATCAGTCCATTAACAGGCAGATATCATCTTTGATAACCTTGCCACTTGTCCTTGTTGTCATCACCAAATGCACAGGTTCTCTGTATAATCCTCTCCAGAAGCTAATAATCCTCAATCAGTGGCATATATTTTCTGTACACTATAAAGCTTCTGTAGCTGATTAATGAATTCAACATCAAACAAGAAAGCTGCTTCATTAACCCCTTTGTTGTCCCAGGTATTGTCTATGAAGCAGGGGTCATTCACACTGCTTAAAATGAGCCTGTATGGATTGGTATTGTCAAAGAATTGGGCAGATGACAGAACCAAGTAGCCAAAGGCCTTTTATTCAACAATCTGTAATGGCACTGTTAGACCTTGTACACACGACCAGATCTGTCCGATGAAAACGGTCCGCAGACCGTTTTCATCGGACATGTCCGCTCGGAGATTTTGGTCTGATGGTTGTACACACCATCATACCAAAATCCGCGCAGACAGAATACGCGGTGACGTGCCGACGACGATGACGCGACGACGTGCGTGAACCCGGAAGTTAAATGCTTCCACGCATGCATCGAATCACTTTGACGTCATGCGCGGGTTCTCGGGCCAGCAGACATGCCCGATCGGTCATACTGACCATCGGACATGTCCGGCGGACATCGTTCCAGCGGACAAGTTTCTTAGCATGCTAAGAAATTTTTGTCCGCCGGAAAACGGTCGGCTGGACAAATGTCCGCTGGAAAACGGTCCTGTCGGCCGTACAGACGACCGAACATGTCCGCGGAAACTGGTCCGCGAACCAGTTTCAGCGGACATGTTCGGTCGTGTGTACGAGGCCTAAACGATCACCTTGTAAAGCAATCCATTCAGTTTAAAATTGAAATGAAAGGTAAAACATTTTGGTATAGATATAAATAACATTATACATACCTCCATTTCCCCTTTTTAATAAATGATCACATTCCCTCTGTTCTCAGCTACATAAGAGCTGGGGGGAATAGCATCAACAGTACATTGAGCTTCCCAGTGAAAGGCTGTGCAGGGGAGGCACGTCAGGACAAGCCTGATCATTAAAGGAGAGCAGGCTTAGTTCCCAGCATAGCTAGAGAACTGACCACTCTGTGTTCTCCTGCTTAGTGTGGTCATTTTAAAATAGAAAAGCAGAGAGACTGGCAGGAACACCAGGGATTTTACACAAAGAAAGCAATACAAAGAACGGGATACATGGTACAGCAGGCACATATCAGATATATGAAATGTTGGGGTAACAAACACTAAAGCCGCGTACACACGATCGGTCAAACCGATGAGAACGGCCTGATAGACCGTTTTCATCAGACCAAACCGATCGTGTGTGGGCGCCATCGGTTGTTTATCCATCGGTTAAAAAAAGCAAACTTGTTTTAAATTTAACCGATGGATACCTAACCGATAGCAAAAAAAACAATTGTTTGTAGGCACGACCATCAGTTAAAAATCCACGCATGCTCAGAATCAAGTCGACGCATGCTTGGAAGCATTGAACTTCATTTTGTTCAGCATGTCGTTGTGTTTTACGTCACCGCGTTCTGACACAATCGTTTTTTTAACTGATGGTGTGTAGGCACGACTAACCATCAGTCAGCTGCATCCCATTTGCAATAGCAGGAGAATGTGACCGGCTTTCTATGGAGCTGGATCACATATCTCCGATGCGGCTCCGGTTTGAACTTGCACAGGAGCCTTGAACGTCTTTTGGCCTGTTTCAGGTCCGAATTTAGCCCAAAATTCGGGCTGAAATCGGACCTGAAACAGTGAACGAGGACGCACAGGACCCCTGCTGGGAGCTGCATCAGCATCCAGTGTGAACAGAGCCTAAGGAATTAATGTTCAAAGAAAAAATAAAGAAAAATCTGAATTGCTGATGTTTAAACTGAGAAACATTCTAGTAGCATTGTCCTTTCTGAATGCTAAGTGGAAGGGTCTGTCTGGTAAAATCACAGGTTCCTCTCTAGTCTTGTAATAAGACATAAACTGCCAGGGAAAGGAGTATGCCATTCACCTAAAATTAGATTTCCAATGTGTTCTGTATACACAATGGGGTAGATTCAGAGAGAAGATACGATAGCGTATCTCCAGATACGCCATCGTATCTCTGAGTCCGGCCAGCCGTATCTTACGCTGGCCGCTAGGTGACGCTTCCATAGATTTACGCGAGGAATATGCAAATGAGCTAGATACGCCGATTCAGAAACGTACGTCTGGCCGGCGCATTTTTTTACGTCGTTTACGTTAGGCTTTTTTCAGCGTATAGTTACCCCTGCTATATGAGGCGTATCCTATGTTAAGTATGGCCGTCGTTCCCGCGTCGAGTTTTGAAAATTTTACGTTGTTTGCGTAAGTCGTTCGCGAATAGGGCTGGACGTAATTTATGTTCATGACGATTTGCGGCGGAATTTCGAGCATGCGCACTGGGATTTTTTCACGAACGCCGCATGCGCCGTTCGTAAAAAAAATTCAAATACGCGGGGTCACAGTTAATATACATAAAACACGCCCACATCATCCACATTTGAATTAGGCGGGCTTACGCCGACACAGATACGTTACGCCGCCGTAACTAAGGGCGCAAGTTGTTTCTGAATACAGAACTTGCGCCCTAAATTACGGCGGCGTAACGTATCTGAGATACGTTACGCCGGGCGGACAGATAGACCATTCTATCTGAATCTACCCCAATGTATATAATGGCCCTAATGTTGCCATTTTTTTATGACATTAAATAACAAAATAGGCTGTGTAGCGGTTTTATATAGGTCTTTCAATAAAAGTGGTATTTTTCTTTATTAAAAAAACTGCATGTGATCTGTAAATAAGCCTCAGTGTGATTTAGTGAAACCTTGTGTCTGCAGTGATTTCTTTGTGTAGATTGTGCCCTTTATAGATGAGTGTGAAGACCCAGGATTTTCACACTTAAACTCATCTGTTGACAGCTGTGTATGAAAACCAAAAATACATACAACTTGACATCTTTACACTCTTGTAAGGACATCCTAAGGGGAATGTATCACTTTTCAGTGCTTAGATGTATTAAATCATCTGCCAACTCCTCTTCGGTTGAAAGGAGGGAATGGTTTCCTAGTAGTTGTGTACTGTGTCCTGCAGACCAATAAACCTGAACACATTCAATGAGTACACTGTGTGGCCAAAGTTTTGTGAACACCTGACCATCGCACTTATATGAGTTTGTTGAACATCCCATTCCAAAACCATTGGTATTAATATGCAGTTGTTCCATTCCCCCTATTCCTCCTTTTGACTATAACATTCTTCTGGAAAGACTTTCCCTGAACTTTGTCATGTGTCTATGGGGGTTTGTGCCCATTTAGCTAAATTTATCCCAAAGGTGTTTAGTGGGGTTGATTTCTACACAGGCCACTGGAATTCCTTCACACCAAACTTATCACAGTATGTCCCATAAGGAGCTAGCTTTGTGCTTTGTGCTAGGGGGACACAATCAATGACGTCACTCCTACAGCCACACCCCCCTACAGTTGTAAACACACATTAGGTGAAACATAACTCCTTCAGCGCCCCCTGTGGTTAACTCCCAAACTGCAACAGTCATTTCCACCGTAAACAATGCATTTTAAAGTGGGGGTTCACCCTATATAAAAAAAAATCGGCATAGTAGCGCAAGCTACAGTATGCCTGTCTGTATTTTTTTATCCCCGTACTCACTGTGCTATTGTACATTGAAGATTCCGGGGAATGGGCGTTCCTATGGAGAGAGAAGGTGATTGACGGCCGGCCCTGGCACGTCACGCTTCTCCGGAAATAGCCGAAATAGGCTTGGCTCTTCACGGCGCCTGCGCATAGCCTGTGCGCAGGCGCCGTGAAGAGCCGAGACCTACTCCGGCTGTCTTCGGGGAGCGTGACGTGCCAGAGCCGGCCGTCAATCATCCTCCCTCTCCATAGGCACGCCCATTCCCCGCGGGAGTCGGAATCTTCAATGTACAATAGCACAGTGAGTACGGGGATAAAAAAATACAGACAGGCATACTGTAGCTCGCGCTACTATGCCGAATGTAATGCTAGACTGTTGTTAAGGAGGGTGAACCACCGCTTTAAATGCATTTTTTGCTGTGAAAATGACAATGGTCCCAAAAATGTGTCAAAATTGTCCGGAGTGTCCGCCATAATGTCGCAGTCACGAAAAAAATCGCTGATCGCCGCCATTAGTAGTAAAACAATAATAATTATTAAAAATGCAATAAAACTATCCCCTATTTTGTAAACGCTATAAATTTTGCGCAAACCAACCGATAAACGCTTATTGCGATTTTTTTTTACCAAAAATATGTAGAAGAATACGTATCGGCCTAAACTGAGGAAAAACTATTTTTTTTATATATTTTTGGGGGATATTTATTATAGCAAAAAGTAAAAAATATTGATTTTTTTTTTTCTAAATCTTCGCTCTATTTTTGTTTATAGCGCAAAAAATAAAAAACGCAGAGGTGATCAAATACCACTAAAAGAGAGCTCTATTTGTGGGAAAAAAAGGACGCCAATTTTGTTTCGGAGCCACGTCGCACGACCGCGCAATTGTCAGTTAAAGCGACGCAGTGCCGAATCGCAAAAAGGGGCAAGGTCCTTTAGCTGCATTTTGGTCCAGGTCTTAAGTCATTAAAGCAAGTTGTCTTTTTTTTAACCTATGGTTAAATAACCTATGGGGCCCACACACGATCGGTTTTGACCGATGAAAACGGTCCTTCAGACCGTTGTCCTCTGGTTAACCTATCGTGTGTACAAGGCCTAAACCCCCTTCCTTCGCAAAAATAGATCCTCTCCAGCAACAATATATCCCCCAGCAACCAGCATCAATAGATTCTCCAGCACATCCTAGCACCACTTTTCATTACATACATTCAGTTTGGGGGTGCCGGAACTGCGCCCCCCCGCATTCCTGCTGAAAAAAAGCCCTGCTTTTGGCTATATAGTGTAGGTGTGATGCTCAGGGATTCATACGTTTTTGGCCAAATAATCAGGGAATTTATCAAAAATTGAGCAGACAGAAATTGGAGCTGTTGTGCAAGCCAACCAATTGGCTTTTAGCTTTTATTTTCAAAGCTTTAACAAGCTGAAAAAAGAAGCTGATGGTCGCCATGCATAACTGCTTAAGTTTTTTGATAAATTCCCCCCAGTGTATTTCACAAATGTTTAGGCTCCTTATGAAATAGTGGGCTGGTATCTTTATTTTTGCAAAAGCCTGCAAAATAGTTGCTTTGTCTAGATGAAGCGTACTCTTTTACAACTTGGACTTTCCTCTTTGTCGGCAATTAATGTAATTCAATATTTCTGTTGTGCCAGGTTAGAAGAGTTCCCGGCTCAAGTGGACACCTCCATAAAACAGAAGATGGTGACTGGGAGTGGAGTGATGATGAATTAGATGAAAAAAGTCCTGAATACAAAGATGCTTTATCCAAAGAAAAGGTATTGTCTCAGGGGGGTGGCTGGGAAGGGGCAGTGGGTTTCTGTAGGACACTGGATGCTTTAAGACTACAAGGCCAATTGTAGAATTATGCTTTGGTATTGGTTGCATGACCTAAATGTCACCGTATTGGGACCCTTCTCTTTGTCATCACCAGGGGCGGACTGACCATTGGGACTCTCGGGCACTGCCCAAGGGCCCCATGCCACTAGGGGGCCCCATCAGGGTTGCCAGGCTCAATAAAACCAGGGACAGTATGTAAAAATGTGTGTTTTTTTTACATCTGTCCCTGATATGTCCAAAACCAACATGCTTTTGATGTGAAAATCCTGAGATTTTAGCTGCCCTGCCTATGCAATGCCTCCTGGTGTGGTGGCCATCTGTAAGTCCAGGGGCCCCATAATCTTCTATTGCCCGGGGGCCCCATGAGTTGTCAGTCCACCCCTGGTCATCACTGTGCCTTGGGAAAGGAGCCATGTGCAGTCCTAGATACTTGTGGTTGATATTGTTTTCACTGATGTCTAGATAAAAAGACAATTATTGTTCAAGAAGGGTGTGCTGGTGGAAGTTCCTATATGCAGACACTAGAATCAACCTATTTACATACACTCACCGACCACTTTATTACAGTAGGTACACCTGTTCAATTGCTTGGTAACACAAATTGCTAATCAGTCAATCACATGGCAGCAACTCAATGCATTTAGGCATCTAGATGTTGTGAAGACAACTTGCTGAAGTTCAAACCAAACATCAGAATGGGCAAGAAAGGGGATTTAAGTGACTTTGAACGTGGCATGGTTGTTGGTGCCAGAAGGGCTGGTCTAAGTATTTCAAAAACTGCTGATCTACTGGGATTTTCACACACAACCACAATCTCTAGGGTTTACAGAGAATTGTCAAAAAAATTGAAGATATCCAGTGAGCGGTAGTTGTGTGGAGGAAAATGCCTTGTTGATTTCAGAGGTCAGAGGAGAATGGTTCAAGCCGATAGAATGGCAACAGTACCTCAAATAACCACTTGTAACAACCAAGGTATACAGAATACCATCTCTGAATGCACAACACATCAAACCTTGAAGCAGATGGGCTACAGCAGCAGAAGACCACACCGGGTGCCACTCTGCTAAGAATACTGAGGAATACTAAGGAAACTGAGGCTACAATTTGCACAGACTCACCAAAATTGGACAATAGAAGATTGGAAAACGTTGCCTGGTCTGATTTCAGCTGTGACATGCAGACAGTAGGGTCAGAATTTGGTGTAAACATGAAAGCATGGATCCATCCTTCCTTGTATCACCGGTTCTGGCTGGTGGTGTAATGGTGTGGGGGATATTTTCTTGGCACACTTTGGGCCCCTTAGTACCAATTGAGCATAGTTTAAATGCCACAGCCTACCTGAGTATTGTTGCTGACCATGTCCATCCCTCTATGACCACAGTGTACCCATCTTCTGATGACTACTTCCAGCAGTATAATGCTCTGTGTCACAAAGCTCGAATCATCTCACCCCTGGTTTCTTGAACATGACAAGGAGATCACTGTACTCCAATGGCCTCCACAGTCACCAGACCTCAATCCAATATAGCACCTTTGGGATGTGGTGGAATGGGAGATGGCATCATGGATGAGCAGCCGACAAATCTGCAGAAACTGAATAATGCTACCATGTCAATATGGACCAACATCTCTGAGGAATGTTTCCAACACCTTGTTAAATCTATGTCACGAAGAATCAAAGCGGAGTTCCACCCACATTTTTTACTCCTCACCCTGCAGTACTAGTGTGCATCCTTAAAATGAATTGGCAATTTTTTTTTGTCTGTTCACTTACCTGATTTATTCCTATATGTACTTTCACTTTCTCCTTTAGGGGCCATGGCGCCGGTTATGCATTGGCTCCTGGGAGATCTTGGTCAGCTTGGCATGGCACTGCTCCCGTAACATTTAACATTGGCATCTATGGAAATTCGTGGTCAGCTTGGCATGGCACGGCTCCAGTACCTTTTAACATTGGCGTCTATGGAAAATCTTGGTCAGCTTGGCATGGCAATATGACCAAGATTGCACTGCACATGCGCAGGATCGGCAGGTGAATGCTGGGTAGCCAGCATGCACAGAATCCATGAAAAAGGACACTGTGGCTTCAGATGCCCACACTGGAGATGGCTGCGCTGTGCAGGAACTTCACAAATAAGAAAACAATGCTTCACAAATAGAAAACTGGGCATAGTTTACAGCATACTTGTGTTACATTGCACAAGGCATGAGTATTCTAGGGGTATTTTAATCTTAAAAGTCATATTTCAGCCGTAACTCCGCTTTAAGGCAGTTCAAAAAGCAAAAGAGGGTCCAACCCGGTACTAGCAAGGTGTACCTAATAAAGTAGCCAGTGAGTGTATTTTTTACTTAACCTCTGCTAGATAAAAATTGGTATGCCCTAAAAGGGTTTACACGTCCATACATAGTATAAATATCATTCACATTTCCATCAACACTTTTACTCTCAAATGTCTATCAGTATCTAATGTCTTTGTTTTTCTTCCTGCTTAGTCAAGACGCATCAATGATGACAGTGAAGATGCAGAAGTAAGTGTCTTCATATGTTTTCTATATTAATTCAATTCATGTGGGCTATTGAATGAGACATGTAAAGTTTATATAATGGATTGGTTTAAAAAAAAAAGTGGAGATGTTTCTCATAGCAATCAGATTTATGGATTAATTTTTTCCCTTTCCAATCTAAATTGGTAAAGCAGTAATACCGCGTACACACGATCGGACATTCCGACAACAAAACCGTGGATTTTTTTTTCCGATGGATGTTGGCTCAAACTTGTCTTGCATACACACGGTCACAAAAATGTTGTCGGAAATTCCGAACGTCAAGAACGCAGTGACGTACAATACATGCGACGAGTCGAGAAAAATTAAGTTCAATAGCCTGCGCAGCTCTTCTGCTTGATTCTGAGCATGCGTGGAATGATCAGAATTTCCGACAACAAAACTTGTTGTTGAAAAATTGAGAACCAGCTCTCAAATTTTTGTTGTCGGAAATTCCAACAGCAATTGTCCGATGGAGCCTACACACGGTCGGAATTTCCGACAAGAACCTCCAATTGAACATTTGTTGTCGGAAATTCCGGTCGTGTGTACGGGGCATTATTCTGTTTATAAAGTTTACATGTGTGGTCACCTGTGTTTCTCAGATTTTTAAAATATGAATCTTATTGGTACTACAAACGGGGCATGATTTCTGAAAAGGCAGACAGTAATTTTTATTGTAGCATTTTTAGAGAAGTCGTGCAATTCTGGTGCTCTTTAGACATCTGGAGGTGGGTTATAAAATGCATTCATCCTTTAGCTTACTAAGAAACGCTGAACGTGTTTCTCTGACTGGTTTCCCTCGTTAGTTGGCCTTGGATTTTATGGGCAATATTGAGAGCAGCATGTACGTTCATTCTGTATAGAATTTTCTGCAAACTGATTAGACTTGAAATGTGGAGGTGAAAGGTGGGTATGGACTTTTTTTTTCCTATAATAACTATGGCAACAGTGGCCCATCCTATTACACTGCATATAAAGTAAATTTAATATGACAAATCTTCATTTAATCCTTGACTTGGTTTGATGGATGTGGATTCACTTCAGCAAAAAATATTGACTTTCTAACACCAGGCCAATTTTCTCAATAGTATGCATTCACTGCTGTTGCCCACAGACTCCTGCTGTCATGTTCTTTTGTGATATTGAGCTTGACTTCTTATTGATTTTAGAACATCGGGAGCTGTTACTAGAGGAGCGGAGGCAAGAATATTTCTGCCGTACATTAACCTGTTAATAATGCATTGCCCCCTTTGAAGCTTCTTAACTCTTGGAAAATGAAGGACAAGAGCTGTAGGGTGTGAACAATAAAATAATGATATTTTCATTATTTTGGAAAACCTATTTTGTTCTCCAACTACATCATAGCTGTAACCTTTCTGTGAAAAAACATACTATCTGAAGCCTGATTTAACTAATCATTGGCTCAAAAGATAGATCGTTCTTCTATACTGTATTCAGTATAAACAACGCTCAATGTTACAAAGGTGCAGTATTTTATGTAGTTAAAAAATATAAAACATTTCACGCTTTTTGTTGATTGTGTCCAAATTTTTGCATAATTTTGTAACAAATATATATATATATACACATGTTTATGCTTCTGGCTGTCATAATGTGACTAAAGTATCATGGCACTGCTTTACGGCACCTAGAGGTCCTGCACATACATCCACAGCAGTTTTCTGTGTCCTCTGCTTTGCCTAAATACTAAGCCATTCTGATCAAGCAAAGCTTCAACACTTCCTGGTAGAAGTATAGCTTGCCCCCCCCCCCCCCCCCGCCTCTCTCACACACACACACACACACACATTCTGCCACAGTTAGGCCATACCAACCCCCTTCTGATTCTCTGGCTTTCCTTTTTGGCCAGTGAGGCAACCATTGTAATGATGGTCCAATGGGTTAAAAACAGCCATCGTTTGGTCAAAGTGGGGGCTTCTGCATGAAACCTTATACCTGCAAGTAGCCTGTTTGTGTTTTTTTTTTGCTTAATTGACTTATTTAAACCAACCCCGAAAAGAGC
Source organism: Rana temporaria (assembly GCF_905171775.1). Lineage (NCBI taxonomy): Eukaryota > Metazoa > Chordata > Amphibia > Anura > Ranidae > Rana > Rana temporaria. Next base: position 171,690,057 of record NC_053494.1, on the reverse strand, counting down.
AATATGTACAGTCATGGCTAAAATTGTTGGCACCCCAGGAAATCAGAAAAAGTATTGCAGTATCACATGTTTTACTATACACATGTTTATTCCCTTTGTGTGTATTGGAACAAAACGAAAAAGGGAGGAAAAAAAGAAAATTGGACATAATGTCACACAAAACTCCAAAAATTGGCTGGTCAAAATTCTTGGCACTTTCAAAATTGTGGATAAATAAGATTGTTTCAAGCATGTGATGCTCCTTTAAAGTCACCTGGGGCAAGTAACAGGTGTGGGCAATATAAAAATCACACCTGAAAGCAGATAAAAAGGAGAGAAGGTCACTTAGGGCCAGATTCACGTAGACTAGCGGCGGCGTAACGTATCGTAGATTCCGAAACGGAGCATGCGCAGTAGGTCCGGAGCATGCGCAGTAGGCGGTGTAACGTATCGTAGATACGTTACACCGCCGCAAGTTTTCATCGCAAGTGCCTGATTCACAAAGCACTTGCGATGAAAACTATGCCGGCGGCCTCCGGCGTAAGCCCGCGTAATTTAAATGGGCGTGTGCCATTTAATTTAGGCGCGCTCCCGCGCCGGACCTACTGCGCATGCTCCGTTTCGGAATTCCCGCCGTGCTTTGCGCGCAGTGACGTCATTTTTTGAACGGCGACGCGCCTAGCATAATTCCGTATTCCCGGACGGCTTGCGCAAACAACGTTAATTTAGACGCGGGAACGACGGCCATACTTTATACAGCAATATGATTGCTGTGTAAAGTTAAGGCACCAAAAACGATGACTAACTTTGCGACGGGAAACTAGACTAGCGGCGACGTAGCGAAAGCGAAAATCCATCGTGGATCGCCGTAACTCCTAATTTGCATACCCGACGCTGGTTTACGACGCGAACTCCCCCCAGCGGCGGCCGCGGTACTGCATCCTAAGATCTGACAGTGTAAAACAATTACACCTGTTGGATCTTAGGGATATCTATGCGTAACTGATTCTATGAATCAGTAGCATAGATACTCTGAAAAATATGACGGAGTATCTGAGATAATCCGTCGTATCTCCGCTGTGAATCTGGCCCTTAGTCTTTGCATTGTGTGTCTGTGTGTGCCACACTAAGCATGGACAACAGAAAGAGGAGAAGAGAACTGTCTGAGGACTTGAGAACCAAAATTGTGGAAAAATATCAACAATCTCAAGGTTACAAGTTCATCTCCAGAGATCTAGATTTGCCTTTGTCCACAGTGCGCAACATTATCAAGAAGTTTTTTTATCTTAATGCAAAAAAATGCATTAGGATAAAAAAAAAAACACTTTAAAGCCAAAACCAAATAATGTAATATATTTTAGCTTACCAATCATTAGATGTAGTGTCTGTATCAGTTTTCTTTTCTTTGGCTTTCCCCTTTTTTTCACCTGGTGATCATCCAGTAACATACCTCCAGTATTAGTGAGACACAACTCTGGAGAAATTAGCATAGGAGGCACAGCATACAGCAGCATTGACAGTCTGGAGAGGGGGGAGTGTTAAATGTATTAGCAGATTTATATACACTAACAAATTGAAGCCAAACTTTTGCTCACACTTTATAATCAGTTACAGCAAACAAAAAAAGTTCTACATGAATAAACGAAAGCTGATCGTTTTTACCACTTTACGACCGCTGAACGGCAAATTACGTCCTCGACTTTGTGCGGTGATATCTGAATGATGCCTGCAGCTACAGGCATTATTCAGATATCACCGCCTTCAGCCGGCGATTCTGTGCACAATAAGAACCATCAAAGTTGCAGTTCCGCCGTTTGATCGTTCTTATAGGCAGCTTCTTATAGGCTGGCTGGCTGGGGAAGCAGAGAGATGACTGGTGACCAGATGGTCACCAGTCATCTCTAGGACCGTCGGAGGCCCGGTACCCGGAAGTAAACAAAGCTGCAATCGCGGCTGTCGGTGTGAGATCGATCGGTGAATGTTTTTTCACCGATTTCATGCTTGTAAGCCTGGAGGAGAGATGTGGGGTCTTATTGACCCCACATCTCTCCATAAAGAGGACCTGTCGCACTGATTCCTATTACAAGGGATGTTTACATTCCTTGTAATAGGAATAAAAGTGATAAAAAAATTAAAATAAAAAAGCGTAAAAATAAAAAAATTAAGTAAAATAAAAATAAAATGAAAAAAATAATTTTTAAAACGCCCCTATCCCCGGTAGCTCGCGCGCAGAAGCGAACACGCATGCAAGTCCAGCCCACATATGTAAACGCCGTTCAAACCCCACACATGAGGTATCGTCGCATGCGTTAGAGCATGTACAACAATTCTAGCACTAGACCTCCTCTGTAACTCGAAAAGAGTAACCTGTAAAAAAATTTAAAGCGTTTCCTATAGAGATTTTTAAGTACCGAAGTTTGGCGCCATTCCATTAATGTGCGCAATTTTAAAGCGTGACATGTTAGGTATCTATTTACTCGGCGTAACATCATCTTTCACATTATACAAAAAAATTGGGCTAACTTTACTGTTTTGTTATTTTTTAATTCATGAAACCTATTTTTTTCCCCAAAAAAAGGTGTTTGAAAAATTATTGCGCAAATACCGTGCGAGAAAAAAAGTTGCAATGACCGCCATTTTATTCCCTAGGATGTCTGCTAAAAAAATATATGATGTTTGGGGGTTCTGATTAATTTTCTAGCAAAACAATTGTGATTTTTACATGAAGGAGAGAAATGCTGTCAAGTGGTTAATCACCCCTGCCAGTGTTAAGTGGTTTGTCTCATCCATGAATCGTGTTTCATTTTGCTTTAAGTATCTCCGTTTTGCTTTTTTTTTTTTTAAACATACTACACAGTAATTGCTTTTAGCATCTTTCAATGCCAAACTGATAAGGCAACAACTTCTTGATCATTGACCATGTCAAGTCATTGATCTTTGTCCCTGGTCCTTGTGGTGCACTGATGTTAACACATCTGAAGTTTCACAAGACTTCATAGAGTGTGTGGGGAAGATAAGACTAGAAAGTCAACTTTTGAATGTGGGCCTTAACATTAGCAAATAAGGCAACTTAGGATATTCTTTACACACACTGTAGACTACATCAGAGAGTGGCACCGGCAACTTCAGCATGTAATTATATTAACTTGAAATCGGATATTATTAAAGATAGCTTTTCATCATAATGCAGAATAGTATTCCAGCTCCATTTTAAAAAGCGTCAGGCTGTTAATTTTTCTAATCAATGCTAGCACTCTGTAGAGTATATTATGTAGCATTAAAACTTTTAATTACTGACAAAAAAATAAAAAGCATATGATTATACTTTAGAAGAGTTTTGTAACACCAGATAAATTGCACAGACACCGCATCCCGCTGGCGGTGAAATTACAGATGCAATTACAGCAGTAAAAACTGCCGTTGTGTTGAACAGAGGCAAAATGGACATGGAAATTGAGTGATTAGGGTATGAAATGGCTCTCTGGCTTTGCCTGAGTATTAAGAGTGGTCAGCGATTAAAATACCATTTACATGGACGTTATCAGTGTATTAAGCAGCAGAGACGTAGTGGAAGAAAAATGTTATGTCAAACAGGCTCCTGAATTTTGCCGTGACGGAGATCTCTGTTTACTCAAGTTCTACTTTGTATCCTAAAGGAAAATAACGGTTTTTGATTATTGTGTATATTGTGTATTGTGTGTGTTTAAACTGATTTCATTTAGTTTTGTACCTGTTTGTATTTAATTTGGGGTACATCCATGACTTTCTGTTTGCAGAGAATGCTAAGCTTTCTATTGAGAAATCCCAGACTGCCTTCATGCTCATTAGTAGTCAAAGTATTAACCATATCAGCTCAAGACCAGGCCTTTATTTGCTATTCAGCAGTACGCTAATTTAACTGGCGATTGTGCGGTCATGCAATGCTGTATACAAATAGAGCTTTATTTTGGTATTTGATTACAACTTTTTTTTGTGCTACAAATGAAAAAAAGAGCATCCATTTAAAAAAAAAAACTATATTTTTTACTTTCTCACAATAAGTGTATATTGATTGGTTTTCGTGAAAGTTATAGCGTCTACAAACTATGGGATATATACTTGAATTATCATTATTTTTTAATACTAGTAATGGCGGTGATCAGCAACTTACAGCAGGGCGGCGGACAATCTCACACTCAGGCCTCGTACACATGATAGGTTAACCAGAGGACAACGGTCTGATGGACCGTTTTCATCGGTCAAAACCGATCGTGTGTGGGCCCCATAGGTTATTTAACCATAGGTTAAAAAAAGACAACTTGCTTTAAATTTAACCTATGGATTCCTAACCGATAGGTCAAAACCGATCGTTAGTAGGCACGACCATCGGTTAAAAATCCATGCATGCTCAGAATCAAGTCGACGCATGCTTGGAAGCATTGAACTTCATTGTTTTCAGCACGTCGTTGTGTTTTAGGTCACCGCGTTCTGACACGATCGGTTATTTAACCTATGGTGTGTAGGCGTGATGGACCATCAGTCAGCTTCATCGGTTAACCTATGACAATGGTCCTTCAGACCGTTCTCATCGGATGGACTGATCGTGTGTATGAGGCTTTACTGAGACTTTGTGGGAACTGGCTAACTGCCACTGAAATCTTCAGTGACACTAATACAGTAATTAGTGCTAATAATGTACACTGTTACTATACTAATGACACTGGCTGGGAAGGGGTTAACATCTGGGACAATCAGAGGGTTAAATGTGTGCCTTACAAAGTGTAATGTGTGCTGATTTTACTTAACAATGTGCCAGTTTTTATTCCCTGTTTACATACACAAAGCTCCCACCTGTCAGGCCCCGTACACACGGCCGAGGAACTTGACGTGCCAAACACATCGAGTTCCTCGGCGTGTTCAGTCCTGGAGCCGCCGAGGAGCTCGGCGGGCCGAGTTCTCCCATAGAACAGCGAGGAAATAGAGAACATGTTCTCTATTTCCTCGCCGAGGTCCTCGTCGGCTTCCTCGGCCGAAAGTGTACACACGGCCGGGTTTCTCGGCAGAATTCAGCTCTGAACCGAGTTTCTGGCTGAATTCTGCCGAGAAACTCGGTCGTGTGTACGGGGCCTTACTCTCTCTGACGATCGGTAAATCCCAGCCATAAGGCTCCGTTCACACCTAATGCCGATACGGCTCCCAGCAGGGGTCCAGTGCGTCCTGGTTCACAGTTTCAGGTCCGATTTCAGGCTGAATTTTCGACTGAATTCAGACCTAAAACGGACCAAAAGACACACAGGACTCCTGTGCAAATCCACACCGGAGCCGCATCAGAGATATGTGAACCGGCTCCATAGAGAGCCATTCACATTCTCCTGCTATTGCATATTGGATGCAGGGATCCTGCATCCAATTTGCAATAGTGTGAACCTAGCCTAAATCATTGGTCGGGAACCACTGATCGACATGTGCTGGAGCAAGTGCGCGTGCCCCCTACCCGAATATACGTGATTCTGCGCAGCTGGCCCGCACTGTAGCAACAAAATTACAGTGCGCGGTCGGCAAGTAGTTATTAGAACATTCTTGTCTCTACTAGTTTAGGGAGATTTTTACTAAAATTGGAGCACTCAGAATCTGGTGCAGCTGTGCATAGTAACCAATCCGCTTCCAACTTCAGCTTGTTCAATTAAGCTTTGACAATAAAACCTGGAAGCTCATTGGTTACTATGCAGAGCTGTACCAGATTCTGTGTGCGCCAGTTTTAGTAAACCTCCTTTGTGTCTTTTCTTTGAGTCATTCAGGTCAGTTTTAGAACACAAGCTGTGAGAAATAGTGTTAGTGGGCAGATTTACCTGACTATATAAGAAATAAAACTGTGCCACATAAGCACAAACAGTAAGACAAATAGAGAGCAATGCCAATGGAAAAAAAAAAATATCTCAATGAAATCTGAAGACTATAAACAGATGCATTGCTTTACTATAATCAGAACTGTGTCTGGACCTTTGATTTCACTCCATTTTACAGAATTACCATCTTTTCTTAAAGCCGCTACAAACACTGTAGAGCAGTGGTTCTCAACCTGGGGTCGGGACCCCCTTGGGGGTCAAATGACAATTTGCCAGGGGTCACCAAATCCTGGGCTGTCCCTGAATCCCACACCACTCTCCCAGCCCTTTAATGGCTGCCCAGCAGGGCTGTTCCTGGAGCCCATGGCCGCCCACTTAGCCTCTTTGCAGCCGCCCATTCAGTTCACAACATGGCTGGGGGGCAGAGACTAGGTGTCAGCTGGCTGGTGAGAAATGTGAAGTGGGAGGGGCTGGAGGAGACCCTATCTCCTGATTTGGGCATAGGTGTCACTGCTGCGGGACACCACAAAGTCGGAGACACAGTGAAGTCAGAGACATAGTGAGTAACACTACCTGTGATTATAGTTGCTGTTAAAAGTCCCTTGTACAGTTCTCAGATCAGCAGATGACCTTGATCAAGAGCACCTAATTTGGCTGATCAGAACTCTCCGTCTGCTGGAATAAATGGGAAAGTAAAATAGGGGGAGGAACAAAGAAAAAGGGAGAGAAAGAATAGGAGAAAGAACAAGAGAGACGGCTAGAGAGAGGGATGGGGAAAAAAAAACAAGAAATTAGGATTAAGAGAGATCAAAAGTGAAAGAAAGGAGAACAACAAGAAAGAGTGGTACATCCTAAAATGTACCATAAGGGGTTTTAATACTGTACGAGTGGAAGGGACTTGGGGAGCGCTAAATGTCTGTGGGTTAGGGGCGCAAATTATTTGTCTTGCCTTGGGTGCTGACAACCCAAATTTTATCAAGGGGTCACGGCACTAGAAGGTTGAGAACCACTGCTGTAGAGGCTGACTTTTAATAAGGACACTTACCTGTCCTACTCGCCCGCGATGTCAGCTTCCGCGAGTCCGATGCCTCGATGTTAGCAGCTCCCGGCGCTGTTATCCTCAGTAAAGGAAACAGGCAGTGAAGCCGTACGGCTTCACTGCCCGTTTTCTACTGCGCATGCGGCTGCTCTCTGGGATACACACAGTTCCCAGAAGGCAGCGCGCCCCATTCACAGGAAGACACCGCAGGAGGACGGAGGAAGAAGACCCACTTCGGATGATGAAGAGGCAGATTAAGAACTTCCGCATAGCAACCGCTATTTCTGGTAAGTATACATATTTTTTTATATATTTTTTTTTTTTAGGATTTTCGCAAAAAAAGAAATTCAGGGTGCAACTCCACGTTACTTTGTATGAATGTGTGCTATGTAGTGACCACATTCAAATAATAATTACAAATAAATGTAATATCTGTGCAGTGCAAATGAAGGTGTCCTATCTGGCCCTGAAATGTCAGAATCCTCTTATGGGATGTAATCCTTTTATACATTTTTGGAAACTATTTTGAAGATCCATGACGTGCTGGCTATACTGTATATGCTTTGACCAGCACCAATTCATAAAGCATAAAGTGTTTGCTTATTATTAAGAATCAGTTAAATGTGTTGGTAAAAGTGTTGGACTTACCATCAGGCACCAACACTGGTAATGAGTGGAAGTTGACTGAGTCACATGCTACTCCAAACCTGAAATACCAGGTACAGTAAAACCTTGGATTGCGAGCATAATTCGTTCCAGAAACATGCTTGTAATCCAAAGCACTTGTATATCAAAGCGAATTTCCCATTAAGAAATAATGGAAATGATTCGTTCCACAACCATTTAATCCTTCAGTTTATAGTCCATATACAAATATTTGGCAATGTGACCAGGTTGTGTATCATCATAAAATGCCTGTCCACAAATGGAAGCCTCTACAAGGGGATTAGAAGCAAAATCCAGCAGGAGCTCCAGAGTATAAAAGAGAGGAGAGGCACCTCTAAGTGTAGCAATATGTTGCTAAATGTTGTACCTTCATTAAATGTAACCATATTGCTACACTTAAAGGCTCCTCTCTTCTCTTTTTTACTCGGTTGTGACATGACACTAATTGTATATCAAGACATTAAAAAATGTAGCTTGTCTTGTAAAACGCTCTCAAACCAAGGTTTTACTGTGTATTCTTTGTTTCTAAAATCCATGGTGTGCTGGTGATATATTTTATGACCTGTGTTGATACCAGTTTCTAGCTGCTACAGCACCCAATTGCTACAAGCCAATTCCAGGATGTGTACAATGGGAATATTTTTAACATGACTTATGGCCTATATATATATTTCAGGAGGAAAGGTCACTATTTTTGTAACAATACAGGATTGATTACTGGGGTCTGATATGGATTTTTTCATATGAATGATCCTCATTTTGTGTGTATACGAGGAATGTAATTCTCTGGTTGAGGAAATTTGCTTGTGACGATAGAGAGAACACCTGCTGTATGCCACCTGCTTTATGGAATTGCGCAGTTCCTTCTTGGACACATTTGCAACCTTATTGAATTATCTACATGAATCATTATCCAAAGAGATCATCACCAGTCTGGATATTTGGTGTTTTATTAGGACTCGGAATAGAATCATACCATTTTTTTTTTTGTGTCTACAAATAATTATTAATGAGTTTGTAGACCTTATAGTGGGGCTTAGTTTTCATACATCTTACATTTGGAGAAAAACTCATTTTGAATCATTGTGAGGAATATTATCCATGCTTATGATGGGATATGTATTGTTCTTTGTATGATTTTAAGAATATTTGTTTAATAGTTTGACTATGCAAATAATTAAGAATATTAGGGGGAATTTAGTAACACACTAACAACACCTTTCTGGTGGTATGACCCTTAAAATAAAAAAATCCCTGCTGCCAGTTTTGGTAGCTTTACCAACATTTGTGGCAGATTCTGGTACATTTGATCTTAACCACTTCAGCCCTTTGTCATTGAATTGGCTGCTCAATGATCAGGCCATTTTTTGCGATACAGCACTCCGTCGCTTTAACTGACAATTGCACGGTGACCACCGGTCACAAGCATTGGTGGCACACGCCCGCTATCCTGCTTGTCCCATAGCCAAACAGAAAGTGAAAGGAAATCCCTGCAAATTAAGGGAATTCCTTGGGAACCCCTGGGTCACCAGAGCTAGTGTCCCTATTGGAAGATTTCCCCTCTATTACTTTTCTAGGGACAACCCAAAATTTGGGCTTTTCTTTTACTTTCACTTTCAATGATTAACATGACTAATAGAGATGGTGAATCTACTTAATGGAGACACAAGGAGCAGTAAAAATTGATGGGAATTCTAATCCATATCCATTCTATCCAAAACTAAAAAAAAAAGGTTTCCTTTGGTTATACTTTAATGGTTTCATTTTTACAAAGTGGTGCTATTACTGCGCCAAATGTAAAAATAATTATCCTTAGTTTGTACATAACAAAACTGGAGATAATTAAGGCCAACTCTGTACACTGTGTAGCTGGTGGCATTATACCCCTTAGGCTCCCTACCAATCACTGGTTGTTAAAGAGGACCTTTATTCCTACTCCCCCCCCACCTATTTTTTTCTTTCTACACCCCTGCTTACCTAGTTGTGGTTCCTGCACAGTAAACATGCCCACACCCCTTTGAAACCAGCGGTGTCCTGCTGAAATCCTCATCTGTCCCACATGTAGTGATATAAATATGTATAGTATAGTCCGGTTAGATGTATAGTGTCCAGTCAGGTTAGATAATTGATATCTTAGATGTTAGTATGATGACTATAAATTAGGTTGTTCCGCAGCAACACACAGGCTCTCCAGAGAAAACATTTTAATTAACTTCCAATAACAAACAAAGTCCAAATTCCACAGATGATACAAAATTCAACAGAGTAATTCAAAGTCTCATCTTAGATCTGTGACATATTTCTCAGTGACCAGACTGAATGCCAGCTTGACTGCCTCAAATGCTGGTCTCACACTGGAGGGAGTGGTTCTTCCAGGTCAACCAACTGTTTCCCTGAATGAATACCACCTCAAGTCTAATTATCATCAACAAATACTTCCTTATGTATGTAAGCAATTTATCCTTTGAGGTTAACAGGCCATACCTCACACACCTAGGTAATCTTGGACACGATTAACACATCTAAGGGTCTTCAGCTGTCCCTTTGATCTGTGTTTGGCCACTAACCCTTTTGGTCAGCAAACACCCTTTGATGTGTAACCTTGAATGCCTGTATGTAACACATAAATACCATGCCATACATATAACACAATATTTTAAATACCTACACATATATATTAATATTACAACACCACAATCAGTCCAATGATGCCATCTTCATGCTTGACATCATCAGGAAGCCATCGGCTAAACCTGGGTCTCACTGCTAGGCCCACCCCCTCCTCTTTTCTCAATGAAAGCTAATGCTTCCCGGGATATGTGACATGCATATCCTGAGAGGCATAGCAGACAATGTGCACGTCAATCACCTAGACGAATGATGTGCATAGGGGGGCAGGCCAGAAGTATTTTAATAAAAAAAGTGGTAAACAAAAAAAAGCCCAATCTGAACAGTGGAGGGGAGAAGGGATGCAGAGATGGGAAGATGAAAATGAGGGTGAAGATTTGCTTTAAGGATGCTGGCGTCTTCACAACCAACAGCCTCCTAGCAACCAAGGATGCTTAAAGTGGGCTTAGCCTGATAGGGAAGCTGAGGGGCTAGTTCCCCATCAGGTCCACTCTCACCTTGTGATTGACAGCAGGCAGTGGGCAAATTCTATAGCCAACACCGAGCTGTCTGTTGGTTATGGATGTACCCACCTCCTGCTATTATTCACAAAGGGAACACATCTGATGGGTAGCTAGAGTCGTAAAATCCCCATCAGACTCAGCCCACTTAGCTTTAAAACTCTGCTGCTGCTGGAGAAAGGAGTGTCTGTATGAACCCTTCAGTTTCAGTGCGCCTCCACGTACGGTATATGCCTTGATTCGTGTACTTCTTTACAACAGATACATTCATTTGTCTCTTTGAATTCCCCTGATTGTTTTTATGAAAGTGCAGCTTACCTTCCTCTGTATATAAAAGTTAGGCTCCTTTTACACTACCGCAACTTCAAAGTCGTGCAATTTTGCGGCCACGATTTTGACGCTATTTTGCCATGGTATTGATGTGATTTCAGGGAATGCCTGTGTAACTCGCATCAGAGTTGGACCAAAGTAGTGCAGGGACTACTTTAATATTGGAAAGACTTGAAGTCGTACTAATATGAATGGTTGTCATTGGAAATTATGGGGAACAACTTGTCATGCTACTTTGCAGTCCCAAATCGTGGGACAAGTTGTACAAGTGTGAAAGGGGCCTAAGTAGAATCTGAACTTTTTGGTGTAGTCACACATGGTGGGTTTTTGTGTTCTTATTTATTTATTTGTATATTCACTTAACAACTTAAGGACCACCTCCTGCACATTTACGTCAGCAGAATGGCACGGCTGGGCACATGCACGTAAAGGTATGTCCTGTGCTAGTACCCAGCCGTGGGTCGCGGGCGCGCGCCCGCGACCCGGTCCGAAGGTCCGTGGGACCCGCGGATCCAATCGCCGCTGGAGTCCCGCGATCGGTCCCCCATTTTAAATGCATTTTTTGCTGTGAAAATGACAATGGTCCCAAAAATGTGTCAAAATTGTCCGAAGTGTCTGCCATAATGTCGCAGTCACGAAAAAAATCGCTGATCGCCGCCATTAATAGTAAAAAAAAAGAATTAATAAAAATGCAATAAAACTATCACCTATTTTGTAAACGCTATAAATTTTGCGCAAACCAACCGATAAACGCTTATTGCAATTTTTCTTACCAAAAATAGGTAGAAGAATATGTATCGGCCTAAACTGAGGAAAAAAATAATTTTATATATTTTTGGGGGATATTTATTATAGCAAAAATTAAAAAATATTGAATTTTTTTCAAAATTGTCGCTCTATTTTTGTTTATAGCGCAAAAAATAAAAAAGCACAGAGGTGATCAAATACCACCAAAAGAAAGCTCTATTTGTGGGAAAAAAAGGACGCCAATTTTGTTTGGGAGCTACGTCGCACGACCACGCAATTGTCTGTTAAAGCGATGCAGTGCCGAATCGCAATTTTGGTCTGGGTCTTAAGTGGTTAATGACTCCAGACTGTGATTGGAAGTTTTGAGTCTCCATTTTGTTTTACACACACAATGTAATAAAAGTGAGAAAGTTGACTATTGCGTTTTACATAAATACCTAGATTAATTTTGGATGTAGCCTGTTTACATCGGATACTCACTGTATAGGATAAATATGGAGACAGTTACTGTATACTCATCAGTGATTTGTGTACATGAGCATATAGTCTATGAAATTAAACTTGTTTCTAGAGGCTTCTGATAAACTGGGCTTATGTCAGTGCTGGATAATCATTTAATGAAACCAAGCCAAGGGAAAAGGGAAGCCTCTGCTGTCAGCTAGTGTTAGTATTAAGTAGATGTTTATTATACAAGTTGTAATACCTTCTCTCTTTCTCCCTAGACTTCCACAGATAGCAATATGCAAACACGATTGCAGAATATGACTGTACTGGATACTCAGGTAAACAGCTTTTGTGTCACTTTTCTAAATGACAAAATAAGGTATCCATCTTACATCCTTATGTACTGTATGTCTGTCAAAATTAATATATGTATTGTAACACAGCAGAACCTTCATAGAACAAAAAGGTATTCATGTGTCCCATTCCATTACAATTCACCAAATTAAAGAGTTACTCCTTTCAGGAACGTGGTTGCAACCATGCAAGTCATTTTTTCATCCGTACATTCAGAATCACTGGTGTGCCACAGTTACATTATATTAGTATGGAGCCATTTACACCAGAGAGGATCCAGTCTTTTTGGCCATTGCCAGTGCAGTGTATGGAACCACAGTTTCTGTAGAGTAGGACTTAAAGTGGAGGTTCACCCGGAAATACCATTTTTTACCCTTAGATTCCTGCTCATTTTGTCTAGGGGAATCGGCTAGTTGTTTTAAAATCGAAGCTGTACTTACCGTTGTAGAGAGCGATCTTCTCCGCCGCTTCCGGGTATGGGCTGCAGGACTGGGCGTTCCTATTTTGATTGACAGTCTTCCGACAGGCTTCTGACGTTCGCATCCATCGCGTCACGATTTTCCGAAAGTAGCCTAAAAAGTCGGTGTGCAGGCGCAGTATAGAGCCGCACCGACGTTCGTCTTCTTTCGGCTACTCGTGACGCGATGGATGCGACCGTCGGAAGCCTGTCGGAAGACTGTCATTCAAAATATGAACGCCCACTCCCGAAGACCATACCCGGAAGCGGCGGAGAAGATCACTCTCTACAACGGTAAGTACAGCTTCGATTTTAAAACAACTAGCCGATTCCCCTAGACAAAATGAGCATCAATCTAAGGGTAAAAAAAAAATTATGGGCGAACTCCCGCTTTAAGGAGGCAAAAAGAAATGGGGCAGTATGGTAGAAATATTGCTCAAAGGAACAGTAAAGTCTACCTTGTAGTTACTTACAGACCATGTATAGTGTTTTTCCATACCTTTATGTATTATGTTCAGAAGTACTGTACATAACAAAGTGCTTTATTTTAATTTTTTTTACCAGGTCTTGTAAATAGTTTAGTTTCTATTTTTCCTTTTCCAACCAGTATGGGTGAATCTGGTACTCCAGGGATTCACTTTCCTTTCACTGCCATATAGTGGGTGAACACACACACTTACCAGTGGTGACTGGTGCTTAACTTTTTGAGGGGCAGCAAACAAACCACCCCCCCCCAGGCCCGCAACTCAGCCCTCCATGGTCCCCCCCCCCTACTCAGCTCAACACCCCCCACTCAGCTCTCTACGGTCCCCTACACTCACCCCTTCAAGGCCCCCCCACACTCAGCCCCTCCATGGCTTCCTCGGCTTCTCCTCCTGGCCAACCCGATCTGCCTCCTATCCGGATTGGCTGGCACCCCAAGCCAAATCTTTTTCAAGCCAAGTAAAGCCTCTGGCTCTAATCTTGTGGCTTAAAAAAAAAAAATAGAAACCTATGAGTCTGGTGCCCCACATGCAAACTACAGGAGCGGCGCCCCTGCACCCCTTGTGGACCAGCTTCTGCTGACACTCACCCTCCTAGGAGAAAAAACACAGCCCCATCCTGCTCATCCATAAATACAGTGCTGTCTACATCTTTATTATGCAGGAGCAGTCAGGGGCAGTTCTAGTGTCACTCTCTCTCTCTTTAAAGTGGATCTAGAGGATATCTTTTTTTTTTTTCCTGCTCTCACAAGAGAAACTGGAGATAGCGAAGCAATATAAGCTTCTGTTGCTGTCAGTCAAACTCCTGTGATGAGGGTGTGGGGGTGTGACTTACCAGGGCTGTATGCGGCTCAGAAACAGACACTCACAAGTGCATTCTTAGCACCCTGCTTGCTGCAGGAGGCACCTGGAAGAGGAAGAGGCTGAATGCAGCAGTGGAGGACTGCCACAAGAGTTGGAATGCAACCTTTATGTGCAATATTATTGTACAAAGCAGGGAGGTATTACCTCTTTGTTATCTAAAAAAACAAATATATTGAAAATAAAGCCTTTAGTAATTTTTTATGCGCATGCACGCTGTAAATGTCAGGGTTCATGCACACTGGACGCTCCCTAGATGCCTTTCTCCTGGCAGCAGAAAAACGCTGGACACTGGTAAACATGTGTACCACTTTTAGCTGTGTGCATGTGCATTTAGCAGCATCGAGCACTTGGGTGTTAATTTATTTTCTTTGTTCTGGCCATCAAAATGAATTAACACTCAAGCACTAGAGGTGCCTAGCGTTTAGACATGTTTACGTATATTTTTGCCATGTCTAGCATTTCTCTGCCAAAACACTCCTCTGCTGAATCTGATTATTCTGCGTTCAGGAGAGAAACATATACTGTCTTTAAACTCAGCTGCAAGCCTCACTTGCAAGGAAAAATGCATTTTTGCTTGCAACATGATTGGATGATGGAAGTCGGCAGAGCTTCTGCTCATTTACTAAGCTCTGGAGCAACTGCTCTTGCAGGTGCTCTTTTCAAAGTGTACATTGTATTTGCCTTTAGTAAATCAACCCACTAGGGATTTATTAACCCCCCTGGTGGTATTCCCGAGTCTGGCTCGGGGTGGAATTTCAGAACCAAAAGCGGTATCCCCGAGCCAGACTCGGGATCGCCTCACAGCAGCCACAGGCAGGGTTTAGTTACCTTGTCCCTGGTTTCTGCGATGCCTCTCCACTGTGTGATCGAGCGGTGTCTCCTCGCTCGATTCACACAGTGCCTGTGTGCCGCCGAGCTCCGTTCCCTGCGACGTTACAACGCCCAGGGGCTGGAGATCAGCGCCAAATTCAAAAAAGTAAACAAACACATTACATACAGTATACTGTAATCTTAGAGATTACAGTACTGTATGTAAACAAATACACACACCCTTTGTCCCTAGTGGTCTGCCCAGTGTCCTACATGTGCTTTTATATAATAAAAACTGTTCTTTCTGCCTGAAAACTGGAAATTGTCCATAGCAACCAAAAAGTGTCCCTTTATGTCAAAAGTTGTTTTAGACCAGCTAGAAAACAGTGATATTAAATTATAATCACTTGCAGAATTGAGCGATAGCGATTTGTGGGGAAATTCGTCATCAAAAATAAAAGTAAAGTAATGACAGCGACAATTCTGCAACTGAGCAAATTTCAGTGTTTTTGATTTGATTACATTATTGAATAATTTGTATTATAATTGTATTATTATTTGTAATAATTATTTATAGTTATTTATTATATTATAATTTATGATTTTGTTTTTTAAGTTTTATTATACCCGGGATGTCTACTAGACTCTTGTTTGGACAGATTTAAGTTTGAGTTATTCCTAAGAATTGCAGGCCTACAATGTAAAACGCCAAATTTCCATGCAAAATAATGGTACCGCTTTCAGCACCTAAAATCTGAAATAATCATACCGCCAGGGAGGTTAAGCTGTGTTCACTGTCTTTGGCAAAAAAACAACAGCTAGGGCCTAACACTTCTAGTAATGTATTGCCTCTCACAGAGATGACATTACGCCCACTGGGCTGTGTCTGCTTTTCTCTTCAAAAGGAGAGACATCTTTTTTCAGGCATTTTACAGTTCCGCATTTACTTCCTGAACTAATATGAGGCTTGAAGATGACACAGTCATGTAAATCCTGGTACCAGGGCAGTTAATGGCTATGTTCACACATGTCTGGCTCAGATCTGTACCTGACCTGCTACAATGTTGTAGTCTGATCTGCAGCAGACTAATGTGATCATGTCAGCCTAGGGCCCCTTCCAAACAGGGATGGATCCGCTTGCAGCGGTTTGCCAGCTCAGTGGGAGATCTCTCCGTGGATTTTCACTGAGCCGGCGGATGACAGGTCCCTCTCTGCTCACTGAGCGGGGAGGGGCTTGTCGAGCGCCGCTGCTTGCTATGGAGAAATCGTTTTCATCAGATCTCACCCGGTCCGATCCGCCATGGACAGATGGCGATGTATCACCATCCGTCTGATTTTAGCGGTTCGGGTTGGATGTCAGCGGACATGTCACCGCTGACATCTGACGCTCCATAGAGAAAAATGGAGCGGCCGTTCAGGTCCGCCGAAAAAAGTGACAGGCAGACCTGAACGGTCCGGCAGTGTAAAAGTAAGGCCCCATTCAAACTTGTGCAACTTTGGACCCCAAAGTCACATAAAAAGCCGCACCCCAGGTTTCCCAATGAGTACTGTTCACTGTTACAGTTCCTGCATTACTTTGGTCCAACTTTCATTTGATTTGAGGGCCATAGACTTCAATGTAAACCCTTAAAAGTTGCATGATATACATGCGGGGAGGAGCCAGGAGAGCTGGTGAGGGACCCCATAAGAGAAGGATCAGTGCAAAACAAACTGCACAGTGGAGGTAAGTATGACATGTTTGTTATTATAAAAAAAAACACGAGGGTTTAGTAACCTGTTAAGGTTTTATAAAAGAAACAGAAACTGCAAAAACTACAAATAATATCAATTTATAAGCTTGAAAAAAAGTAATACAGTTGCCAAAAAAACTCCTAAAGTTTTCCTTTACCTTGAATTTTCATTAAGAAGATTTTATAGTCTTGTGCAAGTGCAAATCTGCGGACTTAGATGTAATCTATTCCAAACTTTGGGGGCCCATTCCCATCACTTGCATTGTGGCAATGTGCATTATGTGCTATGGTGTAAATGGCACCCCAGTACACCTCCAAAACACAAGTGTGCTGTAATGCACCTCATTGCAGCACAACAAATGATACCCATATTTCATGTGCGTATTTTTTTTTTTCATTGGGTGCTGTTGTAGCCCATTTATTCGGAATAGGCTACTGAGCAGAGTGTGCCACAACACTTGTCAGTGCATGGACATGCCTGCTCTGCATTGCTCTAAATGGGCCCAGAAAGAGCTGGAGGCATGTTTTAATTTAACCATTTTTTTTATATTAAATAGTCTGTTGTTTCATGTTATTAAAGCAATGGTTTACATTGGCCTTCAGCTGGACTGCGAGTCAGCCATGCTTAGCAACATTTCATTTCAAGTCTAGCAAGAGAACAGCATTGAGAAACTTATTTTGCTGATAACTTATTTATTTTGCTGAATCTAACAAACTTGATTAGAAAATATAAAAATGTTACTTTGCTCAGCAACCTCAAAGTGCAGTTTATTTTCTGTGTCTGAACAGCTCTTATAATCCATTTCCTTTGTTGTTAGGCACAAACCAATGAAAGCCATCATGATAATAGAAATCCGTCTGTGATTAACCTTGTTCTGCGGTTAAGGTAAGAAATACTTAAGAAAGTCTTTTTGTAACTGTTAAACCTAGGTTGAAGATTAAAGTGGCTTGTAGCCATGAATTAAAGCTGAACTCTGGGATATAAGTAAACTGATCAATAAGTGCCATTACTTATGGACATAAGAAAGCTGCTAATTGCTTAAATTAGAACTTCACTGCTTTGGAGAAAAATATCTTATCAACCAGGGTGATGTCTTATTGTAACTCTCATTGAGTAAATGCATACTGCTGGACACCAAAAGAAGGTTTCAGTAGAGTGGAATTTTCACATTCAAACATTGTGCAGTGCTTAAGCCAACTACATTTCTCATGATGCAATGAGAAA
This sequence comes from Rana temporaria, assembly GCF_905171775.1. NCBI lineage: Eukaryota > Metazoa > Chordata > Amphibia > Anura > Ranidae > Rana > Rana temporaria. The sequence continues at coordinate 171,671,977 of NC_053494.1, read as the reverse complement.
TATTGTTGCGATTGGTTGTTCATGTGGGTGGGATTAGATAGTGGGTATTGACCAAGCCAAAGGAGACTACTGGTCTGTCAATTAAACCTTTAGGTCATGGTGGTAGGCAGTAGTGTATTTAGGTTTTGTGCTGCCCTAGGCCTGACTAAACCCGTGCAACCCCCTAATTTAAAATATGACCCACCCCTTCCTGTCAAGGCCATACCCCTTGCTGTTTAAGACCTTCCCTGAAATTTCTGAGTGGGGACACTAGTTCTGAGGGTGGGGGGGAAATTAATTCCCTTTATTTGCATAGATTTCCTCATACTTCCTGTTAGGCTATGGGGCAGGAAGTGAAGAGAAATCTCTGCAGTGGGACAGGGATGGTAAAAAAATAAACTGACAGGAGCTATAACCCTCCCTTACTCTATCCCAAAAAAAAAAGTGTTGCCTATAGTTCTACTTTAAGCACAAATTTCTGATAATTTTATGGAGAGGACTAAGAAGACATGCCAATTGCCGGCCGTCCACATACCAGAAGCAGTGCGGCCTCTTTATGGTGGCGCTAGACTAATTTACCTCTTAGCCCAGCCCATAATTATGTCACTGCTCGCTGTTCCTAGGAACTACAGAGTAGATTGTATATGACCAGTGGCTGGGGGGAATAGGGATCACTGGTTATCCTAAAAGAAAACACGGATCCATGAGTACTGGTTCCTTTAAAGCCTCAGGGCCAGATTCTCGTACAGCGGCATATTTTTGCGGCGGCGTAACATATCCGATTTACGTTACCCCTCCGCATCTTAGACAGGCAAGTGCTGTATTCTCAAAGCACTTGCTCCGGGGGGCGTGTTTTATGTAAATGTACTGTGACCCGACGTGATTGACGTTTTACACGAACGGCGTAAGAGACTTACGCCTGTCGGATCTAAGGGAAATCTATGCGTAACTGATTCTAAGAATCAGGCGCATAGATACGACGGCGCAACTCAGAGATACGACGGCGTATCTGGAGATACGCCGTCGTATCTCTTCTGAGAATCTGGCCCTAAGTTTACTGAAATACACTGTATATTTTTTTTAATTTGTACAAAGAGAGAGTACTTAGACTACTTTGGCACTGGGGCGTTGCGCCGTCAGCGGTAAAGTGCCAGCCCTAGCAGCCGAAAAAGGTTAAAACCGCCGGCAAAGCGCCACTGTCGCGGCGCTGCCTGTTGATTTCAATGATGCCTCAAAGATGCGACTGGCAGGACTTTTTTGAGTGTCCTGCCAGCCAGTCCTGCCAGTAGAGGCTATTTCAGGGCGCTTTGCAGGTGCTATTTTTAGCGCTATAGTGTCTGCAAAACTCCTCAGTGTGAAAGTAGCCTTACTGTTATTGCAATGTGTCCCTTGTGCTGATGGAGATTGTTTTAATTGAAATTTTCCATCTTCCTATTTCCTCCCTGACCATGCAATCCAACCATGCAAGTTGAAGGGACCGGAAAGGGTGGGCATAGTCAGCGCTCTTGATGAGTGCCCATCACAGGTCCCTCAACTCTATTAACCCCAAGCAGCACCAGAAGATTGCTGCTGTTGGGATAAAAGGGGGTCAGAGGATGGAAGATTTCAACTAAAGCAGTAGCCATCTTTACAAGGTACAATTCACATTGATGAAAAGTAATGTCCCTTGTGCTGTTTTTTGTTGTTGTTTTGTTTTGTTTTTAATATTTGACTAAACTTTAATCTTGGGATGCTCTGTTGCTGCTTATCTCTGAAAATGAATGTGAACATGGTGCATAAAGATAACTGAACTTTAAATTACATTCCTGCCTGGCATTCAGCTTGCAGTTATATATGAAAACTTTGTTTTCTCAGGAAGGAAATATATTATTGTTTCATTGTATTTCATAAAGCTTCAGACATCCATGGTGGTAACAAGAGTACCTCCACCAATTGGGGAATTCTATTATTTTCTATGATATATTGTTATGTCATTTAACTTAATCATATATTATACTGAACATGCTTTTACAGCTAGTGGTTTAAGCAGGAACCCTAGGGAGTCACATTCCAAAGTTCCCTGTGCATTAAAATAGACGTTTACTGAAAGTGACGATTTGTTGCTGTATATGGTATGCATAGAAATATTAACGTGTATGTATAGTCAATTTTTTTTTCAGTTTTGAATAGCGTAGGCAAGGGCCTAGTGTAAATGTCCCTATTGAAATATTTCTCCTTACCTCTTATGCCGCGTACACATGAACGGAATTTCCGACAAAAATAGTTCTATGTGAGCTTTTAGTCGTAAATTCCAACCTTGTTTAGGCTCCATTAGACTTTTTCTGTCGGAATTCCCGACAGCAAAAATTTGAGAGCTGGTTCTCGACGGGAAAAGTTATTGACGGAAATTCCGATCATCTGTATGCAAAAAAACATGCATGGTCGGAATCAATTCGACGCATGCTTGGAATCATTGAACTTCATTTTTCTCAGCTCGTTGTAGTGTTGTACGTCACCGCGTTCTTGACGGTCGGAATTTTGTGTGACCGTGGGTATGCCACACAAGTTTAAACCAAATTTCCGTCTGAACAAAATCCTTGGTTTTCTTGTCGGAATTTCCGATCGTGTGTACACGGCATTATTTTGGCGATGACTAAAACATTTTGGGTTCCCCATTACTTTCTTTCTCTTTTCAATGATTTTTATTAAATAGTTTTTAACAATAATACCTTGTCAATATAAAACAAAGGTCACATATCACCCCTGAGGTGTTGGTCCATATTAAAAGTGTAGTTTCACAAAAAGATGTTCTGAAACACATCATAACAATCAACAGTCAAACTATTAAGAACCAAGCGCAACCGAGCCAATAAGTAAACCATCGATTTGTTGATACTGAGCCATAGCACAGGAAACATATTCCAGGGCTGTGGTAATAAACCATCTATTACTTTCTTTCTCAGTGACAGCGGTCACTAATACACTTAGAGGAATGAACCTCCATAACTGGGGGACACAGACAACAGTGAGAACTTAACAGTGTCTCTAATTCTTTCTCACACTATCCAGACCTAAAACCGTTCTTCTGTGGCCCCCTTTTTGGAAATGTTGATTCAGATCAATCTTGTTCCAATAAACCACATATAGCTTTGATTTTAATAGAACGGGCTCCATTGTATTGAATAATACGGGTTTCCTGAAGAATATATTCTATAATTTTAAACACGCTTAGTCCACTTGTGGATTGTTAAATGGTTTGTAAACCCTGTATTGGATATGGTGCTATATGTGTTTTTAACATTTTTTTCAATAAACCTCATGGTTTTATACAGTTTTTGATGTGGTGCTGATATACACTATATTGTCAAAAGTATTGGGACATCTGTCTTTACACACACATGAACGTTAATGGCATCCCAGTCTTAGTCTGTAGGGTTTAATATTGAGTTGGCCCACCCTTTGCAGCTATAACAGCTTCAACACTTCTTACTTTTGGCAATATAGTGTGGATGAGTGAGTTGGGGGTGGAGGAACTTGATTGGTAAAGAGTCCTGGCCTCAACCCGATAGAACACCTTTGGAATGAATTAGAGTGGAGACTGTGGGCCTTCTCGTCCCAACATTAATTAGTGCTTGAGCTTAAAAATGCGCTTCTGGAAGAATGGTCAAACATTCCCATAGACACACTCCTAAACCTTGTGGACAGCCTTCCCAGAAGAGTTGAAGCTGTTATAGCTGCAAATGGTGGGCCAACTCAATATTGAACCCTACGGACTAAGACTGCGATGCCATTAAAGTTCATTTGCATGTAATGGCAGGCGTCCCAATACTTTTGACAATATAGTGTATATATAAAGTCTGTGGCTACAGTTATATTGGTGTCTACCCAAACCAAAAGCGTAGTTGCAGCATTATAAAAGTGTTGATTTTATTATCTTCACGATCCTTTTTTTCATACAAAAATTAACCCTATATACTGCGGTATCACAACAGGTGTAAAGTGCCGTCAGGTCATAGCATACATATTTAGAAGCTATCATTCTGTCGTTGGGAATACCAGTTCATATTTCTCCATTTGTCTTAAGCCCCATACACACCATCAGATTATCTGCAGATTTTTGTCTTCAGATTTACCAAAACCATGTAGTACAAGGGCCGGCCTGATTGCATACAAATTGAAACTCTTAAGGTTTGACCTCATATTATATGGTTTTGGTAAATCTGAAGACAAAAATCTGCAGATAATCTGATGGTGTGTATGGGGCTTTATTTGCAAGCCATACTAATAGGACAACGCAAATATATTTTATATTAACCTCATTGAATATCTTGGCAGGGGTTAATTCTCTCCGATGAATCATTTTCAGATTAATTGCTGTCATACATGAAAGTGGCTGTAGGCTTTTTAAATACTACATTATGTTTTTCTTTTGCTTTGTGAGATCACAGTAAGAGATTTTTAATGAGTTTCTTTCACACTTGGTCAGTTCGTCTCTAGCAGGAATAAAGTATGACTCTTCCAGAAGATGTGTGTTTACATCATTTTTCACTGGGAGATTTGATTGGCAACAGTTGAGAAATGACATACACTTTTTAAAAGAACATTGTGACTGTCTCCTATGAGCCATGCTTTAAAGCGATGTCCCCATCAACACAGCCGCAAAGGCAGACTGCGGGGACGTAGCAGGATGGTTATGGAGTGTGGAGGGCATTTCATCTCAGTTCACTGGTTATAGGCAATATTCTCCAGTGTGTATTATCAACCGTGACTTTTCAGAGATTATGAAAAGTGCAGTCAGGTTCTGGCTTAAAGGGTAACTCCAGCCCAAACCTTAAAGCAGTTGAAATACATGTATAGGAGCTGCTATTAGGTATGCAATGTATGCCACACATTCTTATGATTCACTAACCCTTTCTGTGCTTTTTGAAGGCAGTTCAGGATAATAATACAATTTTTCAGTGCCTGCCGTTTTTGGCATGAGAGCTTGAAGTTCATTTTGTGTTTTGTTTAGCTGCCTCCCTTCCTGCCAGGGATTCTACATGAAATATAATTATAACATTTTTAGTATACATTTTCCCTGGTTTGCTCTTTATGCTTTTAACCCCTTCACACTTAAGGATAACAAATCTTAATGCCTAAGCACAATTTTGGATATAAACAAAGTGCAGCGCTCATATATATGTTCACAAAATATTACCAAAAACACATTGTGATGAGTACATAAATGACAACCATAATAAAAGATTGATCGAATAAATAGAATATATATATAAAAAATATAAAAAAAAAACCTGTGAAGAGTAATTGAACAATACAAATTTTGGTAAAAGTATCAGTCCACCAATGTGCATAGGCCAAAGTTTTTAGATGAAAGGGGAAGATGAATGAACATCATTGGATTTCCCTGAAAACAGAGGGCTTTAAGGGGAATGAAAGCCAGGTAAACTTGTAGAGAAAGCAGCCACCAGCTGTATCAAGGCTTACCAGAAATAGTGGACTTAAAGGGGTTGTAAAGACAAAAATATTTTCCTCTTAAATTAAAGTCTGACAGTAGCTGATAAAGTAAAAAGTAATGTTTTGCATTATAACTAGTTTGATACCTGTTGAAATCGAGCTGTTTTATTCACTCCTGAATCATTATTCTCACTGACTTCCTGGTTTGCGGTGCGCATTCATTCTTGCTACATCACAGCCTAATGGGAACTACAGTTCCCATTAGGCTTAGCCTCCATGCCTGTGGGGGATAAAAGAGCATCTTCACGCAGGGCTGTAGTCATAGGGAGGGGGTGAGCACATTCTGCTTTCCACCATGCAAAACGGCTCAGATGCTGGTGGAAAGCAAGAAGAGGAGAGACAGAAAATGGCATTTTCAAACCTGGATTACTGTATTTTGGAGGTCAAAAGGAAAAACCAGGTAAGTGATATTTAAATGCTCTAGCTTACAGCAATCAATTGATCTAATAAAAAACGAACCTTTAGTGTTCCTTTAAAGAGGTATATACCACTTAAGTCGGACGAGCTTATGGTTATATACACCGGTGAATCCGGGATAATGGCGTTCACACATCCAAATCATAATAACACGGATACATCATAGATGGAGGATGTATATTCCAATACAGTCAAATGGATAAGGAAGAAAGGTCTCGATATTCATGCATGGTTACCAATAATTGAAAGAGAGGCCCACATAGAGTAATACCGTAAGGATTTTTAATAAATGAAAAAGTAAAAAATTACACTCACATTTTCGTAGTACATATAAGCTTGAATGGAAATGCAGAGTAACCTAGTGGTATAGGCAGGTGCCACCTGACGTGTTTCGTCTAATGAGACTTCATCTGGGGCATAAATTTTTGCAACAATTTTGCAACTTTGACATGGGTTAGTAAATCCGTACCTATCATCCCAACTAATGTGCATCCAGGTGGATTATACCTTATTTTATTTTTTTCAGACAAACTGGGCTTTAATTTGATGGTAAATCGTAATGGGTATCTCCAGATTTTTTTATTATCAAGCTGGCCCAAAATAGTTAAAGAAAAAAATAAAAATAAATTAATTTAGCTGGTATATCTTGTTACTACCATTACCTACCACCAAAGAACAATCCAACATATTTTCTCCTGCACCACCCTGAATGTGCCTGATCTCAGAGGCTAAGCAAGGTTGGGCCTAGTTAGTACTTGGATGGGAGACATTGGGGGTATAATATTGGTTATTCATAGGATTGTCTTTCATTACTATTTAATTTTATTTTCTGGTTTATGAGCGTTGGACTTGTTATATACCTATATCTGTTGTGCTGAGTATCAAGGCATAGTGTCAGCAGCTAATATGCATAGTTTTACCTGAGTGCAAATATTTCCCTTTTACTTTTAATGCCTAGATTTTATTTGATCTGGTATCTGATACTTGACATTGAATGTTGCTGCTGGGCTTACTGTCGATTGGTATTCCTATGAATTGGGTTACAACGATGCAGTGATGGGGCAGGCAAAGACAGAGACATCAAATAATTCTTGACATCTCATTTAGAAAATCAGATAGCTTTCAAATTGAATGACTTGTCTTGCTTCAAAAACTAGGGCAAAATTACTAACGTATGACGTATTATGATTTTCCTTAGTAGTGGCCTTGTCCTTTTTTTTGCCTTCTTCCAGTCCTCTTTGTCTCCTTTCTTCTCGTACATCACATTAAAAACGCAGAACGCTTAAATTTTAGGTCACCTTTTTTGTCATTTAATACCACTTGTTTTCATATCTATTCCTTTTATTACTATTTGCCATAAGAGTTCACCATATTAAAGTTTAATGTAGTACGATATCGTCCTTACAGGTGATATCTGGCTGTTGAACAAAGACTCATAACTACTGATCCCTTCCTTTGTTTAATACAAGACTTTATTATATATTCTGCATCCTCACTCATAGTTTGCCTTCTGTACCTGGACCTGAAAATATATTAGCCAGAATGGGGGATGACTGACAGATAAAGTGTAATGTGCAAATGAGAAGTGAAAGGCCTTAAACTTTATTTGAATGTTAATATGTACTGAAAGATTGCTTTCACCTTCACAAATCCTATTCATTGAAACAAAACTAACATTTTCCCCATGAGTGTGTAATGGACACAAAAGAAAGTTACTGCAAAGTTAAAGATTAAGGCCCGGATTCAGAAAGTAGTTACGTCGGCGTATCTCCAGATACGCCGTCGTAACTCCGAATACGGGCCGTCGCATCTCGGCGTCTGATTCATAGAATCAGATTGGCCTCAATGTTGCCTAGATATGAGCCGCGTAAGTCTCCTACGCCGTCGTATCTTAGGGTGAAATATTTACTCTGACCGCTAGGGGCGCTTCCCAAGACTTCCGCGTTGAATATGCAAATTAGGTAGATACGCCGATTCAGAAACGTACGTCCGCCCGGCGCATTTTTTTACGTCGTTTATGTAAGGCTTTTTCCGGCATAAAGTTACCCCTGCTCTATTAGGCGTAGCCAATGTTAAGTATGGACGTCGGGCCAGTGTAAAAATTTTTACGTCGTTTTCGTAAGTCGTTCGCGAATAGGGCTGTGTGTAAGTTACATTCCCGTCGATAGCATTGACTATTTGCGGCGTAATCTGGAGCATGCGCACTGGGATACGTTCACGGACGGCGCATGCGCCATTCGTATAATGCGTCATTTACGTGGGGTCACGAGTAATTAGCATAAAACAAGCCCATCTCTTCCAGACTTGAATTAGGCGAGCTTACGCCGGCACAGTTACACTATGCTGCTGTAACTTACAGCGCAAGTTCTTTCTGAATACGGGACCTGCTGCTGTAAGTTACGGCGGCGTAGTGTATCTGAGATATGCTACACCCGCCTAAAAATAGGCAGATCTCTCTGAATCTGGGCCTAACTATTTACCAGTCTTGTACAGTACACTGATTGCAACAGATATGGGAAGGGGATGCACAGCCTGCTGTTCATGCAGTGAAAGGGTGCATGCATTGGTCTGGGAGGCAGTTGCTACTGACTGGTGACTCATCCAGTTGGTACTGCTATGTGCCCCAATCTAGGTGCAAGCACTCCTTGGCAGAGTTGGGTGAACGGTTCACATCTCCTGTTCAGCGAACACCTGAATTTGCAGGGAATTTGGCAGGATGTTCTCCTGCTGAGCACCCCAAAATGCACTGTTGGGAAAAACACCAGCGGTAGCATCGGCTTCATGATTGATGATGGATCTACATTGGGGGTCATTGACAATTCTTTTTATTAAAAAAAAAAAAAAAAAAACTCTATGTGTGTTTTTATTTCTTTTTGACAAAGCCCCACCTCAAAGCACCCCTCCATGCAGAGGGCATGTGGCCTGGTATGGTTCAGGGGGGCACTCCCCGCTCACTTTCCTGACCTGCCAGACTGCATGCGCGGATAAGGGTCTGGTGTATATTTTGGGGGGACCTCATGCTTTTTTTTTTAAATGGTGGCATAGGGTTCCCTTTAAAACCCATACCAGACCCAGAGGGCCTGGTATGGGTTCGGGGGGACCCCCACACCTTTTTTCTCTTTACATTTTTTTTTTATGGTAATGGTATTGTATTGCCTGCAATTTAAATGTCATATTGTTTTCTTTATAAATGTCAGTTTAGATGCAGCAGCTTTTATACACGGTACAGACATGCCACTTTACAGGCAGACTATAGGGACCCCCTCCCTAGGCACTATATTTTAAATAATTTTTCATTTTTATTGTTTCACTTTAAACATCATTAAAATCACTGTCCTTTTTAAAAGTTTTGTTTGCATTGGTACATGTCCCCCAGGGCAGTAGCCGGGCCCCCATACCAATTTATGGCTAAAAACTTGCATATAAGCCTTCAAAATGGGGACTTTTGACTTTTCATGTTCGGGTCCTATAGACTTCAATGGGGTTTGGAGTTCAGGACCAAACTTTTGCGATGTTTAAGAGTTCTGGCACAAACCGAACCCTGGGGGGGGGGGGGGGGTGTTCGGCCCACCTCTTTTTCTTCGCTGTGCTAATGGGCAATCACAGTTCTGCATTTTTTAGTTAGTTGTAGAAGTCAAGGCAGTGGTTTTGAAGTCAAGGCTGTGTATTAACACTTGTGAGCCAGTGCCTAGAGCAACCAGAGGAACTGACATCACAGAGGTACAGTACCTTATCTGTATTTGCTATTTTCATTTTCATGTGTCCTCTTTACCGTCTCTGGGCGCTTTTCAATTAATCCAGCAGAATTTCTCAAGAATGAGGAGTAATAAGACTCTGTATCTTTGCTAAAATTCAGGCAGCATCTCTCTTTGCAATCTAGTATTTGATGAACCATATAGTCCAATTGTAGTTCTGCATATAAAACAGAAGGCATGCCATTCCTATCTCTTATAGTGCATTCTGGTTTTAATTAGAATCATCAAGTAACAAATGGTAAAACACATTGGTGGAGCATTAATGAAAATGCCTTACTGATCACACACACCTAGGGCAGCATAATCTTTTATTACAGCATAAATCGTAGGCCAACCATTGACATTTGGAAAAGCGGATCTTTATGATCAAACAGGGCACATTTCCATTGATATGTGTGTCCCTGGGTCCAATCTTTTTGACAAACCTGTTCAAACATCCCTTGGATGCTATTTTACATTTACAGCTAAGTGTTGATCTGTGCAGTTTACTGGTCACAGAGATTGCTCATCCAGACCTGTTAACAAATACAGTTCTGCTGGTGTTTGAATTTGTTTTTAACAAAACAGCAATACGTTCATTTGCAAGGAAAGCTCTGCAGATGGTGAATTATATAAATTGAGAAAATGCCTAGTAATTAAGAAATTAAATAAACAAATGAGTGTAGCTTGTAGTCACTTTGCAAATGCATTCATTTTAATTACATTTCTGAAGTATGTAAAGCAATTAGCTTAGAAAAGGTGGCTGCTTACCAGGACGTTGGGTAAGTATCGCTCACGTTGCTACAATACTTAATACATTACAAATCATCCTTTATTTTAAAAACAAACAGAATATAATCTAAAGCTAATGGTTTATCAAAAGATTCTATCAAGGTATTATGTTACTTAATTAGATGCATAAAACACAAGACTTAACAGACAATGCTACGAGTGATATATAAATACATAGGCACAGTGTTCTGTACATGTCTAAAAACAGGGGTATTCTATAGAAAGGATGTAACACCAGCCATGGATTGTTCAAACAATGTATGGGTAGGCTGAATGTATCCAAGTTAATTGATCAATTGGGGAACAACCAGCCTGCTGGATTTAACACATAATTGTAGCTGTCATAGCCACTATGCGTTGCAGCATATTATGACATTGTCTTGCAGGGTGGTTTTTTTTTATTTTTTACGTTTACTACTGCATTAAAGAGGATGTAAGGGCTCTTTCACACGTCCGTTCCGTTCGTCCGTTTTTTGGACGTCCGTTAACGGACCGCAATGCTTCCCTATGGGCTAGCGTCCGTTAGCGGATGAGCATCCGCTAACGTCCGTTAGCATCCATCTGCGTTCAGTTCCGTTTTTTTGGACGGAAGAAAACCCTATTTTTCTTCCGTCTAAAAAACGGAACGGACGAAAAACGGACGTTAACGGATGATCCGTTTATCATCCGTTCCGCTAACATCCGTTTTTCTATGTAAAAAGCCCCAGAAAAAAAAAAAAAAAACGGATGAAAAAACGGATAGAAAAACTGATGCAAAAACTGATGCAAAAACTGATGCAAAAACTGATGAAAAACTGACGAAAAACTGACGAAAAACTGATGGAAAAACGGATCAACTGATGAAAAAAAAACTGATCTGAAAAACTGAACGGACGTGTGAAAGAGCCCTAAACATGAAAACACGTTTTTTACTGAAGACTTCTACCTGGTACAGTAGAGGATATCAAGTCATCTGTGCCCAGTTTTGTCACGAAGAGGTAATCCAGCTCTGAGCGATCCTCTTGTCCTTTTTTTAGTAAGATAAAAAATGGCACACAAAAAAAAATGTGTGTCACCACATCCCCCACTGCTGTGAGTGACATCTGATTTATTTATTTAATGCATGGCATGAGAGAGAGAGAGTAAGGCTGCATTCACATCTAGGCGGACGAAATCGCGGCGTTTTGTCGCCGCAAATCGCGGTAAAAATAGTGGCGTTTTGTACCGCGATTTGCGGCGACAAAACGCCGGTATTGTCCGCCTAGATGTGCCCCAAGATGACCCCCTCTATGGAGATGATTCCCATCTCCTAGCCGAACGCTCGAAGACGCCTGAAAAAAAGGTCCGGGACCTTTTTTCACGCTGCAGGCGACAGGCGTCCGGCGTTCGGCGTGGAGATGTGAACCATCTCCATAGAGGGACATCTGTTTTCAGCCCTCTGGCGGCAGCGGCGTAGCGCTACAGGCGTAAAAACGCCTAGGTGTGAATGGGGGCTTATGATTACAGCTTCACATCCTACCTCCTTTCTTCTCCAGCTCTCCCAGCATTGTCTGCTCCACACCTCAGCATGATTGGGCATGCTGAAGTCATGTGGTGCCTTTCCTGAGTTTTGACTAGATGTTACTCAAAAATCAGGAATAGGACAGTAGGGGGTGTAGAGGTGGGCGTGGAGTCTTGTGACATCATGTTTTCGCCCACCGAGCCACGGCAAAAAGCCCCACCCGATTCCAGAGTTTTGTGGGGTGACATTTGCAAGGTAGTATATATACATTAATACTGTGCCATTCGTTTATACTGGGTGAGTGGTGGGTTTACAGCCACTTTAAAGCAATCAGCCAGACACTAGAATAAGTAGTGAATGTAGCAGTATAATTGAGTGCTGTTCATGATACTTTTTTATTTACATTAACATCCACATTTTCAGGAGAAGCTTTTGGGGTGTACCCCTTCTGCAGTGTCCAAGCAGTACAGATACACAACAGAGAACAAAAAAAAAAACTGAAGGGAGTTGCAAGGATCTTACATTGGCGAAGCAGGACACAAATTACAAAAAAATAATGCATTTCATAGAAGCACCATTCAGGAGCATAAGGAAGATGATTTCTGCACACTAGTGGGACATCACAACCAGACCACACTATGGAAGATAGGGATGTTCAAGTTCTTAACCACTTAATGACCACCAGCTCACATTATACTGCGGCGGGCGGCTGCTAGTACATCAATGCCTACTTCTGGGTTTATGTCATGCGCATGAACCCCCCCGTCTTCCACTGTGATTGTACACAGCGGGAGTCGGTCAGCAAGTCCTGGCCAATAATTCACACCTATGACTTGCTGATCAGCTGTGTACAGTCACAGCCGAGAGCTCAGTGTTGAAATTCAACAGGGAGGGATCTGTCCGTTTCCAGTCCGTGCAAAGTAAAAAATGTAGTATTATTAATTTAGATCATTAGTATCAATTAGATCATTAGTAAAAAGTAGCACACTGTACACATGTTACATATAGTTAGGCACACACTTAATCCCTTGATCTTCCTAAATGTTAACCTTTTCCCAGGGAGTGTCTTTCGTACAGTGTTAGTGTATATTTTTATCAATGATCACTTTAATAATGGCACTGGAGATGTCAGTGGCAGTTAGTCAGTTCTCCCCCAGCCTTAGTTAGTGTCAGATTGTCCACTGCAATATCGCAGTCCTGTTATAAGTCATTGATTGCCACCATATATACAGTCCCTGACAAAAGTATTGTCGTTTCTCTATTTTGTAGAAACTCCTGCTATTAACCTGACTTTTAATTAATCAATTGGTGTTAGAAATAGTTCATATGAAAATCTAAAGCCCTCCCAAATGATGTTTAATGCACTGAAATAAATTAGTTTCACTGAAAAAAGATTTATCATTTATTCAAGACAGGTCAAATTTCGGCAAGACAAAAGTTTTGTCGCCTATACAAAAATTGAACAACTTTACTGAAAATCCAAAAATATGTCAGCAAATTAAGTAGTGGTGCTGTGAGATCCAAATGTAATATCTTGTATGACTTCCAAGGACAGCATCCATGCGGTTTGGCAAGGATTCATACAATTTATTGATGAAGTCACCAGGAATAGCAAAGAAAAGTCTTGCATGCCTCCCAGAGTTCATCAATATTCTTTGGTTTCGTCTTCCATGCTTCCTCTTTCATCATACACCACATATGCTCAATGATGTTCATGTCTGGTGACTGGGCTGGTCAATCCTGGAGCATCTTGATCTTCTTCGCTTTAAGGAACTTCGATGTGGAGATGGAAGTATGCGATGGAGCACCATCCTTCTGCAAAATTTGGCCTTTTTTATGGTTGGGAATATAAGAGGTAGCTAAGATTTCTTGGTATTTTAGACTATTGATGTTGCCTTCCACCCTGCAGATCCCTTGCACACCCCCATACTGGATGTAACACCAGACCATGATTTTGCCTCCACCAAACTTCACTGTTTTTTGGGTAAATCTCGGCTCCATGCGGGTTCCAGTAGGTCTCCTGCAATATTTGCGGCGAATGTGGTGTAATTCAACAGAAGATTCATCTGAAAAATCCACCTTCTGCCACTTTTCCAGAGTCCATCCTTTTAGCAGGCTGTGGCCCTTGGCAAATGCCACACGGTTTTTTAATTGTCTTTTGTTTAGTGCTGACTTATGGGCACTGATTCGACCATGGAGGCCATTTCGAGACAGAATCCGACAAACTGTTCTGGTTGACACAGGGACTTCAGGTGACCAGGTCTCGTGGAGCTCTGCTGCAGTGGAAAATGGGCTGGCCTTGGATTTTCGAGCCAACAAAAGGTCCTCTCGAGCAGTTGTCTTGCGGGGTCGGCCTGACCTGGCCTTGTCCAAAACGTCTCCAGTCTCTTAAAAAAAAATGTTATCCTCTGAAATTGACGCTGAGACACATTGAAGGTGTCTGCCACATTAGCAGTGGATCTGGTCTTCAGCCTCTTGATAATCAACACTTTAGTCTCCGGGTGAATCTTAGGCATATTTGCAGAGGTCTAGTTGGAGTTGAGAAGGTCTAGTGTACTGGTGTTCTTTTTATACACACCTGAGACCTAATTTATCCATTATTAGTCACAGGTGAAGCTCATATAACAATGCGACAACACTTATGTCTTGGCAAAAATTGACTCAATGGGCTTTACCAAGCTGTGAATATTAGAATACTTTTTGTCAGTTTCGTTTTGCACTGAAACATTATTACAAAAGCTGTTGGGATTAAAATTACCCATTTCTTGCAACAAAATCTTGATTAGAAATATATTTTAGCGGCACTTCGGGTCAATTTGTACTCAAGCGACAAGACTTTTGTCAGGGACTGTATATATATACTAACAAAATCCAGTATATAATCCATAGTTTTTAGATGTTAGAACTCTCATGCAAACCAATCAATATGATTTTGTTTTATCAAAAACATGTAGCAGAATTCATTTTTGCCAAAATTCTATTTTTATTTTATTTTACAGTGAGGAAAATAAGTATTTGAACACCCTGCTATTTTGCAAGTTCTCCCACTTGGAAATCATGGAGGGGTCTGAAACTGTCATCGTAGATGCATGTCCACTTTGAGAGACATAATCAAAAATTTTTTTTCCAGAAATCACAATTTATGATTTTTTAACTATTTATTTGTATGATACAGCTGCAAATAAGTATTTGAACACATGTCTATCAGCTAGAATTCTGACCCTCAAAGACCTGTTAGTCTTCCTTTAAAATGTCCACCTCCACTCCATTTATTATCCTAAATTAGATGCACCTGTTTGAGGTCATTAGCTGCATAAAGACACCTGTCCACCCCATACAATCAGTAAGAATCCAACTACTAACATGGCCAAGACCAAAGAGCTGTCCAAAAACACTAGAGACAAAATTGTACACCTCCACAAGGCTGGAAAGGGCTACGGGGAAATTGCCAAGCAGCTTGGTGAAAAAAGGTCCACTGCTGGAGCAATCATTAGAAAATGGAAGAAGCTAAACATGACTGTCAATCTCCCTCGGACTGGGGCTCCATGCAAAATCTCACCTCGTGGGGTCTCAATGATCCTAAGAAAGGTGAGAAATCAGCCCAGGACTACACGGGAGGAGCTGGTCAATGACCTGAAAAGAGCTGGGACCACCGTTTCCAAGGTTACTGTTGGTAATACACTAAGACGTCATGGTTTGAAATCATGCATGGCACGGAAGGTTCCCCTGCTTAAACCAGCACATGTCAAGGCCCGTCTTAAGTTTGCCAATGACCATTTGGATGATCCAGAGGAGTCATGGGAGAAAGTCATGTGGTCAGATGAGACCAAAATATAACTTTTTGGTCATAATTCCACTAACCGTGTTTGGAGGAAGAAGAATGATGAGTACCATCCCCAGAACACCATCCCTACTGTGAAGCATGGGGGTGGTAGCATCATGCTTTGGGGGTGTTTTTCTGCACATGGGACAGGGCGACTGCACTGTATTAAGGAGAGGATGACCGGGGCCATGTATTGCGAGATTTTGGGCAACAACTTCCTTCCCTCAGTTAGAGCTTTGAAGATGGGTCGAGGCTGGGTCTTCCAACATGACAATGACCCGAAGCACACAGCCAGGATAACCAAGGAGTGGCTCTGTAAGAAGCATATCAAGGTTCTGGCGTGGCCTAGCCAGTCTCCAGACCTAAACACAATAGAGAATCTTTGGAGGGAGCTCAAACTCCGTGTTTCTCAGCGACAGCCCAGAAACCTGACTGATCTAGAGAAGATCTGTGTGGAGGAGTGGGCCAAAATCCCTCCTCCAGTGTGTGCAAACCTGGTGAAAAACTACAAGAAACGTTTGACCTCTGTAATTGCAAACAAAGGCTACTGTACCAAATATTAACATTGATTTTCTCAGGTGTTCAAATACTTATTTGCAGCTGTATCATACAAATAAATAGTTAAAAAAATTATACATTGTGATTTCTGGATTTTTTTTTTTTGATTATGTCTCTCACAGTGGACATGCACCTACGATAACAATTTCAGACCCCTCCATGATTTCCAAGTGGGAGAACTTGCAAAATAGCAGGGTGTTCAAATACTTATTTTCATCACTGTATATGTATTATAGCAGAAAGTAAAACATTTATTTTTTCAAAATGTTTTGGTCTTTTTTAGTTTATATCACAAATATATATATAAACAGTGGTGATTAAATACCACCAAAAGAAAGCTCTATTTTTTGAAAAACATATATACATTTTGTTTGGGTACAGCATTGCATGACCGCACAATTGCCAGTTAAATTAGCGCAGTACCGAATAGCAAAAAATGGCCTGGTCATGAAGGGGGTAAAATCTTCCAGAGCTGAAGTGGTTAAATGGAACATTAAAACGACTCTACTGAGATTTTGGTCTGGGTCTTAAGTGGTTAAAGAGATAGGTGTGTTGTTTACTACACTGATACATTGAATGTGTATCAATGAGCATTAAAACAGAAAGACACCCACAAGTGTAGATCCTGTCTTAACATTACATCTATAGCTACCTGAGGTTGCTCCTCTGAAATGCACTTTGTAAGTTGTCTATTTCTGGTAAATAATTAATAGTACTTTGTCTGCCAAGATCAGACTGCTGGAGTTGTGTTCAATGGCGACTGCTGTAGTTTTGGCTTGTTAACATACTGTAGCTCTAAAGCATGGATTACCACATTATTTTTCTACTGATTTGAGGAGATTTAAATGAGTAATGTGTTGTTGTGCTGCTCGTTAATTAGGTTGTTTATGTAGATGTATTGTTTGACTCACAGGGCATTGGATGTGAAAATGTATTATCCATTGATTCACTGATTCATCTGTAGCTTAAGAATCATTGTAGAAATATGTCTCTCGTCTCGTGCCAAATAGGCAAGTCAGCTAGGGTGTTATTACAGAGTGACCCCCTCTTGGCAGTCAACTATACTATAGCCTTCTTCAAGACGAACAAAATCCATGAAACTGCCTTGGATGTTTCAGAACGCTACAGTTATGTCTGAAAAAGCCTTTGAAATTACATCTCCTAGATCTTTTTTTTTTCTATTAAAGTGAAAACTGATTCCAAAGAAACATACAGTCTGTTTTTTTTTTATATATATACATGAAAATTGAGCTTTATGTAAATACATGTTATCAGTATGATCAGTGTTAGTATTGGTATAATTCTGTACCGCAATTTCTCACAATGCAAGTCTGAGTCAGTTGAGTGACAATGCACTCCCTATTGACATCTGATTGACAACCCCAGCTCTGTTCCTGTGTGATGTGTGAACGGGGGGGGGGGGGTGCCTTCCCTCCCCTCCCCTCCAACCAGCTCTCAGAGCTCTCCTCACTGATGTATTTCCAGCTGTCTGCCCCCTGCATTTCAGAGCTGAGAGATCATGTGTAAATTCTCCACTTTGAATAGATGTAGGGGAAAGAGGGCTGTAGATAAACAGGTACAACTTATGTAGGATGATTTGTTTAATCTCTGAGGCCAGTCACTTCACTGGGTATATGTGAAGGTTTACATCTACTTTAATCCAATAACAAAAATATGAAGCTTGTTGAAATGTAAAAGTCATTAAAATAACTTTATGGTGAACATTACAAAAACTACACTATGTTGTACATTCCAAAGCCTTTTTTTTTTCGATCGAGTCTCCCTATAAAAGGGATCACTCGATCGATGCAGCCGCCACAGTGAAGCACGGGGAAGCCGTGTTTACATACGGCTCTTCCCGTTCTTCAGCTCCGGGGAGCGATCGCGACGGAGCGGCTATAAACGAATAGCCACGCCGTCGTCCCAGATTGCTCCTCGCGGGAATCCGACCGCCACATGTAGCGGGGGGGGGTCCCGATCGGACCCCCGACCCACGTCTAGGCAGGGACGTACAGGTACGCCAATGTGCCTGTACGTGCCATTCTGCCGACGTATATCTACATGCGGCGGTCGGGAAGTGGTTAAAGTGAAGGTGCGTGTTATAAGCCGATAAATACTGTATATCCAAATAACACGCCCAAGCTCATCTCTTCACCACACACAGCCACAAAGGCAGGAGAATCTATACACTATCCTATGTGTATTATGGAAGGATGTCTGAGCTTTAAGAGAGGCAAAGTAAAGTAGTGCAAAGTTGGAGTTGGGCTTTAAGTGTTTTCTTTTTTTACCAGCTTGTAATAAGATCATGAACAATCATTAAAGTATAACTGCATTTTTATGAGTCATAATACATTTATATATCTCTCTGTTGCATTTGAAACAATTAAATATCGCTGCCTTTGAAATGTGATAGTTGATGATGATTTTTCTGAAGATAAATCTGCTTTCAGCAGCATGGCCTCACAAGCTGTTCCTGGTCTCAGATAGAGGGTGCTGTTTTGAGAGGGGATACCTGTACTGGGTTGACTAGGAAGCAAATTACCTCCTAGGGGCAGATTTTCCAGGGTATGTCAGGATCTACAAAAAACAAATGCCAACACACAGCTCCTTCCTCTGATGATATTTTATTACATTTTATTTATAGGTAAAACAGTTAACACTCATTAGGGTTGATTTACTAACGGCAAGGTTACTGTGCACTTTGTAAGTGCAGTTGCAGTCTGAAAGAGAATTTTCTTTGGAGATTAGTAGATCAGAGGAAGCTCTGCTGACTTCAATCATAGAACCGTAAGCAGGAGGTATGGGGCGAAATAGGAGGTTGAGCTTTGTGTAAGTACATCAAGATGTAGTCAGAGACAGGAGGTTGCAGTCATTGTTGCTGAAAGACTGGACTTCTCGTCAGTAAAGGTAAACCATAATAGAGATTTTAAGTCAAAGTACTGTTACATTTTAACTTCTGATTGGTTTATTTGCTCTAAAATCTTGAACAGAATTTCAATGTATTTTTCTGTAGAAAATAATATATAAATCAGCATGAACCCCACAGAAAAAGTAATTGTTTTTGCTCCTTTATTCCATTCTGCTGTGGTAATACGCAGCAAGGGAAAGACATTTAGCACTCCCTGCCTATAGAACAACCAGCAGTCAACCACAGGGACCTCCAAACATTTGTAGCATCCATATGGCGGCTACTTCTGTTTGCCCTTGAAGAACAAAAAAAATCCAAGAAACTAGAAGCTTTCAGAATGTAAAGTTAAAACCCATGACATCATTCACACGGGTCCTTAATCAGTAAGGCCCTCCAGTGACAATGAGCTTTTGACAGTTATCTGTAGACCAGCAATAGCCAAATTGGCTCCTGGGGATCATGATGTTACCACAGAAACTCTGTTTTATGCTAAATGTAAATATAGAGAATAGAAAAGGTCAGTCTAGGACTTTTTATAGCTGGTTATTGCTTTAAAGCAGAACTTTACCCAAAAGGGAAAGTTCCACTTGTTTGGCTACCCCTCTTTAGCAATTGGCACTTTATTTTTTTGAGGGGGGAGGGGCAGGTACCTGGGGAGTGGGTACCTGTACTGACAGGTACCCACTCCCACTTCTGGTCAGATCGCCATCGCAATATGAGTGGAAGTTTGACCACCCCCTTTCCCCTCAGCCTTCTGGAACACATCACAGGTCCCAGAAGACTGCGGGACCATTCACAACGAGTAGGACAGCTTGCGAAACAGTATCAAAGGCATCACCCGTTGGGGGTGCGTTCTCCTCTTGGGCTAGCTTTCACCCTGGGGTCACCATTTTGCCTCGTGCGTTTAACTGACAGTTTACAGTTGTTGATGAAGATATGAAATAGATGGATGCGGCGCCCCGACAACGTAAATTTATGCGAAACATGTTGGCGACCAGCACCAATCCCATCTAACCATTCATAACATCTATACTGTATCAGGGCAAACAATGGATTTTATTTATTGTTTTTATGTATTTAAAATAAAATTGTTATTTTGTCTACAAGACATTCTATGTGAATTTATTAGCTCACCTATCATTGACATCACGCTCCAACAAAGTCCTGTTTTACTGGTGTGGCTTAATACTAGGGTTGTCCCGATACCACTTTTTTAGGACCGAGTACAAGTACCGATACTTTTTTTCAAGTAGTCGCCGATACCGAATACCGATACTTTTTTTTAATGTCATGTGACCGTTTTCAAACCACAATACAGACCAAAGATATTTTCTTTAGAATTATGAAGAACTGGTACATCATGGTGTGGGGCTGTTTTTTAGCATACGGTACTGGAAAACTACATATCATTGAAGGAGTGATCACTGTCAGTGCAGCTCATCGGTGCCAGTGCCCAAAAGTGCAGCTAGCCAGTGCCACCTATCAGTGCAGATCAGTGCCCATTAGTGCATCAGTGCAGGGAGGCAGCTTATTAGTGCATCTCATCAGTGCCACCCAATCAATGCCAGTGCCAACTATCAGTGCCATCCATTTATGAGTGCCATTCAATCAATGCCAGTGCCACCTATCAGTGCCATCCAATGGTGCCATCCGATTTGTGTTCGATGTCACAAAAAAAAAAAAAAAGTATTCTATTTTGGTATCGGGAGTATTTGCGCGAGTACGAGTACTAGCGCAAATACTCGGTATCGGTCCCGATACCGATACTGGTATCGGTATCTGGACAACCCTACTTAATACCCACTCAGTTTGTTTTGTTCAATTATGTCTATTAGTATGAGTATGGAGTAGTAACCATTGGTTTTATCAGTAAATAGTCAGTTTTTGTAGGACAATTTCTGTGGTGTGTTGTGAACAAAAACCAGACTATAAGGAGTCAAGAAGGTTATTGCCAGTGAGATAGGAGCTCAGACTGTTGTAGACTAGGTGTTCTAAAAAGTGGTTATTAACCTCCCTGGCGGTATGATTCTGTCTGGAATTACGTACCGAAAGCGGTACAATTATTTGCAAGGAAATTTGGTGTTTTATATTGTAGGCCTGTAATTCTTAGGAATAACTCACTTAAATCTCACCAAACAAGATTCTAATAGGCATCCCGGGTATGACATTTTAAAAAAAACAAAATGATAAATTATAATATAATTAATAATTATAAATAATTATAACAAATAATAATATAATTCTAATAAAAAATTATTCAATAATGTAATCAAATCAAAATCACTGAAATTTTCTCAGTTGCAGAATTGTTGCTGTCATTATTTTTTTTTTTTATGACGAATTTCCCCGCAAATCGCTATCGCACAATTCTGCAAGTGATTATAATTTATTATCGCTGTTTTTTAGCTGATCTAAAACCATTTTGACATAAAGAGACACTTTTGGTTGCTATGGACAATCTACAGTTTGCAGGGAGAAAGAAAGGTTTTTATTATATAAAATGACATGTAGGGCACTGGGCAGACCAATAGGGACAAGGGGGGTGTGTTTTTTTTACATACAGTACTGTAATCTATAAGATTACAGTATACTGTATGTATAGTGTTTGTTTACGTTTTTGAATTTGTCGCCGATCTCCGCTCCCGTGCGTCGTAACGTCACAGGGAACAGAGATCGGCAGCACAGGAGGACGCTGTGTGAATCGAGCAAGGTCCCGCTCGCTCACACAGCGCGGTGGCATCGCTGGATCCAGGAGAAGGTAAGCCAGCGCACGCTGCAGGCTCTGCATAGCTTACCCTGAGCGTGACTCGGGGATACCGATCGCAACATAAAAAACCCACCCCGAGTCACGCTCGGGGATACCGCCAGGCAGGTTAAGTGAGCATAGGATAGAGCAAAAGGGTGACCATAGTAGTTGGGAGGTAATAGGGTCTATTGGGCAGATGGTAAGGCAGGTTTGTGAGAAAAGATTGGAAACCTCTTCTGTAATAACAAGATCAAAAGAGGAAAGAATTGAATGTGGATTTGTACAGGATATGTCAAGTGGGATAGATATCTGTGCAGGGGGGATGACTTCGCGAATTGCATCAATCTTGTTTTTGAAGTGATTGGCAATCTCCTGAGCAGTGAGTGAGTTACTGGATGGTGGTGGTGGACAAAATAGAAACGTAAAAGTAGCAAAGAGACAATAAGGGCTGGATGACAGAATATTAATGGAAGTAACAAAGTAGGCATATTTGGCAGCATGAAGAGAGGAATTGTATTTTAGGAAGGCAGACTTATATAGGGTGAAGGCTTGTAGAAATGTGTTTTTACACCGCACTCGCTCCAGTCTGCTGAACTTGTAACAGTTGGGGTCTGATTCTGCCAGGGCAGGAGGGGGTGAGATTTTATTTATTTTAGAGGAGGTCAGTAGTAGAATAAAGAAGAGACAGATTAAAGTGGCAAAAGTCTATGGGAAATCATTTGCTGCTTGGATTAGTGATTGGAGATACTGAGGTTACACGGAGTCCTAAGATCAGAGAATACAAGGTCAAGGGTGTTACCATGAGAGAGAGCAGAGGACTGTGTCTTTTGTGTTACGTCAAAATATAGAGTAAGTTGAGAAGATGAGATGTAGCCAGACTGTTATCCAAGATTGATAGTTGGTATTTCAGAGGAGAGAAAGTAGGGTAGCCAGGCAGTAAAATCATCAAAGAAGTTTGACAGCGGTCCAGGAGGCCAGCAGATCACTGCAATCTTTGGATAAATTAGAGAAAACACAGGAAAACAGAGTCTCAAATGAAGAGTGTAATAGAGAGCGAGGTGTAGGAAGGACTTGAAATGAGCACAATGGGGATAGAAGCAAACCAACTTGAACTCCTTTCTGTCCACTGGGTCTGGGTGGGGAATTCCAATGGAGGCCTCCATGGAGAGGGCAGCAGGACAGGCAGAGTCTGTCACCTGAAGTCAGGTTTCAGTAATGGCAAGTAGGTTAATGGAATAGGACAAAAAACTCATGGACAGAGGTGAGTTTTCTTACAGACTGAGCAGACATTCCAGAGGGCACATGAGTAAGTAGGGTTGGTTTTTTGAAGCAGGTGGATAGAAATTAAACTGAGTGGATTCCATTGGTTGCCAGCGGAAGGAGCATGTGGGGATGGCAGTGAGATACTGGAGGGCCATGATTAGGGGAGAAATCCCAAGACATTAGAAGAATAAGGATGAGGAAAGTAAGATGGGAGCAGGATATATATGAGCGCACATACCTCACTGTTCTAAGGTATAGGTCAGTGTGTGAATTACGTATTTGCAGGAGGTGATGAGTGCAGTAGCAGGGATAGGGTGGGAATGAGAGTGATAAATGTAAGCTTTGGGGTGGAGAAGAGGGGTAAGTAAAGTAATTCAAATTTGAAAGCAGAGGATAATAGTGTGAAAAAGGAAGAATAGATGAAGCATATTAAAGGGTAGAGGGAGTAGGAATCAGACTTGTAAGAGGAATGCTTTACATGTTGGTTTACTTGCAGTCTGTCCGAAGTGGCGCATAGCTGTTTCTTGTTGTATCTTCTTACTGCTTTAGTTAACTGCTTCCGGACTGCCCAACATACATTTACTGCGGCTGGGCGGCCCCGGGGGCGCAAAATCACATTGATTTAATGCACACGGTTTAGGGGGACACAGCAGGAGCCGCGACCCGCCGATCAGAAACAGATCAGCCATTTGCCTGTGCAAACAAGGCAAACGGCAGATCTGTCAGGAAGGGAAAGAGAGATCTTGTGATTCAGCTAAGCTGAATCACGGATCTCTCTTTTCCTTCAGTGTGACACTGCCCCACACATTTAGTAATCACCCCCCAAGGAACATTTAACCCTTTGATCGCTCCTATTGTTAACCCCTTCCCTGCCAATGGCATTTATACAGTAATCAGTGCATTTTTTTTTAGCACTGATCACTGTATGTGTCACTGGTCCCCAAAATGTTTCACTCAGATTTGTCCGCCGGAAAGTCGCAGTCCTGCTAAAAATTGCAGAACGTCGCCATTACTAGTAAAAAGTCCCTAAATCTATCCCCTATTTTGTAGTTGCTATAAATATTACGCAAACCAATCAATATACGCTTATTGTTTGTTTTTTAATTTTTTTTTATCAGAATACATATTGGCTTAAATTTATGAAGAAATTTGATTTTTCTATTTTTTTTATTGGGAATGTTTTAAAGCAGAAAGAAAAAAATATTGTATTTTATTTAAATTGTCTGTACTTTTTTTGTTTATAGCTCAAAAAATAAAAAGCGCAGAGGTGATCAAATACCACCAAAATAAAGCTCTATTTGTGGGAAAAAAAGGACATTGATTTTTTTTTGGGTACAGTTTGCACAACTGCGCAATTGTCAGTTAAAGCGATGCAGTGCCGTATCAAAAAAAATTATAGTAGAAAGAAATGTTTGGACAGCCGCACTCTGGAAAAACCTTCTTGGTTGCCTTTTATTGATAAAAGTTTTCAAACACCACACATCACAGCAAAGACAGGGGGAATACAGCTGATGTTTCGCACTACAATCCGTGCTTACTCATAGCTCAAAAAAAAATGGCCTGGTCAGGAAGTGGGTAAAACCTTCTGAAGGTGAAGTGGTCAACTTGCTGTGTTTAGCTGCATAACACTCATGCAAAAAACACTCAGGCAAAAAATTCCCAGACTGTGACTTTGATCCCTGCCTTTGGCTTTCCCCATAAACTGATCTAAAGGGACATGGGGCAAGGAAGTATTCATCAATTGGTCAATTAGGAACTGATAAGAGACTCTTGAATGGAAGAGGACCAGACCAGCCAAAGGCACAGGCCAAAGTAAAAAAAGATAAGGTGTCATTCACATTAGTGCAACTTGTCATGCGAGTTTGGACACAAACATAATATTCCCCACGCACACATTCCTAAATAATGCTGGGTGCTGTAATGACCACCGGCTGGAAACCATAGGCAATCAAAGGGTAGAAATGTCATCAGCACACCAAGAATTCCTCAGAAGGATCTAAAGCTTTATTTACATGGTCACATGGTACACATACGGCTGTTTCGGACCCACGCAGGGCCCCTTCATCAGGCAAGTGACCTTGCCTGATGAAGGGGCTCTTTGTGGCTCCAAACTGTTGCCCTATGTGTACCATGTCTCAATGTGATCCTTCTGAGGAATTCTTGGTGTGCTGATTACATTTCTTCCCTTGCTTCCCCCTCATGACAAGACACAGTCCATTGATTTCTATTGTACCTATTTTGATCTATGCAACTGCAACTTTGAAAATGATTCTGCACTACTTTGATACTACTTGAGTGCCAGAGAGTGTAAAGTTGCATTAAAGTCTCACTTCAAAGTCGGAGTTGTACTAGTGTGAACAGAGCCTAATTGATTCTTTGAACACAAAAGGCAAAAGGTGGTGAGAATCAATCACCAAAAATATAGTCAAGTTTAAAAGGATCTTAGATAATTTACCATAATGATCAGTGATAAGTATCAGTGCATAGCATGTAGATGGTGAAACATGAATTTTCAAGCAGCATTTACCATGATTGCAAAGTGTCAGTACATAGCATAGAGATTGTTAAATATGAATTTTCAAGCAGCATTTACCATAATGATTGCAAAGTGTCAGTACGTAGCATGGAGATGGTTAAACATGGATTTTAAAGCAGCATTTACCTGTGAATGAGCCAAGAAGTCATGATGAGATGGTGACAGAAGCTGTGTTCAACTACTTAACACTCATGCAAAAAACACTTGTATAAACCCTAATAAGCATGGGTGATTTACAATATACGCAAATGTTTGTAAGGAGTCATGGTTGGCTTTAACATCTAAATCAATATATTATTTTCCTCTGCTGTCTGAGTATACATATAATTTACATTTATTTTTGCAGAACCTTATTTTGATCTTCAGCATTTTCAGATGCCTTTTATCAATGTCTTATTATGGACTGCAGTTTTGTACTAGCCATTGTGCTCTATTACCATATAGATGATGCATTTGAAAGAAAGGCCTGCATGCAGAAAACACTTAACAATCAATACATACCATCTTAGTGTAGAATATTATTGGGAAATTAATTAAATCATCAACTCATGTTGCTCATTATTAATACCAGAAGTCCCTGAGGATGGTGCGTTTTCACTCAGGCAAATTAATGAAACAGAGACAAGCAATTGTCATTTTTCAGTAGTGTGTTAGTGTATGTAATATTTTTCTGATGGTACTTTATTACTGAAAATGTAATGTAGACCGACCTAAACTCCAATTAATATACTGTTTAGCAACTCCTCAAACTATCTAACCTAATATCATTCACAAAAAATAATAAATTTCGCACATTCTCAGATTTGCAAACAGAATATAAACTTATAGATACTGAACTCTCCGACTACAATAACATCAAACTATTCTCCAAAAAAAAAAAAACGTTTCACTCTCCCTCCAAACCCCTTTTACGATATTTTTTTTTTCCAAATAAATCCAAGTTTATTAAAATGTAGAAAAATGGTGTACAAACATTTGTAACAATGGGTCAACATTCCCCATATAGTCAATGGCAAAAACAGTTACTTGTATTCTTAGCGACTACATTCCCTTCCGCAGGTGTACCCCCTGGCATAAGTAAACCAAAATAAGCACGTCCCCGACCATGTATAACATAAACCGAAACATTTTGATCGACAGTACCACCCATTAGGTCCCATATGACCCCCACCCTTTTAATCCCCCTCTGTCTCTCACCGAGGGTCTGCACCTTTACTCTCAGACAGTACACGTTTCTCCATCTTCCAGCCACCTGTCCCATACATTGGAAAATTTTTGTGGTCTCCCTCTATGCGTATAAATCATTTTCCTGTATGGGAGAATAGCATTCACCTCCCTCTTCCAGTCCCTCAGTGTCGGTGCCACCGGTTGCATCCATACTTTCGCTACTGCCTTCCTAGCCATGAATAACGTTTCACACAGAAAGATTGCTTGATATTTTTCTATATCTACATCGGGCAGCAGTCCCAGCAGACACAACTTTGGGTCCATGCCCACTGGGGTTCCCATATTGTCATGAAGGAATTGTGTCACCTGCAGCCAGTAAGCCTGTATATCCGAGCAGTGCCATAACATGTGATAGAACGAGCCCTCTTCAGCTGCACACATAGGACACACAGGGCTCCTCGTGGTTTGAAATTTAGCCATTCTCTGCGGTGTAATGTATGCCTGGTGTATTATATACAATTGGGTTAACCTGTCTGATAGCTTGGGGGATGCAGCCTTAACCCCCTCCAGTATCTCATCCCACTCAGTGCCATCTATGGGGCCCAGCTCCCTCTCCCATTTTTGTTTGGCTACCTGCACTATCCTGCTGGTCCTGCGCCTCCTGATAACATAGTAACAATTGGACGTGAGTTTAGCCGACTCCTTCCCAAATATCACATCCAGCACTTGTGGGGCGCTCACCTCTATACCGTCCGTGCCCATCTGGGCTCTGAGGGCATGCCTGAGCTGCAAATATCTGAAGTGGAGCTGTGGTGGGAGGGAAAACTCCTCCCTAAGTCTGATGTATGGCTTCGGGCCCGTTGCTGACATGACCTGGGACAAAAATAATATCCCGTACGATGCCCATACCCCCGGATCGGGCACTGTATCTAGCTCAGGCAGGGAATTATTTTTCCATAGCGGGGTGTGTGAGTGTATGTGGCTCCTGCCTTGTTTTTTAAGGCCAACGTCCCACACTTTTTGGTGGTGTGACAGCATGTCCGCCCCGAATCTAGGGGTCTTGCATCCTCCCAGCCCTCTCCTAAAGATTGCCTGCACTGGAGTGTGGAAAGGGCTATCCGGCTTATTACAGACTAGCGATCTATACCTCTGCGATTCAGACGTATTAAAATAGTAGAAGTTAGACAGTTGTGATGCTATATAATAATCTTGTATGTCCGGAAGAGAGCACCCCCCCCCCCTCCGTGTTCGGATTTTGGAGTATACGCCATGCCAGCTTGTGCCTACCTGAGCCCCACACAAATGAGTTTAAAATAGCTTCAAACTGTTTGAAAATCTTCAGGGGTATGTAGAGGGGAGCATGCCACACCATGTATAGAATTTTGGGCAATAGGATCATTTTAATTAGGTTTATTCTACCCATCACTCCCAGGGGTAGCTTCGCCCACGCCTGCGTTCTAGATTTAATCACTGCAAATAGAGGTTCCACATTAAGAGGGACATAGTCTCTAAGGTTCCTCGTGACCCGCACCCCTAAATATTTAACTTCCGCCACCCTCTGTAATGGTAATTCATGTGACACTGCTGGGGGGGGGGAACTGATCCAGTGGAAGGATTTTGGACTTCTCCCAATTAATCCGCAGACCGGAGTATTTCCCCACCTCCTCTATGATATTTAAGGCTGCCCTCAATGAGGGGCCCTGATCCTCCAGATACAGTATCGTGTCGTCGGCATACAAGCCAATCTTTTCCCATGTGTCTCCCTTCCTGAGGCCTACCACCTCTGAGTTCATTCTAATGGCTATTGCCAACGGCTCGGCCGCCAATGCATATAACAACGGCGACAGGGGGCATCCCTGCCTCGTGCCTCTTTCCAGGGAGATCTGTTCCGATAACCACCCATTCACGAACACTTTAGCCTTGGGGGTCTGATACAACAACTGGACCCATTTAATAAACCGTGGGCCAAAGCCGTAGCAGCCCAGGCATTCCCACAGATACAACCATTCGACTGAATCAAAGGCCTTAGCTGTGTCTAAAGCAACTACCACCCGAGTCCCCACGTTATCATGCTGTGCTTGTATGTTCATAAATAACCTCCTGATGTTCATGGCGGTGTTTTTCCCTGGCATAAACCCTGTTTGATCTCCATGGATCAGCGAAAGGATCACGGAGTTCAACCTAGTCGACAGAACTTTGGCTAAGATTTTAATGTCCACTGGAAGCAGGGATATTGGTCTATACGATTCAGGGTATTGAGGGTCCTTGCCCGGCTTAGGAAGTACAATAATCTGAGCTTCCCGCATAGAGGGGGGGAGAGTTCCCTCACCAAATATAGAGAGGTACAGCGCCCTCAGCCTGGGGACCAGCGTCTCTGAATATGTGGAGTAAAACTCTAGCGGGAGGCCGTCTAGGCCAGGAGCTTTAGACTTGGCCAGTTGCGATATTGCCGTGGCTATGTCTTGAGTAGTAATCGGGGCTTCCAACATCTGCACTTGCTCCCGACTCAGCCGGGAAAACTGCAGTGTGTGGAGATATGCCTGAACCTCCTGTTGCGTATGTCTACTTTGGGATCTATATAAGTCCTCATAGAAGTTTCTAAACCTGTCTGCCACCACTGGAGGATCCTTGACTACCGAGCCGTCCGGCTCTATCAGTGAAACCACCACTGGCGGCCTGTCTTCCAAGTGCGCCAGGTACGCCAACATCTTCCCCGCCTTTTCCCCATGTTCATACACTCGCGTCTTGCTAAAAAATATGCGCTGCTTGGCCTTCTCCAGATGTAGCTGTGTGACCATCCTAGTCTGCATTCTCACCTTGGTCAGATTCTCTATTGTGGGCTGAGTGTTAAATGTAGCCTCAAGGTCCTGCAGCGCGTCTTCCGCGCTATTTACAACTATTTTGGAGGACTGTTTAAGTCTGCGTATTTTCGTGTCCAACACCCTGCACACCTGAGTTTTAAATGTATCCCACCGGGAATTAATATCCGTGTACCCCTGTCCCTCAGGAAGTATAAACTGGAGTTCTCGTTCGATTCTGTCATGGTCAGTTAGAGCCGTCAGCCAGAAGGGATGAAGCCTCCACCCCCTCACAGGTGCCCTATCTAGCAGAGATAACTGTACCCAGCATGGCGAGTGGTCTGACAGGGCCCTGGGTGCGAATCCAGCCCCCCCCACCTTGGGCAGTAATGCAGCTGATACCAGAACATAGTCAATGCGGGACATTGTAGCGTGACTGGCTGAATGGCATGTGAAAGCCCTGACCGTAGGATTCCAATGTCTCCACACATCCACCAAAGCAAATTCTGTCATCAGGCGACCCATTCTGGACAAACCGGGGGTCCCCTCGGGTTCCCCCGGCATTGCCGGTCTATCCAGGCTGGGGTCCATGACCATGTTGAAATCTCCCATCCATATTGCCGGTATCGTCGGGTATTTAGCCATAAATGCCAGTCCCTGAGTGACGACCTCCGAGCTATAGGGAGGAGGGATATAGCAGGCTATCAGTAACACAGACACTCCCCCAATGCGTGCATGTAAAAATAGATATTTCCCCTGCTGATCCGACTCCAGTGCAAACAATTCAAAAGGGGTGGCCTTCGACACTAGCAGTGATACTCCCCTGGAGAAACTGGAATGGGTGCTATGATATGCCCATCCAATCCAAGGGCGCTTCAATGCGGACTGTAAATGGCCGGTAACATGCGTCTCAGTCAATGCCATGACATTCGCCTTTTGCGCTTTAAGATATGCTAGGGCCGCCGTGCGCTTAATTTTGTTCCTCAGTCCCCTCACGTTCCAGGTTAGGAATTTAATAGAGGTCATGTCATATCTAAATTAAACTTTCGGATTCGGATCTGCAGCACCACATTCCTATACATCTGTGCATTCTTCATTAATCCCTGTACATCCAATAATTCTGTTTTTGCATAGACATATTGCCATTTCCCATCTCCACAATACATGAACCATTTCAACAACTGTATGGGGTCCCAACCGTGGCCCCGTAATTTCTCAACACCCCTCCCCCACCCAGCCCAGCACCTCCCCAACATGGTGTGAGCATACAAACCCCAACTAGCAGAACCCTTAAAGAAAAGAAAAACAACACATCATCCAGCAGGGAAACCTGACTGGAGGCACGGATCTTAGGTTCTGTGTGTACCATGGCGAAACCATCATACACTCGTCTAACGGGACGATTGTTCACTGAGCAACACGTGGATTCGATACGGGGAAAACATAACATATCCCAAGTATTGTAGTTTTTGTGTTTGCTCCTCTGGCTGACCAAAGTCTGTGTTCTCAACCGCTCCCACCGCTACAACAAACTGTTTCAGGATCCTGCTCTATTCCACTGCGGCACACCAGTATAGCTGAAAAGGGAGCTCCATCCTCCCTCCCCCCCCCCGGAGCCCCGGAGGGGGTCCAAGCCAGTCCGCAGGCCTCTTCTGCGATTATTCCACACAATTCCCCGGGTCCCATGCTCCAGACCCACAGAAAAAAGAAAAGGAGGGGGGAAAACCCCACTAGGGGGGTATGGCAGTAAATAGCAGCAATGTCATGTTCTGGGGATCCCATATTATTCAGCAGACAGTACTATTAGCAGACCTTTATGCAGGATAGGGGAGGGGGAGGGAAGGGAAACCCCCTCCGAACTCCGTACCGTCTGTCCCCTGCCCCCCCTGTGTAAAGTACTCACGTATCTCCATAGCAGGCCTTATTCCTGTCTCCCCTTCCGATCCAGCCATTCAGCAGCTGCGGCCGGGGTGTCAAAAAACAACACCCGTCCATCCTCTTCCACCCGCAATCTAGCAGGAAATAGCATGGCATATTTTAAGTGCAACACCCGCAGGCGACGTTTTACATCTTGAAATTGAGACCTCTTTTTCTGTACTTCTGTAGAGAAGTCCGGGAACACCGCTATCTGCGCATTTTCCACCCGCATGTTCCCCTTTTCCCGGGACAATCGCATGATTTTATCTCGGTCACGAAAGTTCAAGAATTTAGCAATGAACGTGCGGGGAGGGGCCCCCTCAGGAGGGGGTTTTGCTGGGATCCTGTGCACCCTCTCCACCGCAAACACGGCGGAGAACGCCTCCCTTCCATAGATTTTAATCAGGAGTTGTTCCAGATATTCAGCTGGGTCTCTGCCCTCCGGTATCCCAACAAAGCGCAAATTGCAGCGGCGGAGCCTGTTCTCCATTTCATCTTGGTGCGCGTGTAATTGTTGAAGTTGGCGCTGCACACCCTCCACCGCCCGTTGCATGGGATAGAGAACGTCCTCCGCTGCACCTATGCGGTCCTCCGTTTCCTTCACCCGCTCCCGGACCGCAGACAGATCCTGCCTCATGAGTGAAATGTCTATTTTCACTTCGTCTATCTTTGTCGTCAGCATCCCCTGCAACACCGCTATCGCCTCCAGGACTTTGGCCGTCTCTGCCGCGTGGCGATCCTCTCCCGAGGCCTCGTTGGCGCCATCTTTGGCCTGCTCCTCTCCCCCATCGTGCCGGTACTTGGCCAGTTTGTCCGCCGCAGCAGACGTTTTTTTCGGTGGGGACATGTCTCACACCTTTCCCACTGATTCCAGGCTGGTTTCCAGGGTTTTTACCAACTCAAATAGTCAGCCAGGATGATGTACAGGAGTATCTGCCAGAGGAGCTCCTTCCACCCACGTCCTACTCCATCGCTTGCCAGGCCATGCCCCCCCCCCTTTTACGATATTTAAACATATTTGTCTTACTTCACTTCGAGATAGGGGCTTAATATCCAGAATGTATAAAAACCTAAATGAACACAATACACCAGACAAAACACGCCAAATGTTACAATGGGAATCAGATCTTGATAAATCCTTCTCTACAGAACAATGGGACAGCATGATTAACCACTTAAGACCTGGACCAAAATGCAGCTAAAGGACCTTGCCCCTTTTTGCGATTCGGCACTGCGTCGCTTTAACTGACAATTGCGCGGTCGTGCGACGTGGCTCCCAAACAAAATTGGCGTCCTTTTTTTCCCACAAATAGAGCTTTCTTTTGGTGGTATTTGATCACCTCTGCGGTTTATATTTTTCGCGCTATAAACAAAAATAGAGCGACAATTTTGAAAAAAATGCAATATTTTTTACTTTTTGCTATAATAAATATCCCCCAAAAATATATATTTTTTTTCCTCAGTTTAGGCCGATACGTATTCTTCTACATATTTTTGGCAATAAGCGTTTATCAGTTGGTTTGCGCAAAATGTATAGCGTTTACAAAATAGGGGATAGTTTTATTGCATTTTTTTTATTATTTTTTTTTACTACCAATGGCGGCGATCAGCGATTTTTTTCATGACTGCGACATTATGGCGGACACTTCGGACAATTTTGACACATTTTTGGGACCATTGTCATTTTCACAGCAAAAAATGCATTTAAAATGCATTGTTTACTGTGGAAATGACAGTTGCAGTTTGGGAGTTAACCACAGGGGGCGCTGAAGGAGTTATGTTTCACCTAATGTGTGTTTACAACTGTAGGGGGGTGTGGCTGTAGGAGTGATGTCATCGATTGTGTCCCCCTATAAAAGGGATGACCCGATCGATGCAGCCGCCACAGTGAAGAACGGGGAAGCCGTGTTTACACGTCGCTCTCCCCGTTCTTCAGCTCCGATCGGGTCTGCGGGTCCCGCGGTCCCGGTCACGGAGCTTCGGACCCACGACTGGGTACATGTACAGGATGTACCTGTACGTACATGTGCCCAGCCGTGCCATTCTGCCGACGTATATGTGCAGGAGGCGGTCCTTAAGTGGTTAACAACCTACGGAAATGCACCAAGACAGCCTCCATCAGGAAATCTGCTATTAAACGTCAATACAGGTGGTACCTCTCCCCTGACAGAATCAATTCATTCTACCCAGCAACCTCTCCCCTATGTTTTAGAGGATGCCCAGTACAGGGATCCCTCATACACACCTTATGGGATTGTACAGACCTCAAAAATACATGGCAACAAGCCAAAATAAAAAAAAGAACAGATAACAGGCAGAAGGATAGAACTGACACCTAAAATGTGCTTCCCTTTCTATCCTATTCCTGACATCCCTATAGCTCACACTAGGCTAATACACACGTTGCTCAGTTCAATACACTGGGCTATAGCTCTTAACTGGCGTTCCTCTACTGTACCATGGTCTCAAATTGTGGATTGTATGCTGGCCATCAAACTAGCAGAACGCATTCATCACACATTATCCGATACTATGAACACATATGATCGAAAATGGAAACCTTGGGACCTATCTTTGTTGATTCATTGAACTAAAATGGGATACTGTTATCCTTTTTTTTGCCATTAAGCAATTCCACTAGGTTCTTGCATCTCTATATTATGTTATCATTGATTCTATTATACAGCCCATGATTTGTTTTCCTACCTTTAAAATAACTGCTATGCATATTTTTTGCTGATGTTTACTGCTCCCTTATATATATATATATATATATATATATATATATATTTATATATATATATATATATATATATATATATATATATATATATATATATTTGTACTTCTTACCTATGTTCATTTAAACTGTATTGAGACTTATTTTTCAATAAACCGTTTGTAAACAAAAAGAAAATGTAATGTAGAAAAACCACAGACAACACAGCACAATACTCACAGGCTGAGCTGTCCCAGAACCATAACACTCAAATTTTTGCAAAAAGTATCCAGTTGTAAAGATCAGTGTAATATTTAGTATTCAGAGCGTATCGAGATGTGGCAGACAGATTTGACGCTCATAGGAATTCTGTTTTATTATCGCTCTACTTTACCTTGTGTTTTATTGTCTTCATTAAACCTGGCTGTTAATTCTCACATAAATAAATTCACAGTTTGTTTACACCTCAAATCTAAACTGAAATTGTTGAGAGATTAAGATGTCGACATGAAAATGTAATCTACTACAGAACTTATTGCTGTGATTTTTTTTTTTTTTTTTTACTTTGTCAAATAATGTATTACAAAGCAGTACATGCAAATAATTATTCTTGTATCAATTATATCATTGCTGAGCTGACTTGAAAGAATTTGAAAATACTGAAAAGAACATTTTGTCACTGAAATGCATCATTTATAACGTTTTTAACCTACTTTGCATTTTTTGTTTTAATTGAGCGTGAGTTATGCATAGATTTTTACAAGGGTAACTCTAATTTAGTTAAAGCAATATTAAACCAAAAATGTAATATATTGCAGATTACCAATCGTTATAGACATGGTGCCTGCATTATTTTTATAAATTTTTTTGACTTTTTTTCCTTCGGTTTTCACTTGGTGATCTGACCAGTAATACACTTCGGGCCAGATTCAGATACAATTACGTTGCTCCACGGCAGCGTAACGTATCTGATTTACGTTACACCGCCGCAGGTTTACAGTGTAAGTGCCTGATTCACAAAAGCACTTACCTGTAAACTTGCGGCGGTGTAACGTAAATGCGCTCGGCGCAAGCCCACCCAATTCAAATGGGGCGGGCACCATTTGAATTAGGCGCGTTCCCGCGCCGAACGGTCTGTGAATGCTCCATTAGGAAATTTCCTGACGTGCACTGCGCGAAATTACGGCGCCCTAACTTTTTTTTGAAATGCGACGTGCGTTACGGCGTTTCGTATTCCCGGACGTCTTGCGCAAAAAAAAATCGAAATTCGACGCGGGAACGACGGCCATACTTTAACATGGCTGATCTAAAGATAAGCCATGTTAAAGCAGGTGTAACTTTGCGACGGGTAAAAACGACTAGCGACGACGTACAGGATTGCGACGAACGCGCGGATCTTCGTCGATCGCCGTAACTAGTCATTTGCATATTCTACGCCGACCACAATGGCCTCGACACCTAGTGGCCGGCCTAGAATTGCATCCTTAAGATACAACACTGTAATTCAATTACACCTGTCGGATCTTAGGGCTAGCTATGCGTAACTGATTCTATGAATCAGTCGCATAGTTAGGACGGCCGTAACACAGAGATACGACGGCATATCAGGAGATACGCTGTCGTATCTCTTTTGTGAATCTGGCCCTTCATGTATTGGAGTACCCCCACTCAGCATGAAGAAGTAACAGAGGTCACGGCAAACAGCAGCATTATCAGTCTGGGGGAAGGGGAATGCTAAATGTACTAGCAGATTTATATACAGGTTATACATGAATAAATAAAAGCTGAACAATTTTAAGGACCCATGTTAGTGGTATATGGTTTATCTTATCCCTGTAATCTGATACAGCACTTTGCTAAAGTTTTGGGCAGGTGTGAATAAATGCTGTAAAGTAAAAATGCTTTCAAGAATACATATTTTAATAGTTTATTTTTATCAATTTACAAAATGCAAAGTGAGCGTACTTAAAAAACTTCTAAATCACACCAATATTTGGTGTGACTACTCTTTGACTTCAATTATACCAAATAGGTGCTAATGATTATCACTTTCATATGCAGCTTGAAACACAGTTATTAACTGAAACAGAAACAGTTGTTTAGGAGATTTAAAACTGGGTGAGGAATAGCCAAACTCTGCTACTAAGGTGAGGTTGTGAAAGACCATTTCATGTCACAGGTCATACACCATGGCAAGACTAAGCACAGCAACAAGACACACGGTATGTATACTGTATCAAGAAGGTCTCCCCCAGGCTAAGATTTTGGAGCAGACTAGAGTTTCAAGATGTGTGCTGTTCAAGCTTTTTTGAAGAAGCACAAAGAAACAGGCAATGTTGAGGACAGCAGACACAGTGGTCAGCCAAGAAAACATAATACAGCAGATGAAAGACACCATGCTTACTTCCCTTTGACATCGGGAGATGTTCTGTCAGATTAGTAAACCCGTCAGATCAGTGAACCGAAGTAACGTCCTGTCAGCTGACTTACTCACTGCGTATGTGTTCCACCGCTAGCAGGTTTGCTAGCCTGACAAAACACCTGCAGTCATAAGGCAGCAGCGGACATCTTGTTACACCCAGCCAAGTCTTGAATTTCACACTTGTCGTAGCAATAAAGTGAGCATATGGGTTTGCTAATCTGACAGAACACCGTGACCGAGTGAGGGTGTCCAAAAATGTCAGTCAACGCCTTATGACTATAAGTTTTGTACCAAGATGGCTGTCGCCACCTTCTGACTGCAAGCTTTAAAAATGTAACATCAAAACAGTCTCACAGGTTTTAAAATACTGTATATAAGCATATATGCTCACTTTGTAGCTATAATGAGTGTAAAATTCAAGACTTACTGTAGCTGGATGTAACAAGATGTCCGCTGCCACCTTCTTACTGCAGGTGTTCTGTCAGATTAGCAAATCTGCTAGCGGTGGAACCCATGTGCAGTGAGTATTTTTGGCAAGTCAATTGACAGAACGTCACTTCTGTTAGCTGATCTGATGGGTTTGCTAATCTGACAGAACATTGACAGTGCCATTAGCACAGAAATGGCGGAAACCAGTGGTACACACATCTACTGTCCAGAGAAGTCTGGACAGAAGTGGTCTTTAGGCTTCAAGGGTCAGGCAGAGTTCAGGGGTCAGTGCTAAGTGGGGCAGAGTTCAGGGGTCAATACTGCGTGAGGCAGAGGCCAGTGCTAAGTGGGGATCACCTCTGCACTGCCTCCCTGCAGCTGTGCTTGCCACAGGCAGCTACAGATGAAACGCTTTAGTACCTGCCCCAGGGCAGGCCCGGTACTAAAGGACGGCATGGGGAGTAGGGTGTGGGGCTATAATTGGCTTGTAGCCCTGCCTCCATTGTTATGCCACACTTTAACAACCCCCCCTCCCCATACTAAGCCAATCACAGCCTTGCCTGTGCTCGCTTTTACTCTCCTTCCCCTCCCTGCAACAGACATGGTTTCCTCTGCAGTTGCAGGGGAGAGACAGAGGGACAGCACTTCATGCCTTAGTGGAGCTGGATGCCCGGAACTTGTTTCGGCACTAGGTTCTGGAATTCAGCCTGGATTGCAGGAACAGAGTCCGGTCCAATCCAGGGCAGATGGGATGTGTGCACACGGGGTGATTAGAGTGTGCCTGGGCACACCCCGTGCGCATGCCTATGGGTGTTATAATCCCTCACCACTCTATCCAAACTTAAAAAAAGGGTTTGCCTTTAGTTATACTTTAAGGCCCTGTTCACACCTAAGCATTTTTTAGCTTTTTTTCAGCTCTAAAACTCCAAAATAACCAACAAGCAAAATCCCAATTATTTCAATGGCCCCAGATCACATATGAACGTTTTTTGCCTAATGCAAAATGCATGGAGCTAAAAAAAGTACATGAACTTCTTTTTGGCAGATTACAAGTGTTTTTGGCCCCATAGACTTCAATAGAAACACCTAACTTGAGCAGAAAAATGCTCTCTACCTCTCCCTCTTTTCCTAGTGCTTTCTATTGGCTAAACAAAAATGCCCAAAGCTATAAAACGCTAGTAAATCGATATGCTCAGGTGTGAATGGAGCCCAAGTAAACACTTGGGCACCTTCAAACTTTTTCAGTAAATCAATGGAAAAGGCAAGAGGATAACGGCCCAATTTTAGTATGCTTGTGTATTTGGTCCTCTTTAAACCATCCTCTGCAAGCCAGTTCCACTTGAATCAGTCTGTTCTCAGCTCATCATAGCCTTCCAGTTGGCAACAACACAGTGGGGTTGATTTACAAAAACTGGAGAGTGCAAAATCTTGTGCAGCTATGCATGGTAGCCAATCAGCATCTAAATTCAGCTTGTTCAATTAAGCTTTGACAAAAAACTCAGAAACTGATTGGTTTCTACGCAATGCTGTACCTGATTTTGCACTCTCCAATTTTAGTAAATCAATTGTTGTTTTTTTTAAGAAAATGGGATGTTGATGTTGAAGATCAGTTGAAAGATATTTTCCTGTACTGAACACTATTTGGCCCTTATACTAGGTCCCCTATGAAGCATAGCTAACAATTCTTTAAATAGTATATTTTTCACAAAACTCAGACCACACATGCCTTACTTCCCGGCCCTGTCACCTAAGGCCTCTTTCACACAGAGCGGACCGTTTTTGTGTCCACTCCGTGTGTGTCCGTCGGCTCAGCGGGGATCATCCGTAATCCCCGCTGAGCTGTCGGCGGACAGGGCGGTCCCCGCACACTGTGCAGAGACCGCCCTGTCTTTCCTCCACTCTCCCCTATGGGGAATCGGATGAATACGGACCGTCAGTCCGTATTCATCCGATCCGTTCCGCCGGACGGAAGAAAAATAGGGTTTTCTTCCGTCCGCAAAAGCGGATCTTTGCGGACGCGGATGGTTGCGGACGTTAGCGGATGCTCCATCCGCTAACGGACGCGATCCTATAGGGATGCATTACAAGTCCGTAAACGGACTTGTAATAAAAGGACAAACGGTCCGCTAATGTGAAAGGGGCCTAATACTGTGCAATGCAGTAATTCTAAGCACCCCTTGCTATCACTCTTTGTGAGACACAAATATTCTCTTTTACGACTCTGTTTTGAACCTGATCCTCGATTTACAATAAACGGAACTGGGAGAGATCAGTGGCTTGCTGCTAATTTATTTTCTGCCTATGAGTAGTCTTGACTCTTGACAGAACAGGAGTCTGCCTGCACCTAAGAAGCATCCTACTTACACAGCATAATGGATTTGTCATTTATCATTATATGTTGTTATATAGAAGTGGACAGTTAACACCTATGATGTCCATTATGCACAAATATGTGAAGCACATGCCATTGCAATCGGATTACCAAAAAGATTTGCAATCATTCTGAAATGGAATTATCCCTCAAGTGCATGTGCACCTTGGTTGAAAAATCTCCCATAATGCTTAGAAATTTGTAATAGGGTTAAGCAGTCTCCATGATCGCCTATCGTTCTCCATGAAAGGTTTTTTCAATTACTGGAATGTCATACATGTGTCAGATAGTTTGAAGCCAAATCATTTGATCTACGGAGCTAAAAGGGTTGTTATGAAAATTAGCTGATTTCATAAACCAGCTGACACTGCCCCCACCATCATGAGAGTTACTCAGCACAGGAAGCTTATTGTGATCCTTTGTGAGAAGAGCTTTAGTTCCTGGTTCACTCCTGCTAAACTATGACGTAGTATGAAAAAACTGTGGGGGTTATTTACGAAAGGGAAATCCACTTTGCACTTCAAAGTGCACTTGTAGGTGCAGTCAATGTGGATCGCTGTAGATCTGAGGGGAAGCTCTGAAATTAGGGGAAGCTCTGCTGATTTTTATCATCCAATCATGTGCAAGATAAAATGCTGTTTTTTATTTTCCTTGCATGTTCCCCTCAGATCTACAGCGACTGCACATCCAAGTGCACTTTCAGTGTACTTTTAAGTGCAGTTGCAGTGCACTTGTAAGGCAAAGTGGATTTGCCTTTTGTAAAGTGCATATCACTGGGGGCACCC
This sequence comes from Rana temporaria, assembly GCF_905171775.1. Classification (NCBI taxonomy): domain Eukaryota; kingdom Metazoa; phylum Chordata; class Amphibia; order Anura; family Ranidae; genus Rana; species Rana temporaria. Next base: position 171,631,640 of record NC_053494.1, on the reverse strand, counting down.
AGCTAACAGCAAGTGCTACATCAGGGTTTGTGTGTTCAGTGAATTCATAAATAGTATTACTAGATTACTTCTTCATATGTATGTGGAACAGTTTCTATATTTTATTATCAGATGTTAGTTGTGTGTTTTAATTTCTTCTGGTCTGATTAGTACTTTGATGATCATTTAGAGAGGGTGCAAGGAAGTCCTGTGTAAAAATAGAAATACTAAATAATATAGCAATACAACATACAATGCATTAACAAGACATTACATATCAAGGCGGCGCTACCTAAAAACATATATTTATATATATATTTTCTAATAAACACTATGGCCCGGATGCACAAAGCAGTTACGCTGGCGTATCTATTGATGCGCCGCGTAACTTTTAGGTTGCTCCGGCGTATCTTTGTTTTGTATCCACAAAACAAGATACGCCTGAAGCTGGGCTAGATCCGACTGACGTCTTAGTACGCCGTCGGATCTAAGATACATATTTACGCAGGCCGCTAGGTGGCGCTTCCGTCGATTTCCGCGTTGAGTATGGAAATTAGCTAGATACGCCAATCCACAAACGTACGTCCGCCCAGCGCTTTTTTTTACGTCGTTTACGTAAGGCTTTTTTTGGCGTAACGTTACCCCTGCTCTATGAGGCGTACGCAATGTTAAGTATGGACGTCGGGCCAGCGTAGAATTTTCCGTTGTGTACGTCATTTGCGTAAAACGTTCGCGAATAGGGCTTTGCGTAAATTACGTTCACATCATCTAGGCATTGAGCGGGCGTAATTTAATTTGAAAATCCGACGCGATACTGAGCATGCGCGCGCATGCACCGTACGAAAAAAGCGTCATTTACGTGGGGTCAAGCTTGTTTTACATAAAACACGCCCCCCAGTTCATCATTTGAATTCCGCGCCCTTACTCCCGTGCGGGTAAACATTGCCCTCCATGGGCGTACACTTTAGAACACAGCATTGAACAAGGTCTTAGTAGGAATTTAACAGGAATTTTGTACTTTATATATATTGCAGGGCCTTAAAAATCAGTAGCACCGTCTTCTTTACTGGTCATGTGCTTTCAGAAAATATGTGGTTTGGGGGGTCTTTTACAGACTCTGAAAGCTGTAAGTGAAAAATTAAACCTCCAGGTTTTTAGAGAAATTTTAGCATACGTACAATTTTTACAATTTTGTAAAAAAGGCACAATTTAAAATGTACAAATATTTGTTATTTATTAAATCAATATATTTAGTAGGAATTTAGCTGGTGTTTTGTTAAATTTGCTGTGTTTGTTTCTGCTAATAATGACTTTAGTGTATCATTAGCGAACAATCTTGTTTTAATAAACATTTGCGCAAATATCGCGGGACCTTAAAAATCAGTAGCACCTTCTTTTTATTCTACAGGTCATGTGCTTTCAGGCAATATATGGTTTAGGGGGTCATTTACAAACTCTGAAATCTGTAAGGGAAAAATAATAAATCAATGGAAAAATTACAAAACATTTCTGGCCACCTGAGTTTAAAAGTGCAGGGCCTGGCAGGGAAAAACTTATAAAACCCCCTAAAAGTCTCTCACAGTATAAGCTTTTTAACACTAGATGTCCTTAGAAATCTGAAGCTAATTGCACCCAACATAGGTTTCCTTTGATTATTGAAGATACAATGGCAACACCACTTTGTAAGGTGTCTACATGCATACTCTGTATAGTCCTATGTTAAAATAATAAAAATATTTTATATATTTTTTTTATAACAAAACATTACTGCCTAAATTCTACACCCTCCATATTTGCAGTGTATAGTTTGAGTCTAAGCTAAGGGATTGGATTGATCTAAATAAGCTCTAATTGCTTATATTAATACATCTAGGGCCAGATCCACAAAATAGATACGACGGAGTAACTGCTGTTACTCCATCGTATCCCTTGTCCTAACTTTGGAACTGATCCACAGAATCAGTTTTCCAAAGTTAGGCAGAAGATCCGACATCTGTAAGACACTTACACTGCCGGATCTTAGGATGCAGTACCGCATCCGCCGCTGGGGGCATTTCGAGTCGAAATGCCGCTTCTGGTATGCAAATTAGCACTTAGGGCGATCCACAAAGCTTTTCAGCTTCGTTTTTTCGCCGTAAGTTTTAGTTTGCAAGTGTAAAATTAGGGCTGCTTTTACAAAGTGTAAAGTTAGTAACACCATGTAAAAGCACATTCAAGCGACGGCATTTGGTATGCATTCCTGAGGGAGAACTCCACGGCAATTTGTAAAATCTAAACCGGCATGGGTTCCCCCCCCAGGAGCATACCAGGCCCTTAGGTCTGGTATGGGTTGTAAGGAGACCCCCCCTACGCCGAAAAATCGACATAGGGGGTCCCCCTACAATCCATACCAGACCCGTATCCAAAGCACGCTACCCGGCCGGCCAGGAATGGGAGTGGGGATGAGCGAGCGCCCCCCCCTCCTGAGCTGTACCAGGCCGCATGCCCTCACCCCAGAGCACCCTGTCCCCATGTTGATGAGGACAGGACCTCTTCCCGACAACCCTGGCCGTTGGTTGTCGGGGTCTGCGGGCGGGGGGCTTATCGGAATCTGGGAGTCCCCTCAAATAAGGGGGCCCCCAGATACCGGCCCCCCACCCTAAGTGAATGGATATGGGGTACATCGTACCCCTACCCATTCACCTGGAGGCAAAGTGATAGTTATTAAACACACAACACAAGGGTTTTTAAAATCATTTATTAGTCTGCTCCGGAGGCCCTCCCTGTCTTCTTTAGCTCTAATACCAGGGAGGGCTTCTTCTTCCGCTCTCCCGGGGTCTTCTCCGCTCTCAGGGGGGGTTTCTTCTTCCGCTCTCCGGGGGGGGTCTTCTCCGCTCTCCGGGGGTCTTCTTCTATCTTCGCCGCTCTCCGCTGTTGACTCGGCGCACCCCGGTTCTTCTCCAGCTGTCCGGTGCCTTCTCCTTCAGCGCTGGCTGCCTGCTATCTTCATGTGTTAGCTCAATTACTAGCAGGCAGCCAGCGCGGTCTTCTGTGACGTCATCTTCTTCTCTTCTCTTCTTCTCCCTTCTTCCGATGTTGACACGTCGCCTCTTCTCACTGCAATGATGGAAGCGCGCCTTGCATACCATTTATATAGGCCTCACCGTCCCATCATGCTCCGGTAGGTACCCACGTGGTGGGTGCCTACCCACGTGGGTACCTACCGGAGCATGATGGGACGGTAGGTACCCACTGGGGCGATCCACAAAACTCGGCGTAACGTAACTTCGCGCATGCGCAGTACGGCCGGCGCGGGAGCGCGCCTCATTTAAATGGGACTCGCCCCATTTGAATAGGAACGCCTTGCGCCGGCCGGATTTAAGTTACACAGCCTGAAATTTCTAGGTAAGTGCTTTGTGGATCGGGCACTTAGGTAGAAATATTAAGGCAGTGTAACTTAAATGGGATTTTTTAAGTTTTTTAAGCGCCAGGTTTTTGTGGATCTGGCCCCTAAATTCCAATATGTTTTGTGAAAGATTTAACAACCTGCAAGAATGACACTGTAGACTTTGCAGGACATAACCATGAGGGAACAGCCTTTGATATGCCTTTATTTTGTGCTTCCTGCACAGGTAGTTGGTAATATGTAGCAGAATTACCGACAACTCCTGAAAACCCAAAATGTTGTCATCCAATATAGATTAAATTAGTAGATTGAGTAAACACTTTCAAAGTTTTTCAGTAAATCAGTGGAAAAAGCAAAAGGTTAATTGGCTCAGTTTATTATTCTTGTAGATCTGGTCCTCCACAGACCATCTTCTGCACACCAGTTCCATTTGAATCAGTCTGTTTTTAAACTCATTATAGCTTTCCAGTTGGCAAAAATGCAGTTTGTTTTTTACAGATATTGGGCCATTAAAGATCAGTTGAAAGAGATTTTTCAGTATTAGACACTTATTCTAGATCCCCTATGCAATAAAGCGAACGATGCTTTAATATAGCACATCTCTCACAAAACATAGCCTACATATGCCTCACCTGCGGCCCAGTCACATAATAATTCTGTGCAATAGAGTCATTCCAATCATCCTTTACTATCACTCTGTAGCTATGATACATGACTATTCCCTTCTACAACTCTACGAGTTCTTTTGTGGGGTAAAATGTGTAATAAAAGAGCACTGTTTGGAATATGATCATTGATCCACAAAAAATGTAACTGTTATGCCCTGTACACACGATAGGTTAGTCTGATGAAGACGGTCTGATGGATTTTTCCATCAGTTACCTGATGAAGCTGACTGATGATCAGTCGTGCCTACACACCATCAGTTAAAAATCGATTGTGTCAGAACGCGGTGACGTAAACACAACGACGAGCTGAAAAAAATTAAGTTCAATGCTTCCAAGAATGCGTCAACTTGATTCAGAGCATGCGTGGATTTTTAACCGATGGACGTACCCACAGACGATCGTTTTTTTCTATAGGTTTTTTATCCATCAGATAATTTTAAAACAAGTTCCTATTTTTTTAACCGATGGGGCCCACACACGATCGGTTTGGTCTGATGAAAACGGTCCATCAGACCGTTTTCATCAGACTAACCTATCGTGTGTACGCAGCATTAGAGACCAGAGATATGCATCTTCCTAAATTTCTGTCTGTAGTCTTGCAGGTTCTTCACAGACCTGGAATTTGCCTGCACCCAAGACGCAGCCTACATACACAGCATGGTGGATTTGTCACTTATCATTATATGCTGTGATAGAGAAATGGACATTAACACCTATGACATCCATTATGCACAAATATCTGAAGTGGTTGTCATTGCGAACAGTGATCTTATGATCAGAAAAAAAAAGAAAAAACTATCAGCCAATTATAAACAATAAAACAGTAAAGGCCCATATAATTGCGAATGTAGTAAACTATTGGTGATAACACAGCATTTATTAATTTTTACACATTCAGTATGTATAGAACAACATGAAAAACATGCATTCTTCCCCAAAAATTATAATGCACACCAAATGCTCTAAAACTATATTTCACTTAGCATATATATCCTCATCTCAATAAATACCAATAAATAATCAATATAAAGACTTCCCCTAAGTCTCAAAAAATATCTCTCTAATTAAAAAGACCCAAAATGCATACAAGAATTCAAAACATCAACCTCCTCTTCAAAATAGCCTCATGAATGTGCTCAAAATATACACTCATAGAATAAAATCCAATGTATCCGATTGACATTGAAAGAAGTGAAATGTTAAGCATTCGATAATAAATTGTGAGGAGTGAAAAGAAACCCCCAAGCTTATAACTAAAAATATAACATAAAATGGCTTAAAAAAGGAGAGTTTATTAACACACCTGCAGTAAAAAGCGCCTCAAACTTATCTCAGTTGCTTCATCAAGAGCCAGATCCATTTTGAGCTTTTATGGTGACTGCACCTTTCACTGTGGCAAAAAGACACTGGGTGCCAAGCACTGTAGTAATTTTTCAACATGTTGTGAAGTCTTTGCATTCATTAATAAGCTGCTCTGATGTCCATAGATGGTCCAGTTCTTGCCAGAGATGAAATTTGCTACATCTCCTACAAACATCAGAAGTTGATTGACATGATTAAACTCTTGTGTTATGTACATACAGTATATGCTGTTGCATGACGGTGGTGCAAAAACCATAATCTGTGTCTCGCATATATCATTCAGGCCAAAGTGCCGGCAAAATACAAGATGTTGGTCAAGACCTGAACATTGCTGTACATGCAAAATGTAATTCCTTTATGTACTCTTCTTAAACACTCACCAGCTCCATTACCAACTTTTTAGTGTATTTGCTTTCCTTTATCTTTTTTTTTCGTTAGTCTCATTATGCATTTACTTTGCTTTGAAACAGATTTGTGAAAAAAATGTTAAGACTCTAATGAAGGCGTGGCAGTGTCAGGTCAAAAAATATGAATAATTCCAGCCTAATTCAGTCAGCTCCTTGTCATAAACAGTAACCGTTATGCAGAAATGCTGACAAACAGAAAATGTAAATCCTTTACGTAACAACGCAAATATCGAGCAGCTTATATTCTCATGTTCATTTTTGCTCAGCAATTAAAATTCAACAATTACAGTTAATCTATGATTAAGTTGAATTATGCAATAACTAGAATGAATTGGATGCACAGAGTATTAAAAATTACAAAACATTTTCAAAAGGTAGAATAGAATTAAACTCTATCTTTTGAGCTCTATGCTAGGCAGGGAAAGAGTAATGTTTGAAGCTCAGTGGATCAGAGCAACCAATTGGCAATCATCTTTTATTGTCCTGACTGCAGCATACAGTTAATGTTAACTGGCTTTTGATGGTATTTGTAGATTAGTTTGTTCTTCGCTTCTAATGCTCAATGCAAATCGATGTGAACGTGAGGTTTATGCATCTCAAATGTCCTTGTATACTAGCCCTTACACGGATGAGTGCTGTTTGTAGAAAGTGTTATGGGTATTATTGTAGTTTACAAATAAATTAGTCTACCCCTTCCTTTCTTCACAATTGTTCATTGGTAATTTATTTTTTGTGGAAATAAATAATGTTCCTATGAACATATTTAATAAAAATGACTTTACTGCTGCAAGTAGTTGCACCTGAAAATATGGGCATTTAAGGGATAGCAGCATTGTCAGTGGCATGTTTTAAAGTGAACCTGTGACCAGGCTAAGGACATTCAAGTGTTTTCACGTTCTTAATAAGCAATAAATGAGCTTTAAAACAATAGAAAAATGGATAGGGGTGTTCTGTGCTGATAGCAAATGGTGTGGTAACATGAGAGCTTCTGCCTCCACCGATACTACAACCTAGGTAGGGTTTAATATGAAGGATTAAGAGGGGAAGTGTGTATGGTTCTGCTCTTAAGCATGTGTATGTTGTGAAGTAAAAAGTGCCAAGTGCTCTGTGCAATCAAGTATAAATGATCAAAAACGAATTTGATGATGCTTATAAAGTGATTAGTGTTAAACCATTTGATACATACACACTGACTTCATATAATATACACTAAATTAAATGCAGGTGATACAGTCATAGATTGTAGTAGTGAAAAAACAGTCCATAAATAGTTAAAATTTGATATGTTTATCAGTTCATATTAAGAGAATCAAATTCAATGTGCAGGCGTTCCACTCTGTGCTTCCCGTAAGCTCCTGCTGTAGTCTATCTAATAGTGCAACCCCATATAATTGATTAGTGCATTGTGCCCAGAGATTGTTTATGGCTCGGTGCATTGTAAAGTATATCTCAATTGTGTCACAGAGTTCAGGTTTACTCATGAAATATCTGCTGGGGACACCTCACATTATAAAACTTCTTGGAATACTTCAAATGCACATAATATAATATAAAATGATAAAATATATATTATTATTATTATTATAAAACTGTGTCTATACATTTTATTAAAGCACATTTATTAAAAATAAAAAAAAGAATACTGTATATACTCGAGTATAAGCCGACCCAAATATAAGCAGAGGCACCTAATTTTACCACAAAAAACTGGGAAAACATATTGACTTGAGTATAAGCCTAGGGTGTCCATCTGCATGCCTCACTGTGCCCATGCCTCACTGTGTCCATGACTAGACTTACATTTAACATTATAGTATATAGGGGTGCCCGGCTTTGAAAAATCGGTGCTCCCCAGCCTTAGGTCCCCCAGACAGCAAACTGGGAGAACTGGGGCAACATGTGCCCACTGGACCTACGGCTGGCCCCCAAAGTTACTGGAGAAATGACCGTTTAAAATTGAAGTCTATGGAAGGGGTGCCCAACTTTGAAAAATCCGTGCTTCTTGGCTGTAGGTTCCCCGGACACCTTTTTGCACACTTATAGAGGAAGAGTGAGGCTACATGTGTGCCAAGTTTGGGGTCCAGGGGACCTACAGCTGGCCGATACCGGGTCCCCAAATCCGGGAGATCAGGCGCAAAAAGGTGACTCGAGTATAAGCCGAGGGGGGCATTTTCAGCACAAACAATTGTGCTGAAAAACTCAGCTTATACTCGAGTATATATGGTATATTAAAACACCATAGGATATGTTGGTACAAGAATATATATATATATATATATATATATATATATATATATACACACACAGTATGTAGACTGAATCTATATAACTGTGATGAATTGCAACTGGTTATAGGATAATAGCTTATTAGATGAAGGGGATTCAATAATCTGAATATTTGAATAGGATGCAATATAATAAAAAAAATGTAAAATAGAAAACACCTGTGAAAATATGGGGAGAAAAAATTAATGTTGCTAAAAATTGGTAATGAAACAGTTAAGGTCTATATCAATATTCATGCCTTCTGATTGGAGAGTTTTCATCAGAAATATCCATTTGGTTTCATTCTGTGAAATGTTCTTATTTTTGTTATCTCCTCCCTCTTCAGTGTCCTGTGATTTTATCAATATCATGAAAACATACTGATTTGTTTAGGAGGGTCTAGGACATTGTGGACACGTCTGCTCCTTATGGGCCGTACACATGACAGAACATGTCTGCTGAAACTGGTCCGCGGACCAGTTTCAGCAGACATGTTCGGTCGTGTGTAGGCCCGAGTGGACAGGATTCCAGCATACATTTGCCCGCCGGGCCTTTTTCCAGCGGGCAAATATTTCTGGACTTGTTTTAAAACAGCCCGCTGAAATCCTGCCCGCTCGGACATGTTCGGTCGTCTGTACAGACCTACCGTACATGTCCGAGCTGTTGAAGCCTGTTAAAAAGGGCATTTCCACCCCTTTTGATTTTCTTATCCTTTTTCTTTGTGTGCAGCATTGCTTCTCTATTTGTCATTTTCACCTCATTCCTGAGGGTTTCCAGTTTTCCTTTTTTATAGCCTTTTTCTATAAATCTATGCATTAGTACTTCAGATTAGATTTCATAGTCTCCTCAGTTACTGAGTCTACTCTCATAAATTGTTCCTTGGGTATATTTCCTATCCATTTAGGATGATGGCAACTTGTAGTAGGTATATACCCATTCCTATCTGTTTGTTTGAAGAACGTTCTGGTCTGCAGTTCCCCAATTCCTTTATAGATTTGTAAGTCTAAGTAATCAATACTATCTTTACTCCAATTCCCTGAGAAGGAAATTTTGTAGGCATTCTGGTTGATTTCTTCAAAAAATTATTGTAAGGATACGTCTGTGCCCCTCCATACTATCACAATATCATCAATATATCTTTGGTACAATTTTAGGTTTGGTCTATCTACGCTATAAATATTCTCCTCTTCCCATATGTTCATAAATATGTTTGCCACGCTGGATGCATACTTTGCCCCCATTGCCACTCTTTTTCTTTGGACATAGTGGTCTCCTGTGTACCATAAATAACTATTGCTGATGGTCATCTCCAGGCCCTCCAATGTATATCTAATTTGTTCTTGCTTTAAGTCAGCATATTTTTGTAATGCCCATTCTTCACTATTTAATCCATCTCTTTGTATGATATTTGTATACAGTGAATTAACATCTATCGTGACCAAAATATCTCTGTGTTCTACTTTAAAATGTGTAAGTTCTGAAATCGGTTTTCTACTGTCCTTTAAATATGGTTTCCCTTCTGAGACCAGCGGCTGTAGGTATTGATATTAATTTTCACCTAATCTTGAGAAGAGAGAATCTATTCCACTCATGATAGGTCTGCCCAGGGGTTTCTTCTGGTCCTTGTGAATTTTTGGAACATAATAGATCACATGTGTTTTTGCTGCCTCCGGGATCAGGTATTTTGCCTCTTTTTTGTTCAGAATTCCTCTGTCCTTCCCTTTCCTAATATATGTTTTTAACTTCTTTTCATATGCTTTTTTCGGATTACTTTTACATTTTTTTTATGTGTTCTCCAGTTTTAGCAAATTTCCATTTCCTGTTCGTAGTCTTTTTATTGAAGATTACCAATCCCCCTCCCTTATCCGCAGGAAGGATGATCACTCCCTTTTTCCTTTCTATTTCCTTAATTGTTTTCCAAATGTCACCTTTCCTAGATTTCCTCTAAGCTGTCATTATTTTTTTTGGGTTAAATATGGAGTTGTTCCTTAATGTTGTATGGTTAAATTCTGTTTTTTCCTGATTTCTTTTGATCTCCCCTCTTTAATGAGAAAAAAATGTAATATTTAATTTTCTTATGAATTTTTGTAGGTCAATATATGCTTCAAACTTGACCAGATCTTTACCTGCGGCATATTTCAACCCCAAGTCCAAAATTAAAATGTCCTCCTCATTAAAGTTGATATCACTTAAGTTAAAAATCCTTGCTCCTATTGTTCTTGTCTTCTTTTTATTTGTCCCTCCTCATTTGCCCCTTGTCGGTTTCCTTTTTCCCATTCTTGTGATCTGCAGGGTTCCTCTTCCCAGTGGTTTCTTCTCTGTCCCCAATTGACCTCTCTGTAATTTGGATATGCAGGTATTAGGGGTTGCCAGGTATTGTACCATCTTTGATTTCTTGGGGTGGGGGGCCCTAGTTCCAGAGTACGAATTTGCTTTAGGAGGGACTCTGTGGTGAAAAATGCATTTTTTTGAGCGGGCTCCAAGTTTTATAAATAGGCCTCGTAAGCAAGCTTAGTGGGCATTCCAGGTAATAGCATGATCGGCTACAGAATCAAAATTATATTGGAAATAAGTCTCAATCTCGGATCTTATTTTAGCCTCAAATGTAGAGTTGAGAAGGGAGGTGTTTAGGGCCAGATCCACAAAAGGGATACGACGGCGTATCTACTGATACGCCGTCGTATCCCTGTTTCTATCTTTGGAACTAATCCACAGAATCAGTTTCCAATAGATAGACAGAAGATCCGACATGTGTAAGGGACTTACACTGCCGGATCTTAGGATGCAGTACCACATCCGCCCCTGGGGGGCATTTCGAGTCGAAATGCCGCGTCGGGTATGCAAATTAGCACTTACAGAGATCCACAAAGCTTTTCAGCTTCGTTTTTTCTCCGTAAGTATTAGTTTGCAATCGTAAAATTAGGGCTGCTTTTACAAGGCCTAAACTGTTTAGGCCTTGTAAAAGTAGACTCTTCTATCCCGCGTCGCCGTCTTTTTTTTTTTCAAAATTTTTTTTTCCCGCCGCAACTCGTATTTTTTTTTTACGCCCGTCGCGATTCTCAAAACCCGGCGCAGCGTAAAACCGCGCTAAGCACGTCGGGAAAATGACATCGTGAGCATGCGCAGTACGGCCGGCGCGGGAGCGCGCCTAATTTAAATGGGACTCGCCCCATTTGAATAGGAACGCCTTGCGCCGGCCGGATTTAAGTTACACAGCCGAAAATTTCTAGGTAAGTGCTTTGTGGATCGGGCACTTAGGTAGAAATTTTCCGGCCGTGTAACTTAAATGGCAATATTTAAGTTACGGCGGCTGGCTGTGGATCTGGCCCTTAGTCTCCAAATTGTGTGCCTTGGAGTTTGGGGGAAGGATGTTAACTTAATTGTGACCGGTGCGTGGTCAGACCAGGATATTGTTCCTATTTGGGAATCAGTAATGGATTGAAGTAGGTGCTTATCTGTAACGAATAGATTAATCCGAGCGTAAGACTGATGTGGGGGAGAAAAAAAAGGTATAGTCTCTCTCTACTAGGGCCGAAACAACGAATTGATTAATCGACAACTAATCGATTAAGAAATGTATCGATTACCATTTTCATAATCGATTAATCGGCCAGTAACATAATGGGGTTAAAAAAAAATTGCCCTTTATAGTACAAAAAGAGCAAATCGCTACTGTAAATATTACTTTCACTGTCCCACAGTAAAAAATTAACCCCTTACAGTAGCGATTTGCTCTTTTTGTACTCATTTTAGTTTTTTAACCCCCATTATGTTACTAAACAATCTCAGGCCGGGTCACACCTCTGTGCTTTTTACAGAAACACACTATGTTCATTTACATCACTCCCATGATTTTTTCAGCTGCTGTGTATTTGGCAAGGGCAAAACGGTGCTATTTTTTTTTTTTTTGTTCAATATACTTGGAGAAGCTGCAGAAATGTTTTTTTTTGTGCCAATTTGTGTTTTCTAATCTGCCCAATTGGGCAAATTTTTTTTGTTAAGATTATTAACCGAATATTCGATTATTAATCGAAACAATAATCGGCCAACTAATCGATTATGAAAATAATCGTTAGTTGCAGCCCTACGCTCTACATCATGCAGGCACCGCCATGAGTCATATATGTCTTCTCTTTTGAGTAAGGCAGATAACGGAGGGCCTGTTCCTTGTGGTGTTTGAGGTATCAAGAACTGGGTCAACAATGTCATTGAAGTCTCCACACATTATTAAAGGTAAGGATCTGTAAGGAGCTAGTTTGGCAAAAAGGGTTGTGTAGAATTTAGTAGAATCCTACATTCAGTAGAATCCTGATGTAGGGCTATATTATGGAGCCACAAAGTCTACAGAAGCAGAAAAGCTCAAGACACACAATAAAGGATGCTTATGACTTTGATTTTTCTGGCCTCTTATACAATTAAATTGTCAAAATTCATTTTTGCACTTTCATGTGTCTGTTACCTGTTCAACACATTTGATATCATCAATGTGAAAATGGATGATTTCAGTAGCTATGATTTTCTTAGCCTGAAATAATAATTTGTGTAATACATGTGGAGCAAATTTAAGGGAAGATGCAACAAATTCTATCCTCAGGCTGCTATTTTTTGTCTGATGAGCTGTATAATTATCATAGAGAACAGATCAGAGCAGTGTACATGAACAGAATTATTCAGTGAGCAAAAAGCACAGTTTAGATCAAAAGAACACATTTCCCTCCCAAAAAAGTAAACACAGCATAATGTCTTTTCTGAACTTTTAAGAAGTCTATACGGTAGTTGAAAGTGAAGCTCCACCTTTACACCACAGAAAAAATGCTTCATGTGTACTTTTACATCTTAATTAGCTAAATGCCTCCTTTTATAATTCCTTATGGGATTCTTCTTTGGGCATCATGTTTTAAGCTGTACAAGTTCCAAGCAGTGCTAAAGCCTACTGAAACCCCACTGAAACCAGATAGCTGCTTATTTAAAGAAACGGGCAACATTTAATTTATAATAGTGTTTTACATCCCCAATCTAGAGTGTCTTGAACTTGCTGACATTTTGCAACCTCTTTTGCAAAAGCTTGCTATACACACTGCTCTTATAGGAGCAAAAGCCAAATGCCTCGTACACACAAGTCTTTATTCCGACGTGAAAACTGCTATGAGAGCTTTTCATCGGGAATCCTGGCCATGTTTCCCATCAGGCCAAAAATCCGAGCGGGTAAACCGTTCGTCCGTATGGTTTTCCAATAGGCAAAAAAACGTGCATGCTCAGAATCAAGTATGAGATGGGAGCGCTCTTTCTGGTAAAACCAGCGTTCGTAATGGAGATAGCACATTCGCCACGCTGCAAATTATTGCATCATTTAATGCAGAGCATGAAAAGCGCAAATCGTCTCTCACCAAACTTTTACTAACACGAGGATCAGCAAAAGCAGCCCAAAGGGTGGCGCCATTGGAATGGAACTTCCCCTTTATAGTGTCGTCGTACATGTTGTACGTCACCGCGCTTTGGATGGGCGGACTTTTGTCTAAAGGTGTGTATGCAAGGCAGGCTGAGGGGAATTTGTCGGGAAAACCGTTGGTTTATTATCTGTCGGAAAAGACACTTCTGTGTACGAGGCAAAAGAGGTGGATTTACTAAAGACAAATATACTGTTCATTTTGCAAGTACAGTTGCACTCTGCAAGGGAATTATCCCCAGAGTTTGGTGACTGAGGTAACGCTCTCCTGTGCATTTTTTTCCCCACATGATTGGGTATTCTTTGCAAAGTGAAGCTTCATCACATCCACTAAGCTCTAGAGGAAATGACCTTAAATTGGGTTCACATATGTGTGGGGTCAGTTTCAGTGTGATTTGTAAAATGACTCCAGTGTGATTTTGTTCAGCAGTTCAGGAGTGGTTCAGGTGCAAATTTTTAAGTGTATAAAACTGGAAATCATACCTGACTGTGTTTTTTATTGCTTTTTGATTTTATACCTACTTTATAAGGTTTGTGTTTTTACTCAGTATACACTAATTTGCACTTTGTTTGCATCACTATATGGTTGCGCATCTTTTCTATTTTTTAACATAAAAGGATCAGATACAAGCGGAGACACCATGGAAAATAAAAGTAAAGATTGCTAAGAAAGTAGAGAAAAAAAAAAAGATGTAGTTTTTGATGTGCATGGGGACAGGAACCTATAAGTGACTAGTTGGCTGGATCCCGGAGTTCAGCTTAAGGACAAGCATCTCCACCTTGTATTTGAAGTTTCATAACAAAATATTGATTTCAAAATTGGCCACATCTTAGCCTTTTTTGTCTAGCGAGATCCCATATGTCAGCTCTTGGCAGGGCAGGCTACAGGGGTTTTCATATTACAAGCTCTGAACCAGGAGAAGTGCGTACAGGAGATGTGCCATGACGTCTGTTGTGATATTAAAACCTTTTTTTTATCATCCTTAAAGCACTGTTACCATGAGGAGTTTTGATGAAGACAGAAAGCTGCTTCATATTGTTAATCTATGACTCTGGAAGTCTGGCCTGGCTGATGCTTTATCAAGGTTTCACGTTAGTGGTAAAATTAAGGGCAATCTAGATCATTTATGCTTTAGAGAGAAATTGACTTTCTGACACTAAATCACAGAGTCGAACTGTAAATCATTGGCTGTGGAGACGGAATCTCATCAAAGTGGCCTTGAGGAGAAAGCACAATACTGCAGAGCACAAGAATTATTTTAGAATCACTTGGTTCTTTAGTGTGGTTTATACTTCGATATGGACTTCTAACCATTTGTATGTATATATTGATGGTATAGTTAAAATAAAAAAATATAATACGTGCTAACAGTCTGAAAATCTTTTGTCTGAAAGGACCAAGCTTAAAATAAATTTTGGTGAAAGTATGAATTTAATTTCTTTGCTATATTAACTCCTTAAAGCCCAATAATATTCATTCTATGCCTTGATAAGCAAAGCCTAGAATGCATCTCTGTTCTGTACTAATAGGCTTACATGTGCACATCAATTTACACATTTGTGTATTGTTTAGCATTACCATGCTTGTATGTTAACTCATGGTCACAGTAACATAGCTGGCAGTTCAGCCAGAATGCTACACAGTGTGTTGACCAACATCCATCTTATGCTGCGTACACACAATAGGTTAGTCTGATGAAAACGGTCTGATGGACCGTTTTCATCAGACTAAACCGATCGTGTGTGGTCCCCATCGGTTATTTATCCATCGTTTAAAAAAATAGGAACTTATTTTAAAATTATCTGATGGATAAAAAACCTATAGAAAAAAACGATAGTCTGTGGGTACGTCCATCGGTTAAAAAGCCACGCATGCTCAGAATCAAGTCGACGCATGCTTGGAAGCATTGAACTTCATTTTTTTTCAGCACGTTGTTGTGTTTTACGTCACCACGTTCTGACACAATCGTTTTTTTTAACTAAGTCAGCTTCATCGGATAACTGATGGAAAATCCATCAGACCGTTTTCATCAGACTAACCTATCGTGTGTACAGGGCATTAGTAATGTAAAGTTAGGTGAATTTCTTGAACACCACTTACGTAAAGCTTGCTTGTACATTAGGGCTCATATACAAGCTTGCGCTGTTGTCATATGTAACTTTTGCTTTCCAAAATGAAAAGTACTTAATGAATGATGGAGGCGGACATTTCATTCATTTGCCCACCCCGCATTCTTAGAGTGCTTTTCATTGTGGGAAGAAATAGTACAACTTTTTGTGAATGGTGCAAAGGGAAAGTTAAGGAAAGGATGGACATAGTCAGCACATTTGACAATTTCCTGTCACAGTTTTAGTAAATATATTGGCCTAACTCCAGGTTTCATTTAAAGTTATATTAAAGGCTCATTTAAAAAAAGGAAAAACAAACAAACATGTAGCCCCGATCCTCCTCTTTTCGAGTCCCCTGTCAGCGCTCCTGGCTCCTCCTCCTCAGCCAGTGCCCCCATTAGCAAGCTGTTTGCTTTGGGGCACTGGTGCATGATCTCGCTTCTAAACACCACTCTATGTGTCCATAAGACACAAAGAGCTGGAGCTCAGCCCCACCCCTCTCCTCATTTGCTCATTGCTGTCTCAGTCAGTGAGAAATGAGAGACCCAGGAAGAGCTCAGCTCTTGTGCACATCACTGGATCAAGAGGGAGCTCTGAAAGAGCGACTCCTCCCCAGGGCGAGAACTGCATCTAGTAGTAATCGGAACACGTACCTAGGAGTAGGACGTGTGGCTCCTGGATGCAGATAGGAAGGGTTTCCTCCCCCAGCCAGCCTCCAGCTTGCTCCAGGACCTGCCATCCGCCTCTTCCCCTGGTTCCCTTCTCCCCCACAAGCCAGCTAAGGTAAGCCCCTGGCACAGGGCTGTCTTCTCCCACCTCCCCTGTCCGTTGGCGGCCGTCCTTTTCAGGACAAGCCGCGGCGGCGGCGGCACTCGTACGACAGCCTGGAACTAATCGACGGCCGCGATTTCAGGAAAGACCGCGGCTTCACCCGCGGCCTAGCGGCCTGCCGCACTTGCCTCCAGAGAGCCCAAAAAAAACCTGCAAACTGGACACCAATCCCCCCCTCACCACCCATCTTTCACCAGATATCCCTGGACTAGCCCTGCCCGCACAATCTACCCCTCCAGTCGGCCGCGATTTTTAGGAAAGACCGCGGCTTCACCGCGGCCTAGTGGCCCACTGCACCTCCCCTCCAGGAACCCTAAGAAACCCTGCAAACTGGACACAAATCCCCCCTCCACCCACCATCAATCACCAGACTTCCCCAGAGCAGCCCCCACCCGCAGGATTTAGCCCCCCAGCCCCAATTTTTCAGTGGGTGACCATCTTGGGGCACCCCTGCAGTTGGGGGTCACCTTCCGCTCGCCCCCGTTTCAAGTCTTAACCCAATAACTATTAGTTAGTTAACCCCCCCCCCCTGCGCCCGTTTCTCCCCTCAAGGTCACCACCACAGCCCTTTGCAGTTATTTGATCCAGGGCCACGTCCGATCGCCCCTGGGGGTCAGGAAGGAATTTTTTCCCCTGCCACGGCACATTGGCATAGCACGAACAGGGGTTTTTCGCCTTCCTCTGGATCAAACAGGGAGTTTAATCATTGCTGTGAATCATTGCTCCCAGCATTACTGCAAATTCCCCCCCCCTTACAGGCATTAGCCCCCAGTGCGTCAGCAACTATGACTAAACTGAGGTACTCGGCAGCAACTATTTGGGGACTAAAGCCATTGGCCTCAAGATTGCAGGCCACCACCAAAAAAGCCTTAAGGACCGAACGACTGTTCAGAATCGATCGACGATCGACAGTCAAACACTACACCTGCTTAGCCAAACCAAAACCCATATCATGCGCCCTGGTCAATACAAGATCGGCAGTAAGGCATCGAGTAGAAATTCACGATCTCATCTTACAATGCGATTTAGACTGCCTCTTTATTACAGAAAGCTGGCTCACAGCTGACTGTAACACCATTCTCGACGAACTGGTGCCAGAGAACTATCGCATAATAACCGAAAACAGAGTGGGGCAAAGAGGAGAAGGCCTGGCGGTGATCCATAAGAGTTCCCTCTCGATCACTAAACCAGTCCTTCAGAACACACTTCCATTCATGGAAACCCTCTCCCTACAGCTTCAAACAAATCCACAGGAGACCGTCCATATCCTACTCTGCTATAGACCACCGGGTCCAAAATCGCAGTTTCTCACATCTTTGACAGAATTTCTGTCCACTTATACACTAAACAGCAAACATTTTTTGCTGCTTGGGGATCTCAACCTTTGGGCCAACTCCTCACAGGATCCCGTGGCCATCACCTGCATTGACCACTTGGAAGGACTAGGTCTGCAGCAACTAGTATGTGGGCCCACACATTCTTCTGGTCACACGCTCGATCTTATTTTCAGACAAGATCTGGAAGTAATAATTCTGGAAAATGAGCCGGTACCATGGACAGACCACCATGTAATCAAATTCATGATTACCAAAAATACCCCTTTAATAAAAACACCAAAACCAGGAACAATACACTGGATGAGATCTCAGAAGAAGCTCCATTCGGAACTCTTCAAAACAATATTAGGGAATAAAGTAAAAACAATCCACTCGCATCAATCAGCTACTGAAACCCTGGATGCCATTAACACAGCTCTACTACAGTCAGCTGACGTAGTAGCGCCCAAACGGAAAACCTGCATCCGGAAATACAACGCCAGCTGGTTTAATGACCAGTTGTCGTTCCTTAAGCAAGAACGCAGAAGAGCGGAAGCAGCTTGGAAAAGAAGCACTACAAACGAAAACCACGCTATCTACAAGGATATAACAAAAAAATACCACAAATAAATTTTCCAGGCCAAAAAAAAACATTTCTCCAAGATCATCACCAATGCCCTAAACCGTCCCCGGGAACTCTTCAAGATGGTCAGCCAGGCCATGAACCCAGCTTGTCTTGAAGCCCCCAATTCTGACACCCAAGAATTTTGCAATGAATTATCGGATCATTTCGTTAACAAAATTGAAAGGATCCGTGAAAGCATTCAGCAAAACAGTACCCCCCTCAATCCCCCCCTTAGTCGCCCGCCCAATCCCCATAGGAATCAGGCCCAATCAACAATGTTCACTCTAAAACCCATTTCCCTCGAGGCCACAAAAAATATCATCAGCACCCTGCGAAATAGCACAGCGCCTGACGATATTATCCCCACCAAACTGCTGAAGGAATGTGCCGATATTCTGGCACCACCTATCAAGCAACTGATTAACCAGTCATTCAGGGAGGGCATAGTGCCCACCCTGCTGAAACAAGGCATAATCAAACCCATCTTAAAGAAACCCACCCTCGACCCCAAAGACCCCGAACACCGTCGTCCCATAACAGGTCTGAACGTCTTCTCCAAGGTAATGGAGAAAGCAGTGGTACAACAGCTGCAACAGCATTTAGATACCCATAATTTGCTCGATCCTTATCAATCGGGTTTCCGTCCAGGGTACGGGACGGAAACGGCATTGCTCAAAATATGGGATGATGCTCTTGAGGCCGCAGACGAAGGAGAACCTTGTCTTCTAGTACTGTTGGACCTTAGCGCAGCTTTTGACACGGTGGACCACAAATTATTACTGACTCGGCTAGCTGAAGTAGCCAAAGTTACGGAATGTGACTTATCCTGATTCTCCTCCTTTTTGGAAAACCGATCACAAGTGGTGAAACTGGGACCGTTCACCTCCAAAAAACGCACGGTATCATGCGGAGTCCCTCAAGGATCCCCGCTGTCGCCAGTGCTGTTTAATATCTATCTCCGCCCTCTTTTTGAAATCATCAGCAGCCAGAAGCTGCTCTACCACTCTTATGCGGATGACACACAATTGTATTTTCGCATTTGCAACAAAAAGGATCATCATCTCAATCTAGAGACATGTCTCTCTTTGATTGAGAACTGGATGACACAGAGTTATCTTAAACTCAACGGTTCGAAAACAGAGCTTCTCCTGTTTCACGCCAATCTGAAGAATCAACTAGCAACAACCTGGATACCTCCGCCCATTCTGGGAAAAATTATCGCCCCTAGTACCAAAGTCAAAAGTCTCGGAGTCATCTTCGACACCCACATGACAATGGACGCACAAATAGGGTCAGTAGTCAGCGGATCGCACCATCTGCTACGCCTACTACGCAGACTTATTCCATTTATTCCTAAAGAAGACATAGCAGTCGTGGTGGGAACAATTGTTAACTCCAGACTGGACTATGCAAATGCCCTTTACCTCGGACTCCCAAAGTACCAAATCACACGCCTGCAGGTCGTTCAGAATACGGCCGCGCGACTTGTGACTGGGAAAAAAACATGGGAATCAATCTCCCCATCACTGAGAAGCCTTCACTGGCTGCCAGTGAAAGACCGAATCACTTTCAAAGCACTCTGTCTAACGCATAAATGTATTTGGGGAAATGCCCCCCGATACTTATGCGAAAAAATAAAAACCTACAACCCCAATCGCGTTCTGCGATCCTCCAACCAAAATTTACTCCACATCCCCAAAACCAGATACAAGTCCAAAGGAGAAAGAAGATTCGCTGTCCAAGGCCCGCGACTTTGGAACACTTTACCAACCTCCATTCGTTTGGAGGAGAACCATTTGGCCTTTAGGAGAAAGATCAAAACCCACCTCTTCTGAGCTCAAGGGAGAAGTGCTCAAACAAGCGCCCAGAGGCGATTCAGTTCGCATGTGTTGCGCTATATAAGTTTTTCACTCACTCAAGGTGAGTATTAGGGGGGGCTAGAGGGTCCATTGCACACATAAGGTTTTTTACCTTCAGGCATTGAGCCTTTAAAACCACTTTAACTAGAAACCAAAACTATTTCCTTCACTAATACAAGCACCCACTGAGAGTGCTGTATAAACTGTTAGTACCATCAACTACATACAGTATAAAGTGCTTTACACTTAAATCCCTGTATATAAATCTGCTCAATCTCAATACCCCAATTAGGAGTTGTTCTCAATCATGTGATCGCTCTCAGTTGTGATGTAGTCATGCCTTATTTTTTAAAGCAAGGGTTGAGACCAAACTCAGCCTTTTTTTCTGTCTGTGTCCCCGCTGGGCTGATTCACACTGTTTATCTGGGTAGTAACACTGAATCTAAAGGAAATCCAAAAATGTCAGTTGTCTCAGGAACGAAAATTGAAAACTTCCAATGGTCCAGTAGGATACATGTTTAGTGACAACTGTTTTAGGGCCCTTTCACACGGGGCAGATCAGAAATGATCCGCCCCGCGAACCTTCGCTTGCTCAGTGGGGATCACTCCGTTGATCCCCGATGAGCCGGCGGATAACAGGGTAGTCCCCGCACACTGTGCAGGGCCCGTCCTGTCTTTTCTCCGCTCTCCTCTATGGGGGGATCGGATGAACACAGACTGTCTGTCTGTGTTCACCCGATCCGCAGACGGATGGAAAAATAGGGTTTTCCTCCGTCTGCAGAATCGGAGGATTGCGGACCCGTTCATCCGCTGACATCCGCGATCTCATAGGGACCAATGTATGTCCCTTTTTCATCTGTACACGGATGGATGAAAAAGCGGACATACGGTCCGCATGTGTGAAAGGGGCCTAAGAGGATAATTCCTACTGTACCTATGATACAGTAAGTGAAACTAATTCTTCTTGGCACACAGATTGCAAAAAAAGTACCAATTTAAGCCCTTCCATGCAAAAACAAAAACATTTTAGTTTTAGCATAAATAGTGGTCTGTGATACAGTGGTCCAGTGATGCAATGTAGATAGCCAAATCCCTCACCAGCTGCACATTCCATCATTTTGGAGTCACTGGAATAATCCAAGATGTTTACTTTTTGGCTGCTGTTGTAACTTTGCTCTGAAGTTTGTTCTGTATTATATAATTCACAGCTGATTGTTTTCCAGTGAGACACTAAAGTAAGAGAAAACAACGACATAAGCTTTGCAATTCAGTGTTTTTGGGAAGCATATTTGAGGTTTTTAATTCCTCCAAGTCACACCACTGTGTCACATCTGTTTTGCAGGATTAAACAAACATAAACTCAAATAGCTTTTAAAAACTACAAAGTCTAATTTTATTGCAAAAGTCCCAACAGTGCCTAATATCTTCCTTCACACATTTACAGATCTGATTTTTTTTTTTTTAATGTGTGTGGTGTGCTGTGTACTTTTTATGTCTTCATTTTGTCAGTTGTGTTTGATTCCCTGAGGCTGCATTTTCTGTGCTTCAGTCCATTGGCTTCAGATTAATGCTGGAAATGTTCCTGCAAAGGCCAATGAGCATTTCTACTTTTACACTTGCACAAAGTAAAAGCACAACAATGAGAAAAGTGCCATATAAAGGCTGTGGTGGCACTTTCTAAAATTTCTTCTTTAAAAGGGAAAGTCATCTCTGGAACTTTAAATGTATTTTTGATAAGCACAGCGATCCCTTTTCCTTTGCAGATTTTGCATCCTGAGCTTTTGGAAGGTGAAGGTGGCATTTTTCTATAAATCTGCTTGGTGCCTTGACACATCAAGGAATGAAGATGGCTGTGTGTGTGCAGATAATATATGTCATCCATAACACAGTTTTACTATGCCCGTTGTTGGCATATTTCATATATGGATTTTAAAAACGATCTGGAGTTTGGCTGTTTGAAAGCAAATTTTAAAATGGTTTACTGTTGAAGTGCATTAAAGGTGTGTGATCCAGGTGAACATCTGCATATTGCTTTAGAACAAGGACCTGTCAGTGAGATTACAAAGTATCAGCAGTTAAATTGGAACTGAACTCAAAAATGAATATATAATATAACATATGTTATAAGGAACACATATAGTTAGGTCCATATATATTTGGACGCAGGCACAATTTTAGTTTTTTTCAGGTATTTACCAAAACATTTTTAAGCTATAGTTATATAATAGATATGGACTGAAAGTGCACACTCTCAGGTTTGAGGGTATGTACATCCAAATCGGAGAAAGGGTTTAGGAATTACAGCTCATAAGAATAGCCAAACCCCCCTCCCCTTTTTCAAGGGGCCAAAAAGTAATTGGACAATTGAGTCAAAACCTGTTTCATGGTCATTATTTCTTCATCAATTCAGCAGGTAAAAGATCTGAAGTTGATTCTAAGTGTGGTATTTGCATTCGGATTCTATTACCTATATACCTAAATCATGCGTTCAAAGGACCTGTCCATGAAAGTGAAACAGGTCATTGTAAGGCTTAAAAAGACGAAACAGATGCATCAGAGAGATAGCAGCAACATGTGGAGTGACTACATCAACAGTTTGGTACATTCTGAGGAAAGAAGAATGCACTGGTGAACTCAGAAGGATAAAAAGGCCTGGATGTCCATGGAAGACAACAGTGGTAGATGATTGCTGGATCATCTCTATAGTAAAGAAAAAACATTCAGAACATTCAGACAAGTGAAGGACACTCTCCAGGAGATGGCCGTATCATTGTCAAAGTCTACAATCAAGAGAAGACTTCACAAGAGCCAATTAAGAGGGTTCACTACAAGGTGCAAACCATTCATAAGCCTGAAGAATAGAAAAGCCAGATTTGCCAAAAACAGACCAGTTCTGGAAAAGCATTCTTTGGACAGATGAAACTAAGATTAATCTGTACCAGAATGACAGGAAGAAAAAAGTGTAGAGAGGGCTTGGAACAGTTCATGATCCAAAGCACACTACATCATCTGTAAAACATGGTGGAGGCAGCGAGTTGGATTGGAACCCTTGTAGTTGCTTTGGGGCCCTGGGCTATATCAAAGATTGTTTCCCTCTTTCTGGTCGGGGAGGGTCAGATTGGGGAGGGAGATGATGCAATTATAGTATGACAAAAGGAAAGGATAGAGAGGGAATAAAAAAAGTGGGTGGGCATAGGTAATAAAAACGGACCGGATTGTCATGTGCAGAGATGGTAGAGAGAGGTAAGTAGTGAGTAGAAACAGGAGATAGAGGGATAGAGGTGGAATAATTTTTGTCTCCTGCAAGGATCATTAACTACTCCCAGGCTGGCTTTTCACCCCTTCCTGGAACTCCCTGATGGCTCATTGACTAGGATATAGTTAAAGTGATTGTAATGGCTTAAGGTTTTTTTTCCTTAATGTATTCTCTGCATTATGGTAAAAATAAAACTTCCATGTTCAGCCCCTCTACCCCTAAATACTTACCTAAACTACCTAGATCCAGTGCTGTGCCCGAGAATAGTGGGGCTGTTCTCTCTCGTCACAGGACATGAAGGCAGTGGCGGGAGCCATTGGCTCCTGTTGCCGTCAATCAAATCATGTAATGAGGGACGGGGCTGAGCAACACTGTATGTGCCAATAGACGCACAAAGCTTGGCTCTGCATTAAGGTAAAAATAAACTTCCATGTTCAGCCCCTCTACCCCCAAATACTTACCTAAACTACTTAGATCCAGTGATGTGCCCGAGAATAGTGGGTCTGTTCTCTCTCCTCACAGGAAATGAAGGCAGTGGCGGGAGCCATTGGCTCCTGTTGCTGTCAATCAAATCCTGTGATGAGGGGTGGGGCTGAGCAACACTGTATGTGCCAATAGACGCACAAAGCTTGGCTTGGGACTGAGCCCTCATGAGTGCCCCCATAGCAAGTGGCTTGCTATGGGGGCACTTGCAGAAAAGGAGGAGCCTGGAATTAAGATCTCTGAGGTTTTCCAAAGGTGCCTATGGTTTCAAACAGGCTAAGCATTCTCACGTGTATGGGTCTGGTTTGGGGATAGTTTAGGAAATTAGGAATTTGTAAATAACTCAGAGAAAATTTAGTTATTTTGGGATTGTGACAACAGTGTGTTGTGGTTGAGAAAACCCCCTGCATGGAAAAAAGTGTCTGGCTAACATTTTAATACATGGCCAACATTCCGAACGGGAATTTTAGGAATTTTCCAAACATGCTCAGTGTAAAGTCTGGATTGAGGAGTATGGGACTTAAGAAACCAGTGGTAGAGAAGAGGAAACATGCTACAGATGTTGCAAAAGCTATGGAAAGTGGAAGCTATAAATAGGTGATCAGCTAGTGTTTTGGGCATGTTCCAGGGAGAAAGAGACAGGATGACCCCTAATGGAAGAGGAAATATTTTTCTAGGAGGCCAATGCCTCTTTCATTTTGAGGTTAATGAAAGGTGGGCAAGACTGATCAGTTGAGTGGTGTGTGTTACAGATAGGAAAATTAGTATGTTATTGATAAATTCAGTCAGTTCTTACTCACTTCTGCCCACCTGTAATCCCTTTGTACATGGGTTTGCTCATAGGCGTTGCAGAAATGGTTCAAGGATCATTACAAAAATAAATGGGGATGGAGGGCAGATTTGCCTGGTCCCATTGAAGTGTCAAAATATTGGCATACATGCTCTCCTGAAGCCCAATTGTTTTAAGGACTGTTTCCATGTAGTCTCAGGCCACTCTATTGAATGCCTTCTCATTATCTATAGAGAGAAAAAAAACGTTATGCTTGTTTTTGTTAGCCAGTGAAGTGAGTTCAGGGCTTTTAGGATGTTATCCCTTGCCTCCCTTCCTAGGAGAAATCCAGCTTGGTCTAGTAAGATAAGAGAAGGGATTAACAGGGTATACTGTTTGCCAGAATTTGGCGTACATTTTTTCAGAGTAAGATGGGTAGATAATTCATAACTTGGGTCAGGTCTTTGCCCCCCTTCTGCAGTACTATTATATGGACCTCCAGTAGTTGAGGTGAATGGGATTATGTATTGTAAAGGGAATTGAAAGCCAATGTGAATAGAGAGAATTTAATATGTCCCAGGAATCTCTGTTGGTTTTGTTTCATCTACTTCAAAGCCATGTCAATTTCCTCTCATACTGACCTGGGTCTCAGATTAGGGTAGTCTTCGATGACCTGGGATCGTGGTTGGGTTTGTGTATGCCTTTTGAGGTTTGAGTCAACCTCCAATTGCTTAGCAATGTCCTAAGTTTTTTTAAATGTGTTTGACCTTTCTGGTTATTGATTTGGTGTACAGCCATGTTGGTGCATTTGGCCTACACTGCCTTTGTTACAAGTTTCCCATTTGTATTCCTGTGCTCATAGAACATCTTCTGGGTAAGTTTGAACCACTGTTTTTTCTGTTTCCTCAGCACTTTCAAAAGATGGAAGTGTGAAAAAGAGTTCAGTTAAAGTAATGGTGGCTAGAGTCTGTTTGTGTCACTTCAAGAACCCAGGTTCGGTCAGTTGTACAGTGTTCCCATTATTTCTTAGACACCATTGCAATAAGCTCCCCTCTCATGATGCATTTGTGAGTTTCGCATTGAGCTATGGGGGTCACATTGGGGGCTTTATTGTTGGTGAAGTATTCATTTAAACATATTTGGAAGGTAAGCAAAGAGGAGTTGAATCTCCCCAGCACTAAAACTATTTTTAAACACCATTTCGGTAAGGCTAAAGTTAAGGTCATCAGATGGTGGTCTGATCCTGTTTAGTGCTTTTATTTCCTTTCCTTGCAATTGGAGAACAGCCAGTATGTATATTATGTACCTTACAACTGCACAAAGTATGTGAAGCAGCTCTTGAAAGTAGCTGTAAACTGTATTTTTGGCACTGCATGCCACCAGGATAAAATTTAAATGAAACAATCCAAATTAATTTGTTAAGTGCAGACTTTCAGCTTTAATATAAGGGGTTGAACATCAATATAAAGAAGTACAAATTTTAGCAACTGCAACCATTTTTTACACAGTCCCCCCATTTTCAGGGGCTCAAATGTAATTGGACAAATTAATAGAATCGTAAATAAAATGTTAATTTTTAATATTTTGTTGAGAATCCTTTACTGGCAATGACTGCCTGAAGTCTGGAACCCATTGACTGAGTTTCCTCTTTTCTGATGCTTTCCCAGGCTCTAACTGCAGCTGTCTTCAGTTTTTCTTTGTTTGTGGGTCTTTCTGCCTTTAGTTTTGCCTTCAGCAAGTAAAATGCATGCTCAATTGGGTTGAGATCAGGTGATTGACTCGGACATTGCAGAATATTCCACTTATTTTCCTTCCAAAGCTCTTAGGTTGCTTTTGCAGTGTTTTTTGGTAATCGCCATCCAATTAACTTTGCTGCATTTGGCTGAATCTGGGCTGACTGCAGAATTCATACAGCTGCTCATGACCCAGTGCCACTGGAAGCCATGCATGCCCATGCCATCACACAGCCTCCACCATGTTTTACAGATGACATTGTGTGCTTTGGATCATGAGCTGTTCCAAGCCTTCTCCACACTTTTTTCTTCCCGTCATTCTGGTGCAGATTAATCTTTGCTTTATCGGTCCAAATAATGCTTTTCCAGAATTGGTCTGGCTTTTTTAGATTTTTTTTTTTTTTGCAAAGTCACCTCCTGGATAGGATGTCTGGATGTTGTGAATGAATTTTTCATTACCATAGAGAGGATCCTGTGATCATCTGCCACTGTTGTCTTCTGTGAATGTCCAGGCCTTTTAATGTTGCTGAGCTCACCAGTGTATTCTTCTTTCCTCAGAATGTAACAAACTGTTGATTTGGCCACTCCTAATGTTGCTGCTATCTTACTCTGATGGATTGTTTCATGAAGGCTTACAATGGCCTTTTCCACTTGCATGGACAGCTCCTATGAACACATGAAGTAGGTTTACAGCAATAGATTTCAAATGCAAATACCACTCTTATGCCACATACACACGGTCAGAATTTCCGACAAGAAAAGTTTGATGTGAGCTTTTGGTCGGTAATTCCAACTGTGTGTAGGCTCCATCTGACTTTTTCTGTCGGAATTTCCGACATCAAACATTTGAGCGCTGGTTCTCAAATTTTCCGATGGGAAAAGTTCTTTTTGGAAATTCTGATCGTCTGTATGCAATTCTGACGCACAAAAAAACATGCATGCTCGGAATCAAGTCGACGCATGCTCAGAATCATTGAACTTAATTTTTCTCGGCTCGTTGTAGTGTTGTACGTCACCCCATTCTTGACGGTCGTAATTTTGTGTGACTGTGTGTATGCAACACAAGTTTGAGCCAAAATTTTTGTGGTTTTCTTGTTGGAATTTCTGATCGTGTGTACGCGGCATAGAGGTCAAATCCAGACCTTTTACCTGCTTAATTGATGAAGCGATAATAGAGGCGTAGCCCACACCTGGCTATAAAACAGCCTTTGATTCAATTGTCCAATTACTTTTGGTCTCTTGAAAAAGGGAGGATGGCTATTCTTAAAGTGGAGCTCCACCCATTTAAGAGTCAGCAGCTACAAAAAGTGTAGCTTCTGACTTTTAATAATCAGATATTCACCACACACGAGGCCCCCGCTCCTCTTCCCCTCCTCTCCGTGGTGCCAGCATTACTAGAACCTAGAATATGATATATATTTTCAGTTGTTTCACCCTTTTTTGTTATGTATAATTCCACATGTGTTAATTCATAATTTTGATGCCTTCAGTGTGAATCTACAATTTTCATAGTCATGAAAATAAAGAAAACTCTTTGAATGAGAAGGTGTGTCCAAACTTTTGGTCTGTACTGTACATGTCCGCTTAAACTAATAATTTACATTTTGTTCGCAAATTTATTGAAACTCATGGCTCAATATAGTCGGTTCTCGTTTTCATGATCCTAAACACTGTCAAAAGAATAATTGCTCAGTATTCTAGGTATATTCACATCAAGCCAGCTAGAAGACTAATATATGAATTTGGATAAAAGCCGGTAAAATATTCTGTCAATAGACATCAATAGGAGTTGATATAAAATTCTCTCTCTTAGCCAACAGTAGTCAAAAGTGGAGCCTCCCAAGGGAGAAGACTTCAATGAACTGCATTTTATTGCCGAGCCTAAGAAGGTTGTTCTAAGGAATAACTGTAAATTATAAATAATAGCGAGACCTAGCTTGAAAATGGTGTCAGTATCTCTTTTCTGAATTCAAATATATCACTGTCGAATGATCGGCAAAGTGTTTAGCTTCTGGATTCTTTCACAGACTTAAATAATAATTTGAGAGCAATCTACTGGATACCTATAAAGGTCCATAAAGCAAATTTATGGGATTCCATAATCATGTGACAAGTAGGAAATAATATTACATTCACCAAAGAAAAATTAATCTATGTCATGTGAAGTCTGGAAGTGACAGCTTTGCATGTAAGTGATGATCAGTGAGGTCAGCAGAAAGTAAGCCAGGCTCCTAATGCACAGCTATTACAGAAGCAGTGATGTCACCATGACTAATGACCCGCTGCACCATCCTGTTAATGTACATTATAGTGCTTGCAGAGATAGAGGCCAGTCAAGAGGCAGAAGCTGTAGTAATTACTTGCATTTGTGTAAGTCATTTTAATAAGTGCTAGTTCAGTTATATTGGAGATCATTTTACAGTGAAACACAGGTTAAATAGCTAATGATTCTGGACTATGTGTAGCCAATCCCTCCCTGAATGGTTATTATTCCACCAATGATCAGAAGGGCAACTCTGACTGGAGAAAGCAATGCCCTTTTCCTCTACCAAGATGGCTACTTCCACACAAACTCACAGTGCAGAACAAGGCATAGTAATTCAGTAAAGGGG
Organism: Rana temporaria; assembly: GCF_905171775.1. Taxonomy (NCBI): domain Eukaryota; kingdom Metazoa; phylum Chordata; class Amphibia; order Anura; family Ranidae; genus Rana; species Rana temporaria. Next base: position 171,602,535 of record NC_053494.1, on the reverse strand, counting down.
AAAAATAGCACCTTGCTTTATCTCTGTTCACCCTTTTGGGCCCACCACAGTTAAGATTCTCTGTGGTTGTAAAACCTTGCATATACCCACTGAAGTGATTAGCCCCAGGTGATACACAGAGATAAAACAAATGTAAGTTGTGCCTGTTTATCTGCGGCCCGATCTTCTCTACAGCATTCTAAACCACACAGATCAAATGCTTTACTTTTCAGAAGGGCAGAGGATGGGGATCTGATATCACCCATTGCACAGCATAGAGAGGGGAGCAGGTGTGGGTGAACAAAAAGTACTAAAAATGTTTTATAAAGTTGAAGTAAGTAGCCCAAGCCAAGGGGCTGCATGCAGCTATCAATGTGAAGGTTTGGACATTAAATTGGAAAGTGAAAGTTGCCAAGGACTGTGGATCACGTAGACATGGCACAGAAATTAAAGACACCAGGAGGGGTAAAGAATTGGCAAAATAGCAGAGAAAAGAGTGGGATCAGAGAAAGAGAACACGACACCCACATCGCCCAGTACATGGAATGTAAAGGAGGGTAAAAAAAGGCTAGGCAAATTTAGGAACGGAGTACATAACTCAGCCAGGGCTCCCAAACCTTAAGAAGTTTTGGTTGTGAGTCAGTAAAGATGATGAAGAGCTTAAACAAAAAAGGAATTCATGTGTGTTTTAACTTACAGCGGTTCAACTGTGCTTTTCTTCCAAGCTTTGACTTTAAGAGAAGTATGGGATTTTTTTTTTCATCCCATAATCATAATTATCTAGGTGGATGCAGCATCAGTTTGATGCTTCAACTGTTCCCCGCCGCCTCTTCACTGAGAACCGAGCCACCAAACACTGCCAATGGCCCGGTTCTCTCTCCTGCTCTGCTCCTCCATGCTCACTGGAGCACTGAGTTGTGGAAGGGCAGGGAGCGGCCGTCTCAGCCTCTCAGCAGCTCACTGAGAGACTAAAATGCCTATCAGTCCAGGCACCTGGCGGATCCAGACTTCCAAAGTCGGGATGACGCGGTGCCTAGACTGATTTGGTGATGTCAGCAGAGAGCGGACATCAGACCGCTCTCTGCTGAAAATGAGTCTCAGGAGTGCAAAACAAATTGCACTCCTGTGACCCATAGGAGAAGCCCTGCCGAATGCTCAGGCAGGACTTTTCCTTAAACTTGTTTGGCTGCTATAAAAGAGAAAGTAGCAAGTTAATGTTGGAGAGACCTGAAACTGAATTGTGTAAGAGTGGGATCCCCAGGTTCTTTGGAATAATAGCATGAAACAAGGTTTGAAGGAGATCAAAAAAATATGGACCAAAGTTTTTACAACCAGCTTTCAATTGCAGAAAAAAACCCAGGATAATACAGTTTACCAAATAAAGTTTTGTATCATCACCATTACATGATCTAAACTGTCAGTGGTGGAATGCTTGATCCTTTTGCTTATTTTTTCATTTGAATACCGATTGAAGTGTTTGACATTGCACAAGAACTTTCTTGTGTGCTGCATGATATTTCCATCTGATTCTTGTTTTAAAGCTGAGCTTCAGAGCAACAGCTTAGTACATTATTGAAACAATTATATGAGTAATTTTACCTGCCAAAGGATTTGATATCTATCTGTTCAAACCTAAGTTTTATATAGCCCTTCCAGACACAGTTAGCATGGTGCCCTGACTTTTTTCCACTGCAGTTATGCAATTCCGATATGCCACTTCCCTGCTTCTGGCCTGTGACTGGACATCCACAACACAGCAGCATAACTGTTAAGCTCACCCCTATACTCATTATTTTCTCTCCCCTGTCAGTAATGTTTGTCATCACATGTGCATAGTAGCAAACCCGATTGCCCCCTAGGTGCTGCATATCTCTTCCCAGAGAGCACCACTGTGCAGGGAATGTAAAAAACCCATACCAACTCAAAATCAGACACTTTACATACATTGAATGTTTTTCTTTTCCTTTACTTGAGTTGTAACAGAACTGAATTAATCAAATTAAATATCAATTTCAATAATACTGGGGTTCTTTAACAAAATATTACAGTGGCTCGATTTCAGTGTTAATTTATTTGTTTGAAGTGAACCCTTCCAGTTGAAATGGTAGCCTGTGGCTTCAGAGCAGGTATGTTGAGTTCGGCACATACTGTACTCATTTATTCTGTACCAGGGGGCCTGAAAAGCTTTGCAAGGAACTCAGTGAAAGCTGTTTATTAGATGTATGGGCTAATTGCTAACTGGTAATGTTTTGCAAGCATATTTCAAATGACTTTGTTTTTAGCTTGGAAATGGGTCGATCCTTTCAACAAAGTCCATTTGTCTTTCCATTTTGATAGTGATAATGGTTCTTGAGCGGTGACTAAGTACATTTGGCTGTTAGATTTAGATTTCCCAGTGCTAGACTTTCATGCCCCGGTGCACTAAAATATGAGCTTGTTTCTACATCTTTGTCGGGGAAGAGAAGAGTAATGGGCCTATATTACATATCTGCCTGTTATGTGGTTTTCATCTAGATTGAACTGTTCGCCGAAAACAGAAAATGCCATTGCAATTAATTGCGCACCCAAGCTTAGCCTTAATTCAGCTTCGAATAGAAAATGGCATTTAAAACCACAAATAAAGTTTTATTAGAGAAGGAAATGAGAAACTAACTTCATGATTAAAAATAAGAGAGAAGTGGATGGGGCACATGGAATCCAGCCCTGGGTGAGAGAACTTAATATATACATATACATATTTTCAATTTTTTTTTAATCAAAAAAGGCTTACATAGTATTGCATAAATCAGTATTTTACATTTTAAAAAAGCGAGATAATAAAACAGAGGTTAACACTGCTAAAAAGTATTACTGCTATGGCAAGCAAAAAAAGTATTATGGTTAATTTACCTTAAGGTGGCAACTTATTTTAAAGAAAGTTGTGCGTCAGCTAAACACACTTATGTTTCAGTTGATCATATTTGCAGTGTTCAGTAAATTCCTTGCTGGGGTGGTGGATACTGTTCTGAAGGTGTGGTGGCTGGCTAGTTTATGGGCTGAAAATACCATCAGCCTCTATCTGGTTTTTATTGGTGGGGGAGATTTCCCCCCACACCTTTTTTTGTAAAGGGAATGCTCCCAAAACAGGGACACTTAAAAGATTTTTTTTTTGTAGAGCAGAGAAGCATTGGAACTTGTTTTTATTGCTGTCCATGTTTCCCTTTCCTGCTGCCAAACGCTGTCCGGGTTTTTAAAGGGATGGGAAGTGAGGAAATAAATGGTAATTTATTTATAAATGATATTTTGCATCACGGGAATGTCTGTAATATTTTGCAACACGGGAACGCCCGTGACCGCCGGGTCCAGAGGACCAGGCGCATCACGGATCGTGGTAAATTGTCGCTAATAGCGGTTGTTTACCACGTGATCGCTCTGTCCAATGACGGAGCGATCACATGTAAAGAAACCGGCGTCATTTGATGACGCCGGTTCCTCCCTCCTCTCTCTGTACCGATCGGTACAGTGTGAGAGGAGAGAGGGTGTCAGCAGCGCTGTGGGCTGGATCTGTGACTATTGCAGTCACAGATCCAGCCATCCCTGCTCAGCCATCCCTGCAATACCCTGCGCAATACTCTGCAATGCCCCTGCGCAATACTCTGCAATACCCCCTGCGCAATACTCTGCAATACCCCCTGTGCAGTACTCTGCAATACCCCCTGCGCAGTACTCTGCAATACCCCCTGCGTATTACTCTGCAATACCCCCTGCGCAATACTCTGCAATACCCCCGCACAATACTCTGCAATACCCCCGCACAATACTCTGCAATACCCCCGCACAATACTCTGCAATACCCCTGCACAATACCCATACTCTGCAATACCCCCTGCGCAGTACTCTGCAATACCCAAAATGAAAATTGGTCTGATTATTAAGGGGGTTTAAGTGCCCAGTGGTCAAGTGGTTAAAAACGATCATGTGTGGGCTTCAGAGCATTTTTCGGGTTCTGAAAAACGACCAATTTTTTTTTCGAACATGCCCCATTTTTTCACAACGTTTTTAACGTTGTCGTTTTTCGGGTTGTAAAAAATGGTCGTGTGTGGGCTTTAACAACGTGAAAAAACCCGCGCATGCTCAGAAGAAAGTTATGAGACGGGAGCGCTCGTTCTGGTAAAACTACCGTTCGTAATGGAGTAAGCATATTCATCACGCTGTAACAGACAAAAAAACGCGAATCGTCTTTTACTAACACAAAATCAGCTAAAGCAGCCCAAAGGCGAATGGAACTTCCCCTTTATAGTGCCGTCGTACGTGTTGTAGGTCACCGCGCTTTGCTAGAGCGTTTTTTTTTCACGATCGTGTGTAGGCAAGGCCGTTTTAATGATCAAGTTGGAAAAAACTTTGTTTTTTCTAGAGCCTGAAAAACTTTGTTTTTTACAACCCAAAAAATGATTGTGTTGAAAAAGTTGAAAAACTCACTGCAAAGCTACTGGCGTTTTTATAACGTTATTTTAACGTCCAGTGTGCATGAGGCCTTAAAGCTATTAATGCAAATCTTCTATAACCCAAAGTAAATATTGAACGTTTCCAAAAGTATTACTTATCTAGGTGTCTGGCATTTATTCACACTTACCTTAAAGGGGTTGTAAAAGTGCATTTTTTTTTCCTAAATAGCTTCCTTTACCTTAGTGCAGCCCTCCTTCACTTACCTCATCCTTCAATTTTGCTTTTAAATGTCCTAATTTCTTCTGAGAAATCCTCACTTCCTGTTCTTCTGTCTGTAACTCCACACAGTAATGCAAGGCTTTCTCCCTGGTGTGGAGTGTCGTGCTCGCCCCCTCCTTTGGACTACAGGAGAGTCAGGATGCTCTCTACATTGCAGATAGAGAAAGGAGCTGTGTGTTAATGGGCATCCTGACTCCCCTGTAGTCCGAGAGGTGGCGAGCACGATACTTCACACCAGGGAGAAAGCCTTGCATTACTGTGTGGAGTTACAGACAGAAGAACGGGAAGTGAGGATTTCTCAGAAGAAATAAGGACATTTAAAAGCAAATTTGAAGGATGAGGTAAGTGAAGGAGGACTGCACTAAGGTAAAGGGAGCTATTTAGGGAAAAAAAATGCTACCTTTACAACCCCTTTAACGTACCACCTTTGAAATGTTTTACAAGAGGCCATTTAAGGTGTAATGTTCACAGAACAATGTACATAGAACGGTATAATGATCATATCCTACAGTCAGGCCATGATACATATAGCGTACGTGGCTTACAATCAATACTGACGAAAGCACATTACATCTATGTCCATGGATTGTCTTTTGAGGTGGATTTGCTCTGTTTTTTGTAATGTACCTTTATTGTGGTAAAATCATGTTCATTGGGTAACTGTAAAGTAATGTAAAATGTGTAGAATCAGCGCCAATATACAAAATATAAAAATAATGTCTAAGCTGCTCCTCTGGATTAGGTGTAATCCATATATTGTAAAAAGTGATTGTGGAGGGAGATAACTATAGTGATATATACTATAGATAACCTAATTAATTAATTGTTACCAATAAAAATACCAGTATACAAAACAAATACACACAGATGATGATGATACATAAACTGGTGATGCAATATTAACAGTGATCACTAGAAAAATTAAGTCCCAATATTAGTGTGGAATCCAATGATGAATCTGTATATCTTGCTTAAGGTGATGTTAGTGATCCTCCACCATACATTCAAAAACTCTGTCTTCACCCAAAAGTGCTCAGATATAAGATGCGCTTACCACAGATATTGCTTGCCGACCAGCCGGTCGGCTCTGCTGGGTGAGATCATGTAGGTATACGTCATCTCGCCGTTCAGCCAATAGGGGTGGGTGCGCGCGCTCCCGCTCCTGTCAGGGGGAGAATTGCCTGATTGTCTGTTCATACAATGTATGAAGAGCGATCAGTCATTTCCCCAAGTCAGTCCCCCCCCCTTCAGTTAGAACACCTAGGGAACATAATTAACCCCTTCCTCGCCCCCTAGTGTTAACCCCTTCCCTGCCAGTGGCTTTTTTATAGTAATCAATGTATTTTATAGCACTGATCACTAAAAAAAAAGCCAATGGTCCCAAAAATGTGTTAAGTGTCAGAAAGTGTCCGCCATTATGTCGCAGTACCGATAAAAATCGATAATCGCCGCCATTACTAGTAGAAAAAAATATTTAATAAAAATGCCATAAAACTATCCCCTATTTAGTAAACGCTATAACTTTTGCGCAAACCAATCAAACGCTTATTGCCATTTTTTTAACGAAAAATCGTTTTTTTTATATATATTATTGGGGGATATTTATTATAGCAAAAATTAAAAAATATTTTTTTTTTTTTCAAAATTGTAGCTCTATTTTTGTTTATAGCGCAAAAACTAAAAACCGCAGAGGTGATCAAATACCACCAAAAGAAAGCTCTATGTGTGGGGAAAAAAGGACGCTAATTTTGTTTGGGAGCCACGTCGCATGACCGCGCAATTGTCAGTTAAAGCGCTGCAGTGTCAAATTGCAAAAAGTGGCCCGGTCATTGACCAGCAATATGGTCCGGGGCTTAAGTGGTTAAGCAAGATATACAGATTCATCATTGGATTCCACACTAATATTGGGACATAATTTTTCTAGTGATCGCTGTTAATATTGCATCACCAGTTTATGTATTATCATCACCTGTGTGTATTTGTTTTGTATACTGGTATTTTTATTGGTAATAATTAATTAGGTTATCTATAGTATATATCACTATAGTTAGCGGCCTCCACAATCACTTTTTACAAACTGTAAAGTAATGTATACGTTATCATTACTGTATACCTGCAGTGGAACAAGGAGAGAGGCTGTCGTCATGCTGTAGTTTGAGAAATAGGTCCCTGTGTACTACAACTGCAAAATCTCCTTCTGCATCATTTGTTTCCTAGTTAGATACAGCTACATTTTCCCTGGTTATTATGTATGCATCTTTCTTGTGCCTTTTTGGAAAATCTGATCTGCAGGCCAATGAGTTACTGGTGGAAATAGTTTCTATCTATGGTTCTGTGATTGTATTTTTATGCAGCCAGAGTAAGAATTGCTTTCTATATGTCTAGATCTCATTTCATTATGATTCAGTACATTTCAGTAGGATGTAGCAGGCCAGTGGAGGAATTTGTCACAGTCCTCCGATAATAGCCGAGGGCAGAGGCATTCATAAGAGCCATCTGTCAGGGATTGTATTGTGGAAAAAGGTGATAGTACTGACCAGAACAGAACTTTAATAAGGAAATCCATAAGAATGGCTGTGATAATAAAGGCTGACTGTTTCTACAAAGAAAACTGGGTGCAGACTGTAGTTCCCTTTATTAACTGGTTAGAATTCAATTGATCGTAGCCACTTATCACATTGTTGTGGTGTATTAATGCTAGAGCTGTACGATTAATCGTTAAAAAATTACGATCTCTGTTAAACCCCCTTCATGATCTTAATCCGGCATTTCCACGATTCATGTAACAAGTGCAGAGCCGTCAGAAAAAAAAAGGCAACAGGCACAGTTTATAATAATAATAATAATAAACATTTATCATTTATCATTTGGTTCTTTTAGAATAGATCAAAGGGGTATACTTCGGTCCTCAAATGAGGGCAGGTTGGCCACTTAAAGAGGAACTGCAGTCTGCTCACTTAATTTGTAATAAAAACATCTTTGCCATTCTTAAGCTTCCCTCCAACCACTTTGTATATTATTTTATATATACTGTGATTCTGTACTTGCCAAATATGCTGCAGAAATCTCCCTCCACTAAGTCTGGCTGCATCAATTATAACTGTGGGCAGCTGAAGCCGCTACCTGTTCACTTCCTGGATTTAAACAGACACACAAACGCATACAGACACATACAGTATCTCACAAAAGTGAGTACACACCTCACATTTTTGTAGATATTTTATTATATCTTATACTGTAGACAGACACACCCACACCTCTGCTTGCCTGCATGTTTCTCCTCTGGGTGAATACAGATTATTTTTTGCAGTCTCCTCCGTCATCCAGCTCCCTCCAACTCTGCAGCTCTCATTGGCCCTCCTATGATTCACCCCCCCCCGCTGGCAAGCTCTTACACGAGTGAGAGAGAGCTGTGCACTATGTCATTAGCCTAGGCTAATTACCAGACAAGAAAGAGAAAGTGGTCTGTATAAGGTATTTACTGGCAGAAAAATACATTCAATTCAGGAAGCATGCATGAAAGAAAATTGTTGGTTCCAGGCTGGGTGTCTTTTTTTTAAGAAAATCTGCAGCTCCCAGGGTCTGCAAAGTGAAGATCTTAATGGAATGTTGACAAGCAATAGTAAGGCCTAGATCAGCCCCTGCTGCTGTCTCTCACCTTGGGACTTGCTACAACATGACATAGCATCTAAGGTGTGCTGATCACACGGGGTACGAAGGATCCCGCCCTAAAAAGCTGACCAGAGACCTCCGGTATAGCTCAGCATCCACCAAAAAAAAGGGGGGAGGGGGAGGAGGCAGGAGTGAATTTATAATGAAACCAGGATGCTTAATAGAAGGTACATATCTAGAAAAGTGGTTCCACAGTGGAAAAGAAAGAGATATATAATGACTTACAACTGTTTAGGCTGTGATCACCCAATAGGGTGGAAAACACACCACCTTCCAAGTGAATGGGTGGAGAGTCCTTGCAGGATTGAGGTAGTCGCTCTCCATGCCTTGGGGGTTTGCATCCTGGGTGCTCAGTGGGGTTTTCAGGCAGGTGTAAGGAATTGAGTAAAGGAGTTTGTGATAAAACCCATTGATTGTCTGATTGACAGAGGTGCCCAGAATATGGTGTCAAAGAAAAGGTGGGAGTCACCTCTTTTATATACCGTAAATGTAAAATTTATTTCACCCAATAAAATACAATTTGTGGCTTAAATTGGAAAATTCCTCAGTTCAAGATGATAACAGTAAAATGTAATATGGCAAGGTAATGTCACCTGGTGAGGGTGGTTCTCGGGAAGCCTTTGGAAGAACAATGTGACAATGTCGCAGTCCAATCACTGCAGCATCTCAACCTAGGCAAAGTGAGTGGACCAGAGCTCAATAACTTCTGGTGCAGCCCAGCATAGAAACCAATCAAATTCCAGGTTTTACTGCCAAAGCTTAAGTGAACAAGCTGAAGTTAGAAAAAACTGATGGTGGTGGAGCAAAGGGATTCCCAGGGAGAAGCAATAGGGAGGGTTAGCCACGGTATATTATATTGAAAAATAGCTTTATTAAGTTACAAGTATAAAATACAAGTATAAAATAGATCCACTCGCAGTGTTGCTGTATGTTGAGAAATGGTGAAGAACATATTTTATGTAAAATGGTAAAATTACTAATATAGCTACTTGGGATTCACCTTTCAAGTACATAGCGACATTCGTTTTCCAATTGCTTAGTTTGCTGCCTGACAACAATCGATGAACGCATCCTGGTGCAGCATCGGAGTTGGGAGTTTTCATTAGACTCTACTATGGATTGTTCCGTTTCATGAGCACCAAGCATAGAGAGAACACTGCTGATACTTGAACTGGCTGAGCACCATCATTACCATAAGGGTGGCAGAGTGACTGTGGGAAACGGAAGAGCGCAAGCAAGACAGATTAGTGTTTAACTTTGTAGTGAAACATAAATGCTTCATTTTGGAGAGCGGAAAAGTGCACAGCTCATTGGGAATTACAGTCGTCATAAGAAACGCACGCAGGTGTTCCGAAACGGCGAGATAAATGAGCCACTCATCACCTGAACAATGCTGAAGATGAATGGCAAGACAGCAGCTATTTTTCTTCAGTTTCTTCTAAACAAATTGCCTTATGCATTGGCAATTAAGTCAAAAGCAAAATGTGGCAAGAAGCAGTTGAGCTAGATTTATTAATTCTGAGAATCCAACACAATAAATTAGCGATCATATTTGTTTCATGCACAAACTGCACACAGCTATTTGTGAATCATCCATGCAGACTTGCTCTCATCTGTCACTTTTACTCATATCTGTTATTTGTTGTAGTTATGCGTTTGTGGTTTACCAAGTTTAATGACACTTAATCTGTAAGTTACCGTTTTAGTAAACTGGCTTATGCTTCCCCATGTAAATGTGCTGTAACCCGTAACATATCACTCTAAGGAACAAGTAAATCAAGTCATAATCTGCTAATGCTTTTGAGCAAAATCAAAAGCCAATGTACTAAAGTTAAAATGACCACTTGGTTGATAGTTTTATTTCACAATTTTTTTTTAGGGTTTCTGAATTATTAAACAATTGATGAAAACATACAATTATAAGCATACAATTTCACAGGATCGAGACAAAATAAATGAAGTGTAAAGTATGTAATATAAGAGACAAATAATAAATTAGATGTCATTACAGCTGTCCATGACTATTGGTGCTTAGCAGGGTAGTCCAAGGTGGAAAGCTTACGCTCATGCAGGAATTCCTCTTGCATGGAGAATGCATGGGACAAGTGTGTGTAGATTGTAGGAAAGGAAGGGAGTGGGTGAGAGAGGAGGATAAAAAGGAAAGATGTAGGGAAAGAAGGGGGATGGTAAGGAGAGGGGAGGTATGAGCAATCGGATATTACCTGGAGTTTGCCAGAACCAGCTCTTGAGAGAGTCTATTTCACATTTTCACAGCTCTTACTGTAAAGAAGCTCTTCTGTATTTGGAGATTAAATCTCTTTTCCTCAATACGTAAAGTGTGCCCCCCCCCTGTACCCTTGATGCCCTTAACTATACACCAAGTTCACTATATGGACCACTAATGTACTTATACATGCTGGGGAGCAACATGATTCACTGGCGCAGCCACGCCTCTTTGTCATCTTGCACACAGACCCAAAGCGTGACTGAACGGATGATAGAGCAGGACACAACATTCAGATGCCTTATTCAACACTTTTAACATATGATTGAACATATTACCTATATACTATACTTAGAAGGCGCTGCTTTCTTCTTTTTGGGGTCATAGAGTCAGTTCTCCTCTTTTCTGCTGGCAGCCTCTGTGTAGGCATAGGATTGGCCTTTTTTGTGGACTGTTTCTTTTTGATCAACAAGGATTAATCTTTTTTGAAGGACTGTTTGCAGTTACCTGAGCTTTTTTTTTTACCAACACTGGTTCTCCATCCCCTTGCTCAGTGTGCCACTTTTTCCATTGGTTTCTACCAGAACATCCAGATCCTTCTCCACCATTGATTCCCCCAGTTGTACTTCCCCTGGTATAGGTACACATGGGTAGGTCGATCCTCCAAAATCACCAGCACTAAGGATGAGCTCCTGCGTGTTCGCAAAGCCCTTGTTTAGAGTCAACCAGGAAGTTGGCACTGCTCTGCGGTAATCACAGGCAATGAGACATTTCCTGATCTCTGCAGCCTGCTCATCAGGACAATGTCTCACTGCCTGTTATTAGCACAGTGCAGTGCTGACTTCCTGGCGAGCTCTGCATGTGGGCTTTACGAACACGCCTGAGCTCATCCTTAACAAGCACACTCTACATTTACAAAAATATGTCACTTCACATGTGTTTGCAAATGTATAGATACACTATTTTTAAAGTGTACCTAAACACAAAAACAAAATTGAAATACATTGCGGCTTACCAGTCCCTAAATGTGGTGGCTGAATGTCTTTTTCTTTTTCTGTCTTTTTTTCCTTTATTTTCACCCGGTGATCCTGCAGATAACACAATTCCTGTCCCTTAATGTCTACACTTATTTCTACACTGTATTAATAGAGGGAGTCACAGAGGCTACACCTCAAAAGTGTATTTGTTCATCTCTATTACATGGTAGATTGATGTGACTACAAGAAAGATAAGAATACTTTTAACCCACTGACAGTGATGATATTGCAAGATCAACAGGTTTTATGTACCTGCTTAAAATGTTATAAGTCTAAAAAATGAAATGTAATGTAGAGACTACTGTACATTAAACGACTGGCAAGCTGCTATATATTACATTACTTAAAGTGGATGTAAACCCCATTTTTTTTTCTTTTTGATGTCACAATGTAGAGAATAATATTTCCTATCATCTGTGCCCAGTCTTGCCACACAGAGTCAATCCAGTGCTGAGCAATCCTCGTTTTATTGTTCAGTGGAATAAAACTGACTTTCCTATAAAAAGCAAAGTCCGTTCCGCCCCCATGCTTTGAGTGACAGGTTATTTACATATCTCATGCACTAGCCTGCAGAACATGCACAGTTTTTGTAAACAGTGCACAATTCAAATCACCCTCCCCTCCCCTCTCCCTCCTAGCTATCACAGAATTTTCTCCTGTGTTTTGATTAAATGTTTTGAAAACACGAGGTGAGACAGAGTTCAATGTCATGATGAAATGCTGCAGTGAACAGCCATCAGAATATACATAGACAAGTTATCAGGGGAGATGTATTTAGTCCAAGCTTGAGTGATCTTCTTATTATTGTTATATTGAAGTGTGTGTGTCTGAGGTCACCTGATCACAGATGCAAAATTCCTATATTACCTGTGCGACATCGCAAGTGATTCGCGCAGCACTGCTGTTCAGATCACATGCAATATCTGTGCGATTCGATTTCAGCCATACAAACTGTATGGCTGAAATTGCATCTCATTTGGACCAAACACGCACAGGGCGCTTTTTTTAGTCCACAACAGAATCGCATGGGTGTTTCGCATTGCTTTCCTATATAAAACATGGTCAGCGCAGCCTGCGTTGCCTAAGCGACTTCCTAGTTCTCTGAGCTCCTGTTTGCCAAGTGGCTTATGTATTAAATGTCCTACTTCCTGTGCATCGACCTGACCTAATTTTCCATTTGTGCTTGTCTGCCTGACCACAGCTTGTTTCCCGGATCCTCTCCTGTCTCCTGCCATCTATCTATCGATCGATCGCCTTGTGTACAACCAGCTTGTTGGGTTTTTCCCAAACGATCAGTGCCACCAGCTATAGCCGACAACACTGATCATTGTGTTCTGACAGAGGGGAAGACTCCCTGCTGTCAGAATACAATACCACAGCAGGAGGGATTCCCCCATCCACACATTTAATGTCGAGGCATTTTCTAAACAATACATAATGTATGGGCTGCCTAAGAAGAGCATCTTGGCAGAATGGCCTAATTTGTTTGCTTTAAGCAGGAGGACACATTTGCAGGGTCATTTCTATCTGTATAGTGCCCTGGTAATTAGGTTGCTAGGAAAGCAGAGAATAATCTGATATATTTTATACAGGGAGAATACAGGCTGAAAGGCTTCAGAGGGACTGCCACCTGCAACTGTTAAATTTATACAATGCTTTGCCATGCATGTAACATTAAAACCGAACATATATCTGGTGTTAGATCTGCTGTAACTAAACGTTTGCATCCAAACTTTGAATCTCTTCACACCATTTCCAAGAAGTAATGCAGGCACTTTGTATATGATTCTGATCTATGCAACTATCCTCTTTACAAGATGAAACAAAAATTGAAATTATTAGGAGCTTATTCCAATAAAAGTCAGGGGAACAATTTAAAAAGGAATCGTTGGGTTTCGGGGGCCTAAGAACACCCCCACCCCTCCCATCAGGGCTTGATTGAGAACAATGTGAATAGAGTAGAATGAAACTGGATCTATAGTGTTATTTTTTTCCTGTGTGATTGCAAGCATTTGTTAGCACCTGGTTTTGTAAAATAAAACACTTAAGGTTCAGTTCACTTCCAATTTTTTCAAATTGTTGTCAATCAAACCCTGATGAAGGAGGTGTTCTTGAACCCCCAAAATGCATTGGATACTTTTTGGATTTTCCCCCCGACTTTAAATTAAATGAAGTTATATCTGGGCCTCTTATCAGTTGTGTAGCAATTTCTAGGTTTGTTACTTTACAAGGAGACTTGTAAATATTTGGATGGAACTTGGAGCTTTTCAGACTATAACTATTAATACAGTATACATTTAAAATAGTTATTCTTGATGTATTTTTTTACTTTTACTTTACTTTTTTAACAAAAGTTTACCCTATCATAGGTGTTCCAAATGTTTAAACCTTAAAATGTTAGTTGTGTAAAGCAGCTTGCTATTAGCACTTGTGCACATGGAGTTTAGCATCTGAAAACAGATAAAGACTTTCATTATGAGTCTAATAGCCAGGACATGCTGGGTGCCTAACGTACAGTAGTTAAAGAAGTGTGTATCAGGATATGTTGTATAATTTTCCTATTTAGCGGCCATGCCATGTTTGGCCCAGTATTATGTATCCGTAAAGAATATAATAAATTGTTTTTGTCAAGTTGTACTAGAAGTTTAGCTATTTGTTTTCTGATCATGCATGGATTTGAGAACATTCTCACGATTTTCGGTAAATTCTCCCTAAAGTCTAGACTGAACCCAATCTAATTTCCACCCCCATTTCCCGACTTTCTGCTCTATTCTTTAGACACCATTTAGCTGCTAATTTGCATGTCTTCCTGCCATGGTGCCATCTAGCCAAAGTTTCTGCCCATTTACAGGGCATATCATGTATTTGATTCCTTCAAGTGCAGCCCCATTTTGATGTGCCCTGCCTTTAGTCTCACCGTTTATTATTCAGCACCCTTAGATTTTGCACTCTCCAGTTTTAGTAATTTAACCCCAATGTGTCTTAGCCAAAACATCCTTAGGATGGTTTGGTCTATCTGTAGGGGGTCCTGGAATACTGGAAGGGTAAAGGAGGGGCCTTTATACTCACCATCTCATATGGATTCTTCTACACCCTTTGGTAATATGGCAGGTACTCATATTTTTATTTTTTGTCATTAAAATGTTTTATTAAGTACTTACATCATCCAGTTTAAAAAAAGAATGACACATGGCTTAGTACAGTAGTCATCAGCAATGGTTAGCATCATCGTAGCCTCACTAGACTAAAACACAACTAACCAATAAGAATAGCAATCAATGAAGGCTCAGAATCAATATCAGCACGTCATGTCCCAGCTTTGAGGCTACTGCACAACATATATTATAATACCTGAAAACAGAGCCATGCCGTCATACCAATTTTTAATAAATATTATGAAAAACAGGAACTAGGAAAGAGTAGGGTCCTAATATTTAATTCTGCCCGCATGCAGCGGGACAAGTATGTCCACTCTTGCTGCTTTATATACTGTATAAACAGTTGGGTTTGATTTACTAAAGGCAAATAGACTTTTCACTTTACAAGGGAATTTTCTCCAGAGCTTAGTAAATGTGGTGACGCTCAGCAGACTTCCATCATCCAATCATGTGCGAGCAGAAATGCAATTTTTTTCCTAGCACCTAATTTAGTATTCTTTGCAAAGTGAAATTTTACCACATTAACTAAGCCCCTGGAAAAATTCCCTTGCTTAGTGAACACCCTATTTGCCTTTAGAAAATCAAAACGGGTGTCTTCAAAGCTGTCTAAAACAGATGTATTTTGTACTATGCTTTCAAATCAATTTCATTCAATAAGTTAAATTCTTTAAAGAGGGTTCTTAGCTTGCAAGGGAAGTATTACATCGAGAACAATATATTTTTTTTAAAACGTATACAAATTTGTAGCTCTAAAGTAGTATTGTGCAGTAAAATTATCTTAATTAGAATGGCCTACTCTGCTCTTTCCGAGAAGAGCATTTTGACCGAGTGCACCTCGGTGCTTCTCCAGTGAAATAAAAATGTAACTTGCAAGCAGTCTTTTGCTTTTTGTTAATTAAGAAGATAATAACAGCGTCGCTCGAAAAAATGAGCTTTCCGTTTGTTCCATAAACCTTTGGCTGTTAATATCCCTGAACCGTCTCGGAGCTTTATATGGTATTTGACAAATTAAAGGTGCACAAAGGCATGCCATAAGGGAGGAAACTGCTTACTTTTCTGACTGCAAATCCTCTAAACTGCTAAGCATTCTGGGTTTTAATATACTTTGCCTCATTAGATTTTAAATGTGTCTCTGATCTGTTTTGCAGAAATTCCAGAAAGGAACTCAATGATATACGATTTGAGTTTACTCCAGGCAGGGGTAAGTTTTAATTAAAACTATTTTCTGTTATCATACATACATATTGCCTTTAAACCTGCACCTAGGAGACACATTGAGTTTTCTTGTGTTTAATTATTTTGTTTAAGGGCTGTGTACATCCAGACTTTTAAAAAGGAAAGCCAGACAAAAATATCATTTAGATAAAATGCCAAATGAAAAAATGTCTTATTTGTGGCTCTTTTTTATTTTCTAAAGTAGTATTTGGAAGAAAATATGTTCCATAAATATTTGGGATGGTAGCACAAAGTGAAAAATGTGTACAAAGCTGGTAGGTAAAAACTGTTGAAGCTCAGAAAAGGAAACAATATGTGCATACACCCCGACATTATGGGGTATATTTATAAAAATAAATATCAAAAGCATTTGCAGAGCCAATACGAATATTTTGTCTACTACATTTATTTTCCATAATTGTCAACTCCATCTAGTGGCCAAAATGTGGTATACTCCCTATTGAAGTATTTCCGGCAAATACGGCATTATGGGCACTAGATAGAGCTGGTGAAAAAACATATTAGACAAGATAATGGCTTTTGTATAACTAGACCCTTATGCATATTTATTGACTGGAATTCTCCTGTAAAACATACCTGGTCTGAGAGTAATATGAATGATTGCCCTTGCTGACCGCATGATTTGCAGGGTAGCAATGGCTGATTTATTGTGACTGTTCTAAAGAGTTTAACTGGAAGGTCATGGCCGCTGCATGCTTCTTTGTGGCAGGTAGGGTAAGGCAATGGTTCTCAACCTTCTAGTGCTGTGACCCCTTGATAAAGTTTCCCATGTTGTGGGGACCCCTAACGGTAAAATTATTTTCGTAGCGTGGGTTGTAAGCACCCAAGGCAAGAAAAGTAATTTGTGCCCCTAACCCATGGACATTTAGCGAGTCTCTTCACTCGTACTGTATTAAATCCCCTTATGGTACATTTTAGGATATACCACACTTTCTCTTTGATCTCCTTTCTTTCCCTTTTTTCTCTGTCTATCCTAATTTCTTTTTTCCCATCCCTCTCTCTAGCAATCTTTCTTGTTCTTTCTCTTATTGTTTCTCTCTTTCTTTCTTCCTCCCCCTCTTTTCCACTCCCTTTCATGTAGTCTCTATTTTTATTCCTTCTCTTACTCCTTGTTGGGGGGAAATGAGATGAGTGGCAATGCTGGCGGGGAGTTGGGATGAGTGGCAGTGCTGGCAGGGGTTTGAGATGAGTGGCAATGCTGGGGGGAGTTCTGATCAGCCAACTTAGGTGCTCTTGATCAAGGTCATCTGCTGATCTGAGAACTGTAGTGGGGCATTTTAATGGCAACTATAAATCACAGGTAGTGTTACTCAATGTGTCTCCAACTTTGTTGTATCTCGCAGCAGTGACACCTATGCCCAAATCAGGAGATACTGTCTCCTCCAGCCCCTCCCACTTCACGTTCCTCACCAGTCAGATGACCTCTAGTCTCTGCCCCTCAGCCATGCTGTGAACTAAGTGGGCAGTCACAAAAATGCTGGGAGAGTGGAGCGGGCTTCAGGAACAGCCCAGGATTCGGTGACCCCTGGCAAATCGTTATTTGACCCCCGAGGGGTCCCGACCCCCAGGTTGAGAACCCCTGCTGTTTTTTTTTTTGCATTACACCTTTGAACGCAACTGCATGTTAACCAATGTGCCCATGCACATGCAGGCATTTTAGAGTGTTTTATGTGCAGCGTTCAGTGGAAGAAAAAATGCCACGTTCCTGCAAAGTGTTTTTTTTCCCCCCCATGCAAACACTCATAAACGCACACAAAAATGTGTGCTTATGTGAATTAATATATTCTAGTGGCTAGAATACATAAATATTCCGGCCAATAGAACAAATTTATGCTCAAACACGTCTAAACACTTTACACATGTAAACGCGTCAAAACACAAGTCAAAAAACGCAAGCTTATAGGCACTTAGAGGTATTTTTTTCTACCAGCTCCTGGCAGCATGAATTATTTTTTTTATTTATAAGCCCAAGTACAGATAAAGAAATACCTGTGACATACTGTGGCTTAAAACGAGATCAATAATCTGATGGAGAAGCAACTTTCCTTCAAAGCATATGTAGAGGTAAGATTAAAGTGAAAAGGGTTAGACTTTGTCAGCTTTTTTCTTGCTGTCAGTGTCATGGTTAGACATTAACCCTTTTTTCATACTTGTGACCATTAACAGAGAGTTGTCCCGAGAACAAGAATAGAGAGGAAACCTTATAAAAGGGGACATGGCAGTTGTCTAAGAGGTCATTTCCTCTTTTGGGAGATTTTTTCTAACACCTTGTTGTGCTTATAGGACAGGAAGTTACATAGTCGGTAAGGCTGAGAAAATAGTCCATACAGTTCAACCTTCTCGGTGCTATACAGAGAACAAAAAAATATATATAAATAACCTGAAAGGTTTTAACAGTTCACAAATCCAAAACCAAAAATTAAAATTGTTGGCTATGCATACACTAATTGTTACACATGACATATTGACACAATATTATAAACAGTCAACGTGCCTCGCCAAACCCTTTTTTCTAGATAAAATAATTTAGTACAGTGTAACTTATATAAATGGCAAAAAAAATAAGCAGCAAACACAAAAACACTGGACAAGAAAAAACAAAATGTGTATGTCAAACAAATTAAAACATGAAACAACAGTCCGTACCTTTATGTGCAATGTTAATGTGATTGTAAAGGATCTTTTTTTTTTTTTTTAAATAACAAACATGTCATACTTGCCTCCACTGTGCAGCCCCGATCCTCCTGTTCTGGGGTCCCGCGGCGGCTCTCGTGGCTCCTCCCCGCATCAGATAACCCCCTGGGTGTAGCGCTCTCCCAAGGGGGTTACCTTGCGGGCACACTCCCAAGTGATTCATTAGGTGTCCATTAGGAGAGGTAACTGTCAGCGCAGATACAAAGTACATGTATAGGTAGGGGTATGGTGATTAGTCCATTAGAAATAATAGTAACAGGCAGTCATTGGTTAAAAGGAAGGGAAAAATTTGCGCTTAGCGAAAAAAATATATATATATTAGTGAAACAATTAAGATAAGGTCCTGGGAGGGACGTCCTGCTGCTAAACACGACAACTTAGAAATAAAGTGTAAAAAAAAATGTGCAAAAACAGTGTAGCGCTGGACAACAACATATACCTTATAAATCAATGTATAAAGCAACAAGTATAAACAGTGTTAAACTATAAGTGATAAAAAATCATTTGAAACTTAATTCAATATATGAGTGCACAAAATCTATAAATGCATAGGTTATTGTAACACTGTGCCAACAATGTAGCACTGAGCGACAAGTGTCAAAATACCTGTATATATCTCAACAGATAAAAACAGTTTAAATTGAAGTAACCAATTCAGCATATGAGGTGCAAAACAAATAGAGTCCACAGAAAAGAGCAGGGAGTAATTAACTCCTTCCAATTCAGATGATGAAAAATGCAAGCACTAAAAGTCCAATTAGGAGATCCACAGGTGAGAAAGGAGGGAGATTCAGACATCAGTGACCCAACACCAGTAAGAATGAAGGCTTACCAGAAAGCCTGTGACTAATCCCTTTCAGGAGTAGTCTAAACAGGCATAGCAGGAGGTTGTGATCCTTTCAGGTGTCAGGAACGAATCCACATCTCTCCAGAAGTTAGAAGGTGAAATCCACAGCTCCTCATAGGGTTAACCACTGCTTCCAGATAGAACTTGCATTGATGTGTGTGAGCGTGTGTTTAACAAACACCATGTAGGGAAAAAGAAAAGGACAATCCCATAGTGTAGGCGTAAAAAACGAGGGGATTTATTTAAAAGATAAAAGTTGAACAGCATAAAAATACTCTCATTCATAGAGAGTAGTACAAAAGTCCTTGCAAGGATAAAAAAAGCTCTGTATGAATGTCAGACCGCCTAAGGCCGTTTAGCGCATGCGCAATGCGAGTGTGTCTGCCCGACGATCGTTTCGTCGTAATGACATCATCAGGAGCACACGTACGCCATTGCGCACACGCTATTTAACAGCCCAGAAGATGAGTGGGGCTAACTCATTGGATGGAGGCAGGAGTGAAAGGGAGCATATGATAGGCTGATATAACCCCTTTATTATGACTGGGAATCATCATGCCATCTTGTGGTAAAAAAGCGTATTACCGCTCAAAGAATAATAAGCTGATATGTCCACTCAATTATAAATGGAAATCATTGTGCCATCTTGTGGTAAAAAAGGGGTATTAACCGAAGGATTCCCATTGGTCCTAATGTTATATATAGAGGTATATTCCTTGTTGTGGAATTAAGCTTTTTAGCTTAGTGAACAGTTTCAGCATAAGTGTGGATATTTAATACTCTTTTTGAGCAGAATATAAGCATAAAAATATGAGTATAAAAAATATAAGCATAAAAATGCAAATATGGGGGTATAAATAAACACAAAATGCCATGGAGATTAAATGTCCTACACAGAGTGCCGTAGAGAGTAAACAACCCAAATACCATATAGTGGTAAAAGTACAATAAACACTATAAATAAGGAAAAAAACATTAATATAATAAAAAAATAAAAGAGAGTAGATAATGAAATAAACTCTGGGTTTTGGGGTTAACTCAAACGTGAGTGAGACCCTCAGCTGTTGTTTATGAAGCAGTTGATGTCCCACTCAACGTTGAGTCCCCCAGGTACATGACAGCTCAACTTATGTATCCAGTTAGTTTCGGCCCTGGAGATTGATCTTTTGCTATTACTACCTCTCCAATGGGGAACATATTTCTCCAAGGCTATGAAAACAGTCCCCTTGGGGTCCTTGCTGTGTTTTAAGTCGTAATGCTTGGACACATTATGTTTGTCAAATCCTGCCAGGATATTGGTGATGTGTTCCCCCCATCTGACCTGTACTTTACGCGTGGTGCGTCCCACGTATTCTAACCCACAGGTGCACCTCAGGCCCCATACACACCATAGAATCTATCCGCAGATAAATCCCATCAAATGGGTTTCTGCGGATAGATTCTATGGTGTGTACACTCTGTCGGATATTTTTCCGCGGATAAATCTCCCCTGGGATGGATTTCCAGCAGATGGATATTTGCTGACATGCTCAACAAATCCATCTGCTGGAATCCATTCCAACAGATGGATCCGCTCGTCTGTACAGACTTACCGGATCCATCCGTCCAAAGGGATTCCCCGCACGCGTCGTAATGATTTGACGCATGCGTGGAATTCCTTATATGACAGCGTCGCGCCCGTCGCCGCGTCATAATAGCGGCGACGGCGCGACACGTCATCGGCAGAGGATTTCAGCGCGGATTTCAATGCGATGGTGTGTACACGCCATCGCATAGAAATCTTCTGAAATCCTCGAGAGGATTTATCCGCGGATACGGTCCGCTGGACCGTATCTGCGGATAAATCCTCTCGTGTGTATGGGGCCTTAGAAGGTACACTACGCATTTAGTACTACAGGTTATGAAAGTTTTAATTGGGTAGGTTTTACCAGTGCCTGTAGAAGTAAAATCTGTGTATCGTCTTCCTTGAAGGGCATTGATTTTGCAGGCCCTGCATTTTTTTTAAAGTCACCAAAAAACATAGGTTGGGACGGGATATCTAACACATTGGGTGCCAATGAGTGTCTGAGGTTTGGGGCACCCCTGAAAAGAACTCTAGGGTTAGTAGTTAGAAGAGGGCCCAGTATCCTGTCATTCTTAATGACTGGCCAGTGCTTTTTGATGATTCTTTTAATGGCCCAGTGCTGGCTTGAAAAGGTTGTTATAAAAGCCAGGCCGAAATCTTCCCTAATGATGGCCTCTGGTGGTTTGTCAACCAAGAGGCTGCAACGATCTCTATGGCCCACTTCTCTGATAGTAAGATCAAGGTTTGCCCCATCATAGCCTTTAGCTAGAAATCTGGATTTTAGAATCTCTGCTTCTCTATAGAATTCATTGAGGTCCGTGCAATTTCGTCTGAGACGCAAAAATTGGCCCTTAGGGACCGCTTTCAACCATGAAGGATGGTGACATGAATCAAGTGGTATGTAACCATTTCTATCTGTGGGTTTAAAGAATGTCGATGTGACAATCCTGCCCTCAACGATGGAAATATCTAGGTCCAAGAAGTAAATCTTGCTAGAGCTTTTTTCGTGGGTCAGGACAATGCCCCTATCGTTGGAATTAAGGATGGAGATGAATGAATCAACCGAGTCCCCATCGCCATCCCAAATACACAAAACGTCATCGATAAATCTTCTCCAAAAAATTTGATTTGGTGATCTATCGAGGAGTATAATGTCCTCCTCCCACTTGGACATAAAAAGGTTGGCCATACTGGGGGCAAATTTGGCCCCCATGGCCACACCCTTTATTTGTCTGTAGTGGGTACCAGTATGCCAAAAGTGATTATGCTCCATAGCAAAATCGAATAACTCCATCAAAAATCTACAGTGTGTATTAGTTAAAGGGGAATTCTGTGACAAAAAATATTGAACTGCTTCATGCCCTATATGGTGGGAGATGGACGTATACAATGATGCCACATCTGCTGTGACCAGCATATAGGTGGGTTTCCACTCAATGCTGTCAAGGAGATTTATGACATGTTTAGTGTCTTTTAGAAATGAGGGGGTGCCCATCACCAGTGGTTGCAAGTAAAAATCAATATACTTGCCTATTCTTGAGGTTATGGAGTCAATACCACCGATGATGGGCCTCCCCGGAGGGTTTAACAGGGTTTTGTGTATTTTTGGTAAAATATACATCACCGGTAGCCTCGGTGCTAGAGGGATTATATGTTCTTTTTCTTTTTGGTTAAGGATACCCATATTGTAACCCTTCAAAATGAGAGCTTTCAACTCTCGCTTGAAGGGTATAGTAGGATTCATAGTTCAATGGTTAAAAATGCAGGTGATTTGGCTGTTCAATGGCGGCTGCTGTCCTCAGAGAGCTGACTCTGTGGTAAACAAAAGAGGGGTAGAGAAAGGAAGCGCCACCTAAGTGCAGTATTAAAGAAGTTCTTTTAATGACTCATTGTACAAAACACACTTACAAGAAGGTAAGGAAAGAAGGCTCATCTGTAACATCCTGTAGTCCTTGTCCCTGATCTATGGGCTGCTTAGAAGTGAAGATAGCAGAATGTGTGGAGTCTTCAGGCTTGTCCTGTGGCCATCAGGATGAGGCCTGTTCCAGCCTCACGGGTCACGTGACAGGTCACGTGATTACTTCCGAGGAACACTCCCGGGAGGAGGGTCAGACAGGGAGAACAAAGGCTGATTGGGCTACACGCTCGGAGCCACTGCTCCTTCTATTGGCCTCTAGACAATATTTCCACGATACCACATCGCAAACTGCTATCAGGATGTCTTATAGCCCTACCCTTTGTGTTGACCACTGGCAATTAATGCTAAAGATAATACATAATGGCATAGTACATTCTACAAACTTTCTAAATACTCACACACCAACTCTCCTCAATGTTGAAGGGGTTATGGCTCTCTAGTTTCCCTCATTCATATTTTGTGGTATTGTAAGTCTCTAAGCTTGCATTGGAATCAGGGTTTCAAACAAATTTCTGAATTTACAGCTCTACCGTTCTTCCTTTTTGAATTAGCCCTTCTCCAACTCAATATAGATACTATTTCCTCCATCTTCTAGAACTATTATTGTTCATATTCTCCTCTCAGCTAAACTTAATATCACAAGACACTGGAACTCTTCCGTCATACTGGTTTAGCTGTGCAAGGTAGCCATATAACATCTAACTTCAGCTTGTTCAATTAAGCTTTGGCAAAAATACCAGGAAGCTCATTGGTTACTATGCAGAGCTGCACCAGATTTTGCACTCTCCAGTTTTAGTAAATCAAACCCGCTGTGTTCATTTAAATCTGAAGCATAATAAACTGTGTTGCTTCAGTTTGTGAATGAACAGGAAGCCACTCAGTACAGAACAATGTCCATGCATTCACTATCCAGTGCAGCTGAGGCTGCAGAGAAAGATACTGGGGAATCTCTGTCCTTCGTCCATTTCTAGAAGTGAGAAATCAGAGATCCATTTAGACCCCTGATATTTAACCAAAGCCGCCTAATGGGACCCCTAAAAAAAATTGTAAAACAATTGAATACTATTGTAAAAAATAAACAATACCTGTAAAAAAAAAATACACTGTCCTCTGCTTAACTGACTGACATTATCCACAGTCCTGCTGACACCAACCTCTGCCCTACTGACACATCCACTGCTTTGCTGACACTGTCCATGTTTTAATACATTATAAAATGTTTGTTTACATGTATTTATTAGAGTGTGTGTGTATATAAATATATTTGTGTGTTTGAGCTTTGGGGTCCACACCCTAATGCAATAGGCTGCACACACCTATGCTCTGACATATGCACTTGTTTCATATTGATGTAATGACACTGTGTTGTTAACCTCCCTGGCGGTAAACCCGAGCGTGACTCGGGGTTGGTTTTCAATGCTAAAATCGGTATCCCCGAGTCACGCTCGGGGTGGATGTGCAGCGGCGCGGCTTACCTTTCGCTGGATCCACAGGCAAATTACTCACCTTGTCCCTGGATCCAGCGATGCCACCCCGCTGTGTGAGCGAGCGGGACCTCCTCGCTCGATTCACAGTCCCCGTGTGCCGCCGATCTCCGTTCCCTGCGACGTTACGACGCACGGGAGCGGAGAACGGCGCCAAATTCAAAAAAGTAAACAAACACTTTACATACAGTATACTGTAATCTTATAGATTACAGTACTGTATGTAATAAATACACACCCCCCTTGTCTGCCCAGTGCCCTACATGTACTTTTATATAATAAAAAATGTCATTTCTGCCTAAAAACTGTAGATTGTCCAAAAGTGTCCCTTTATGTCAAAAATGTTTTTAGATCAGCTAGAAAACAGCGATAATAAATTATAATCACTTGCAGAAATGTGCGATAGCGATTTGTGGGGAAATTCGTCATAAAAAAAATAAATAATGACAGCGACAATTCTGCAACTGAGCAAATTTCAGTGATTTTAAGTTGATTACATTATTGAATAATTTTTATTATAATTATATTATTATTTGTTATAATTATTTATAATAATTATTTATTATATTATAATTTATAATTTTGTTTTAAAAAAAATAATCATACCCGGGATGCCTATTAGACTCTTGTTTGGTCAGATTTAAGTGAGTTATTCCTAAGAATTACAGGCCTACAGTATAAAACGCCAAATTTCCTTGCAAAATAATTGTACCGCTTTTGGTACGTAATTCCAGACAGAATCATACCGCCAGGGAGGTTAAATACTATCTCTTGGTGTACATGTTATATGTTCTCCCCTTACCTGCTCTGCTTATAAGACAAGTTGTTATTTCAAGATCGACATGTGCATCCATTTGTCTTCTTTTTGATATTGTATTTCTACATGCTCAATAACGACTTCTTAAAACATAAAACCTGATTGCTACTTCGTGGCAGATTAAAAGAGTATTTATGGGCTAAAATAACAAATTCAAAGTTCAGGTAATTGCTCCACTACGGATCTAAGTATTGGAACAATTAAAAGCAGTAAGTGCTGGAAGCAGGCAGCTTTTGTAGAGCCTATAATTAAATGTGCACATAAATAGATGAAGATTTTTAGAACATCATGTTTGTTCTTCATGGCTGGGGTTTGGTAACTTTGCAAATATCTGTTTCTGTATTTTTATTTGCCACAAGTACAGTACGGATCCAAAAACAATTAGTGCACTTTCACACTGGGGCAGGTGGTGGGCGCTTTTAACCCCCGCTAGCTGCCGAATAAAGGGTTAAAAGTGCCCGCAAAGTGTCGCTGCTGAATCGTTTTGCAGGCGCTTCGGTAGGGCTGCCTATTGATTTCAATGGACAGGAGCGGTGTATACACTGCTCCTCCACCGCCCGAAAGATGCTGCTTGCAGGACTTTTTTTTATACAAACACTTTTATTGGAGTTTCGAAAGGAAAGCATAACAAAATAGTGTTGTATACATAGATTATCTGGATATGGCTATGTGAGAATTAATTCAAAAATAACATAATACCATATTCTTATACAGTAAGGATATAATAGTGTACCAAGTTTCCGTTCCCTTCTTAAGAGCTGAATGTATATCTGTATCAAGATCTCTCGTTTATACAATTATTGTAATTGGTGTTGGAAATATAACAACTTAATAAAGCGTTATTAACCACTTAACCCCCGGACCATATTGCTGGTCAAAAACCAGAGCACTTTTTGCGATTCGGCACTGCGTCGCTTTAAATGACAATTGCGCGGTGGTGCGACGTCCCAAACAATATTGGCGTCCTTTTTTCCCCACAAATAGAGTTTTTTTTTGGTAATATTTGATCACCTCTACGGTTTTTAGTTTTTGCGCTATAAACAAAAATAGAGCGACAATTCTGAAAAAAAATATATATTTTTTACTTTTTGCTATAATAAATATCCCCCAAAAATATATATATAAAAAAAAAAATTTCCTCAGTTTAGGACGATACGTATTCTTCTACATATTTTTCGTAAAAAAAAAACGCAATAAGCGTTTATTGATTGGTTTGCGCAAAAGTTATAGCGTTTACAAAATAGGGGGTATTTTTATGGCATTTTTATTAATATTTTTTTTTACTAGTAATGGCGGCGATCAGCGATTTTTTTTTCGGTACTGCGACATTATGGAGGGCACTTTGGACACTTTTGACACATTTTTGGGACCATTGGCATTTTTATAGCGATCAGTGCTATAAAAATGCTTTGAATTACTATAAAAATGCCACTGCCAGTGAAGGAGTTAACACTAGGGGGCGGGGAAGGGGTTAAGCATGTTCCCTGGGTGTGTTCTAACTGTAGGGGGGTGGCCTCACTAGGGGAAATTACTGATCTTCTGTTTATACATTGTATGAACAGAAGATCAGCATTTCTCTTCCTGACAGGACCGGGAGCTGTGTGTTTACACACACAGCTCCCGGTCCCCGCTCTGCAATGAGCGATCGCGTGTGCCCGGCGGCCATCCTGCCCGCCGGGCACGGGGGCGAGTGGGCGGCGTGCACGTGCCCCTAGTGGCCTGTGCGAGAGCCGATGTATAGCTACGTGCTCTCGCGCAGGGGAGCCGACCTGCGCCGTAAATCGGCGACGGCTGGTCGGCAAGTTGTTAATGCAGGACTATTTCTAATGTCCTGCCAGCGCAGTGCCCCAGTGTGAAAGCACTGGAACTTTCACACTGGGGCTGCAGGGGAGGCATTTTTCAGGCGCTTTGCTGGTGATATTTTTAGGCCAAAAGCGCCTGAAAACCGCCCCAGTGTGAAAGGGGTCTTAGGGTGTTAATGGCTTTCTTTGTAACAAATAGAAGCCCCACTAAGTTCACCGATATGCAAAGTACCAACCTTGGTTTTGTTTTATTATCAAACATTTTATTCTAATATAAATTATTGCACTCCTTTACCTTTTACACTGATTGACCTTAAAGATTTATTGCTGAAATGAAATGGTCAGTTGTTCCCAAGCTTTTATTTAAAATAATATTTTGAAATAAAGTTAATGGATTTGGCATCCAATGATATAATATATCACGGAGAAGTGTCTACTTATCTGCAGTCTTGACATCACTTTGTTGGTGTAAATTCAGAAGGGTAAGACACCTGTTGTACAAATTATTTTCCATTGCCTTTCTGCATTTACCAAGTTCTTATTGCGGCCTGGGCTAAAACAGCCCACTTAAAGTGATAAAACACAAACAGCAGCAAAATCATCAATGTTTTCTAAGGTCGCTAGTAAGCAGCAATATCTGGTACTTTATTTATATTCTAGGTCTTTAATGTAGAGACAATTGATAACTGGTAGGAGATTTTAGAACCAGTTCCAGATCAGGATTGGCAGTTCTGGCATGTGCTTAATATGCTGGTCTGTGTATTAATATTGCCTGGATAATTGGTATAATGTTGGATACAGTATAATAGCATAGGTAATACACATTCAAATGGAAAAAAACACTATTACATAAACATTAAAGCTGAACTATAGGAATTCAGACACTTTGTAAAATGTGCAGGCACACCACGAGTATTTTGCAAAGTGTCTGAATTTCTTGAGATCAGTGTTGGGCCTGATTCACACTGGTGCGACAATCACTCCGGGTTTGAGAACAAAAGTCGCATGAAATGTAAAAATGTATGTTTCCCAATGAGAGCTATCTTAACTGGTCTGACTTGTGCCGGTCCGACTTTTGGAAAGGTTCCTGCATTACTTTGGTCCGACTTGGATCTGATGTCAGCCTACCAAATTTAATGGAAGTCGCATCCAAGTTGGATCAGCGTCTTAACCACTTCATCACAGGGCACGGTCACCCTCTTCCTGCTAAGGCCAATTTTCAGTTGTCGCACTTTGAATGACAATTGCACAACATGCAATGCTGTCAGCGTGAGAGAAAAAAAAAGCTGATTACCAGCTTCTGTTTACATCATGTGATTAGCTGACAGCTGATCATGTGGTAAAGGGACTGATCACAGAGCGGGGGGCAGCTTGAGCACAGGAGGGCATCCATGTATGCCCTCCTGGCAATTTAATCCTGCACTGTAGCAGTCTTTCGGCTATAGCATGGGCACCAAGTGGGTAAAATAAATCTCTGCCCCTCTCTCCCCTCACTTAACAGTCAAATGCTAGGGTCCTTACTGTTCCCCAAAGGTCTAGCATTTGACAGTTGAATGTCAGAGAATGGGCTTAGTAGATTAGGGCTGGGACATTATAATGACTTGGGCAGAAGTCAGGGTCCTATTTACTGTGATGTGCCCTTTATAATTGATAACATGGCTTCATTTTTTTCTGTGCTTTGCAAAAGGAAGGACAGTATCTAAGGGAGAATAACTGTGTCTCTGGGGAAAGACTTTAGCAGAGATTCTTTTTATGGATCATGCACTGGTGACTTTTTATAGGCTAAAAAAAATCATATTTTTGGCAGCCATTTCTGTAAATATTGGCAAAAGGAAAAGGGTTGCTTTATTAAATCTTGTCAGATTTGTTTCTACAATGCATAAAAATATGTTCATCGTTTGTTAATTACTCAATTGAAGGTTCTGAAATGTATATTCAGTTGCAGATACCACATCAAAATTGTGAACGATTATGTGATAAATATATAGATGAGATCCTCATATAGTAGAGGAACTGACACACAGAACACACCAATCACCACTAGACTAGTGGCAGCTGAAGTGTGCAATCAAGGGTGATAATACAATGAAGTGTCCAAAATAATGATAAATAATAAAGATAAAATAAAAAGTGTCCCAAGTGACAGCAATGAAGTGATCCCTGTGTAAAATCTGGGAGCGATGGACTATATCCAATACAGAGTGATGTAAAATTTCCACACGGCAGGTGGGCTCACAAAGCGCTTACCTCCCCCACATGGGAAACCAGCATAGAGATCCTCAGATGGAATGCCTGCAATCTTCTCTCTTCTCCGATGGACGACTGTAGTGCAAATGAGCTCTCTCCAGAAACGTGTCCTTCTCACTGTGTGCGGTTCCAGGCTTCACAAAAATGGCCGCTCCGTATCCATACAATCACAGGGAATTTAAAAGAAAAGAAAGGCTCCCATAGTGAAGAATTTTCCAGACGGAATTTAATAAACTTCAATCGATGAATGAAATAGTTCAAACATGAAAACTTAAAATACAGCAACGCGAAGTGACAAGCAACGATGGTACAAACGAGATGCCGCGTCACTTCCGGTTACGTCTAGATGTGCCTTACGCGTTACGTCACGACATGTGACTTCATCAGAGGCTTATTTTGGACACTTCATTGTATTATCACCCTTGATTGCACACTTCAGCTGCCACTAGTCTAGTGGTGATTGGTGTGTTCTGTGTGTCAGTTCCTCTACTATATGAGGATCTCATCTATATATTTATCACATAATCGTTCACAATTTTGATGTGGTATCTGCACCATTTCATTTATTTCTGCGCTCATCATTCACTTTATTCATTCTGATTTATTTGTTGTTAGCACAATTTAGATTTGAGCTGCATTAATTTTTATTGTATATTTTGTTTGCATATTTTCTCACCCTCACTTTGTTAGTATTGGCTAGCGCTTTAGTCACCCCCTCTTTTGTATATTCAGTTGCACTGTCCTTTTTTTTTTGGTCTTCCCTAGGACTGTTTTCCATTTTTCTCTATTGAACATTTTTTTTTTTCTATCTTTCCACTTCCAAATTTTCTTCTGTATTCACATTTTTTCTTAGCTGTGAAGAAGCTGACTTCAATATTTTTTTACTTTTTGCTTTACTTTATGTATCCCAGAATTGCTGTTTCTAGGCACCAGAGGTTCTCTTCATTCATGGCTTTTTTCCTTCTATGGTGGGTTACAGACCCTGTCTTCCAGTATCCCAACTCATGCTAAGGGCAGGCAGGACTTTAAAGTGGTAACCCCAAAAAATAATAATAATACACAGCCTGGTCCCTTAAAGCAGATTACACAGCACAGCCCTTGCACATGATTGGGTATTCTTTACAAAGTGAAAATTTCCTTGCAAAGTAAAAGATAATCACTTGCAAAGTGAGCAGCCAATTTGCCCTTTGTAAATCAATCACACAGTCTTCAGTTTGTGCCAAACATGGTTACTGTTACTGCAACCAAACAACGCTATCTTTGACTGATTAGAGATGAGCTCAGGCAGTTTTGGATCCTAGTCTAAACCCACCTGAGCTATCCTGCCAGGAATCTGTCATTGCACACCACCATCCATCAGTGGCCATTGCATTTCCTCACCCACAGCTGCATGCATACAGGAGGATTGTATATATGGAGCTGTGAGGAATGCCCCAGCCACTTGGGATTTGTGGTGATCAGTGACAGCTATCTGGTAAGATAGAACTGGACTAGAATCTGAACATGCCTGAGATCATCCTTGTTCAGAAAGCCATGTCTTTGGCTGTATGTTCAATGTCAAACTGTAATCGTGCTCTAAAGTTTTTTGGACACACTTCTGATGCAGGTTGAATTTATGCAACCTCTTTCCTTTTGTAGATGCATACACTTTGTTCTCAACAGTTGCGAGAGTTACTTGAACACCCTGTAATGACATTTTGGGGTTCTGGGAGACTTCCTTTAGCATCAGTCAGCTCTTGGGTTTAATATGCTGGGCCGACCAGTTCTGGATAAATTAGCTGTAAAGTCTATGTTTGTTTTCCTTACAGTAAAACAATTGATTTCAAATCATTGGGCAATCTTCCATTCCAGATTCCTAGGCATCTACAACCATATTACAGAGAGCTCTTTTGATCTTGGCATGCTGACATCACACCGCTTAGGCCCCTTTCACAGTGGAGCGTTTTTTCTAGTTTTTTTTTAGCGTTTTTTGAGCGTTATTTGAGCGAAGCCTCATCTGCAATCCCAATGTGCTGGTAAAGCACCGCTAAGACCCTAAAGTTTTAGGGCGTTTTTGCAGTGCCTCAGTGTGAAAGGGCAAGGCGTTTTTACAGTGCTTTCAATTCATTTCAATGGAGAGGGGCATTTTTGGAGCGTTTTTTTCAGCACCCAAAAGCTGCTCCAAAGATGTTGCTTGCAGGACTTTTCTCAACGCCCTGCAAGTGCAACGCCTTGGTGTGAAAGGGTAAGGCGTTTTTAAAGCGCTTTCAATTCATTTCAATGGAGAGGGATGTTTTTGGAGCATTTTTTTCAGCGTCCAAAAGCTGCTCCAAAGATGCTGCTTGCAGGACTCAGTGTGAAATGGTCCATTGAGATGCATGGAGAGCGTTTTATGAGCATTTTAATAGCGCTATTTTTAACACTAAAACGCTGTAAAAACACTTCAGTGTGAAAGGGGTCTTAATAGCAAAGATAAGACCAGATCCTACATATCTAGGGCTTAAGTAAGAGAGGTTCAACCTGCATACCTCCTAAAGAGGTTCTAATCATTGATACCTAATCTGGAATACCCAACTTAAAGCGGTTGTAAACCTTAATTTTTCACTTTTACCTACAGGTAAGCCTATAACAAGGCTTACCTGTAGGTAAAAAGAATATCTCCTAAACCTGTACGGTTTAGGAGATATTCCCCTCGCAATGCGGGCGGCGCATGCGCAGGAGGGATCCACGGCGGAAGATCCGGCAGCCGCCGGACCTTGCCGATTTTAAATCTCCCGCGCGCACGCGCGGGAGTGCCGTCATCGCCGCTCCAGCCAATCACAGCGCTGGAGCGGCGCCGCTCCAGCCAATCACAGCGCTGGAGCGGCGATACCCGGAAGACACGCCGGAGCAAGATGACATCTCGCTCGGCGTGAACCAGGTAAGTGTTGTTCACCTCGTTTTGAGGTAAGTATTTCATAATCAGCTATTATGCGGTGCATACTAGCTGATTATGCATTTTGCCTTGCAGGTTAAAAAAAAAAAAAAATTGTATATGCGGTTTACAACCGCTTTAAATTGTATTTGTAATGGTGATATTATGTGACAAATCTGCATATTTGTTATGTTAGATAAGAAAAATAAATACACCATGTCAATTTTATGTGCCATTAGTTCAAGTATATTATTTTTATCTGAGGGCACTATTCAAATTTAGGTCTAATGTTTGCAAGTCCAAATATAATGAAAAAGTCAACAATTTTTATGGGGTGCACTTACTTTTTCACTGAACTATAGGTTTCCAACTGAAAATGTTGAAACCGTTAAGTAAAGTAAAATTAGTTTGAATCAAATTACATTTGTTTTCTCCATGATTTTCTCTGGTCACATTCAAGCTTTTTGAGAGCAATAAAACATATCTTTTTTTGTTTTTTTTTTACAACCCCAGTTCCAAAGAAAGTTGGGACGCTGTGTAAAATCTACATAAAAACAGAATGTAATAATTTGCAAACCTCATAAACCAACATGTTATTCACAATAGAGCATATCAAATGTCTAAACTGAGAAAAATTGACAACAAAATACTATTTTAAGAAAAAGGTCGACATCACCACATGAAATATTTCCAAAAATCACTATCTGTGAACAGTGTTTGCCATGCAATTCAAAAATGCAAAGAAGAAGCCATGTCTAAACATGTTCCAGAAACACTGCTGTCTTCTTTGGGTACAACTCATTTAAAATGGTCCGTTACAAAGTGGGAAACTATTCTGTGGTTAGACATATCTAAATTTGGCAACCATGGGCCTCCAAACTAAAGAGGGACCTTCTGGCTTTTTATCAGTGCTCAGTTCAAAAGCTGGCACCTCTGATGGTATGAGGTGCGTTAGTGTATACGGAATGGGCACTGGAAAGGCACCATCAATGCTGATATATACAGGTTTTAGAGCAGCATATGCTCCCACCCAGATGATATTGTATTCAGGTAAGGCCTTGCATATTTAAGCAGGACAATGCTAAACCACATACTGCATCTATGATAACAGCATGGCTTCATAGTAGAAGATTCCAGGTGCTTAACTGGCTTGCCTGCAGTCCAGACCTTTCACCAACTTGAAATATTTGATGTATCTTGAAATTAAAAAGGCAACAAAGAAGACCCAGGATTGTTGAGCAGTGAGAATCTTATATCAGGCAAGAATGGGACAACATTCCTCTCCAAAAACTCCAGCAACTGGTCTTCTGAGTTCCCTTTGTTAAAAAGAATAATTCCAAGATTCTACATCATGGTAAATATGGCCCTATCCCAACTTTTTTGAGACATGTTGCTGCCATCAATTTCAAAATGACCTTATTTTTTTCTTAAAATGGTACATTTTCTTAATTTAAACATTTGATATGGTTTTACAAGATTTGCAAATTATTGCATTCTGTTTTTATGTAGGTTTTATACAGCATCCCATTTTTTGAGTTGGGATTGATTGTAGATTCATTAAAGGGGTTGTAAAGGTTCATGTTTTTTCACCTTAATGCATCCTATGCATCCGATGATTACTGTTTTACTTACCTGAGCCCTGGAAAATGCCACGACGCGAACGTGCACGATCATTGCCTGGGGTTCTTGGCTCTTCAATGGATAGATTGATAGCAGTGCAGCCATTGGCTCGTGCTTCTGTCAATCAAATTCAATGACGCGGGGGCGGGGCTGGGTCCTGCAATTGACTATGGACGCCGAATGCAGGACTAGGGAGCGTGCCCGCAAGGTAACTTCCTTGAGAGAGCGCTTCCCAGAGGGGGTTATCTGAAGCAGGGAGGAGCTGAGAGAGCCGCCGAGGGACCCCAGAACAGGAGGATCAGGGCCACTCTGTGCAAAACGAATTGCACAGTGGAGGTAAACATGATATGTTTGTTATTTAAAAAAATAAATAAAACCTTTACAACCACTTTTAAAAGCAAACCTGTAAGCATATCTTACAAAGCTACCATTTACATGCTAGAGTGAGCATTCAGGGTATTACACATCCATTCTCCATTTATACGGGACACAGCAGGAGCCTTGGAACCTGGGACCTCTTTAATGCCTATAGTAAATTCATCTGAGAAGTTGACACGTTACCCTGCCTCCTAAACATCTCTATTGCTGTGTCCTTGTTTATGTAATGGTGATGGGGTACAGTAAGCAAAAATGTTCTGGAAGAAGGCTCTATTTGCATAAAGGAATTTGCGGAGTTTCAGAGCTTCCAAAGAAAGAGAAGCTGATGTGAATGGTCTTGTAGGCATGCGCTCTAACATTTAAGTGGTGGATTGTTTTTTTAATTAGTATGATCCAAAGTATTTTTTTATAAAACAAACTTTATGCAGAAAATCTGATTTAAATGTGCTGCAGGATAACATTTTCAGCTTTAAAATGCTTATTTTTTTTTTTCTAACCTAAATTTTATGTGATGCCCTTAAGACATGAACATGGCTGCAAGCCAGTAGCGCTAAGCTATCTACATAGTTAATGTTTGGTGGAAATGAGGGGTTTAAGCAGCTGTCAGGCAAAAAGCTTCAGTTTGTGCAAAGGATGTTTTGAAGCTTTTTTTTCCTGCATCATAAGAAGCAGCATCTGTCCCAGACCTGTATGAGCTTTCTCTAGGGAATAATGTGTCACATAATAGTACGTCTTTTGGAAACAAATTCTCTGTTTCATATAAAGGGAAATGCATTTAGGGAAAGGAAAGACAGGGTAATGTTGGCTTTTACAGTTCAAGTCAATATTGCAAAATAGTTTTCTTATAAATATTAAGTGTCAGTGGTGGCTGTAAACTATAATATATTTCAGAGAAGATATACAGTTGGTGATCAGGGGACCAGAATCAGACTTTGAAGGTGAACGCTAGAGGGAGTATGAATAAAAACGCAAAGCCACCTCTATGTTCACACTTCCGGGCTGGACTGTAGCAGTGTCCCTATGCTGCATACATACATTTATCCATAGTAATAGCCCAGAAGCCTACAGCATCAAACCATTTCTCTGCTATTCCTTCCTATTAGCATCATGATTAACAGCAGCAGGAGCCTACGCTGTTAGAGCGGCTCTTTCTCTGTGATGTGCTTGGTGCACTCACACTCCCTAAACCAGAAGTTTGGGGAACCGAAGCGAAACATTCTGGAGGTCACAGCAATGCGCTGTAAAAATAATGTAATATGTAACTATGTAATAGTAAGTGGAGACAAACAAAGCATATGATGGAACAAAAATGGCATGCTAAAAAAGTTCAGCAAGTCCAAAGATATATACATGCTTGATTTTTTTTCCCTGTAGAAGTAGAATTTGGTTCCCCTTTGTTTTCAGCTGCTAAAGCCTTGTACACACGCATGGTTTTCTCGGCAAGAAAACTGCTGGCAGAGCTTTCTTGCCGAGTATACCGTGCGTGTGTACGAGGCTTTGAGGTTTCTCGTCAAGAAAACTGCCCAGAACCTGCTCTCTATTTCTCGATGTGAGATTCTCGGCAGTGTTTTCCTGCCAAGAAACCTGAGAGTGTGTATACTTACCTCTCCATGGAAACCCGCGCATGCTCGAAATTACTTTGACGCATGCGCGGTAGCTTCCAAGGCATAGGTAGTGTGAAGCGTTCGTGCCATTCAAAAGAGCGGTGGTTCTTTTGAATGGCCTGTGTGTACACTCGGCCTGCAAGAATATCTTGCCAAGAATCTTGTCAGGAAAGTTTTTTTTTCCTGATGAGATTTTGGGCCATGTGTACAGGGCTTTAGCTGTCCCATTTGTTAGGGAGGTTACCCGTCATATTATAGGGGGGGATAAAAAGGGTTCTGTATGTTTAAGCAAAGCCTAAGGCCTCGTACACACGACCGAGGAACTCGTCGTAAATGAAACATCGTTTTACTCGACAAGTTCCTTGTCAGGCTTGTCGAGAATCTTGACAAGCTTTCTTTGCGTACACACTGTCAAGACAAAATCTCATCGTTCTCAAACGCGGTGACGTACAACACGTACGACGGCACTATAAAGGGGAAGTTCGATTCCACTGGCACAACCCTTGGGACTGCTTTTGCTAATTTCATGTTAGGTAAAAGTTTGGTAAAAGACGATTTGCGCTTTTCAGTCTGTTACAGCGTGACGAATGTGGTATCTCCATTACGAACGCTACTTTTACCGAAGGTACGCTCCCGTCTCATACTTTATTCTGAGCATGCGCGGGTTTCTAAGCATACACATGAACGCGTTTCTCGTCGTAAACCAGCCCGACGAGAAACACAACGAGGAAATTGAGACTCCCGATGAGGAAAAAGAGAACTTGTTCTCTTTTTTTTCTCGTCGAGTTCCACAACAGTTTTCTCAACGAAAAACACACACACGGCCGTTTTCCTCTGCAAAAAAGCTCTGCCACCAAGTTTCTTGATGGATTCTGTCGAGGAAAACGGTCATGTGTACGAGGCCTAACTTAGGTAAAAATGTGGATATACAAGATAATTGAGCGCACTCCTGACATGTACCATGTACTTATTGGGGGGGTGGGGGGCACAGGTCACAACAAATGATTGGAAAAGGGTTCATGGAAATACATTAGTCCATTGTAATGTCCATTAAAACAAGATATACATATATGTAACTTCCGCAGAGTGGCAGCCAGCTGTCAGATGAAGTAATCTGAAGGACAACAAGGTTCACCGAACCTTTTACGGAGGGTGCGAATGGTGCGACCCACGTAAAAAAGCCTGCAAGGGCAAGTAAGGCAGTACACTACATACTCTGATGAACACGTGAAGAAATCAAGTATGGTATACTGTTTTATTTATGTGCAGGGGCAAACAGTATACAATACCGGATTTCTTCACGTGTTCATCAGAGTATGTAGTGTACTGCCTTACTTGCCCTTGCAGGCTTTTTTAGGTGGGTCGCACCATTCGCACCCTCCGTAAAAGGTTCGGTGAACACCGGAATTCTGTGGAAAAGGGGTTGGACAAGTATAGTGTGGCCCGTCATTTCAAAGAATTTCACCAGCAGTCCCCCGAAGGGCTTCGAGTATGGTACCGCTTTCGAAGAAGGCCACCATGAGGCCCAGGGACTCGCATGCAAAAGCGGAGTGACGACCCTTTTGGGATGTCAACTACCGCACCGCAGCCCGAAGGGTCTGAAACTTTTCCACAGGGAAGAAAACCTAACCAGATATACTAGGTGTTGAGTCGGTACCATTACTGACTTCTGAATGTTTAGTAGCCACCCAAAGTGTCTAAGGGTCTGACATGTTATAGACATGCTCACCTCTAATTCTGAGGCTGAAGCAGCCCTCAGAAGCAGGTCGTCAAAGTAGCCCACGATAGCGATGCCACATGGTCTTAGTAGGGCGAAAATTGGGGCAAGCACCTAGGTGAACACCCTTGATGCCGATGCCCGGCCAAAGGGGGGAGCCACGATTGATAGTGGTCTTTCCCAACCGCAAAGTGCAGAAGTCTTTGATGCTTTGGCATATGGGGACATGTAAATAAGCATCCCTGATGTCCAAGGATGCCAGAAAGTCCCCTGGCTGGAGGGCAGTGACGACAGAGAAAACCGATTCCATCCGAAATCTTGTACCTTCACGAAGCAATTATGGGCCCTGAGGTCAAGAATTGGGCGAACGCCCTCCTTCTTTGGTACTATGAACAGATTGGAGTAAAACCCCTGAAACTGATCCTGTACTGGGACAGGAATAACCACCCCACGTTTTAGCAGGTCTTGAACTGCCCCATAGGGCTTCCCGACGAGTCGGTTGTAGTTGGCGGTTGGAGGGGGAAAAAAATCTGTTTGGTGGGCAAGATAGAAGTTCTATTTTGTACCCTGAAGACACTACTTTGCAAACCCACCGGTCAGGGACCTGAGATGTCCACCGGGTCGCAAATTCGCGAAGACGTCCCCCCACCCGAGAGATGGGTGGGGGCAAACCTTCATGCGGACGTAGCTTTGTCTGCAGGTTTGTTGAGTGTGCGAAACCAGGGACGTCTCAGTCCCTGAGCAGGCGCTTTTTTTGGCCTGTGGTCTTTTACCCGCCGTACTGGGCAGGCAAAAAAAACGCTTGTATGTGGTAAAGAAGGGCCCTTGCCTACGGCGTGGCTCCTTCCCCTCTTTGGACTGTGGGAGCAGTGTGCTCTTACCTCCTGTAGCATCTTTAATTATGTCATCCAGGGGAGTTCCAAAAAGTTTGTCACCCTTAAAGGGCAAGTCCATCAGGGCTTTCTTGGAAGATTGGTTGGACCTCATGTAGCGGACCAAATCTTAACCAAAGTAGACGGCGTAATGCCACCGCCTGACCTGAAGCTCTGGCCAGCAGAGGAATAGTGTCCAAGGCTGATTCACAAATGAATTTTAGGCCTTGTACTAGTAGGTCAGCTAGGGCTACCTCGTTCGAAGAAGCCTGACGCTTGTAACCCATTGAGCAGCATCTTTGCCCCTTCCGTGAGTGTCTGGGACACCAGGGCCCCAACTATGGTTGGGCATACCGTCAAACACACTACCATGTACAGGTTGCGGGTGATCACCTTAGCCTTCTCGTCCGCAGGGTTCTTCGAAGGCGGGAGCCCCCTCCACTGGTATCCTAAGGAGTAGGAGGTGGGGGGAGGGAGGAGAGAAGGGAGATAAGGCCCTTTACTCACCTCTCCAAGCATGCCCAGCTCTGTCTTCTTGCTAAAGCAAGGTAGTAGCTACTTACCTTTCCTGTGGGTTTATGCTGGAAGCATCCTGGACAGCACGTCTACCGCATGGAAACGGAGGTGTCTGTCGGCCAGGCTACTGCGACTCGGCCCTGTAGACCGGTCCGATGCAAGCCCTGGAATCTGGACCCGGCTCCGCATCCAAATTGTCCCCAGCAGATGGCGGGGGGAGGGGGGCGCTTTCTAGCCCCCGTTCTTCCACACACTGCTTCACAAAAAATGTCATTTTTTTTTCATCACAAAGTGATGGTGTGTACGCGGCATCAGTTACTTTGTCTTACCATGCATTCCCCATCAGTTAATTTGACTGTTTTATGCAATAAAGTGTGTGCACCATGGTCTTTTCTATTAATGTACGATGTTCATCCTAGCTCGTTGCACCGAGCATTATCTTCACAAATGCATTGGTCGTATGGCCGCAAATTTTGTGCAATGCTGGGTTTGCTGTATTTGACCTCCGTGTACCTATTTGTTACTTGATTGAGATATTGTATATCTTTTTATTTTTGACTGCGATTTGTAACTTTACTTGGTAAATAAAAGGAATTATAAAAACAGGAAATAAACTGAAGCATTCCTTCACAAAAAGAGCATTGTGAAACAGTTAGACTGTGTGTACAGGCAGACAGTTCTGGATAGTCTATGGCCAGCTTAAATATGAGAACTGCCACTATCAGTTTGTCTATGAAAGTGCCTATTCTAGGACTGTTATCTTCACTACCTAATGCAGGGATCTTCAAACTACGGCCCTCCAGCTGTGGTGGAACTACACTTCCCATGAGGCATTGTAAAAATCTGACATTCACAGACATGACTAGGCATGATGGGAATTGTAGTTCCTGAACAACTGGAGGGCCATAGTTTGAAGACCCCTGACCTAGTGAGATGTGGGCCTAGGAATAGCATGGCCCAACATGTGATACACATCTACTTGTTATAGGTCAGTGATTCACTAATTAAGGGATAAAGATGATTGTGGACAAGCTTTCACCTTGAAAAATAAGTCAGCAGTGACAACTTTCATGTTTCTACCTATGTAAAAAAAAAAAAAAAATATATATATATATATATATATATATATATATATTTTTTATATATATATATATATATATATATATATATATATATATATATATATATATATATATAAAATTCTCCTTTAACCACTTAAGACCCGGACCAAAATGCAAGTAAAGGACCCGGCCAGTTTTTGCGATTCGGCACTGCATCGCTTTAACTGACAATTGCGTGGTCGTGCGACGTGGCTCCCAAACAAAATTGGCGTTCTTTTTTCCCCACAAATAGAGCTTTCTTTTGGTGGTATTTGATCACCTCTGCGGTTTTTATTTTTGCGCTATAAACAAAAAAAGAGCGAAAATTTTGAAATGTTTTTCTTTTTGCTATAATAAATATTCCCCAAAAATATATATATATAAAAAAAAATCCTCAGTTTAGGCCGATACGCATTCTTCTACCTATTTTTGGTAAAAAAAAATATCGCAATAAGCGTTTATCGATTGGTTTGCGCAAAATGTATAGTGTTTACAAAATAGGGGATAGTTTTATTGCATTTTTATTAATAATTTTTTTTTCACTACTAATGTCGGCGATCGGCGATTTTTTTCGTGACCGCGACATTATGGCGGACACATCGGACAATTTTGACAAATTTTTGGGACAATTGTCATTTTCACAGCAAAAAATGCTATAAAAATGCATTGTTTACTGTGAAAATGACAATTGCAGTTTGGGAGTTAACCACAAGGGGGCGCTGAAGGGGTTAAGTGTGACCTCATATGTGTTTCTAACTGTAGGGGGGCGGGGCTGGACGTGTGACGTCATTGATCGTGTTTCCCTATATCAGGGAACACACGATCAATGACAGCGCCACAGTGAAGAACAGAGAAGCTGTGTTTACACACAGCTTGCCTCGTTCTTCAGCTCCGGGGACCGATCACGGGACTCCAGCGGCGATCAGGTCCGTGGGTCCCGCGGTCACGGAGCTTCGGACCGGGTCGCGGGCGCGCGCCTGCGACCCACGGCTGGGCACTTAAAGAGGACGTACAGGTATGTGCTTGTGCCCAGCCGTGCCATTCTGCCAACGTATATGTGCAGGAGGCGGTCCTTAAGTGGCTAAGGGGGCATGACAAGGGGTGTGTCCAATGCCTACATACTTTTGCTAATACTTGTCTCTCGTTCCCATCTCAAAAAGTTGGATATATATTAGAGCTGCATGATTCTGGCTAAAATGAGAATCACAATTTTTTTGCTAAGAATAAAGATCACAATTCTCTCACGATTCTCGTGGCGTAACATCATCTTTCACATTTTATTAATTAAAGTGTATTTTTTCCAAAAATATTGCGTTTGAAAGACTGATGCACAAATACAGTGTGACATAAAATATTGCAACAACCTCCATTTTTTTCTCTTGGGTCTCTGCTAAAAAAATATATATAATGTTTGGGGGTTCCAAGTTATTTTCTAGTAAAAAATACTGATTTTAACTTGTAAGCAACAAGTGTCAGAAACAGGTTTAGTCTTTAATTGGTTAAACTGCCCTCATCTGCAGACAGAAGTTTATTCTTTTGATCTAATTCTAAAATAACTAAATGTTACAATGTTTCTCTTTATCTCACCATGACGTAATAAACTTGGCAGACTGCCTGTGTTGTTTTTTTGACAGATGTTCGCTTCACCAGAGAACTCTCTGTACTGAATCGAGGAAATGATTAAAGGGGTTGTAAAGGTTTTTTTTTTTTTTTTTTTTCTAAATAGGTTCCTTTAAGCTAGT
Source organism: Rana temporaria (assembly GCF_905171775.1). NCBI lineage: Eukaryota > Metazoa > Chordata > Amphibia > Anura > Ranidae > Rana > Rana temporaria. The sequence continues at coordinate 171,560,710 of NC_053494.1, read as the reverse complement.
GCATTGTTGATTCACTTAGGCCTCGTACACACGGCCGAGGAACTCGACGGGCGAAACACATCGTTTTGCTCGTCGAGTTCCTTGTGAAGCCGCCGAGGATCTCGGCGAGCCAACTTTTCCCATTGCCGTCGGGGAAAAAGAAGACATGCTTTCTTTTTGGCCCGACGAGATCCTCTGCGGTTTCCTCGTTGAAAAGTGTACACACGACCGTTTTCCTCGGCAAAAAAAACAAACCAGCAAGCTTGTTTTTGCCGAGAAACTCGGCCGTGTGTACGAGGCCTGACCTTTTCCTTCGATTTCCCTTCTAAAAAAAAATGTCTTTGTTTTCTTTGTCTGAATTTCTCACTTGTTTCTCCTCAGTAAGCTTGCCCCCATCATCCATATGGGTTAGTCAGCCAGAACAGCTTACTGGGGAGGAACAGGAAGTGAGACAAAGAAAACAAAGAAAAAAAAACATTTAGAAGGAAAATCAAAGGAAAAGGTAAGTGAACCAACAATGCATTAGCTTAAAGGAACCTATTTAGAAAATAAAAAACAAACCTTTACAACCCCTTTAAGATTGTGGGGGGGGGGGGGTAGAATGGCAATCTCTTCTTTAATGATTAATCGTGCAGCTCTAATACATATAGTAAAAAAGACGAAGGGACACAAACTCCAATGTCATTAATTTATTGGTTGCTCCTTCAAAGACAGAACATTACTACAAATGTTCTGTCTTTGAAGAAGGAACCAGTAAATTAATCGCATTGGAGTTTGTGTCCCGTTGTCTTTTTTTACTGAATATTGGTGGATTGTTGGGAGCCCACCCTGACACTGCCCCAGAAAAACAAAAAGAGAAGAGGATGTAACCCACCCTATTGTTTTATATATGTATATTTATTTACCTACCCCCATCCTCTCTTCTGAGGTCCTCTGCCAGAGCTCCTTTCTCCTCCTCTTCTTGGTGTGGCTCCATTAAAAGCCATTCCCTAGTGTGGCACACCCTTTGTGCTTGATCCTGAGCCGCGCTTCCTGTGTCCATAGATACACAAACAAACAAGAAGAACACACACTAAGTTCAGCAGAGTTACAAGCTTTAATGGTGAAATCAAATGCTTATTAAGCCTCGTACACACGATCAGTCCATCCGATGAGAACAGTCTGAAGGACCGTTGTCATCGGTTAAACGATGAAGTTGACTGATGGTCGGTCACTACACACCATCGGTTAAATAACTGATCGTGTCAGAATGCAGTGACGTAAAACACAACGACGTGCTGAAAAAAATTAAGTTCAATGCTTCCAAGCATGCATCGACTTGATTCTGAGCATGCGTGGATTTTTAACCGATGGTCGTGCCTACTAACGATCGGTTTTGACCTATCGGTTAGGAATCCATCGGTTAAATTTAAAGCAAGTTGGCTTTTTTTTAACCAATGGTTAAATAACCTATGGGGCCCACACACGATCGGTTTTGACCAATGAAAACGGTCCATCAGACCGTTGTCCTCTGGTTAACCTATCGTGTGTACGAGGCCTTAGCCACTCAAAAATTAAAATAGAAAAGGCATGTGCTCAACACTCCCCTCAGGAGTAACAGGATTTGACTTACAGCCTGTGGCTCCCGCTGCCTCTGCAAAGCCTGTGAGAACATTAAGAGCTGCTACAGATAGACACAGCACTGGATTGAGTGGATTGAGTGAGGGCTCAGGTAAGTATAAGCAGGGGGGGGCGCTTTAGGTACTGGTACATATTTTACCCTAATATAGAGAATGCACTTCGGTTACAAATTTTTAGGCTTTAGAACCACATTAATTGGCAGGTAATCCTAAATCACATGACCCACTACATTAATTGCTTGTTAACATCCACCAGCTGCTGGGAACTGGCAGCTAATAATTTCTGTATACACAAATATCAAAGGTTGCAGTTGACAATGATAGCTTTAGCTACATTCAGTGAAAGATATGTTTAGAAAAGAGTGCAGTTAGTATCATGCTACTAGCTTATTTATATCATAATACAAACCACATAATAGCCAAGATTATTGCTGATGATTGTGTTCTGCATAGAGCAGCAATCTATTCAACCAAGCTGATTTGTTTTTCTGCACCTGCATTATAAACAACACAGGGGGAATTAACCTTTCTTCCCATACGTAGTTTTATGGTTCAACACAAATGCCATGCCATACTAAAGTGAATCATTTCACTCTCAGCCTTTGTCCTGGAGGTGTCATTTATATGTGCTGTTTTTTTTCTGTTTCCAAAGATACAGCAGATGGTGTTTCGCAGGAGCTCTTCTCGGCGGGCCTCGTGGACGGTCATGATGTAGTTATAGGTAAATGACATTTCTTTCTTGGAACTGTTACATGATTACTTTAGCATTTCAATGAAATAATTGCATTTAACCTTCCTCGGGTCTCTGAGGATTCTACTGGCAGCTAGAACATCCAGAGACTATCGCAGTTGTTGAGCACAACACAGATTGAGTAACTCTGAACCATGAAAAATATATTTGCAATTACTCATTGCTGTACAGGTGATCCGATTAATCTGAATTACAAATATATTAAACTTTTTTTTTTTTACTCTTCCACTATTAAGTTTTTCCTTTTGACATTATGGTAAAGTGGTCATCAGAACACAGGGTAAAGAGATGCAGAAGATAAATACACATCTTTTATCTTTATGCATTCATCACCACCCCTCCCGCCAACTCTGTGCCCTCTAGGACGCTAAAACAATGAACAGTTGTCTGCTACTCATCCTAAAGCCATCATTTACTTGTCATCATTAAGCCATTAAGCAATCATTTTCTAAAATTTAGATGGACAATTGCTTCTAAGGTATGTAAGCCGGTAAAGAGGCAAGGCTCAATTGATCAAAGTAACCCAAGCTGATTTCTAAGGCATGATAGATGGATTCCATAGGAGTCATTTTTTCTCCCTGCATTATAAAGGAAAGCCTTATGATAATCTGAAAGTGGGCTATTGCCAAGTATGCCAAGGAGTGCCAGTTTGACTTCAAATTCCCTGAAGGATTCAAATAAGTCGGAATTCACCAGTGTGCGTAGAGTTCCTCAGATTCATACCTTATGTATAGAGTATGCATGGCAACAAGGGCAGGCCTTGGTTCCAAGTCATTCTATTCTATTAAGCTGATCTGGAGTCAAGTAAAGCATTTGGAGGAATTTTATATTGTAGTTTGTCCTCGCGCTGTTCTAATACATCCTCCTCCCACAAACAGAGGGTATAGCTTTAGACACTAGTCAACACACGAGACAATGCCAAATTAAGGAGAGTCAATTTGGAGTAGATATTTCCACAGTGTGGGCTGGAGACTGCGGGAGACAGATAGTGAGGCGGCGATAAACCCCCCCCCTTCTTTTGCGGGAAATGGATGATTAGAGGCCTTAGGAGGCAGATGACAAGGATCGGGGGTAGGGCTGCTGCTATTCCTCGCTCCGGGGCCATTGCTTCTCCTTCCAGCTGAATAGAAAGTGGGCCCTGAAACTGATTGGCTGGGAGTCCTAAGACTCCCTTGCCAATCGGGTCTCAGGATCTGCTTCCTGATTGGCTGGGAGGAGAATCAGGAAGACAATAGCAAATATTCATTCACTATTGTCACACAACTGGGTGGGCTCAGGGTGCAGTGCTCTGTGCCCACCCCTTTTTTTAAGGCCTCAGGCTCTAATTATGCGGTTAAAAAAAAAACATTGGATTCCATGCTTCCTGTGCCCTACATGTACATTAGGGGCTAGGCGCATGGATTAGGAGGGTGTCGTCCCTGCACTTCGGATGGATGGGCCGCCACTATATTTCAGAATAATATATTGTAACTTAAGTTTGATAGTTGAAAACTAAATATCCTTTGCTTGGCTGAGTTTATATATAGCTGAAAAAAAAATTGTTATTGACCTCTTAGTTTTAACCAAAGCTAAAACTCAGCGGGGTACCAGCAGGAGCGATGTGTCCAATGGTTTTGATCCCATATGTGTCCTAAATCTGCAGCCCTGGGTTAGTATCAGAATATGACTACTTGGGATTTACAATGTAAGGGTAAATAACACACCATTGTTTAGATTGAATCATGTGTTTCTTGGACATTTCTGAATGGGAGAAATTTTGATTAGTCTCACGATTTTCTCCCCCATTCTGTAAACATGTTGCATGCAGTGTACACTCTGAAATAATTTTTCCCAATGGAAAGGAGGGGGGGGGCAGGTCCCCGGTCTCGGAAAGGTGTGTGTTAACTGTGGCTTCACAGAAGACTTGGCACTATTAACTATAGCAGTGGCCTGAAGTAAAGCAATAGGAAGAGGATGGGACATCCCAGCACAAAAAAATTCTACATGATCCAGCTGCCTGCACAACATGGGGCATACTTCATTACAGGGAAGTACATTTTTTGGTGGTGGGGGGGGGGGGGTAACTTTAGCGATAAATGAATCCCTGTGTTAAGTACCTTTTGTTGGCTTCTGTTTATGTTCAACAATTGAGTTCTGTCAAGATCTTTGTTTGGAGAATAGCAAGACAGGCTCTGGTCTGTAGATGGAATTTTGAAAAACATGCACTACATGGTCTCTATATGTAATCAGAGTTGAGGGCGACTTTTTGGGTAAATTGTTTTGCCTCACAGGGGCTTCTGGACACAGTGGTCACACTCATTCCCCTGCTGCAAAACTGCAAATTTCCTTGGAGTTCACACCTAGTAAATATAATTCAAAGCATAACTGGGTGTACCCAGCTACGTCACCCAGCGCGTGCTCCGATCAACCAACCAAAATCTTCTCCAAATCCCCAAATCTCGCTACAAATCTAAAGGGAGAACGTAGATTCTCGGTCCAAGGACCACGGCTCTGGAATGCTCTACCCACGAAGAAAACCATTGGGTTTTTAGGAAAAAACTGAAGACCCACCTCTTCTGAAAGACCTGTACAACTCTGGATGCCAGCACCTTGAGGCGATTAAGTTCGCATTTGTTTGCGCTATATAAGTTTCTCACTCACTCAAAAAATTTAAAAATATACCTTTTTAGGTAGGCTACAGATTGGCTTTAAATATGTGGTTCAGCAGGAGAGAGCTCTGCAAGAGAAATTGCTCCAGAACTTAGTAAATGAGCAGAAGCTCTGCTGACTTCCATCATCCAATCATGTGCAAATAAAAATGCTTTTTTTTTTCCTTGCATGTGATTTGTTATTCTTTATAATGTTAAACCTTACCTAATTTATGAAGCTCTGAGGCAACTGCACTTTCACAGTAAATGTTCCTTTAGTAAATAACCCCACTGTGGTTTTTTTCTTTGTGTTAGGTAATCTTGCTCTCACAGGGAGTCAGACTTTGAAACTCTCTTTGGAATAGCTGATATTGACCAACAGTATAAGAGAATTTAAATCTAGATTGGATGCTTGTTGTAGTAGAAAGGACAGCTCAAGCAATAGTTGGGAAGTTTCATTAGTGGAGTCTTCTGGGGAATTTGTCTAAATGTCATTGACAGGGTCAGGAAAGATTCTGTTTTTCTCCTCTCCTATGAAGCTAAATTGTTAGCTATCTCACTGGATTTTGGTTTTATTTTCCTCTGAATTAGTGCTATTAGATTAGGTTGAACTTGATGGAATTGTGTCTTTTTCTCAGCCTTAAAGTGAACTACATTCTATACCCTTACAATAAACATTTAAATTCCTCATATGTGTTGAAATAGTTACCTTCTGATAGAAAAGTTAAAGCAATTTAAAATCACCCCTTCTGCTGGAAATAATTGGTAGAAGTTGGGATAGCAGTGCAGTGCAATCGTAGCCTCCCTGGCGGTATGATTATGTCAGATTTTTGAATCTCAAAGCGGTACAATTGTTTTGCATAGAAATTTGGTGTTTTATATTGTAGTCTTGTAATTCTTAGGAATAGCACACTTAAATCTGTCCGAACAGGAGTCTAGTAGACATCTCGGGTATGATCAAGTTTGAAGCACAACATCATAAATTATAATATAATAAATAGTAATATAATAAATAAAATAAAAAATAATAAAGAATAATAACATTAATTTCCCAACGATTCCCTATCGCTCAATTCTGCAAGTGTTCTAATTTACTATTGCTATTTTATAGCTGGTCTAAAACCACTTTTGTCGTAAAGGGACACTTTTTGGTTGCCATGGACAATCTCAAGTTTCCAGGCAGAAAGAACAGTATACATAATATAAAAGTGCATGCAGGGTACTGGGACAAAACGGATGTGAAACAATTTGATACAGTTATGTAATCTGTAAGATTACAGTGTACTGTATGCGTTAAGGTTTTTGTACTTTTTAAATTTGCCACCGGGCTCCGCCCCCGTGCATTGCAACGCTCGCAGGGAACGAAGCCCGGAACACAGGACATCGGACAGATGATCTGGTGGATGACACAACGGGAGGCCATCACAGGATTCTGGTGACAAGGTACGTTGTACCAGGATTCTGCAATGCAATCCTGAGTGTGGCTCGGGGTTACCGCTAATGGTACTGAAATTTAAATTCACGACACACTCGGGAATACCGCCAGGAGGGTTAAAAATGTATACCGTTTGTTAAAACCCATGAAACCTAGCTCTGAACTGGGAAGTGTGTTTATAGTGGGAGCCAGCGACATGGTTGCCAGCTCTCATGTGACTGCTTTAATGTCATTGTGAATTATCACACATGCATGGGTCAAAGCAGTGCAGGGATTCTTTGATAGCATCAGCCAGTCATCTGAATGACTGGTGTGAGGAAGAATTTACACAATTGATATCCCCACAGATATGACTAGTACTAACATCCCTACAGTTGTATGCACTGTATCTTTCAACCAAAAAGTAGAAAAATGGGATGTTAAAGTTACAGATACCTACATTTTGGTAGGTGTGGCAAAAAATGGTGGCACCTTAAGAGGAGATCTGAGTTCACTTACTGTGTTGCCTCCACTTCACTGAGCTCAATAGCTAGCTCCATAATTGCATAGTTTTTACCACCACAACCTGCTGCTGTGTTTACATCCTGCAGCCGGACTCTTCTTTAATAGACTCTTAAGTGGTTGTCTCCTGAGCCCTTACTTTGTCGGCATCCACACAAAGCAGAAATACTGTATACATGGCTGTGTTTTATTTTACTTTAGACTACAAGTATATATACTTTAGACTACATGGCCACTCTGATCATTCTTTGAAATCCTTTTAGTATTGCTAATTATTTTAAGCATTTGCAGCAGCAAATAAGTTATGCAAATAGGGGCTATGAGTTAAATTTACAAATACCGTACTGGTGACCCCACAATAAGGATAAAACTTTTACACGGAAGGGAGTTTAACAAGACACGTGACCACCCATTAAATTAGAAGAAAGGAGGTTTAGGCCCGGTTCACACTGATAGGACATATGCTCCGACTTTGGGAGCTCATGTCGCATGACATGTGTAAATCAATGATTCCCTATGAGAGCCGTCTTAACTGGTATGACACAAGTTGTTCCGACTTTAAAAATGCTCCATGCACTACTTTGGTCCTACTTCAGCCCATTGAAGTCGTATAAAAGTAGGATCCTTGTCCTAACCATCCGACTTGTGACATCGGACTTGGTGATTACAGCAGCAGTAAAAGGAATTTATGTCACTCTGGGATTGTTTTGATTCATCAAAGGACAAGTCCTACTATCTCAAAGTCAGAGGGAAATCTTATCTTGTTCATTCAAGTTGAATGGAAGTAGGACCGATGTAGGACAGATGTCGCAGGGCAAAGTAGGATGATAGTCGTGTCGTATAAGTGTGAACCCAGCCATCCCCTAAACTACGTAGAGGGTTCTTTACTGTTAGAGCCGCAAGGATGTGGAATTCCTTTCCACAGGCGGTGGTCTCAGCGGGGGGGCATCAATGGTTTAAAAAACGATTAGATAAGCACCTGAACGACCACAACATACAAGGGATATACAAGGCAATACTGACATATAATCACACACATAGGTTGGACTTGATGGACTTGTCTCTTTTTTCAACCTCACCTACTATGTAACCATGTAATTGTCCCTTTATTTTTTTGGGGGGCATTTAATTTAGGTTATACTATAATTTTCTGTGTTATATACGTTATTAATTTATCAGTCTACTGCTGTACTGTCTTTTCACACTTGCAGTACAAGACATCAAGCTAATTGCTTGAGCAGCTTGCTTTTAATGTAATATTATAGCATCCCTTTCCAAACCAAGCTTGTGCTAAATCATTATAGTGTCAATAAAGGAAAACGTAAAAAAAAAAGTATAATTTTATTGCTTTTTCAATTTTGTCATAGATTTGTTACACTCAAGGAAAATACTGATCATAACTAGACTGTGTTTATTAAATAAAAAGCTACATTATGTACCATTTGCTTTTAAATGCCCACTTAAAGGAGTAGTCCAGCCCAAGCTTGTTTGGCTGGGCTTCTGATATGTATCACAGGAGTGCATTTCGTTTTGCACTCCTGTGACCCATTTTCAGCAGAGAACGGACTGAAGGCCGCTCTCTGCTGACGTCACAGAAATACATCCAGGCACTGCGTCATCCCAAAAATGGGAGTCTGGATCTGCCAGGTACTTGGTCTGAAACCCATCTCAGACTCTTAAGCAAGCCGCTGAGAGCCTGAGACGGCCGCTCCCCACTCCTCCACAGCTCAGTGATCTAATGAGCGAGGAGGGAGTAGACTGGGGAGCTGTAAGAACCGAGTCATCAGCGATGTTCGATCGCTCAGTTCTCAGTGTAGAGGCGCCAGGGGAAAGATGCAGCATCCACCTAGGTAAGTATGATTATGGAAAAACCTCCAAACCCATACTTCTCAGGAAACATACTGAGGTAAACTTATAGGCCGTCATTGCCAATCTTTGCTTCTGCATATACATATGTCTTTTAGCCAGTATGCTTTTAAATATTTTCAAAGCATCTGATAAGTGTATCAGGCGTTGTATTTAATAAACTTTAATATGTGTTGTTTTTTTTGCATGGGAAATTGTACTTTGGAAGGGAATTTGCCCCAAAGCTTAGCGAATAAAGTGAAGCTCTGTGGACTTCCATCATCCAATCATGTGCAAGTAAAAACACAGTGTTTTTATTTTCCTTGCACAAGATTGGGTAATCTTTGCACACTAAAATTTCATCACATTCACTAATCTGTGGGGCAAATTCCATTGCAATTTGCAACTTTCTTTGGTAAGTGAGCAGCCTATTTGCATTTGGTAAATCAACCCTTTGACCCAAAGTATGAAAGACAGAAACAGTCAGGCAACAAGCATTTGTAGAAGGAGGCAAACTCTTTATTTTTGTCACTACATTTTTTCCTAAGTGCCGGTTCACACTACAGCGACATGAAAGTCGGCACAACTTTGCGAGGCAACTCAAGGCAACTTTGAGTCTCCTCCAGGACAGTCAACTTTGCCAGTGGCCAATCAAACAATAATCAGCTCTGTGGGAGGGAGGGGTTTGCCTGAGAAAACAATGTTCTCTTCCTGTAAAGTTACTTCAGTTAAGACAGTGATCCAACTTTGGAGGCAACTTCCATTGAAATCTATGGGTACAAGTTGCCTACAAGTTGCCTAGAAGTCACCTAGATGTAGTACAGGAGGCTTTTCTGAAGTCGGAGCGACTTCAGTAGTGTGCATTAAGAGGGCTCTCATTCACTTTAATGTAATTTCTCATGTCGCGCGACTTGGGGCGACACAAGTCGGATCCCAAGTCGCGGTTGTGTGAACCGGCACTAAAGCAAACCTATGTTTTGCTAATTTGCTACTTAAATTTCTTCCAATTACCTATCTCTCCATTCAGCACCAGGAGCAAAGGAAATGTCTGTTACTTCTGAGTACGGAGGAACATGTGACTAAATCCATGTCCTGGCACCAGGCCACCACTGTCACACAGATGAGCTGCTGCTTCTACCTAGTTCATTGATAATCTGAGGTGATATAGCCGAAAGGCGGGTTTCCATGCCCTGAGAGTTTGTGGAACTGCTGGCTCTGCTTCCCCTGGTGACATGTTAATTTTTTTTATGTGATCCCCAAGAGCCAAGTACAAGAGAAAAAAAACACACTTTTTTGCTGCCTTCTGAAAGTTTATATACGTTCTAAAGTCTAAAGGGAACTTAGTGCTGGCTGTCTCTATGAACACACACAGGATGGCTGCTCAATACTTTGTCATAAAAAGGGAACTTATTTTGTTGTCTAGAACAAGCAGATACATTTTACCAAACACCATTTAGTAGGGTAGGGGCCATAATAAAATCTGCTTGGTAGCTTCATTAAAATTGTGACATATTCAAATTTTAAGTGGTTTAGTCTATGGATGAAACAAACTAAGGAAGAATGAACAGATTAGACTTTTTTTCTGAAATTGCACAGAGGAGTATTAGATTATTTGAAACCCGTTGAAGTCTTAGACAGGACAGACAGACAACCTTCACCTCTACAAACATATCTAGACAGTCATTACAACTGAAATCAGTCTTGAAAGCCTGAAGTTGAGCCATTTGCATATCATAAAATTGTGGAATCACATTAGGCAATTATCTGTCAGTGGATATGTATGCAGATAGTTCAGGAAAAAGAAGGTCACGGAAGGCTGAGAGGCATTTAATGGTGGAAAGATGTTCGTAAATATGTAAATTTCGGCCTAAGTATCTGGCTTTTTACTGAGTCAGCGAAAGGATTCAGAGGCCACATTCAAGGTTGCTGTTTTTCCTCAGATATAGGATGATTTTATAAGGAAAGTACTGCTTCACTGCTTTAAAGTGGTGCAGATTTATTTACTTAAAGTACACTTCTGGTCACTCTAAAGGTGCTAAATAGATAGGTGGCAGGCTAAAAAGCAGGCAACAGGCTGTATGTTCTTTCAAAGAAACCAGGTTAACTTGACCAGCTTCTGTAGTGAAGTGCGGACCTGTATCCTTCTTCTGCCTATTGAGCCATAATTATGATGGGCAATTGGAAGGCAAGATAGGGTAAGAGCGTAAAACTAAACTAGCATAATGGAGCACTTGGAGGCTCCCAAGTTATGTTACTAGATATGAGTCTGTTTAGCTCTTTTTATAGTGCATTTTCTTTAAACTGTTACCTGGTTCAGCAGGGACTTGCTTCATATTCTTTCGCCAGAATGAAACAAGTAAACACCCCCTTTTCCCACAGCTGCCCAATAAGTCACTGTGTGCTGTCATCACATGAAAGCTTGATGTACTACAAGTTTCGCGATCTCAAAGGTCCCCAAGGCACAAACTGATGTTTTATTTTGCAGTTCAACTTTTATAATCAATTTTGTGCTGCTGTAAAGTTGAGGGTTAGAAGTGGACTCTGTGCTTAGAAATTCACATTTTGAATGAAAACGATAATAGGTTTGTGTTTACTTTATTTTATTTGTTCCTTTATGTTTTTTACTATGGCGCTGTTGGGTTAATAAATGATCTCCCAGGGGTTAATGGGGTTGTAAAGTCAGAAGTATTTTTTTATGGATTAGTTGTCCAATACCACTTTGTTGTAAAGTCATAAGTAGTTTTTTTTGGATTAGTTGTCCACCACCACTCCCTGAAGTATTATTAGGCCCAGAAATCTTTGGTCACTGGCTCCCACTTTCTGCTTCTTGGAAACTTCCGATGTGTAGTAGCTAATTGTTGCCCTATGTACTGGTTTGTCTCAGTAACAATTTTTTCAATAACCTCATTGGTCAGAAATAATTGTAAGTATGCCAAGGGGTTGTTGTGTTTAACGTCTACTTTAATACCTGATACTCCAGAAAATGAGAATCTTGGGGGCGCTGCTTAATCCATACCACAGTCAATTGAGCACCAAGTTAGCATATCATTGAGTTCAGTTGCAGAATCGTCGTTGTCGTCACTTTCAGTGTCTGATGATGAATTTCCCCATGAATCACTATCGCTCATTTCTGCAAGTGATTCTAATTCACTATCACTGTTTTATAGCTGGTCTAAAACTGCCTTTGACCTAAAGGGACACTTTTTAGATGCCATTGGTGTTCTCATGTTTCCAGGCAGAAAGAATGGTAAAAGTTCAGGCAGGGCACTGAACAAAGCACTAGGGACAAAACGGAGGTGAAATTATTTGATACAGCAATAAAATCCTAACTAGGGTTGTCCCGATACCGATACCAGTATCGGTATCAGGACCGATACCGAGTATTTGCGCTAGTACTCGTACTCATGCAAATACTCCCGATACCAAAATAGAATACTTTTTTTTTTGTGACATCGAGCGGTGCATAGAGGCAGGGCCGGATTAACCGTGGGGCTGATGGAGCTGCAGCTCCAGGCCCCCATCATAATATAGGCCCAAACTTAATTCTCTCACCAGGGCCCGGCGGCCGGCCAACGACCGCTATATAATAAATCCACATGTCCAGTCAGCTGCAGTGCCATTGGATGGCACTGATAAGTGGCACTGGCATTGATTGAATGGCAATCATAAATGGATGGCACTGATAGGTGGCACTGGCATTGATTGGGTGCCACTGGTGAGATGCACTAATAAGCTGCCTCCCTGCACTGATGCACTAATGGGCACTGATCTGCACTGATAGGTGGCACTGGCTAGCTGCACTTTTGGGCACTGGCACCGATGAGCTGCACTGATAGGTGGCACTGGCAGTGATCACTCCTTCAATGATATGTAGTTTTCCAGTACCGTATGCTAAAAAACAGCCCCACACCATGATGTACCAGTTCTTCATAATTCTAAAGAAAATATCCTTAGTCTGTATTGTGGTTTGAAAACGGTCACATGACATTTAAAAAAAGTATCGGTATTCGGTATCGGCGACTACTTGAAAAAAAGTATTGGTACTTGTACTCGGTCCTAAAAAAGTGGTATCGGGACAACCCTAATCCTAACAGATTACAATGTATTGTATGTATGTTATGTCTTGAACTTTTTGGATTTCCTGCCCGGTTCTGCCCCTTGCGTCGTGGTGCTCGCAGGGAAGGGAACCCGGAAGATGGATGCCGGGATCTCCCAGAGGACACATCGGAGGATCGTAGGGACAAGGTAAGTAACAGTATGTAGATACTTCGGTGTGGCTCGGTGTTACCAATTTTGGTACTGAAAATTAACCCCTAAGCCACACTTTGGATTACCGCCAGGAAGGTTAACAGTCCATGGGGTAGAAATACGGCACATCAAAAGGGAAACAGTAACCTGGGAATGACAAGGCACAGCAAGAGGAATAATCTTCTGGGTAGTAATATGGCACAGCAAAGGAGACACATTCCACAGGATAACAAGAAGGCACAGCAAGTGAGAATGATCTTCAGGGTGGTAATATGTCACAGCAAAGGAGACACAGTCTACAGGGCAATAAGAAGGCACATCAAGTGAGAATGATCTTTAGGGTGGTAATATGGCACAGCAAAGGGAAACAATCCAAAGGGCAACGAGGATTCACAGCAAGGGAGAATACTCCTTAGGGGGGCAAGACGGCACAGCAAGGGGAAACGATTCTCTAGGCGGTAATATGGCACAGCAAAGGAGACACAGTCCACAGGGCAACAAGAAGGCACAGCAAGGGAGAATGATCTTCAGGACAGTAATATGGCACAGCAAAGGGGAAACAGTTCACAGAGAAACAAGGAGGCACAGCAAGGAAGAATGATTCTCAGGGAGGCAAGACAGCACAGCAAGGGGGAACGATCCTCAGGGTGGTAATAGGGCACAGCAAGGGTAGAGACAGGAGGGTTCAGGGACTCACGCTGAGGATGCCTGATGACTATGGGTTGCTGGAAAGGTGGTCTGAGTGATGATGACCAGTTCCAAAGGGTCCTGAGTGAGAGGGAGAGGAGCACTGGGCACCCGGATTTATGAGTTGGGAACTTAGGAAACAAGAGGGCACAAGTAGAGAGGTTGCAGGGCAATGGGAGAAAGAGACAGCTCCTTTGCCTATTAGCGGGGCACAGTACGTCAAGAAGTACACGCTCTGCCCGCTAGACCCTGGTGCCAAGGAGAAGGAAGTCTGCAGCTGTTGTGAGGAGATCAATACACCAACTGCAGCAGGGGAACGGACAGCCTGGCACCTCGAACAAAGGAGGTATAGGGTGGCAGGAATTGTGTGCAAGGGACTTGGGTGCATGGCTCCCTGCATGTATATGGTGTGAAGAGGTGGGAGGGGTGATGTGCAGGGAGTAGAGGGGAAGCTGGAGTGCTGTGACAGTTCTCTTAAAAATTGACAAATTTCTTCTTGTATTGGGCAGATTCCATATTTGTTTGCACCACGTAATTCTGCAGCATTCAGTACTTCTACTGCAGCCAAGAATTCTCAGTAATGTCATGCAAATACAACCTCACACTATGTAAATTTTACTTCCGTTCACACTGCCTTGGTTCCCTCCAAGCTCATCCTTGCTACATAAAGGTTTTGCAATATTGCCATGGGTAAGGAACTGCAGGGCCAGCAAACCTGCATACTGATAGATATATAATCCCCACCATTGATGTTTACAGAACTGCTGCCAACACTTTTGTAGGTTCAATTAAACCAATGTAGAAAAAAAAGTGCAGCTATTTTAATGCTGAGAAACTAACTCTAGATTGATGGAAATCCCTCATAGGCCATAGATTAACATGGCTTTCTTCTTCCCAGATCCTTTAGTTTTTAAGTGACAATGCCAAGTAAGATAAGTCAGTGAATAGCTCTTTTTCTCCAGGATACACTACTATGCTGCTAAAGTTAGGTGGTCCACTTAAAGTGACACTAAAGGTTCACAGATAAAAAAAAATTAAAATAACAAACATGTCATACTTGCCTCCACTGTGCAGCTCGTTTTGCACAGAGCAGCCCCGAACACCGTCTTCTGGGGTCCCACGGTGGCTGTCTCAGCTCCTCCCCACCTCAGATAATCCCCCCTGGAAGCTCTCTCACAAGGTGGTAACCTTGCGGGTTTGCTCCCGAGTCCTGTTGTCGGCGTCCGTACCGGACTCGGCCCCACCCCCGGCGCCCACATCATTGGATTTGATTGACAACAGCGTGAGCCAATGGCTGCGCTGCTATTAATCTATCCAATGAAGAGCCGAGAAGACCGGGCAAAGGAAGAGTGTGTTTGCGACGCGGGACTTTCCAGGGCTCAGGTAGGGGGGAGGCCGGTAATCATAATGTTTTTTCACCTCAATGCATAGGATGCATTAAGGTGAAAAAACATGAACCTTTACAACCCCTTTAAGTTACGTATAATCTAAGGGATGTATAATCCATTTATCCAGTGCTTCTGGAAAGGTCTGCTGTCTATGGTCACATTTCTTTGTCTTTTGAGTGCTATTCAAGATAGTGCTCATATTTAGGGCCTTTAATAAATAAGGGTTTTGGTAGCCATAGGGTGTTGGCAAGCAGGATATTCAGCTGCATGATATAAATGCCAGACTGTAAGCTGGAGATTTTTAGCGGGCAATTCATGTCTCCTGAGTGAATTTAACCAGTCCTGTTCCTGTTATGTTCTGCCATCTGTATCATGATGGATATTTTAGCTCAGCAGCAAGAACGCCGAGACTGGTCTTATAAGTGAAACAGGAAAATATTTTCCTCTCGGTAAATTACACTTATATGTGATACATAAATAGTATGTTGTTTGTGATGTTTTACTGCCCATATTTACAGCTTTGTATCTGTCGAGTAATTTTAAAATAGATAGAAACCAATTACGTTCAAGGCCATTTGTGGTCAACATCAAGGCTAGTTTATGTCTCTTTTTACTGCCTGCAATACAGACAAGTGTAATAAAACATGCAAAGGCCCAAACTTTTACACACAAGAATGTCAAATGTTTGTTTTAGGTAAAATCCAATTTCCTACATGATTAAAACTAACCAGAGACTAAGGGCTGGACATGCAGGCAATATTTACCAATCCTTTCCATTAATAGGCATGCATAGATTGGCCAAGCATTTATGTTTGTGTGGGAAGGACTGGCCAAATACTACGATTTCCGATAAAGCAAAAGCAGGTGGCATAAAAAAAAATGTAGAGTGGTTGGTTGCTTACAATCAATCCTTTTTTATATTTATGTAGTGACGTACACACATCCGAGAAACTCGACGGGCAAAACACTTTGTTTTGCCCGTCGAGGATCTCGGCGAGCCAAGTTTCCCCATTGACTAACGAGGAAATAGAGAACATGTTCTCTATTTGGCTCGACGAGTTCCTCGTTGGTTTCCTCGGCCAAAATTGTACACACGACCGGGTTTCTCGGCAGAATACGGCTCCGATCGATTTTCTGGCTGAATTCTGCCGAGAAACTCGGTCGTGTGTACGGGGCCTGAGGGCTTACCTGAGTGAATGTGAATTGAATAGCTTTGTAGGAAGGCAACTGTATTGTGTAGTTGTTGATAAAGGACGTTGATTTTAACTAATTATAAAGTGTAGCTCTACTCACAAGAGTTACAATCTCTGTCAGGTCTTTATTGTGGTATGTGCTCCATTCGGGAAATTTCCCTGCATTTCTTTTCACAGAAATACAACAAAAAGGTAAGTGGGAAACTCCCAAAAATGTCTCTAATGGTAGATTGCTCCTGTTTCAGTGACGACTGTAAAACATTGAATTTGTGTCGCTCTCTCTTGCAGTAGGAATGGTCACCATTACAAACAGAAAGGGTGAATCTTGCCTTCAGGAATAGATAGATCACAGTTAAATTCTAACGGAGAATGCAACTCATCTCTATTGTATTCAAAAGTAGGCTGGAGTTATGTTTTAAGGATGATCTTCCACTACCTGCACACATGAGGTTTGTTGTGTGATCCTGCTAATGTCATTGTTCTCTCATGTTTATGAGTAGCTTAAAGTGGTTGTATAGTCCCCCAAAGTTTTTTTTTTAATTACCTGTAAGGCAAAAGGCATAATGAGCTAGTATGCATCGCATACTAGCTCATTATGAAATACTTACCTTACAATGAGGTATCTAACTTATCTGGTCCACGCCGAGGGAGATGACAATCTTGCCTCTGCGTGTCTTCCGGGTATCGCGGCTCCAGTGCTGCGAGAGACTGGAGCTGCGATGATGTCACTCCTGCACATGCGCGTGGAAGACTTCTTTCCGGCAAGGTCCGGCGTCTGTCGGGCCTTAAGCCGTGAATTCCTGATCCGCATGTGCCGCTGTAGTCAGCGACTCATTGCGAATGGGAATATCTCCTAAACCGTAAAGGTTTAGGAGATATTTTTTTTTACCTACAGTTAACCCTTATTATAGGCTTACCTGTAGGTAAAGTCCAAAAATGTACTATACAACCGCTTTAAGGCAAGAAAATTGGGAAGATACTCAGTAATCAATTAAGGAATACTTTTGTTATGAGCAAACTGGCCAGACTGGTCTCCACATTTCTTCTGACCAGATTATCCTGAGCTTGCTTCATGCTGACTGAAAGGCCTGTGCTGAAGAAGAACTGCGCCCTGTGATTGATAATGAGCACTTCTAATGCTTGCATGTACACATCAGTATTTAGTTGTACATAACTCGATAATCCAAAGCCATGCTTGAATTGGCTTAATGTCTTGCAAAAACTGGGATGTTCATCACAGACTTTACTGGACAGGACAGTCAATGACTGATGGGTATACTGGTCTCCTGCTCATAACCTGATTTTATGCAGTGGTGTGCATTTAACTTTTATGGTGTTGTGGGGATTCCAGATGTCAGAGTTTGATTATACTGAAACCTTTAAAAGACCTCTCACTTCTCCATAAAGAGTAGCTGTCACCTGCCTAATCATTTTAAGAAAAAAATGTTAAAGGGGTTGTAAAGCTTTGTGTTTTTTGACCTTAATGCATCCTATTTAAACATCTTGCACTCTCGGGCCCCCGGTCTTCTCTGCTCTTCATTGGAGATTGATAGCAGTGCAGCCATTGGGTTCCCGCTGCTGTCAATCAAATCAATGATGCAGCGTGCCAGGGGGCGGGGCCAAGTGATACATTTGGTGTCTATGGCTGCCACTGTATCACACGGGAGCGCGCCCGCAGGCTGACCCCCTTGGGAAAGCGCTTTCCAGATGGGGGTTAGATCTTGCGGGGAGGAGCCGAGACAGCCACCGTGGGACTCCAGAAGATGAGGATCAGGGCCACTTTGTGCAAAACGAACTGCACAGTGGAGGTAAGTATGGTATGTTTATTATTTAAAAAAAAAAAAAAAAACTTTACAACCCCTTTACAGTTAAATATAATAATAGAAAATTTCAGCTACCCTTTTAATTTTATTAATAATAATATATTATATTTTAGGTGTTTTAAGTAATGTCCATGATGTGGATGTGGATTTTTTTTAATTTGTGCTAGATAAAAGGTTCTAATGGTGAAACGGTTAAAGCAAACCTTTGAGGAAGAAGCAACAGGTGTACTTTGGTTCCATATAAACCCCCAACATATTCTTACCTCTACATTGCTTCTCTGCTTTATGGATTTCAATGGAAGCTGAAGGAAACACCTTGTACCCAGCATGGAGGATTCAATCCATGTGTCAGTGTTAGGCCAATCCAGCAACCAATAGCTTACACAGGGCTTTCACTTGCTCCAGGCAACTGAACTCAGTGACAGGGTTATAAAGGAATGTATGTTTGCTATGGAGGTGAGTATTAGGCTGCATTCACACCTCCACGACAAGATATGCCACGTACGCGGCGTATTTTGCCGCGAGTGTGTAATTTTTTTTTTTTTTTAACAAAGCCTTCCCATTGCTTTGTATGGCCGAACGCCAATGTCGCCTGAAAAAAGGGTCCGGGACTTTTTTTTTTTAGGCAACAGGCGTACGGCGTCTATGAGATGTGAACCATCTCAATAGACAGCAATGGGAATTCTCCCCTCCAGCGGCACGAGCGTCCGGCGTCGGGCGTTTTGTCGCGGAGGTGTGAATGGGCTCTTAGGGTGAACATATTGCTTTGCTCTGCATGGGCAGATAACAGGGTCACTTAAAACCTTTGTTTGGGACTATATGAAATTATAAATATTGAAACTACTAAAATAAATATTTTATCCTTGAGACTATCTCTGGATGCAGGCCACTAAGGCCTCGTACACACGATAGGTTAACCAGAGGACAACGGTCTGAAGGACCGTTTTCATCGGTCAAAACCGATCGTGTGTGGGCCCCATAGGTTATTTAACCTTCGGTTAAAAAAATGCCAACTTGCTTTAAAATTAACCTATGGATTGGTAACCGATAGGTCAAAACCGATCGTTAATAGGCACAACCATCGGTTAAAAATCCACGCATGCTCAGAATCAAGTCGACGCATGCTTGGAAGCATTGAACTTCGTTTTTTTTCAGCATGTCATTGTGTTTTACGTCACCGCATTCTGACACGATTGGTTATTTAACCTATGGTGTGTAGGCGTGAGGGACCATCAGCCAGCTTCATTGGTTAACCTAGGACAACGGTCCTTCAGACCGTTGTCCTCTGGTTAACCTATCGTGTGTACGAGGCTTAAAAGGAAAGGTGTTTAAATGGGAATTGAATATTTAAGGATGACTCAGTCATCAACATTTATGCTTTAATTGCCTAAATCTTTTCTCCTATACTATATAGGCACTGGCTGGCAGCTTTATCTTGAGAAATAGTATTCCGCAGACTAACCTGAGCTGTCAAATTTGCCATGTTTTCAGTGGAGCTTTGCTTCATGTTGACCATTTTGGATTAATGTGCAAGCTCTAAAACCCATGGTTACATAATTGAAAGCTTTAAATGACGGAGGTAAAATTATTTATTTTTGGCTTTGGTGGTGACCTACTCAATCTTGTAACACATAATGTACAGTAACGTGCAAACGTTTTAGGCACGTGTGAAAGAATGCTGTAAATTAAGAATGCTTACAGAAATACATTGTTAATAGTTTATTTTTATGAATTAACAAAATGGAAAGGAGATAAATTAAAACTAAACCAATATTTGATGTGACCACCCTTTGGGTCCAAACCAGCATCTATTCTTCTAGGTACAACCAGTATTTGTGCACACCGTTTTTGAAGGACCTTGGCAGATAGGTTGTCCCAAATGATTTGGAGAACTATCCACAGATCTTCTGTGGATGTAGGCTGACTCAAATCCTTCTATCTCTTCATGTAATCCCAGACAGATGCAGTGATAAGGAAATCAGGGCTCTGTAGGGACCAAACCATCATTTCCAGGACTCCTTGTTCTTCTGTTCTCTCACTTTGCATTTTGTAAATTGATAAAAATAAACAATTAATTATATATTTTTTTGTGAGCATTCTTACTTTACAGCATTTTTTTGACATCTGCCTAAAACTGTAGCACACTACTGTATATGCATACATT
The DNA here is from genome assembly GCF_905171775.1 of Rana temporaria. Taxonomy (NCBI): domain Eukaryota; kingdom Metazoa; phylum Chordata; class Amphibia; order Anura; family Ranidae; genus Rana; species Rana temporaria. The sequence goes on along the minus strand of NC_053494.1, from coordinate 171,540,450 downwards.
CCAACAAAAATTTCGGTCTGCAAACGGACAAACTTTACGACAACAAAAGTCCGATGGTGCCTAGTCCGACCGTGTGTACAGCAAGCCATCGGACTTTTGTCCGAAGTACAAACATGCATGCCCAGAACCAATGTTAAAATCAACCAACAGTAGCAGAAGTTAACCAAAGGGTGGCGATAAAGAGCAGAAAAACCATGTGATGTTGGGAAAGTTTTAGAAAAGTTTTCAGAAAATTCAGAGCGTGTGTATGTTATGGGTGTGACCGGACAAATCACTTCGGACAAAAATCCAAGGGAAAGTTTGTTGGATGTCCGACCGTGTGTACGAGGCTTAAAACACACCCATGTTGGGCGCTCCTTGTTCCTGTTTTATACAGAAAGTTAGATGTATTGGTGTCAGTACCAAGTTCAGAGGAACCTTTTAATCCCAACCAAAATTCAATACAATAGCTTAGAATTTTGAATCTAAATGATGTATCAAGCAGAGAAAGAGGTTTTAGACCACACTTACTGCACATGTAAGGAGCTCTGTCTGCAATGGATTGCAAAGAACTTGGGTTACAGTAAAATGGGTATACTTTCCGACTTTCATACAATTATACTTTCATACAATTATGTCTTCACGGATAGATTTTATTTGTAGACTGGTATTAATCTTTAAACAGTGATTTTACAAGGACACAGAAACGGCTATTTTAGCTAGCATTTTAAATATACTCATTATTAGTCAAAAGAACTTTTCATTTACATTTAAAAGGCCTAAACACTTTAGGCTCAAAGCTTTAAAGTGGTTCTAAAGGCAACTATTTATTTATTTATTTTTTATTACCTTAATGCACTCCCTGCCAAGGGCATAGAAAGAACAGTCATCCAATGGGAGCCCAGGAGACGGGACTTCCTATTAGACACCGCCGAGTAACCAGGAGATTGTCCTGTATGTAATCTGACGATGCTCGTCCCACCCCTCCCTGTCCTCTCCAAGGCAGTGCCGATAAATACAGTGTATACCGTTTGTGGCCACAAAAGATATACATATCCAAATTACCACCATAAGCCAGACTTTGGGCATGCCTGCTCTATACTGAACTGTATTCATTTGTGTCTTTTATATCTGCTTAGAGTTAAGATTTAGGCAAAATCACACACAGTAGTTATTATGCAAATCTTTATATTTTAAGAAACAAAAATATGGAAGCGCAAGCAACTTTAAAATGTGAAAGTCATACAGAAAATGAGCTTATGGTAATAATTTGAAATATATGAACACTAGAAATACAATGTACCTGCCCTTTAAGCAGAAACACTGATAAATGAGCCAGGGAGGGTTGTAAATGGCCTGCTGGTTATCAGATAACTAGTCTTCAAACACACTGGCGTGCTATTGATCGCAATTCCTTATAATCCATTTTCTTTCTAACCCAACTGTACAAGATCATTGTCAGCCATGCGAATCAATCCAGCAAAGCTTACATTGTTCCTTTGTGAAAAGGTTGTAGAAATTGGGTAGCACAGAAGGCAGGTATAATATTCCTATTAAGATTTCCTTCTATGCTTCTAATAGAATTGGGAGTCAGTGTGGCAAATTAGCCACTGGGCTGAACAATTTCTAAAGGATAAGATGCCATTATCCCGGGGGCCACCAGCACAGAGGTTCTGGTATCAAACTTGTTAGCAGCGAAGAGAGAGGGAATTGTGTAGACGATTTTACAACTATATCCAATGAAGAGAAAAATATAGGTATAAAAGGAAGCAGTGCAAATCATATGAAGAAAATCATTCTTACGTCTCATAAACCTTTCTAAAAACTTTTAGGATATTTTTAGAGCTCAGCCTATGCCGTTATTATAAATATATGATATACCTAAAGTGTAACTAAAGGCAAAACTTATTTTTTTAGTTTTGGATAGAGTTGAGGGGGGTTACAACTTACTGCAGTCTGTTAGGGATATTCACTATTTGTCTTGTTTACCATTATCATCAGTAGTAAAGAAAACCCTACATTTTTGGTTCACATCAGAACACTATTAGAGGGGAAATCTTTTTAATGGGGATGCTACTTATGGTGACACAATGTAATTTCCTCACTTTGGAGAAGGTTATTACCCTGAACAATTGTATGATAGTGCAAATAAAAAAAGTATCACGGACAGTACTCAATTGTTTCTGTTGCAATTGGACTAATACAGCTACAATCACCTCCTCCAAAATTGAGGTATACTCTTACTACCTGTTGTGGTTACAGGACAGGAAGTGAAGAGAAATCTCCCCAATAGGACATCAATGGCAAACTGGGATTGATTGGATGGGGGGTTGACAAAACTCTAAACTTGTACAAATGTACACAGACCTTAACAGTCTCCCGCTGTGCCTTCATTGTCCAATCTCAGTTTAAAGGGCAAGTATGGCCAAAGCCTTTTTGGCTATACTTCTCTTGTGGGTCACAGGAGTACATTTACTTTTGTTATGCTGTGGCCCAGAGTCAGCTTATAGTGGGCTATTGTTAACTATTAGTTGATGGGGCAGAGCTGTGCCATGCTTGGGAAGGATCCCAACAGTATTGTCAGGATCCACCCCACTGCCTGATTGAGAGGTGGTTCTGTCTTTCAGTACACAGCTGAGAACTGTTGTCAGCCATACCCACTCCCCCGCCTGGCGCTCCAGTGAACGCAAAGCAGAGTGGAGAGCACACAGAAGGCTTTTTAGCTAAATGCATAGAATGCATTAAGATAAAAAACCTTCTGACTTTAAAACCACTTTAACTATTAAAGAGAAAAGCCAGGTCACCTGTGTGGCAGTGCAACATTTTAGGGCTGCCCAAACAAAATTACAATCAATTTTGCAGACACCATTTCCATATATGCATTTATAACTGTAGCCTGCAGGTCGGCTTTAAAGTATGTTTTACTCCCTGCAAAGCAGGAATGAGGAACACAAAGATCTAGTAGTAAAAGCAGCACATTTCACACACATGGGTAGACACTCATTTAACCTCTTGATCACCTTAGATGTTGACCTCTTCCAAGCCAGTGTCATTAGTACAGTGACAGTGTGTATAATATTATCACTGATCACTGTAACAATGTCACTAGTGATCTCAATGACAGTAAGGCCCCATACACACGATAGAATCCATCCGCAGATAAATCCCAGCAAATGGGTTTCTGCGGATAGATCCTATGGTGTGTACACGCCAGCGGATCTGTTTCCGCGGAGAAATCTCCTCTGGGATGGATTCCAGCAGATCGGATATTTGCTGACATGCACAACAAATCCATCTGCTGGAATCCATTCCAACGGATGGATCCGCTCGTCTGTACAGACTTACCGGATCCATCCGTCCAAAGGGATTCCCCGCACGCGTCGTAATGATTTGACGCATGCGTGGAATTCCTTATATGACAGCGTCGCGCCCGTCGCCGCGTCATAATAGCGGCGACGGCGCGACACGTCATCGCCAGAGGATTTCAGCGCGGATTTCAATGCGATGGTGTGTACACGCCATCGCATAGAAATCTTCTGAAATCCTCGAGAGGATTTATCCGCGGATACGGTCCGCTGGACCGTATCTGCGGATAAATCCTCTCGTGTGTATGGGGCCTTAGTTTCTCCATAGCATCAGTTAGTGTCAGATTTCCAGTTGCACTATTGAAGTCCCATTATAATTTGCTGATTACCGCTATTAGTAGTATAAAAAAAAACAGTATATATACACCATAGTTTGTAGGCGCTATAACTTTCACACAAATTAATCAACATACACTTTTTGGGATTTTTTTTTATCAAAGACATGCAGCAGAATACATTTTGGCCAAAATGTATGAAGAAACTTGATTTAAAAAAAGAAGAAATATTGGATATGTTTTGTAGCAGAAAGTAAAAAATATTGGGTAATTTTCAAAATTGTCAGTCTTTTATATTGCAAAAAAATAAAAAACCCAGTGGTGATAAAATACCATCAAAAGAAAGCTCTATGTGAGTGAAAAAAGGATATACATTTGGTTTGGGTACAGTGTTGCCTGACCGAGCAATTACCAGTTAAAGTAGCACAGTACTAAATAGCACAACATGGCCTGGTCATGATGGGGGGTAAAGTCTTCCAGAGGTCAAGTGGTTAATGCATCGAATACATTAAGGTTTAAAAAAAAAACACCTTTTGACTTTTGAACCACTTTAAAAATTGGTAAGTCCAGGGAACACTGGTGGCAATGTGACAATGTCAAATGCATTAATTAGTGAGGTAATTTGTAGTATCCTACCCATCTCCCTCCATGATATCAATGTGCCTCATAAATAGAATATTTTGTTTTATGTGTCTGGGAAGTCTATATAAAGAAGTGTGAAAGAATTTTAGAAGAGTCCATGGGTCTACGATCTGTGCATCTAGCTTCCTATTGGTATAGTATGAGGCCCAGTTGTTGGGCCAGTCTCTTGAATGGCAAAAGAGACTAAAAGGGTTCTATAGGCAAATATTAGGTAGGTTGGTCCCCATGAACATTTTAGGTAGTTGTAGTTCAGGTAAGGGATATTTTGACCCCCCCCCCCTGCAAATAAACCTAATAAAGGCATTGTTTAATCTCTGCACATTATCAAATGCCATGGACAGCAGAGAAGGTATAGATCAGGGCTCGACAAACCCCAGGCACCAGGTCGCCACGGCGACAAAAAGTTTTGTCTTGGCGCCTGGGCTGTCGCCCGAATGCTCCTCACACCCAGGGCACGCCCCTGCTATGTATCCTGGGCTCCAATGGGTAGGGGGCTATTTGTTGACCTGGAAGTACCGTGTGATGTCACTTCCAGGTCCCCATTGATAATTTCCCCGGCCATCGAGGTCAGGAAAGAATGCAATGCATTGCATTACATTACATTCAGTGGAGCACAGGGGAGACATGCAGGGTCTTGTAGATGTCTCATTAAAGAGAACCTATCATCAAAAAAATCATTTGTTAGTTTAAAAAAAATGGTTTCTAACTTTTTAGCTGGCTCCTAGATTCAAAGAAAATTTATCAAGCCCTGGCACAGACCATTGGAAATATTCCAGTACCACCATGAGCTTGTAAACAATTATAATTGGTGTTCTGCTGATCACAATGCCTAACTAAATATTGAACAAGGATTCTTGATGGTTGCTAAAGGCAACAGGACATTTTTTTTACCACAATTTTTCTACATCAGTCCTAAAGTGTTGCAACCTCCTGTATCCATTTATTAATAGTAATAGGCAGTTCATCACATTTACACACGCTTTTGTATTTTTATCCATCCTTAAAGTATGTGTAAATCTTTAAATTCTCATATGATCTGCAAAGTGGTGGAAAATCCAAAATGTTGAGTTATCACCGGAAGAGAAATATTCCAATGGGAACGCTTACTCCAGTGACAACTGCTTAAGAGGGAGTTAACCCTAGAGAGATTTCCTCTTGCATTCTGTCTACAGGTTATGAAGTGAAGGGAACTCTCCCCAACCGTACACAGACTATGGGTTTTATCCACTGCTCACCTTGTCCAAAAAAAAAAAAGAAGAAACGTTTTGATTTAAGATTCAAGCATTGTGATGTGGAGTATGGCAGAGTAGAGAAATGTCTGTTCAGTCTTTCACTGTTATTTTTATTCATTTTACTTTTTATAGTGCCAACATATTCCTCAGGGAAAGTACAAACATCAGTCTCACACCGAAGGATCTTACTTCTAAAAGGTCCTATGAAATCATACATGCTCACACTCACCAATTCTATTGGGATAAATTCATCAATATCAGGCCACTGCTATCAAAGCAAGCATAATGCTTTCAGTCTTTTGGAGTATATATTGAAGAGATATACTGATATGCTTACCCCTTTAAAATACACTTGTTTGGCCTCATCTTGAATATGCAGTTTTGTTTTGATCAGCAATCAACAGAAGGATGTCCTAGAATTCAAGAGTCCAATGATTGGCAATTGAATAGGTGCGTAAAGAACTATGTGTAAAATAGAAAAAAAAATATATATATTTTTTTTTTTACCAAAAATATGTACAAGAATACGTATCGGCCTAAACTGAGGAAAAAAAAACGTTTTTTTTATATATTTTTGGGGGATATTTATTATAGCAAAAAGTAAAAAATATAGCATTTTTTTCAAAATTGTCGCTCTATTTTTGTTTATAGCGCAAAAAATAAAAACCGCAGAGGTGATCAAATACCACCAAAAGAAATCTCTATTTGTGGGAAAAAAAGGACACCAATTTTGTTTGGGAGCCAATTGTCAGTTAAATTGACGCAGTGCCGAATCGCAAAAAGGGGCAAGGTCCTTAACCTGCATAATGGTCCAGGTCTTAAGTGGTTAAAAACCCTGCCCCTATTTTTTTTCTTTTTCTAACATTACACTTAGACATGATCGTTGGCTACAAATTAATTCATGTTGAAAAGCCATTACCAACTTGTTTATTCCTAGGCCTCTGACAAGGATATGTGGTCACAATTTAAGACTCACAAAGAACTAAACTGAGATTGCAGAGAGGTTTCTTTACAGTCAGAGTAGGAAAAATGCTCACATCCTCAAGTACTATGAGCTTGGTGTATTGACAAATTCATAAAACTCTGTGATGTCTTCCTTAATGAGCACAACATGTGATATCTATACTTTTAGAGAATAAACACATACATACACATAGGATTGGACTGGATGGACCTGTGTCTTTTTCCAACCTTTGCTTCTATGTAACCCTCTTATATGTATGTTGGGTAACAAAAGGAAACCAAAGCATTTGGCAGAAACCCAAACAAACACAGGAAAAATATATAGGCCCGGATTCACAAAGCACTTACGCCAACGTATCTCGAGATACGCCGCGTAAGTCTAACTATGCGCCGTTGTATCTGTGCGATGTGCCCACAATCTGAGATACGCCTAAAAATAGGCTTCCTACGACCGACGTAACTTGCCTACACCGTCGTATCGTGGGCGCATATTTACGCTGGGCGTATTTGCTGTTTCCAATGATTTTCTATGCACATATGCAAATGAGGGAGATACGCCGATTCACGAACGTAGTTGCGCCCGGCGCATAATATACGCGGTTTGCGTAAGTCGTACATCCGGCGTAAAGTTATTCCCCATATAGGTGGAGCAACTCATGCAAAGGTATGGACCAGGGAACAGAGCCGTCGTATTTTACGTCGTTTACGTAGTACGTGAATAGGGCTGGGCGTAGGTTACGTTCACGTCGTAGGCAGTGATCCGTCGTATCTCAGGGAGTAGTTCCGACGTGATTCTGCGCATGCGCGCTGGGATGCGTCCTCGGGACGGCGCATGCTCCGTTCGTTTTAAGTACTTTTATGGCGCTTGGCCTATCATTTGCATGGGGTCATGCCTCATTAGCATGGCTCACACCCACTTCCACCTACGCTGGCTTATGCCGAAGAAACCCAGCGTAGATTTGAGAGTGAGTGGGAGCACTGGCTTCCTGAAAACTGTGCTTGCCTCTGTGCGCTGGGTCGGCGTAGCGTATATTAGATACGTTACGCCCGCAAAAATATGCACCAATGTATGTGAATCCGGGCCATGGACTCCATGAAGATAGTGTCCACTGGTAAAAATGACCCGAGAACCGCAGTACTGCAAACCAACAAAAATAAAATCTAGAATTTTATTTTAAAATATAATGTCAGTTTGAATCGCATTGCAAATAGTACAGTTTCAGTTTACACCTTTTATTGCATATAGTAGAATTAGGGGCATGTTTGTGAAAGTGATGAATTGTGTGGTATCTGCACATTGTCTAAAGCACTAAAATGGTAGATTTGTCACAATATAGCGGAGAGCAGGGATGTAATTGGAAGGTCATGGTGAGAGATTTGAGTCTGATCGTTTTATGCAGCAGTGCTTGAAATCTGATATGTGAAACATAAATTGTGCTCAAGGTTCCCATGTTTTCATTCATATCTAGGTGACTCCTGCTGAAACATTGTCATATTGTTGTTTTCAAGTAGTAGAAGAAATGGCTGTGAGGTTCTCTATATGCCCTTTATACCACTAAAAAATGTTTCCTCCTTTTTGTAAATCCTGCCATAAGACCCTGGCCCCTATGAAATACCTTGACTGCAAAAACACTGCTGCAGGACCCCATGGCAGCTATTCGTGTGATATTCCCTGAAGGTGAGCCTTTAAGTAATGGTTGGTTGATTTTCTCTTTAATTTAACATTGTTGCACTCTCCAGTTTTAGTAAATCAATCCCATGACCTTAAATTAAAGAGAAAATTAACCACTCATAACTCAGCAATAATAATATTCAAATGTAAAAGTATTTTATGCCTTGTTATCCATTATTGGCTTTGGGAGAAGGGGGTAGGCAGAGTAGCAGAAGGCTCTTACTAGACTGTTGTTGTGTTTATTAAAGGGTGAATCCACCAACAATTCATGTCTCTGACATTTGACCAAACACCTTTGCATCTAGATAGAATCTAGTGCAGCTGTGCATGGTAGCCAATCAGCTTCTAACTTCAGCTTGATCAGTTACGCGTTGACAAAAATAAATAAATCTAGAAGCCGATTGGTTTCTATGCAGAGCTGCACCAGATTTTGTACTCTCCAGCATATCAACCCCAATGTGTCCAGATGCAAAGGTGTTTGATCATATATCAAAGACATGAGTTGTTGGTGGATTTACTCTTTAAACACAACTATAGTCTAGTACAAACCTCTATGCTACCCTGCCGACTGTGTTTTTCTAAAGGCATGCAATACTTTTACAGTAGAATAGACATCCTATTATATTTAAGTTCCATTGAAAGGGGCAATTAATCTGTACAAAATGATTGGTAGACATCTGCCTTTTAAATAGGATTGAATGGTGATCATTCTGTGCATGTAGTACTTTTAACTCAAGGAGTTTCTGTTAGAAACAGGTGGTGTTGGCTAACTAAAATTTTTGACAATAGCCTATTTGCATTAAGAGAACACATGGGGGTTTGCAGGTTACAATTTCTTTACACATTCTGGTGTTTCTTGAATTTTATGGAATAGGGTTGATGGGGCTCTGTTTTGGCTTCTCTTTAAAGAAAAAAAATCACCTTGAGAAACACAGTATTACATAGTTACATAGTTAGTCAGGTTGAAAAAAGACACAAGTCCATCCAGTTCAACCACAAAAAAATAAAAATAAACAAACAAAATAAAAAACATAGTACAATCCCATACACCCAACTCCATACCCCAGAGGAAGGCAAAAAAAACCAGCAGAGCATGATCCAATTTGCTACAGCAGGGGAAAAAATTCCTTCCTGACCCCCCAAGAGGCAATCGGATTTACCCTGGATCAACTTTACCTACAAATCTTAGTACTCAGTTATATTATGTACATTTAGGAAAGTATCCAGACCTTTCTTAAAGCAATCTACTGAGCTGGCCAGAACCACCACTGCAGGGAGTCTATTCCACATTTTCACAGCTCTTACTGTGAAGAAACCTTTCAGTATTTGGAGATGAAATCTCTTTTACTCTAGACGTAAAGAGTGCCCCCTTGTCCTCAGTGTTGACCGTAAAGTGAATAAATCATAACCAAGTTCACTATATGGACCCTTTATATATGTGTACATGTGGATCATATCCCCCCCTTATTCTCCTCTTCTCCAGAGTGAATAAATTAAATTCTTCTAATCTTTCCTCATAGCTGAGCTCCTCCATGCCTCTTATCAGTTTGGTTGCCCTTCTCTGCACTTTCTCCAGCTCCCCAATATCCTTTTTGAGAACTGGAGCCCAAAACTGAACCGCATATTCCAGATGAGGTCTTACTAATGATTTGTATAGGGGCAAAATGATATCTCTCTCTCTCTCTGGAGTCCATACCTCTCTTAAAACAGGAAAGGACTTTGCTCACTTTGAAAACCGCAGCTTGGAATTGCATGCCATTATTGAGCCAAAACCTACCAGATCCTTCTCCATTAATAATCTATTAATAATCACCCTGTTCTTTCATCTGTGCCTTTGCACTTTGTTTTTTTGCAGAGCTGCATTTGTCATCAGTATCACTCAGTGGCGGCTGGTGCTCAAATTTTTTTGGGGGGGGCGCAAACAAACGAAAAAAAATAAAACAATTGCAGCCTCACTGTGCCCATCAAACACAGCTACTGTACCCATCAAAGGCAGCCACTGTGCCCATCAAAGGCAGCCACTGTGCCCATCAAAGGCAGCCACTGTGCCCATCAAAGGCAGCCACTGTGCCCATCAATTGTCACCACTGTGCCATGCCATCAAATTCAGCCACTGTGTGATCAATTGTCGCCACTTTGCCCATTGTCACCACTGTGCCATTAATTGTCGCCACTGTGCCCATCAATTGTCACCACTGTGGCCATCTAATGTCACCACTGTGGCCATCTAATGTCACCACTGTGGCCATCTAATGTCACCACTGTGGCCATCTAATGTCACCACTGTGCCCATCTAATGTCACCATTGTGCCCATATAATGTCACGCACTGTGCCATCAAACGCAGCCACTGAAATTTGCAGAAATGATGGGAGCATAAGAGCATAAGGAAATAAGAAACTAAGAAAGTAAGACTGACTGGAGATGAGAAATGAAAAGGGCCTGGGGGTACAGGGATGGGTGGGGAGGGAACGGGTGAGGGGGGACTGTTATTACTATGATTGATGTTTTTCATATTCATATTTATATGAAAGTTTGAAATCACAAGTGATAAGCGGAAATGATAAAATGTCTTTCATGAAAATCAAATAAAGAAAATATAACAACAAAACAATTATAAAAAATGCAGCCACTGTGCCATGCTATCAAACACAGCCACTGTGTCATCAATTGTTACCACTGTGCCATCAATTGTCACCACTGTGCCATCAATTGTCACCACTGTGCCATCAATTGTCACCACTGTGCCCAGCAATTGTCACCACTGTGCCATGCCATTAAACGCAGCCACTGTGCCATCAATTGTCGCCACTGTGCCCAGCAATTGTCGCCACTGTGCCCAGCAATTGTCGCCACTGTGCCCAGCAATTGTCGCCACTGTGCCCAGCAGTTTTCGCCACTGTGCCCATCAATTTTCGCCACTGTGCCCTGTAAAATGCCCCCCCCCACGCCTGGCACTTACCTTTCTGGGGTCAGCCATCCTTCCACGGTCCCTCGATGTCTTCTCCTGCCCTCGATGATGCTTCAGCCAATCCGAACTGGTGAACCTGATTGGCTGAGACGCCTGTCATTCTTATCCAAGGAATGCACCCCCTGTGTGTCCCTGGATAAGTGTTTGGAAGCCTATTACAGCCTGATAGGCACTTCCACAGCCAACCAGCTGCCGTCATTCAGATGGCCGGCGCTCGCCAGGCGGCCGGCCATCTGAATAGTCGGCGTCAGCGGCAATACGTAGATTCATGCAATGCATGAATCTATGTAATGTATCAGTGGCGGTGCGGGAGCCAGAGGGGGCGGCGCTCCGGCGCCCTCTATGGACGCATCGCCACTGGTATCACTTAAGCTTTGGACACTAATGGGTGGTGTATCACATACACGCGCCCTCCACTGCACACAATGGTTTCATACATTTTGCTTTAAAGGCCAAGTATAGTTGTCACATTTATATACTGTATGTTCTACGCAACATAAAGTGAACCTGTCAGCTAGTTTATAGTTCTTAGAGATGGTAAAAGACACAACATAGAATGCTTGCTTTTACTTTTATTTAGCTCAAAAAGCTTCCACTATAATAAAATGAATTACACTTTGTTACTTGGGCCTGGCTTCTGAGCTAAACGAGGTTAAACCACAGTGTTTTGGTAAAGCACGTTAGCGCACCCTGTAAGGGCAGTTTCATTGGGCAAAGGAATGTCAGCTGGTGTAACTTACATCACAGAGTGAGTGCGAATAAGCAAGTTTGAAATGTCTGATAAATCTGCTTTAAGATAGACTAGAATATATCCACTGATGAGGCAGAGCTGCAACAGGCTCTAGAACAGGGGTGCCCAACATTTTGAAGAGCGAGGGCCACTTAAGCAACTTGGTAACCAGTCGCGGGCCACAATGAACAGAGCGGGCAGATGATAGGTCACGGCTACTCTATAGGCCCTCCGATCCGCCCAGATGGAAGGGGACGAATTCCCTTCTGTCTTTTCGGATTGGAGGTTGGTGGGGCGTAAACGGACATCTTTCGCTCTATAGAGGTGAATTGAGGGTCCCATTTGGTCAGACTGATCGTGTGAAAAGGGCCTAAGGCTGCTTTTACACTGATGTGCTGTGGTTTACCCACACCGCGATTGCAGCATAGTGCACCTGTCTATCCTGTGGGTTAGCTGAACTTTGCCATAGAGGCGCTGGCGCTGTAGAGGATGTTTTGGCTTATGGGGCTCTGTTCCGCAGCCGCTTTCTTCCTCTACCACCAGCTTCATTCACAAACTGATGCTGCGATATGGCGAGTCAGCAACCTGCGATCTGGGCTTGCCATTCCAGAGCAGGAGGTCGCGGGCCACATCAGAGGGCTCTGCGGGCCAAATGTGGCCCCTGGGCCACTGGTTGGCCACCCCTGCTCTAGAAGGACCCTGACAATATTGTTGGGATCCAACCAGCTGTTTGATTGACAGCTGCCACAGCCTCTCATCACTTGACTGAGAGTCGGCAGCACCGCACCAGCCCACGTCCCCCAGCTCGGATCTCCAGTGTAAGAACTGAGTGATCAGTGGTCATGTGATTCCTCAGTTTTCAGACTTAGAGCCAGCATGGGACAGCTGCAACATCACACCAATGCTGCAACATGGAGGTGAGTATTATGTTCAGTTTCATGTTTCAGTAAAGGAAAGGGGCCTGTACAACGCTGCAAGACTAAAAGGTAAGGATGGTTACTTAAGTTTAAAGCAGAATTTCAGCTTGTCCCAGAAGACTGCTGGACCTTTACACAAAGCATGCTCTGGCCTGCACATGCGCATTGTGAAGCTGTAAGGAGTAACAGCTGGTTGCCTAGAGTTAACATGCCAGTGCCAGAAACCCAAAGACTGGTGCAGAACTGGCCTGGGTAAAGACAGCAATGGATCCTGGGAGAGGCGAGTGTCTATATATTAAAAGTGAGCAGCTATAGTTTTTGTAGCTGCTGACTTTTAATTTTTCCAGAACTGACCGAAGCTCCTCTATAACTGCTTTGTCAATGGTGTAAAAAGCTTCTAGAATTCGTTTTACTTGAAGCTCCTATATGAGTAAGATATACAGCTGTAATACGTAAAGTGTTGTTAGTGATGATTTTGTACCTGTTTGACCATTATGTGGTCAGATTTTATATATATATATATATATATATATATATATATATATATATATATATATATGTACTGTGTATACATCTGTTCAGATTGCTGCTTACAATTATACCCTTAGATGTAATGTAAGGTGTATACGCTATGGCAGGAGACCCAGGGGGACCCCGCTGCTGACACAGAGACATACAAAAGCAAAACTACAGTTTGCCAAAAATGTACTTGAGTAAGCCAAAATCCTTCTGGGGAAATGTCTTGTGGACAGATGAGACCAAGATAGAGCTTTTTGGTAAAGCACATCATTCTACTGTTTACTGAAAACAGAATGAGGCCTACAAAGAAAAGAACACAGTACCTACAGCAAAATATGGTGGAGGTTCAATGATGTTTTGGGGTTGTTTTGCTGCCTCTGGCACTGGGTGCCTTGAATGTGTGGAGGATTACCAAAGGATTTTGGGTCGCACTGTAGAGCCCAGTGTCAGAAAGCTGGGTTTGCGTTCCAGATCTTGGGTCTTGCAGCAGGACAATGACCCCCAACATACGTCAAAAAGCACCCAGAAATGGATGACAACAAAGCGCTGGAGAGTTCTAAAGTGGCCAGCAATGAGTCCAGATCTAAATCCCATTGAACACCTGTGGAGAGATCTTAAAATTGCTGTTGGGAAAAGGCGCCCTTCCAATAAGAGAGACCTTGAGCAGTTTGCAAAGGAAGAGAGTTCCAAAATTTCGGGTGAGAGGTTTAACTGCTTGCCGACCAGCCACCGCAGTTATACGGCAGCAGATCGGCTCTGCTGGGCGAGATCAAGTACATATACGTCATCTCACTGTTCAGCCAATAGGGGCGCGCGCGCCCCCCGCTCGCCCCTGATGCTGACGCGCGTGCCCGGCGGGCGTGATCACCGCCGGGCACCCGCGATCGCTTGTTACAACACACAGTGTAAACACACAGCTCCCGGTCCTGTCAGGGGGAGAAATTACTTATCTGTTCATACAATGTATGAACATCGATCTGTCATTTCCCCATGTCAGTCCCACCCCCCTTCAGTTAGAACACACCTAGGGAACATAATTAACCCCTTCCTCGCCCCCATAGTGTTAACCCCTTCCCTGCCAGTGGCATTTTTATAGTAATCAATGCATTTTTATAGCACTGATCGCTCTGAAAATGCCAATGGTCCCAAAAATGTGTCAAAAGTGTCTGAAGTGTCCGCCATAATGTCGCAGTACCGATAAAAATCGCTGATCGCCACCATAACTAGTAAAAAAAAATATTAATAAAAATGCCATAAAACTATCCCCTATTTTATTAACGCTATAACTTTTGCGCAAACCAATCAATAAACGCTTATTGCGATTTTTTTTACGTAAAATATGTAGAAAAATACGTATCGGCCTAAACTGAGGAAAAATTATTTTTTTTTTTATATATTTTTGGGGGATATTTATTATAGCAAAAAGTAAAAAATATTAATTTTTTTCAAAATTGTCACTCTATTTTTGTTTATAGCGCAAAAACTAAAAGCCGCAGAGGTGATCAAATACCACCAAAAGAAAGCTCTATTTGTGGGAAAAAAAGGACGCCAATTTTGTTTGGAAGCCACGTTGCATGACCGCGCAATTGTCAGTTAAAGCGACGCATTGCCGAATCGCAAAACGTGGCCCGGTCATTGACCAGCAATATGGTCCGGGGCTTAAGTGGTTAAGAAGCTTATTGATGGTTATAGGAAGCGACTGATTTCAGTTATAGGGTGTGCAACCAAATATTAAGTTTAAGGGTGCCAAGAATTTTGACCAGCCCATTTTTGTAGTTTTGTGTGACATTATGTCCAATTTGCTTTTTTACCTCCCTTTTTTGTTTTGTTCCAATACACACAAAGGGAATAAACATGTGTATAGCAAAACATGTGTTACTGCAATACTTTTCTGTGAGAAATTCTTGATTTTCTGGAAACATTTCTGGGGTGACAACAATTTCGGCCATGACTGTATGTATATATATATATATATGTATCCAAATGCACTTTCTGAGCATGTGAGAAGCCTCCCTACTTTTATATTTACTGTGGCCTAAAGGTGATGTTTCCGTGGCTCCCTGTGTCATACATGTTATTTATTTACAATATTTTTTGTCTTTGGCACGGCAGCTCTGAAATACATTATCACCAAGGAACACATGCCTCCCCCTTTATTGGCTTAGCAGAACTAATTTGTTTGTTAGTAAATAATTTTGAAGCAGTGTGCAATGCACCGCGATCCCCTGCAGCATTGGCGGAGGATTAGGGATTCAGATCACATGAACGATGCAATGTCGCCTTACTTTTTCTTAATGGTATCATTATTATCTAGTTAAAGGGGGGGGGAAAAGATATTTATACGCGTATCTTTTCCAAGATGAACAAAGTGTTGGTCTGCAGGTTTTCAAAACAATCATATTTCAGATCAAGAGATGCAAGTGTCTCTACCCTTGGGTTAGACATTGTGCACTTGGCAAGGAATCACTGATGTGAAGCTTATCCTATCTAGTTACAGGGGATAAAGGATGTGTTAAGTCTGTGTATGCTTTGCAAGGCATAGACTATTATAATGGGACATTTAATTAACAAGGATGGAGTTTGCATTCTGTTGCTGAACGCTTCAGAATACAGAATCACAAACTACAAGGATAATGAGAACTGCTAGACCGGATGTATGGTGATCACAACGATTTATCATTAGAATTTGTTTTTAAAGGTGTTTGATATATACTGGTATTTTCTACAAATTTTGCAATATTTGCTTAGCATGTGTGTACAGGTCACAGTAAGGGGTCTAAATCATAATGCCTTGTTTTCCACAGGTTTTCAGTAATAAATGTGATAAAAAAAAAGTTTTATCTGTATAGCTATTTATCTTTATTTTGCATTGTAAGAATTTTGCCCTATTCCAACTTCTGTTTGCAACAATATGTTATGGTCATAGAGGATACTGTATTCACTTATTTATTTAAAGGACCAATATAGCAAACTGGATGTGGTTAATACCTATAGTAACAGTAATTATTATTATTTTTTTTTTATGTTATTACATGCTTTTGTTTATATGTTCTCTAAAATTGCATACAGACCAAGGGCCAGATTCACAGAAAAAGTCGGAGTATCTGCTGATACTCCGGCGTACTTTCAAATTTGCCGCGTCGTATCTTTAGTTTGAATTCTCAAACCAAGATACGACGGCTTCTGCCTTCGATCCGACAGGCGTACGGCTTTGTACGCCTTCGGATCATAGGTGTAATACTTCGGCGCCCGCTGGGTGGAGTTTGCATCGTTTTCCGCGTCGGGTATGCTAATTAGCTGTTTATGGCGATCCATGAAGGTACGCGCGTTCGTCGCATTCTCTTACGTCGTCGCTAGTCAACTTTTCCCGACGTAAAGTTACAGCTGCTATTTCGTGGCTTATATTTAGACTGCCCACGTTAAAGTATGGCCGTCGTTCCCGCGTCGAATTTTACATTTTTTTTTTGCGCAAGTCGTCCGTGAATAGGAAAGGACGTAGCGCACGTCGCCGTTCAAAAGATTACGTCGGTGCAACGTCATTTCGCGCAAAGCACGGTGAGAAATTTCAAAACGGAGCATGCGCAGTACGTTCGGCGCGGGAACGCGCCTAATTTAAATGATACACGCCCCATTTGAATTAGGCGGGCTTGCGCCAGACGGATTTACACTACGCCGCCGCAAGTTTACTGGAAAGTGCTTTGTGAATCGAGCACTTGCGCTTAAAACTTGCGGCGGTGTAACTTAAATGGGATACGTTATGCCGCCGCAATTGTATGTGAATCTGGCCCCAAGTTGTTTAGAAAAAAGGGAAGTTACATGTGCTGGGAAAAAACATTTAGCCACTATTGGGTGCCTTACAATGGTCAGCTTTAATTATAATTTAAACCCTTTTCTCAAAAAAATGAATTTTTTTTTTTTTTCCTGTATCTGCTTCAAACTAAACTCCAAGTATGATATTTATTGCATACCTCTATTGGTAATTTGCCACAATGTTAAATATGCATATCTCATACCTGAGGGGTCGCTGTGAAAGCTGACAATCACTATAGTAGTTGGTGCCACTACAATCATAGCCACAATCTTCAAGGTCTTGTGCCAATTAGCTTCCCCTCTGCACACTAACCAATGAGGGTCACTCGCTCTGCACTGCCGCTATTCATAGACAGCCTTGTATTTTTTAGGCAAATACAAGATGTTCTCTGATTGAATAAGGTAAAGAGGAGGAGGGGGGGGGGGGGCATCATGATCTTCACCTCTATCAATCAGAAAATGTATTGTATTGTATAGAAAAATACAAGGCATTCTAAAAATGACAAAAGTGTGGAGTGAGAGATCCTTTGTGCTCGGTGTGCAGAGGGGAAGCTGCTTGCACAGAACCCAGAAGATTGCAGCTACTACTATGGTGTATCCAAATACTACTGTGATTATCAGGTTCCCCAGCAGTCACACAGGTATAAAATATGCATACTTATGTCAGTCAGAATGCAAAAAGATCATCCCTGGAGTTAAGCTTTAAGTTGGATCTGGAGTTGGGCTTTAATTTGTTTGTCGTCTACTCAAAGTATATTTAAACCTACATAAAGTTGAATGAATCTTTTCCGCTACCACGTGCGTAGGGTGTGTGAAAAATATATAAAATAAAATGGAATAGATACAATAAAATGAATAATAAATTAATGGAAATCGCTGCTAAATCTACAAGTGTACATGTGCACAAAAAACTGGATATAAACAGATAATGCGCACGATAATTAGCGCGACTACCTAAAATGAACGTCTGACTCTATGAGTAAGACTAATGAAGTGTAAATATCATAAGTGCATAAGTGCAAAAGTCCACACTAATTGGACGGTAAAACCAAAATAGTTCTAAATCCCAGGAACTCAATTGAGCTAAAGAAGTTGTTCTAGATGATATGCAATAAGTGTCACAAATCTTCTAACTTGCGTATCAAACAAATCTTCTATGGGTTATCTTCATAATGATAAATGCTCACAGAGCGCTTACCTCACACCAGAGTACACAGAGCCTTTAAGATTTCCAAGGCAACAGCAGCTATCAGTCTCCACACGTTGTCCGTGGGTTTTGATGGTGTAGTTGGAACTTTCTGGTGGTGATGCGGATATCCAAATTTCCAGATGCCAATGAGTCTTCCCAATGTATGAATTAAAAGATAAACATAGTGTAAAACCGCTATATAATGAGAGTTTTTTAAAAAGCTAAATGTGCTCTTAGGCCTCGTACACACGGACGGACTGTCCGCTGAAAAAGGTCCGCCGGACCGTTTTCGGCGGACAGTCCGCTGACGGATTTCTGTCTGATGGTTGTACACACCATCAAACAGAAATCCGCGTGGACACGATATGAGGTGATGTGGCCGCGCCGTCGCCGCGGCGACGTGCGTGGCCCTGGAAGGTCAATGCTTCCACGCATGCGTCGAATCACTTTGACGCATGCGAGGGCTTTCGGCTGAGCGGACATGTCCGGTGAGTCTGTACAGACGACCGAACATGTCCGACGGACAGGCTTCCAGCGGACATGTTTCTTAGCATGCTAAGAAACATTTGTCCGCTGGAAACCTGTCCGATCCGCCGGACAATTGCCCGATCAGCCGTACACACGACCGAACATGTCTGCTGAAACTGGTCCGCGGACCAGTTTCAGCGGACATGTTCGGTCGTGTGTACGGGGCCTTACATGTAAACGAAGAAAAAGATAAAATTGTGCAAACCGCGCGCTTGTGGACACTTTCAGTGTCTCTTTCGGTTTCAATAGTACATCTGACCCTTATGCCGCGTACACACAATCATTTTTCAGCATGAAAGAAAACGTTGTTTTTCAGCATGTCCAAAAAAATTTTTTTTCCAACTTCATCATTAAAAACGACGTTGCCCACACACCATTGTTTTTAAAAAATGATGACGTACAACACGTACACCGGCACTCTAAAGGGGAAGTTCTATTCGCCTTTGGGCTGCTTTAGCGAATTCCTTGTTAGTAAAAGACGATTCGTGACAGCGTGATGAATGTGCTTAATTCATTATAACGGTAGTTTTATCAGAACGAGCGCTCCCGTCTCATAACTTGCTTCTGAGCATGCGCGGGTTTAAAACGTCGTTTTAGCCCACACACGATAATTTTTTACAACCCGTTTAAAACGATGTTAAAAAATGCAGCATGTTCGATTTTTTTTTGTAGTTTTTCAACCTGAAAAACGATGTACAGCCCACACACAATCATTTTAAATGACGTTTTATAAAAACAAATTTTTTTTCATGCTGAAAAATGATCGTGTGTACGCAGCATAACACGTTACATAACACCACGTGATGTCAGAGGTCCTCTCCAGAACTGGTCATGTATGTAATCTGATGGTGCTCGTCCCGCCCCCCTCCCCGTTCTCTCAGAGGCAGCCCAAATTGCAGTATCGGTGTATAACACGCACACGCTATTTGCAACTGATTTGCAGGGTGAAAAAGTGAGTGTTATAGGCCAATACTATATATATATATATATATATATATATATATATATATATATATATATATATAACATTTATTTTTCCCATCATATCCTTTTATTTGCAGACATTTTTGCCTGCCACAAAATAATATAGTTATTAATTTTGAAGGTTATAGGAGCATATCATGAAAAACATGGTTGAATGTAATGTTATTAAAATTTCATCTTGTAAAAATCTCAATTTATGTGCCAAGGATGTTTACATTGATATTTGTAATGTTAAATGTGAGGTTTAAATTCACTGTATAGGGGCATACTGTGGAGGCAGAATAAAACAGACATCACACCCAGCAACAGGGAAGAAGCTGCTTTAGGGAGCCACTAAAAGAAAGGACACGACCAAAGACACGCTGCCTATTAAGCTTTGAAATGACTCTCCAGCTAGAGAGGTTTTTGGTGATTTGTGGTACGAAAGGAAAGTTCCCTCTAATGTTTATCCCACATCCAGATCACTACTGTGTAGTGTAAAAGTCATACTTTCAATCATGAATGAAAATGCAATTGCGCTGCGGGTCTTATGCACAGAAGCCAGTGTGTATTTTTTATGCCCCTCCCCCTCATCCCTTGTATTGTGTGAATGTTTATATTTACTGCTTGTTAAAGACATTTATTTGAATATGCATAGCCACTCCACAGTTATAGTTTAGGGCAAAAGCTTGCCAAAATGCATGTCTTTTAGATCAGACTTTTTCAACCAGGAATGCCTTGAGGTTTCTTTAAGGGTGACTTGGCAAAATGCCTAAAAATTGCCCCAAAAATGTATACAAGCTGGTGGGTGGGTGACACCTGCGTTTTAGGTACACAAAGCTCTAGGTTTTTATTGTACACCTTTACAACCTTCTAGCTGCCAACCTCAACGACCAATGACATCATCGCTTGATAAGGAGGATGCATATCATCCTTGTTTGACCCTCTCTTGACTCTGTGCATTAGCTTTGCGGTCTCATTAGCTAAGTCATGGAGAAATACTGAGAGAGAAGAGAAACATTGGAATACTAGTCAGTACCAGTCAGCAAAAGTGTATTTGCTTTGGATGTATAAAGCACCTCTAACATTGGGTGTCCTACGTGTATTGACGTTGCTACATTATGTAAAACTATTAGAATAATTTTTACATTTTAGAATAGAGCACCTTAAGACTGTCCATAATTTTGGAGGGTGCCTTGAGATTGTCCATCATTTTGGAGGGTGCCTTGAGATTGTCCATTTTGGAGGGTGCCTTGACTGTAAAAAGTCATAGTTTACAAGCTAAGATTCGTGTTTAAATCCGAAAAGGGCTGGCAACTCAGATGCTCTTGAATAAAAGTCCTTTATTTAGTTACATGGGTACAGGCTATGCTAAGATTTGTGTTTAGGACAGGAGGCATGACTGTGCTAGTGTAGGAATGAGTAATAATAGATACTGTGGGCATTCTCCTGGACTTTCATGCCCTCTGTCCTTTCCTTTGTTTTTACCCTGGACAGAAGTGGTACAAAGATGTATTTATCTTGCCTATAGTACCCTTTAATTGCAAACACTCTTGCCTGTCATTAAATGGCACATCCCATCAACATTTCTTGCTTCATTGCATGGCTTGTTAAAGTGTATTCTCCTGATGGCACTTGTAGCCTTCCTCCAGACTTAAAAAAATAAAAAATAAATAAAAAAATCGATATAACAAGGGGGCTGTGATGTGCAACATAAGCAAATTCATTTTGGATATTATAGGAGTACTTTGGGGCAAAAGCTTGCCAAAATGTATGCCTTTCAGAATTTAACTTACATGCCAAGATCACAGCCTGTATTTAGGACATGAGACATGACTGTGCTGGGGACGAGTAACAACGGAGTTCATTTACTTCCTCTGGACTTTCATAATCTCTGCCCTTTAATTTGTCTCCACTGCTCTGTACCACCAGAGGGAAGTGCAGGGAAATATTGTAGGTGAACATTAACCACTTAAGCCCCAGACCAAAATGCAGCTAAAGGACCTTGCCCCTTTTTGCGATTCGGCACTGCGTTGCTTTAACTGACAATTGCGCGGTCGTGCAACGTGGCTCCCAAACAAAATTGGCGTCTTTTTTGCCACAAATAGAGCTTTCTTTTGGTGGTATTTGATCACCTATGCGGTTTTTATTTTTTGCGCTATAAACAAAAATAGAGCGACAATTTTGAAAAAAATTCAATATTTTTTACTTTTTGCTGTAATAAATATCCCCCAAAAATATATATTTTTTTATTTTTGTCCTCAGTTTAGGCCGATACATATTCTACCTTTTTTTGGTAAAAAAAAAAATCGCAATAAGCGTTTATCGGTTGATTTGCGCAAAATTTATAGCGTTTACAAAATAGGGGATAGTTTTATTGCATTTTTATTATTATTTTTTTTTTTTTACTACTAATGGCGGCGATCAGCGATTTTTTTCATGACTGTGACATTATGGTGAACACTTCGGACAATGTTGACACATTTTTGGGACCATTGTCATTTTCACAGCAAAAAATGCATTTAAAATGCATTGTTTATTGTGAAAATGACAGTTTCAGATTGGGAGTTAACCACAGGGGGCGCTGTTGGGGTTATGTGTTCCCTTTAGTGTGTTTACAACTGTAGGGGGGTGTGGCTGTAGGTGTGACATCATTGATTGTGTCCCCCTATAAAAGGGATGACACGATCGATGACGGAGCCACAGTGAAGAACGGGGAAGCCGTGTTTACACATGGCTCTCCCCGTTCTTCAGCTCCGGGGACCGATCGCGGGACTCCAGCTGCGATCAGGTCCGCGAGTCCCGCGGTCACGGAGCTTCGGACCGGGGTCGCGGGAGCGTGCCCGCGACCCCAAGGCTGGGCTTAACCTCCCTGGCGGTATGATTCTGTCTGAAAAAACATGCTGAAAGCGGTACAATTATTTGCAAGGAAATTTGGTGTTTTATACTGTAGGCCTGTGATTTTTAGGAATAACTCACTTAAACATTTGACATTTTTTTAAAAAAAAATTTTAAATTATAATATAATAAATAATTATAAATAATTATAGCAAGTAATAATATAATTAAAATAAAAATTATTCAATAATGTAATCAAATCAAAATCACTGAAATTTTTTCAGTTGCAGAATTGTTGCTGTCATTATTTTTTTTTATGACGAATTTCCCCGCAAATCGCTATCGCACAATTCTGCAAGTGATTATAATTTATTATCGCTGTTTTCTAGCTGATCTAAAACCATTTTTGACATAAAAAGACACTTTTGGTTGCTATGGACAATCTACAGTTTTCAGGCAGAAAGAAAGGTTTTTATTATATAAAATGACATGTAGGGCACTGGGCAGACCACTAGGGACAAGGGGGGAGTGTTTTTTTTACATACAGTACTGTAATCTATAAGATTACAGTATAGTGTTTGTTTACTTTTTTGAATTTGGCGCCGATCTCCGCTCCCGTGCGTCGTAACGTCGCAGGGAACGGAGATCGGCGGCACAGGACGCCGCTGTGTGAATCGAGCGAGGTCCCGCTCGCTCACACAGCATGGTGACATCGCTGGATCCAGGAGAAGGTAAGCCAGCGCACGCTGCAGGCTCTGCATGTCTACCCCGAGCGTGACTCGGGGATACCGATCGCAGCAAGAAAAACCCACCCCGAGTCACGCTCGGGGATACCGCCAGGGAGATTAAAGGACAACGTACCTATACGTTGATGTGCCCAGCCGTGCCATTCTGCTGACGTATATCAGCGTGAAGGGGTCCTTAAGTGGTTAAGGGGGTGGAGTGAATAAAATTGGCCATACACTATGCAAATAAAGCAGACAAAATTTGTTCCGTTGTTACTTCTTACTCTGTGGGTGGCCCTGTAGCTTCCTTCCCATTCAATATTTTTCAATTGAAGAAACCAAATGGAATGGTTTGGGCTAAACAGCAGCTGCATCCAAACAAATCCTGTCCCGCTGAGCTTTAAACTAATTTTTCTAAGTAGAGTTCCTCTCCTTTGTACAAAGGTGCAATGTAGATGTTGGGGCAGAAATAATGGTGGCCATTCACATTGCTTTTAGTGGAAGAATAATTCTACTGGAGAACTTAGGCTGCATTCACACCTGAGCGTCGGTCGTTCGGTCGTTTTTTCGCGCGTATTCATGCTTATTTGCGCGTTTGCATACAGCGTCGTCCGACGTTTTTGTACTTCAACGTTTTTTATTTGAGCCAATAGGAAAAATGATCATCTTTTCATCACTTGTTGCTATATGTTGGTAGATTTTTTTAATCTTCTGCCTGGGTGAAAATTTCTATTGATTAAAGCGACGAAACGCCCGTAGCAAACGCTCGTTGACGCGCTAGTTGCTTGAATCGAGCGTTTCCATTACTTTCTATGGGAAATGGAAACGCTCAAATACGCCCAAACCGCCCGATACGTGCAACAAAAAAGGGTCCGGAACTTGTTTGAGTTTCAGGCGTTCGGCGTCAGGCGTATTGGCGTGCAGATGTGAACCATCTCCATAGGGAATAATGTATTTTTTCCCCTCTAGCGTATTTGAGTGTTGCACTTCAGGCGACAAAACGCTCAGGTGTGAATGCAGCCTTAGTAGCCATATAAAATCAGAAAGACAGGAATACAAATGTTTCTTGGGAGCTAGTTGGGGACATTTGTTTATCAATGTATCTTTTTATACATAAAGACACACCTGTACACAAAGATTGGGCTTGCATGCAATGACCCCGGCTGTATCGGACTAAACTGATGAGTCCTCTGCCAGCTGAGTTGGAGTACATATGAAATCACTACAACACATTTTCCTCTATAATGAGCGTACCTTGTTCTGCAAAGTGAGATAACATATTTACTCGGTGTACAGGCTTTTAACAACAGACGGCCATATTGTCACCTCCATTTATCATTGGGTAAAGGAGTGTGAGCCAACAAGATTCTACACCACCGACCAGTTATTTATAAATGTATTTTACCTCCTGCTGGAATAAGCTGCTTAGAGCTCACTCACATCTATGCAGCTGTTTTGAATATTATTTGGTGCTGTACATACAGCTCTGGCCCCAGTTTCCTCTTTGTCCTCTTATTTCTTAATTTCATTTGAATGAAGAAAAATGTTGGCACAGTTAAGCGAATTAAGAGCATCTTCTGTATACCAGTGTTTGTTGGTTGCATTTAGCATCAAACTGAATTATTTTCTGCAGATGCTGCGGCTCATTAGAATTCTGTGTCTGTTTTTGACGTGAGCCTGTGGGAGTCTTACTGATGTCATTATCTGTGTAAGGAAGGGTAGGAATTCAATATATTATAGTGCAGAGAGGAGGTTCATTTACATCCAGATACATACTGTTGCAAGACAGTTTTTGGAAGTGCAAGAAAAGAAACCAATGCGAAAACTTTAAAAAGGCAGAATACAGCTTATTTGATAGTTACATTCAGATAAAAAATGTACATGTACACTTATGGGACACAAGCTATATGGTTAGTGGTTCCAAATGCACATAAGGAGAGGCAGCAGTCACACAAAGATGACTCGCTGTAATTAAGGCCCGGAATTCACAGACACTTACGCCGACGTATCTTCCGATACGCTGCGTAAGTGCACTGATGCGCCGACGTATCTATGCGCCTGATGCTTGAAATAAGATACGCCTGAATTTTGGCTCCATCCGACCGACGTAAGTCTCCTACGCCGTCATATCTTGGGTGCATATTTACGCTGGCCGCAAGGGGCGCTTCCATTGATTTACGCATCGAATATGCAAATGACCGAGATACGCCGATTCACGAACATACTTGTGCCCGTCGCTGTAATGTACGCCGTTTACGTAAGGCGTACGTCCGGCATAAAGTTAAACCACCATATAGGAGGCGCAGCCCATGCAAAGGTATGGACGTGGGAACAGCCGTCGTATTTTACGTCGTTTACGTAAGTCGTACGTGAATGGGGCTGGGCGTAGGTTACGTTTACGTCATAGGCATTGAGCCGTCGTATCTTAGGGAGTATATGCAACGTGATTCTGAGCATACGCGCGCATGCGCCATTCGTTTGGCCCTTCATTTACATGGGGTCACGCTTCATTTTAATAGATCATGCCCACTACCTTCCTACTCTGAATTAGGCGGGCTTACGCCGGCCAATTTACGTTACGCCGGCGCAAGTTTGGGAGCGAGTGCTTTGTGAATACTGTTCTTGCCTCACTGATTTACGTCGGCGTAGCGCATATGAGATGCGCTACGCCGGTCTAAAGATGCACCGCTCTACGTGAATCCGGCTATAAGAGTCTAGACTTATTAAACTGACACCCTGGTACTTGCTGCTCTGTCCTTAAAGTGATTGTAAAGGCAATTTTTATTTTTAAACAGACATGTTATACTTACCTGCTCTGTGCAGTGGTTTTGCACAGAGCAGCCCCAATCATCCTCTTCTTGAGTCCCCCCCCCCGACACCTCTGGCCCCTCCTGCCTGTCAAGCTGCTTGCTGTGGGGGCTACTGAGCCACTGCTCTGTGTGTCCATTCACACACAGCCGTGGCTCTGACCCACCCCTGCGGTCTCCCCTTATTGGCTCACTAGCTGTTATTGGCAGTAGCAGAAGCCAGTGAGGAGGGAGAGACCCGGGACAGCCGAGGCTGGATTGCAATGGGGCTCAGGTAAATATTGGGGGGCTAGGGGCTGCTACTGCACACATAATTTTTTTTTTACCTTTATACATAGAATGCATGAAGGTAAAAAACCTTGAGCTTTTACAACAACTTTAAACACTTGCAGACCACCAGAAGTACATTTACCCATACGTCACAGTGAACTTCCTGGTCTAGAGGTGCCCCCTTCTGTTCTGTGCTGTGCTGTGATTGGACAAAGCACAAGTTTTTCAGCAGGTTGCAGCTAATTGTTTTGCCTGTATAACTTCCGATTGGCCGTGGCCAATCACAACAAAGATATCTGTGTGTTTGTAAACACAACACACAGATTCTGGCTAGATTTCTCCCTGCTATCAGTAACGGTTAAGAACTGAGAGAAAGGAGAGACTTGTTAGGCACACAGTTAACCCGTTAATTGCCCTCCTGATCCCCCCTGTCACCCAGCCATTGTCATTAGTACAGTGTACAATATTATCACTGATCACTGCATAAGTGTCACTAGCAACATCAGTGTCAGTTAAAGGGGTTGTAAAGGAATTTTTTTTTTTCATAATAAGCATCCTTTACCTGCAGACATTCCTCTTTTCACTTCCTCATTGTTCGTTTTTGCTCAGAAGTTGCTCTATTTCTTCTCTGTTCTGTTCACTTCCTGCTTGTCTGATTTTACTGACCACCGTGATGGAAGGCTTTACTGCGGTGGTCAGTAACGTGCTCACCCCCTCCTGGGAACTACGTCTGTGTGGCAGGACGCTCTCTACGTGTTAGAGACTTCAAGGAGGTGTCAATTACTGGGCGTGCCACAATGCACACTGGGAAATGTAGTTCTTACATGAACGAGCAATGTAAACCAGGAAGTGAATGAGAGAACAGAAACTAGAATGCCAGAGGTGATATAGATGAAGGAATTTAATAGGTATTTACTTGTTTTTTAACAGAATCATTACACTATTCTGTCTGTCTACCTTGCAGACATTCATTTTAGGCAAAACATTTTTTTACTTTAGTGACCCTTTAATTATTGTTTCCTCCAGCCAGTGTCAGTTAGTGCCAGAATGCTCTCCACACTATCAGTTGCTGATCACTGCCATCACTAGTATAGTGCCTGTACAAGTCAGTATCTTGATCAAGATCAGAACTATACTCGAGTCCCCAATAGCATAGTGTCCCCAAGAACGCTCCAACATATTAAAGTGTATCTAAAGCCAAGAACAACACTTTATGGCATTGCAGCTTATCGGCTTTTAGATGTGGTGACTGCATTCGTTTTCTTTTTTTCCCCCCTTTATTTTAACCTGGAAATCCTGTCAATAAAGTTTAACTAAAGGCTAAACTTTCCTCTGGTGACAGCTGTACTGACCAGCATGGTCACCCTGGGACAGAACTTTTAGGGCTACATATCACCTCCATCTCTTCCCCATAATGGGGAGGAGGGGTGTTTTGTAGTCGATAGGGATTGCAGGGAAGTTGTTTTACCTGCTAAAGGAAGAATTTGTGTCCATCCAGGTCTTTGCCACACAACACAGCCCTGGCTGGCAGGGCAGCAGACCTGATTTTAAACTGCTGCAGTCAAGGAATAGCAGAACATCTGTGACTCTGTGCTCTCCTCCTATCAGCAAACTCCTCATTAGCACATGAACACTATAACACAAGTGAATGGCTTCTTGTGCTGCATTTACCTATTCCAATCTGAGCTCTGATGTGTAGGAAATTGCAAAATGATGATAGATACTAAGGCCCAGATTCACAAAGACATTGTATCTATTCCTTGATTTCCGCGTATAATATGTAAATGAGCAAGATACCCCGATTCACGAACGTACGTACGCCCGTCGCAATTAGTTACGCCGTTTACGTAAGACATACACCGGCGTAAAGATAAAGCTGGTCTCTAGGTGGCGCAGCCCATGCAAAGCATGGACGTCGGAACAAGCGTATCTTTTTACGTCGCTTGCGTAAGTCGTATGCGAATAGGGATGTGCGTAAATTACGTTCACGTCACAGGCATTGAGCCGACGTATCTTTGGGCGTAAATACGCTGTGATACTGAGCATGCGCCGTTCGTTCGGCCATGCATCTACATGGGGTCAAGCCTCATTTAAATACAACACGCCCCCTACCAGCCTACTTTGAATTACGCGCGCTTACGCCGGCCCATTTACGCTACACCGCCGTAACTCAGGACGCAAGTGCTTTGTGAATACAGCACTTGCCTCTCTAAGTTGCGGCGGCGTAGCATAAATATGATACGATACGCCCGCGCAACGTAGATTGGCTGTACGTGAATCTAGGCCTAAGTCACATTCAGGTGCTTACACTACCTGCATTTAAATAAATGCATTTATTTATGTATTACTAAATACAAAGCAGCATTCAGTTGTGTATTTTATACCTGCCTGGAGTTCGCTGTTTGATATAGCTTTTCATTAAGCTGATCATGGTATTATTTATATGCAAAAGATCTTTCAATAGACTATAAACTCCCTTAATAGTATAATCCAATATGTCTCTACACTTCTGACATTCATTACATGAATTTAATACAGTAATTCATGGTGTGATATAATAAGTCTGTAAATTATTTCATTATCCATTTCAATATATTATTCCTTTAAACGTTGTTAAAACATCCATCATACCCTATAGGAAATGCCCATAATTTTGTGGTTGTCTGTGTACGATCATTTCATTTTACACTAGTTATAAGATGTAGTTGCCTTCTTGCCACTTGGTTATAAAAAGTGAACACATGCATATTATTCTTTGTAAAATGATGGTGGGCTTATAGATTTAGAAAAATCTGCTGTTTAAAGATGCTTAGTTTGTGAAAGTATTGCATCGCTATTTTATTCCTTCTGTAAAGATTATGTCCTAGAAATATATGACAGGAAGGGCATAGTGTAACAATGGACATTGGATTAATATTAGACATCAATCTTGTCACCCTATGAAGGATTGAAATAGAGATTCCAGTGTGTTGCTTTGGGACAGCAATAGAAAATGAGATTGTGTTGATAATATTGAATTGTTGGAATCAAATCGATAAGTAAGCGATGGTGTAAGTAGTGAGCAGTAATAGGACAGAACTGCAAGCTACTCTGGCGAGTATAAAAGGACAGGGAAAGCAGACAGATATATTGTTGAGAGCCCTAGGGTAAAATATATATATATAATTTAATTTCCATGTCACCTTCATGATATGGCTGGAGAGGAGTACCGTAACAGATATCCAAGTTTCAGTTTAAAATCATGTGAAGTTAGGTTAAAAATACGTATCCTTATCAAAATAAACTATTTTCACATGATTCCATTAAAGTTAAAAAATGCTTATAAAGCTTCTCGCAATTTGCATAAGAGGGACCATCTTGACCGTCAATGGAATTATGATATGTTTCTGGATCAGCATGTTTCTGTTCATACTATTTTAGATGGAGGCTGGCTGGTGACACACACCCCTAGTCACCTGCTCTCCATCTACTCATTAGCACTTGTATGCCTCTACTGAGGAAACTATAAAAGTTTAGTTAGGACCACAGGAATGCAGAGAGCCTTGTAAGCGGCCTGTGGCTTATCCATATATTTGCAAATGTGTGCAACTAATCCTCTGCTTTTAACATACTAAGTTAGACAGTTGAATTCGGCTTGCAATTTGGTTGGTAAGTTTGAGCCTGGTTATTACGCTATACAACTTTATTTATTTACTTATACATACTGTTTGCATCAACACGCATCTCATTTAAAGTCCCAACCCTTTCTCTCTTTCACTGTTCATACTATAGAGGCAGAAGTGTGTGGACACCTGATCATAACACCTACATTGAGTAAAGAAAATAATCACCCCGCCCCCCCCCCTTTTTAATAATCAAATTTTGTTGATTTGCAGCCTTTTTGTTTTATTCAGCTGTATTTACTAGTGCAACTTATACAATCCAAGTGAAATATATAACACCAACATGTCAGGAAAAAATCAAAAACTGACTCACTGAGTTGGAAAAAGGATCACCCCCCCTTGAGTCAGTATTTTGTTGGACCACATATTGATTTTATTACAGCCTTTAGTCTGTTGGGATATGTCTCTACCAAATTTCCACATCTACACTTTGCAATATTTGCCCAACCGCTCAAGTGCAGTTAATTTTGATGGTGACCCTTTATGGACTGCAGTCTTCAAGTCATTTCACAGATTTTCAATGGGGTTTAAGTTCTAATGCCACTTTACACACAATCATTTTTCGGCATTAAAAAAAATGTTGTTTTTAAAAAGGTCATTTAAAATGATCGTGTGTGGGCTGCACATCGTTTTTCAGTTTCTGAAAAAACGACAAAAAAAAAATTCGAACATGCTGCATTTTTTAACGTCGTTTTAAAAAAATTTGTTTTTTGGGGTAGTAAAAAATTATCGTGTGTGGGCTAAAACAACGTTTTAAACCCGCGCATGCTCAGAAGCAAGTTATGAGATGGGAGCGCTCGTTCTGGTAAAACTACCATTCATAATGGAGTAAGCACATTCATCACGCTGTAACAGACAAAAAATCGTCTTTTACTAACAAGGAATCAGCAAAAGCAGCCCAAAGGCGAATAGAACTTCCCCTTTAGAGTGCCATTGTACGTCACCGCGCTTTGTTCATCCCTTCTCTTTTCTCCCCTACTTTTCCTTCCCCTTTCACCTTGTCTCTCTTTCCTCCTTTGTTTTTGTTTTTCTCTTGTTTTCTCTGTCCCTTTGTCTCCTTCTTCTGGGGACAGTCCTGGTATTGCTGTTTAAGTACGTTTTCTAAAGTATTATTGCCAATACATATTCCTTGGGGTATGGACCCTCGCAGGCGAATGTATGTATTACTGTGCTCCTGTTCATCTTTAGCTCTGGCCCTAGCGTCTGCGTACGTAATATGGGTTGTGAGGTCTATGTTCTCCCTTGTTTATTGTGCCACCTTTGATACTCGGGATTGAGTGACTGTCACTGTTCTTGTGTTTTGTTCTTCTTGAACAAAAAAAGAAAAAGGGAGAGAAAGGAAAAAAAGAGAGAGCAAGAAAGACAGTTAGAGGGAGGGATGGGGAAAAACAAGGAATTAGGATAGAGAGAGATGAAAGGGAAAGAAAGTTGAACAAAGAAAGAGAGGTACATCCTAAAATGTACTATAAGGGGTTTTAATACTGTACGAGTGGAAAGCACTCAGGGAGCGCTAAATGTCCACGGGGTTAGGGGCGCAAATTACCCACTTAAGGACCGGACCAATATGCTGCTAAATGACCCAAGGGGTTTTTACAATTCGGCACTGCGTCGCTTTAACAGACAATTGTGCGGTCGTGCGACGTGGCTCCCAAACAAAATTGGCGTCCTTTTTTCCCCACAAATAGAGCTTTCTTTTGGTGGTATTTGATCACCTCTGCGGTTTTTATTTTTTGCGCTATAAACAAAAATAGAGCGACAATTTTGAAAAAAAATGCAATATTTTTTACTTTTTGCTATAATAAATATCCCCCAAAAACATATATAAAATTATTTTTTTTCCTCAGTTTAGGCCGATACGTATTCTTCTACCTATTTTTGGTAAAAAAAATCGCAATAAGCGTTTATCGATTGGTTTGCGCAAAATTTATAGCGTTTACAAAATAGGGGATAGCTTTATTATTTTATTTTTTTTACTACTAATGGCGGCGATCAGCGATTTTTTTCGTGACTGCGACATTATGGCGGACACTTCGGACAATTTTGACCCATTTTTGGGACCATTGTCATTTTCACAGCAAAAAAATGCATTTAAATTGCATTGTTTATTGTGAAAATGACAGTTGCAGTTTGGGAGTTAACCACAGGGGGCGCTGTAGGAGTTAGGGTTCACCTAGTGTGTGTTTACAACTGATGGGGGGTGTGGCTGTAGGACTTACGTCATCGATCGAGTCTCCCTATAAAAGGGATCACTCGATCGATGCAACCGCCACAGTGAAGCACGGGGAAGCCGTGTTTACATACGGCTCTCCCCGTTCTTCAGCTCCGGGGAGCGATCGCGATGGAGCGGCTATAAACGAATAGCCGCGCCGTCGTCCCGCATCGCTCCTGAAGCCACGGGAACCGCTGCATGTATGGGGGGGTCCCGATCGGACCCCCGACCCACGTCTAGGCAGGCACGTACAGGTACGTTGATGTGCCTGTCCGTGCCATTCTGCCGACGTAAATGTACATGCGGCGGTCCGGAAGTGGTTACTTGGGTGCTTTCAACCCACAATATAAAAATAATTTTACTGTTAGGGGTCCCCACAACTTGGGAAATTTTATCAAGGGGTCACGGTACTAGAAGGTTGAGAACCACTGCTCTACACCCTATCCAAAAAAATCTCCACTTTTCTAGGGAGGCTTTCTTCAAGATTTGAGAGTGTGTTTATAAAATTGTCTTCCTATTTAGTCAAGAGTCTTTGTGAGGCCATGTACTGATGAGAAGACCTGGCTCAATATGGGTTCCAGTTTGCCTCAAAGGTGTTTAGTAGGGCTGAGGTGAAAGGCTCTGTCCAAGCCACTTGAGTTCCATCACAGGAAACATATCAAACCATGACTTTATGGATCTGGCTTAGTGTACAGGGGCACAGAAATGATGGGAAAGAACAGGGTCTTCCCCTAGTAGGGTAGACTTGATCAACAACTTTGTCTCTACATACAGCTCCCACAATCTAATGTTGTAAATCAGAGTTTAACTTTGTGTAAACTTAATAAAATTTTCTATTGTTGATATAATAATATGTCTGGTTTCTATAATTGGCACCGCGATAATCCCCTACCCTCCCAATCCCTCTATTTAATTTAACCAGGGATGAGGTGCCTTATATTTAGGAGGACTTTCGATCACTAACTTAATCTATGCCAATGTTAGTGAATGCAGCAAAGGACCTTTAGTTTTCAACAACAATGCATTATTCATCTGATGTTTGCCAATAGATGCACTTCAACTTTACACTAGCCCTTTACAGTGATCTGCTACTTTTTTTCCTTAGACAACTACATGGTTCATTCTTGAATAATTTGGATCATCTTCTCCCTTGACAGCTTTAGGAATTATAAAATCCATTAATGATATCAAGCATGTTAGAGAAAAAAAAATGTCATTTTAATACTGAATAATAAGAACTCAGTAATTGGTTGTAAGATAATTGCAATAGTAAAAGTTAACAGCGTTGAATGTGGCAACACGGTTAGCTAAGTGGCCTCCTGGTGAAGCTTGTAATAAACGTTTGTTGCTGTATCTTATATTTGTGTTTGATTGGATTGAACAAAAATAAAAACTAGGATTTCCTGCCATTAGCTACATGTGATTAAGAACTCCTGCAGTGAAGACTGAATGTTTCTTGATTCAGTGACATTACATTAAAGAAAAACAGCCTTGGCTAGGCTTTTGGAAGACTTGGAAAAATGATTTATATACATTTTTTATTATTAAAATGCAGGCCTTCCTTTAATAGATTTAGGCCAGTTCACAGCAGATCCAGCTCCGTGCGCTTTTTTTTCTGCACTAAAAATGCATGCACAGTGTTTTCCATGTTTTCCAATGGCTCTAGTTCACACCAGTGCAGTCAGTTTCCGGTGCAGAAACTGACTGCACCGACAATTTTTTTTCCCCTCAGTTTAGGCCGATACATATTCTTCTACCTATTTTTGGTAAAAAAAAATTGCAATAAGTGTTTATCGATTAGTTTGCACAAAATTTATAGCGTTTACAATATAGGGGATAGTTTTATTGCATTTTTATTAATTATTTATTTTTTACTACTAATGGCGGCGATCAGCGATTTTTTTCATCACTGCGACATTATGGCGGACACTTCGGACAATTTTGACACATTTTTGGGACCATTGTCATTTTCACAGCAAAAAATGCATTAAAAATGCATTGTTTACTGTGAAAATTACAATTGCAGTTTGGGAGTTAACCACAAGAGGACACTGAAGGGGTTAAGTGTGACCTCATCTCTGTTTCTAACTGTAGGGGGGTGTGGCCGTAGATGTGACGTCATTGATTGTGTTTCCCTATAAAAGGGAACACACGATCAATGACACCGCCACAGTGAAGAACGGGGAAGCTGTGTCACGGAGCTTCGGACTGGGCCCGCAACACCACGGCTGGGCTTAAAGGGCAACGTACAGGTACGTTGATGTGCCCAGCCATGCCATTCTGCCGACGTATATCCTGTTAAAAAAATTAACCTCAATCCAACCTGCAATTACAATAATTTAAATATGAATATTCAGATTCTTATGTCATGACTTTAACTTGCCATATCCATTTCCATGCTTACTGCCCTGTGCCGAGGAAATTTTAATCTACATCTCTATTTTACAACCAGCACAGCCCCACTCTCCTCCATCCCCTGAGCACTTTGCTTTTGTACATTATTTCAGACATGTCACAGAAGGCATGTGTTCTACAGAAATAATCAGGACTGGTGGCATTGAATAAACTAGGCAAAATAAGTTTTTCTATTAAAAAAAAGTCACTTATTCTATGGTCACCATTAACATACAGAAAGTTTTATGCATAACATATAGTTTTTTTTTTTTCCAAAAATCTTTTCTTTGTACAAAGATGCAGACAGAGGGTTTGTTGAATGCTACAGCCAGCACACCTGCCGAATATTAGCTTGCTTCAACATCATTTTGGCAGCATTTGTGTATACAACAGGCTGCCGGCTGTTCTAATAGTTCATTATGGCTTGACAAATCCTGTTCACTTCTAGCAGCTGACATAACCCTGTGGGAAACAAGGAACCTTTCATGCTACTACTGCATTTCTGTGGAAATGCCCTTCAAAAGAAATGTCTCAGAATAACTAAGTGTTTGAATGTAATTTGTCTCCCAACATTTGTGAAACTAAAGCACCTAGAACACCAGGTTTGTTGGGACCGGATGAAGAATTTAACTAAGCTTGCTGTACCATTATGTTGCATCACATTACCTAAGCAGATAGACCTGTTTCAGGTCTATCTACACCACCTAATGCCAGTTTCTATTTCAAGGTAAAATAGAACCCAGCGCACATTTATACCCAATTAACAGGGAATGCAGCAGTTTTTCATATAGAAAATAGCAACAGATTCCTGCAAGGTGTGACATGTCATGCAGGATGTGAACGGTCAACAGACATCTCACATACCTCTCTCTGTCCATGTGGTGATTACACTACACAAGCAGGGTTTAGCAAGCCTCATTCTCCCTCTTGCACTGAGCTGAATGGGGGACAGGCAGAGAAGTTGGACCAAGCAGCCGAGAGCGGATTGCTCCAAATTAACTAAGGGGCTTTTAACCCTTTTGTTAATTAGGAACAGCATCTGCTCCATTTTTTTAGATTTGGAAGAGTATTACAAGCATTATGTTTGCACCACTCATTGTTATTTCCCCCCCATTTAGTCTACCTCTTGGATGTTTCTATAAAGTGAAATCTGGTTGACCAGTGAATATATATTTTTTCCCCTGAAACCTATATTTTCATGTACTGCAAATCTTATCTGTGTATCCTCTGCCTATTTCTCAGTCAGGATTAATGTATAGAATTACCAGCTCCATCTGTTAATGTATCAACGTTTAAATGTGAGTTCTAATTCCTTACCCAGAATTTAAAAAGTATGAATGCCAGCTGTGAAAATATAGCAAACTTAAGATCATTTATTTTATTTAGTATGTATGGTAACCTTTCACAGTGCTAAGGTAAGCTGCAAAAGAGAACACCACATGATTATTACCATGGGATTTAGTCTTTAAGATTCGGCCACCTACACAGTGATTGAAAACGTATTCATACCACTTAAAATTCTCCACATTCTGTCATGTTACAACCAAACACGTAAATGTATTTAATTGGGATTTTATGTGATAGACCGATGTTGGTCTATCACATAAAATCCCAATAAAATAGTAATAAGTGTCACATAATTGTGATTTTTTTTTTTTACAAATAAATATCTGAAAAGTGTGGCGTGCATTTATATTCAGCCCCCTTAACTCTGATACCCCTAACTAAAGCCCCATACACACTATCAGTTTTCCTGATGGTTTTCCTGATGGTTTACCAAAACCATCTAATATGAGGTCAAACCTTAAGCATTTCAATTTGAATGCAATCAGGCAGGTCCTTATACTACATGGTTTTGGTAAACCAGAAGAGAAAACCATCAGGAAAACTGATAGTGTGTATGGGGCTTTATATCTAGTGGAACAAATTTCCTTTAGAAGTCAACTAATTAGTAAATAGAGTCCACCTGTGTGCAATTTAATCTCAGTATAAATACAGCTGCCATGTGAAGCCCTCAGAGGTTTCTTAGAGAAACTTAGTGCATCATGAAGGCCAAGGAACACACACGACAGGTCAGGGATAAAGTTGTGGAGCAATTTAAAACAAGGTTAGGTTATAAAAAACTATCCCAAGGTTTGAACAGGTCACAAAGCACTGTTCAATCCATCATAAGAAAATAGACAACTGCAAACCTACCAAGACATGGCCGTCCACCTAAACTGGCAGGCCAGACAAGGAGAGCATTAAATCAGAAAAGCAGCCAAGAGGTCCCTGGTAACTCTGAATGAGCTGAAGAGATCCACAGCACAACTATTAGTCCTGCACTCTACAAATCTGGCCATTATGGAAGAGTGGCAAGAAGAAAGCCATTGTTTAAATAAAGCCATATGAAGTCCCATTGAGCAGCCATGTGGGGGACACAGCAAACATGTGGAAAAAGGGGCTCTGGTCAAATGAGACCAAAATGTAACTTTTTGGAATAAAAGCAAAACACTATGGGCCAGATTCTCAAAGGCGTTACGACGGCGCAACACCATTAGCGCCGTCGTAACACCTCATCTGGCCCCGGGTATCTATGCGACTGATTCTCAGAATCAGTTGCGCATAGGTACCCATTAGATCTGACATGCGTAAGGCTGTTACGCTGTCAGATCTTAAATGTATTTTTTTTTCCCGCCGCTAGGTGTCGCATCGTCGCTTTTCCCCGTCGTCTATGCAAATGAGGTAAGTACGGCGATTCCCGAACATACGCGAGGTCGACGCAGCGAATTAACGTCGTTTGCGTAGCGTACCCGACGCGTAAGGTTGCCCCTGCTAATTAGCAGGCGCAACCAATGTTAACGATGGCCGTCGTTCCCGCGTCGAATTCAATAAAAATTACGTCGTTTGCGTAAGATGTCCGTGAATGGCGCTGGACGCCATTTACGTATACATCTAGGCAAATGACGTCGGGGCGACGTCATTTAGCGCAATGCACGTCGGGTAATTTACCCGACGGAGCATGCGCAGTACGCTCGGCGCGGGAGCGCGCCTAATTTAAATGGTGCCCGCCCCATTTGAATTGGGCGGGCTTGCGACGAGCAATCTAACGCTACACCGCCGCAAGTTTACAGGTAAGTGTTCTGAGAATCAGGATGTAAACCTGTAGACCTGCGGCGGTGTAACGTAGATCTCATATATTCCGCTGCCCAGGAGCAGCGCGAATGTATGAGAATCTGGCCCTTAGTGTGACGGAAAACTAACACTACATTTCACCCTGAACACACCATGCGCACCGTAAAACATGGTGGTGGCAGCATCGTGTTGTGGGGTTGCTTTTCTTCAGCAGGGGCAGGGAAGCTGGTCAGAGTTCATTGGAAGATGGATAGGGCCAAATTCAGGGCAATCTTAGAAGAAAACC
The DNA here is from genome assembly GCF_905171775.1 of Rana temporaria. Lineage (NCBI taxonomy): Eukaryota > Metazoa > Chordata > Amphibia > Anura > Ranidae > Rana > Rana temporaria. The sequence goes on along the minus strand of NC_053494.1, from coordinate 171,502,391 downwards.
TTTTAGAGTCTGCAAAAGACTGAGACTGGAGCAGAGGTTCTCCTTCCAGCAGGACAAACTTAGCAGCCATGCTTTCTGGTTTCTATGTAGTCAAGCATGGGTTTGTGGTATTGTTTTCAATATCAAACATTGGGTAGGGGGGTATATTAATGTTTTTACACAGGATTCACATGAAAACATTGATATAAGCCCTTTTATTGTACAGTAATAAAGTTTTTTTTTTTTTTATGTAAAACTTTAAACAAATGCATTTAAACCCTGAACCCAGTTATGGCTGCAAAATTCTAACACAAAATACGTAACTTGTGCTTTTAACAATTGATAAGAAATTATTATTAGAAAAATTGCCAGTGAAATGATTTTTAAAAGAACAAAAAAGAACCCCCTGATATGGATCTGCCTACATAGGAGGAGATACGCCACATACACATATAGACCCTTACAGGGCAGGTGCAAGGATTTTTGCCAACTAAGGCGAAGGTGCATTTTGCCGTCCCCCAGGAGCGCACGCACATGCGCACGCACACACACACCATACATTATATCTGTGCTCCACTAAGCTTTAATGGCTATGATGCTTAGAGTGATCGTTTAACTTATTTATCTTTTACAGAGGAAGTAGCATAGATGGCGTTATTCTGCATTGCGCTGTATGATGTATTATTGCTGGGATTTGTAGTCCTCTGTAACTGCTGGTATTCTGCATTGTGTTGTATATAATGTACTATTGCTGGGATTTGTAGTCCTCTATAGCTTGTGGTATTTTCCATTGCGCTGTATAATGATTATACTGTGCAATGCAGATTACCACCGACCAGTTATAGAGGAACTACAAATCCCAGCAATACTACATTATACAGCGCAATGGAGAATACCAGCAGCTATAGAGGAACAACAAATCCCAGCAATACATTATATAAAATGCAATGCAGAATACCAGCAGTTACAGAGGAATACAAATCACAGGAATGATACATTATACAGGCTGATTAATATATTATTGCAGGGATTTGGTGTTTTTTTTTTAAACAGGAAACTTTAAAACAGGTCCCCCTTACCTGTTTCTGAACCCTTGTAAGTACAAAAGTACAGACCCCCCCCCCACCCTTCATTTGTTCATACACAGTTCAGACATCCCCTCCAGAACTACAGACCCCCCTCCCTTCGCCCTCCATTAGTACAGTACAGATAAACCCCACCCTGGTGGCAGCTGGAGAGGACAGTGTGGAGCCGCGCCGCCCGGGTGAAGAAGAAGATTGTGACATGGACAGTGACTGGCAGAGAGAGCGGCTGCAGTGTCCAGAGAGACGCCGACAAGGAGAGGAGGAGGGAGGGGAGCAGTGAGCATTCTGGCGCTTAAACGCCACCACCTCTGTGGCGCCTGGGTGAACTGCACCCCGCGCAGCCAACTCGGATCGGTCCTGCAGTTTTCCACCCTGTTCCCCTGGCGCCGTAAGGCAAGTGCCATTGTTGCCTTGCGCTAGCGCCGGCCCTGGATCCTTGAGGAAGATTGGGACCGTTGGGAATTATTCTTTTACGGTGGAGCTTCAGTATAGGTTCTGGTTAACCCCCATTTTGACCCTCATTAGTACCATGGTTCACAGCTTCCCACAGGAATTTAATGTACCTCTACTTATGGGTTCACACATTGGTCTGTGACCTACTTAGTTTGCAGCTTATAGCAGCTTTGGGTCTGGCATCCGATAGCATCTCTGTCCTGGCAATTGCTTCTGCAACACTTTTTCCATAATAATACTCTAGCTGAGTTAAACAATTTTAGCCGGATTCACGTAGATCGGTGCATCTTTGTGCCGGCGTAGCGCATCTCATATGCGCTACGCCAACGTAACTCTGAGAGGCAAGTGCAGTATTCACAAAGCACTCACTCCCTACGTTGCGCCAGCGTAACGTAAATTGGCCGGCGTAAGCCCGCCTAATTCAAAGTAGGAAGGTAGTGGGCGTGATACATTTAAATTAACCGTGACCCCATGTAAATGAAGGGCCAAACGAACGGCGCATGCGCGCGCATGCTCAAAATCACGTTGCATATACTCCCTAAGATACGACGGCTCAATGCCTACGACGTGAACGTAACCTATGCCCAGCCCCATTCACGTACGACTTACGGAAACAACGTAAAATACGACGGCTGTTCCAACGTCCATACCTTTGCATGGGCTGCGCCTCCTATATGGTGTTTTAACTTTACTCCGGACGTACGCCTTGCGTAAACGGCGTAGATTACAGCGACGGGCGCAAGTACGTTCGTGAATCGGCGTATCTTGGTCATTTGCATATTCAACGCGTAAATCAATGGAAGCGGCCCTTGCAGCCAGCGTAAATATGCGCCCAAGATACGACGGAGTAGGAGACTTACGTTGGTCGGATGGAGCCAAAATTCAGGCGTATCTTATTTCAAGCATCAGGCTCATAGATACGATGGCGCATCAGTGCACTTACGCGGCGTATCAGAAGATACGTTGGCGTAAGTGTCTGTGAATCCGGGCCTTTATGACTATACTCTCCCCCAGTTATATACCCCTGACAAAGGTGTGAAACCCGAAAAGCATTGAGTATTGGGGACCACCACCCATCGGAGAGTAACATTGTCATTTATATGAATTGTTATCGTTTTTGTCCTATGTTGTCTTTTTTTGTATACCAAATGCTTGACGTTTTTTAATCTTTATATGTATTAAATACATACCAATTTTTTGATACACACCAGTGTCTGTGGCTTTGAAAGTCCAATATCAGGGGGTTCTGTCTGGTTCTATATAACCCGGAATGTGGCCACGACACTGGGCCTATCTGGCATGGTGAAACCCTTCTCTTTCTCTAATGATTTTTAAAATCATTTTCTTTAAAGTGCTAATTATGTGCCAGGGAATGCCGACAGTGAGTTTTTAGCCCACTGAGTTGTTAGAGAAGTTGAAAGACATTCTTTCATGTTAACATTCCCAATGACATTGGCTTCATTAAAAAATGAAACGGAAACTACATGGAATAGTGTAAATACTAATGGAAAGGTTTTCTTTGTTTATAAGTGAGCAGAGTTGAAAGTGAAGGATTGTGCTACTCTTGTGGTACAGTCAATCGTATCTGCATAACCCCTTCCTCCAGAATCTGCATTCCGAGCAGGTCCTTAAATTTAGGAACACTTTGAAATGATCCATCACATTTCAGAGCAAAGATTAACTAAACATATTCTGTCAGAAATGTCAGTGTGATAGCTGTATGATTCAGCAAGGCTGAACTCTAGAGATAAAGCATACCTATATGCTTTAGATTTTAAAAGAAACATGCTGCCAATTTTTACAGACTGACAATCTTTGTTGCAAATCACAAAGCAGCTGGAGCATGTCAGTTGAAATAAGTGAAAAACATTTACAAATAATATTGGCTGTTATTATCTACACGATGTGTTAAAATGGAATTCCAACTTTTTTTTTATTTACATTCAAAAGGCCAGCAATATTAACCAGCTTTCTTATCCTGGGTGGACGTCCTTCTAATCACATGCCTCATGTGTGCCCCCTTGGCCACGCAGCGGTGCTATCTGCGAACTCGATCAGTACCGAGACACTGTGTACCCAGGTATCATGTGATTGCTGTGACCAAGCCAAGGCCTGCTTGGCTTATAGGAACAGGAACTGTAGGACGATGCTACATTAGGCTATATTCCCTGACCATTTGTAAAGAGGTAACCATTTCAGTTCCTTGGTTTTGATACAATTAGTTCATTTCTTGGTTGATACACATGATATGATAAGAATAAAGAAGTTTCAAAAATGTGGTATCTCCATACTCAGAAGCAGTAGCAGAATGTGCTTTGGGGTGTAATTCTAAGTGTGTCCATGCTGTGTGTGAGAAATAGCTTATTAAATTGACAACTTTGTGTAAAAAAATTATTTGCATTTTCATTTTGCATTTTCCAAAAACTTGTGGGAAAAAAACAAGTTTTCAAATAACTTAGTATGCCTCTTACCTTTTAGTGTTTTTTCCTATAAAATTTTATGGTAGTTCCCACTATGCATATATACACAATATATAGGTAAAGACAGTAGAGGGCACATCTGAGTGTAGCAGTATAAAAATGAATTTATTCACATGAAAATTGACAACTTACAACACAATCTAGTGATATCAGGCAAATACATGTAGAAACATCATTCAGGATCTTTGCAGAACAGGATGAGCTTCCTTGGGAGGCACCTTTAGCTATAATGCAAAGGAGCCTTATAATATGTGGGTCTTCTGCTTCACATGGGTCTGATCGCCAATTGTCATGTGAATAAATTTGTTTTAATACTGCTACACTCAGATGAGCCCTCTGCTGTCCTTATCTATTACCATAGAGAATCGTCAGACTCGTTATCGGTGCTGCAGTGTGTTTTGGAATCACTCCACCTCCTCACTTGGACCACTCAAGTCATCTCCAGTGTGTTAGTCACATACACTTCTGTGCCATACAGCATCTCTCCACATACATGTAATTCTAAGTATGCCTAGGATGTGTGTTAGAAATATCCTATTGTTTGACAACTTTGTGTAAAAAAAAAAAAAAAAAAAATTCCATGTTATTTTCTGCATTTTCCAAAAGCTTGTGGCAATAATATACAATTTTCAAAAGACTCAATATGCTTCTTAGAAAATACCTTGGAATGTTTGCTTTCCAAATGTGGGTCATTTTGTGGGTGTTTATACTGTCCTGATGATTAAGAGCCTCCAAAAATTTGATAGGTAGTCAGAAAATGTGATGTGCATTTTATTCTACTTGAAAGCTCAAAGGCACTTTTTGAATTTGGACTCATCTATGTATCTAGGCTGGAAAAAAAAGTCTCACGCATTTGGTATCCTCATATCCCCATACTCAGAAGGTATAGCAGAATTTATTCTATGTGAGACATAACGCGTTAAAATTATAACTAATTTAATTTCTCAATTTTCCCAAAAAAGTAACAAATGAAAACTTCAAAAAAACTCATCATGCCTCTTACTAAACACCTCGGACTGTCTACTTTGCAAAAAGGGTCATTTATGTGTGTGTGTGTGGGGGGGGGGGGGTTGTACTGTTCAGACATAGAGCCCCAGGAAATGATATAGGGCAGTCAGTACACAGGACTGATACATTTTCAAATATGTAAAGACTAAATAATATACAGGGATTTGGTTTATTTTACCAAGGAAATGTAGCAGAATACATGTTGGTCTAAATTCATGAAGGATTATTTACAAAATATTTTAACAGAAACTAAGACAAAAATTGGGTTTAAAAAAAAACCCAGTAGTGATTAAATACCACCAAAAGAAACCCCTATCTGTCTAAAAAAAATTGCCATTCATAGTGTGACAGCGCAGAAAACTTAAAAAATGGCTTGGGCAGAAAGGAGGTGAGAGTATACGGTATTGAGGTGGGTTAAACATAAGAAACATTTGCTGCAATAACAACCAGCAATCCAGAGCTAGTCTTCCGGGTTGAATAATAGTCCAAACTATCATGGACCTGTTCTCTGGTGCAACATCATAACACAGCCTGGCAGAAAGGAAACAATTGTGATTATAGGTCAGGTTTCTTTTATATTACGTACCGTATAGGTTTTTAAAAACATGCTATGAAAGTTGCGTCAAGATTATTATGTTTTTTTGAAGATTTCGTGTGCACACCAAATCCAAGTTCACAAAGTGTATGCTTTGCTGCATTGCATTCACACAAAATAAGGTGAAACATCTTGGGGACATGTAGGACACCTTTATCAGGGCTTGTTCGATGATGAAGAGATTCTGCATGTCCCCAAACCATTGCACTTCATGTTGTGTGACTTTAATGAAATAAAGCATGAACTTTAAACTTGGATTTGGTGTGTGGACCGCATTGTCTTCCAAACGTCATCCTGCAGCACCTTTAACAGGGATGATTCTGATTTACATTGTAAATATTGTAAAAGTTGTTTACTTTCAGACTGCATCTCTCAAATAAAATCTGTATTCCTCCATATGAACAGACCAAGGGACGAGGAAGGAAGTGTTACCATTCAACTTCTTGAGCTTTTGTAAACAGGATTTTTTCAACAACTACCGTATTTATCGGGGTATACTACGCGCCAACGTATAACACGCACCCCATGCTTAGGAAGGTAAAAAAGAAAAAAAAAAGAAAACTTACATTTTTGCCCTGCGTCCATCAGCGGCCTTGCGCGGGGTCCGTCCAGCCTTGTGGGTGTCCGTCTGCGGCTTTCTTGCACGGGGTCCGTTTGCGGCTTTGGAAGTGTCCGTCTGCAGCCTCCATCCAGGTGTCCGTCTCCGTCCAGCGTGTCCGTCTGCAGGCTTTGGAGGTGTCCGTCTGTGTCCGGTGTTCATTTTTGGATTTGGTGCGAGCCAAGAGGAGCCGGATTTCCTGTGCGTTAGGCTTCTCTCGGCTCCTCTCGAGTGGCTGCGGGCGGAGCCGAGTGCGCAGTACACTCGGCTCGGCTCTAGGCTGCGGCGGGCGTGGCGGAGCCTAGCCGAGTGCACTCGGCTCTAGGCTAGCGGCTCGGAGACAGCGGGGATCGACGTATATCACGCACCTACGATTTCCCCCTGATTTTAAGAGGAAAAAAATGCACGATATACGCCGATAAATACGGTATATTTAGTAAGAACATGAGAAATAGCCCAGAGCTCCACCAACTGGGTGGAAGTGTAATTTAAAACAATTCTAAAATATACAATGTTCAATATTTGCCCTAATAAGAAAGAGTCACTTTGAAATGCTGGCTGTGATTGAAAGCCTCCCTTCACCTTCCCTATGCTGTGCTGTGCAACGAGCAAGATTGCAAAGCCAAATTAAAAAGTTGAATCTCTGTAGGTAGACTAGAGAAGAGTTTTTCTTTACTAATTATGCAGCGATTTATTGTTAACCTGAATGATTTATATTTGGCACCATTTTCATATATATTGGGAAAGGGAAAAGTTGCATCAATGTCTATTTGGTGAATACATAACTGCATTAATGTTTTTCTTTATCTCGCTGGAGTTGGAGGGCTTGAACTCTGGGAACCATATGAAAATAAAATAGGACAAAGGATTAGTCACCAGTAAAAGCCTGTGTTATCCCTGCAGCTGATCATTTACTCTACTGCTGACTTACCATGCCTTAAAGGTAAAAACATTGTTTCCTAAATAGCTTCCTTTACCTTAATGCAGTCCTCCTTCACTTACCTAATCATTCGATTTTGCTTTCTTCTGAGAAGTCCTCCTTCACTTACCTCATCCTTCCATTTTGCTTTTAAATATCCTTGTTTCTTCTGAGAAATCCTCACTTCCTGTTCTTCTGTCTGTAACTCCACACAGTAATGCAAGGCTTTCTCCGTGGTGTGGAGTGTCATGCTCGCCCCCTCCCTTGGACTACAGGAGAGAGTCAGGACGCTCTCTAGATTTGCAGATAGAGAAATGAGCTTGACTCTCTTGTAGTCCAAGGGAGGGAGCGAGCATGACACTCCACACCAGGGAGAAAGCCTCACATTACTGTGTAAGAACAGGAAGTGAGGATTTCTCAGAAGAAACAAGGATATTTAAAAGCAAAATGGAAGGATGAGGTAAGTGAAGGAGGACTGCACTAAGGTAAAGGAAGCTATTTAGGAAAAAAATGTTACCTTTACAACCCCTTTAATTTGCACTTTTTCCATAGGGTGGTCATCTTAGCAGAGGCAGGACTTTTTAAGACACAGCAGAAGACATGGGAGCAGCACAGATCCACAGAATGAATGACACAGAATCAGGGAGATTTGCGCACTGCAGATTCTCAGTTACAGTTTTCTTTACAGCAAGGAGAATGGTGAACAGCACAGTAGTAGCATCACAAAGTCTCACTGCAAATCTAGTGAGAATTGCAGTCAGAGACAGCAGTGTCTTAGATCAGGTGTCTCCAAACTTTCTAAACAAAGGGCCAGCTTATTGTCTCTAAGACTGAGTGGACATGTTCCTGGCGTTAGTGGGAGTAAATATCGCCACATTTGGTATTAGTGGGAGGAATAGTGCCCCACCGTTAGTATCATTAGGAGGAACAGTGCCCTATTGTTGGTGTCAGTGGGAAAAATGGCACCCAATTTTAGATGTCAGTGCCCCATTCTGCTCCAAGGGCTGGATAAAGGCAAGCATAGGGGCGCATCCCACCCCCACGGGCAGCAGTTTGAAGACCATTTTCTTAGATGATCTCAGATTGCCGATATACACCTATGCAACAGTCATATTGTATATAAGGAATTGGGCTGCTGTTTTTCCAGGAGAGATAGACAAAGTGTAATTCTGTCAACTTAGGTACAATTAACACTTCAAGTTGTTCCCTTTAAGATGGCTTATTTCTACTTACTGAGCACTTGCTGAATAATTATTAAGTTCAGGTCTACCTTAAAGGGGTTGTAAAGGTTATTTTTTATTTACTAAATAGGTTCCTTTAAGCTAGTGCATTGTTGGTTCACTGACCTTTTCCTTGGATTTCCCTTCTAAATGTTTTTTTTTCTTTGTTTGTCTGAATTTCTCACTTCCTGTTCCTCCTCAGTAAGCTGTTCTGGCTGACTAACTCCCAGCCAGAACGGCTCGGATGATGGGGGCAAGCTTACTGAGAAGAAACAGAAAGTGAGAAATTCAGACATAGAAAAAAAACATTTCGAAGGGAAATCGAAGGAAAAGGTAAATGAACCAACAATGCACTAGCTTAAAGGAACCTATTTGTGTTGGGTATGCATTTACTATTTATTGATTTTACATTTTTTAACTTATAGTCAAGTAATGTGTATTAGGTCAAAAATTTCTGACATGAAATATAGCGTTTCATTATTCATAAATATTAAAGCGGGAGTTCACCCGAAAAAATTTGTTAACATTAGATTGAGGCTCATTTTGTGAAGGGGAATCGGGTGTTTTTTTTTTAATCGAAGCTGTACTTACCGTTTTAGAGAGCGATCTTCTCCGCTGCTTCCGGTTATGGTCTTCGGGACTGGGCGTTCCTATTTGATTGACAGGCTTCCGACGGCCGCATACATCGCGTCACGAGTAGCCGAAAGAAGCCGAACGTCGGTGCGGCTCTATACGGCGCCTGCGCACCGACGTTCGGCTACTTTTGGAAAATCATGGCGCGACCGTCGGAAGCCTGACGGAAGCCTGTCAATCAAATAGGAACGCCCAGTCCCGCAGCCCATACCCGGAAGCGGCGGAGAATATCTATCTCTAAAACGGTAAGTACTGCTTCGATTTTAAAAAAAAAAACACCTGATTCCCCTTCACAAAATGAGCCTCAATCTAATGTTAAAAATTGAGTTTTCGGGTGAACCTCCACTTTAAGGTAACATTTAATTGTTGTTGCTGTATTGGTCATTTGATAGACATTTTCTTAATGTAAATTCAAGTCTTACTGGTAGAAAAAAAATTACACCTTTTTCGATTATGCTCTCAGCTGTTTACAAAACAATTGTGACAAGATATTTTATTTTATGCTAAGCATGTGTGATAACAGCAGTAGACGTAATTGTGCAGTCTTCTTTGGTTAATACAGTGCTTTTCCAATTTTACATTTCTGTATTTGTCGTTACAGAATAAAACAATGGTGTACACTGCAGACGTTCATAACACAGATAAGAACATAACACATTTCTTTCATAGACACTTGTGAAAAACACATTTCATAGCCAGACCTCTTTTTTATATTGATAAATTGACTTAACCTTTCTTTTTCATCCGGATGAAAAATTCCCCTGCCAGAGCCCTGAGCATCTCTGAACATAGTCGTTATTTACTTCACAATATAAGAACTCAAGAAGTATCTTGTGAATTTAAATGTTCTTGGAATATCAAAATAGTTTCCACACATTTATGAACATCTCTATGCAGAGATGTGACAGAAGAACCTCTGCTGATAGTAATCTGCAGTGGGATGCTCATAGTTTAACCACTTAAAGACCAGACCTTTTTCTGACATTTGCTGTTTACAAGTAAAAATCTGTATTTTTTTTGCTAGAAAATGACTTAGAACCCCAAACATTACATATTTTTTTTTAGCAAACATTATATATTATATATATATATATATATATATATATATATATATTTTTTTAGCAGAGACTCTAGAGAATAAAATGTCAGTCGTTGCAATATTTTATATCACACTATATTTGCGTAGCTGTCTTTCAAACACCCTTCTGTATTGAACTGTATTGAACTGTACTGTAATTGTGCTGTCCCACCTTTACATTGCTGCGCTGCGTAAACTGTTGGTGCTATATAAATCCATTTTAATGAATAAGGAAATAACTAAACAGTAGTTTTATCCAATTTTTTTCTATAATGTGAAAGTTGGTGTTATGCTGAGTAAATTGATACCCAACATTTTATACTTTAGCATTACGTACGCTCATGGAATAGTGACAAACTACGGTACTTAAAAATCTTGATAGGCAACGCTTTAAACATTTTTACAGACAAGCTATTTAGAGATACAGAGAAGGTATTGTGCTAGAATTATTGCTCTCACTCTAATGATCGCAGCTATACTTCACATATGTGGTTTGAACACTGTTTACATATGTGGGCGCATCTTCCGTATGCATTTGCTTCTAAACGCGCAAGCTCAGAAGGACAGGGCACTTTAAAAAAATAAAATGTCTTATTCATTTTGCTTTATACTTTTACACTGTCTCTTTAATTATTTTTTTTAATCACTTGAATTCCTATTACAGGGAATGTAAACACCCCTTGTAAAATAAATAGGCATGACAGGTCCTCTTTATTGAGAGATCTGGGGTCCAAAAGACCTCAAACCTTTTATTTACCTTTAAAAGCAAAAAAAAAAATGTTTTGCCTTTAAGAGCTGGGAGGCGGAAGTGACGTATGACGTCGCTCCGGTCCTCCAAAGACACAGAGCCAAATGGGGGCTATCTTGCCCTGACTCACCTTCCTGCCTGGCGATCGGCTGGATGGGGCACTAGATCCGCTGCCGATACTACTTTTATCTGAAACCTGGCTGCCTGCTGTATATAACAATACCAGGGTTATGGCAGCCAGCGGCTGCCATAACCTTGGTATTTAACTTCAAAGTAATGTACATTTACAGTTAGGCACTCAGCAAGTGATTAAATACAGTATTTACTGTGGAACTGAGAGGGTCAGTGTTACGTTTTACCTTTAAAGTAATACTAAACACACAGGGCCAGATTCACGTAGCTCAGCGGATCTATAGATGCACTCGATCTACGTGAATTAAGATCCGCTCCCGCAAGTTTAGGAGGCAAGTGGCTAATTCACAAACAACTTACCTCCAAACTTGCGACGGCGGATCCTAAATCCCCCGGCGGAATTCAAATTCCGCGGCTAGGGGAGGGTACTATTTAAATCAGGCACGTTCCCGCGCCGATTTAAATGCGCAGGCGCCGTCCGGGGAATTTCCTGGCATGCATTGCTCCCACTGACGTCACTAGGACGTCAGTGGTTGCGACGTGAGCGGGACTTGGGACGCGCGTGTTCGTGAATCGGCGTACGCAAACGACGTAGGAAAATTCAAATTCGACGGAACGCCGGCTATACTTAACATTGGCTGCGCCTGATAAAAGAAGGGGTAAGTATACGACGGGAAAACCGCTACGGAAACGACGTAAGAACACTGCGACGGGTCCGCGTACGTTCGTGAATTTGCGTATCTCGCTGATTTACATATTATTTATCGTAAATTTTTTAAATTGAAAAAAAAGATCCGACAGTGTAACACATTGTAACACTGTCGGATCTAGCCCTATCTATGCGTAACTGATTCTATGAATCAGGCGCATAGATAGGACCAGTGTAAGTCAGAGATACGATGGTGTATGTGTAGATACACCGTCGTATCTTTGTGAATCTGGCCCACACTGTTGAATTCACATCTAAACAAACATCAAAGTCCCTTTTTCCTAATTGATATACATTTGTCACATGACCCAGATCTTTCCCATCCTGTCTGAAGGGAAACATAAGCAGGAGGAGCTTCTAGCCCTCTGCTGCTGGTTACATGTTCAAAATAAAAAAACTGCCTTTGAAATGCATAGTAAAAATAATATACCATTTTAAATTGACATACAAATATACATTGGTATACATGGTGTTGGGACCCTTACTTTTTAATATATTTATAAATGATATAGGGTCTGGGATTAAAAGTAAAATTTCAGTGTTTGCAGATGACACCAAGCTATGCAGTGGAATAACATCCTTACAGGATGTCTTCAACTTACAAGCCTCAATGCACTGTTTATGTGGATGACTATGTGACAAATGAGGTTTAATGTTGATAAATGTAAATTTATGCATTTGGGGCTAAGAATATACATGCATCATACATACTAGGGGGAGTACAACTGGGAGAATCAATGGTGGAGACTAATCTTGGTGCTCTCGTAGAACCTTAATGATAGCATGCAATGCCAAGCCGTGGATTCCAAAGCGAGTAAAATCCTTTCTTGTATTAAAAGAGGTATGGACTGCAGAGAGAGAGAGAATTTTTCCCCTGTACAAATCATCAGTAAGACCTCTGGAATATGCAGTTTTGGGCACCAGTTCACAAAAAGGATATTGTGGAACTGGAGAAAGTGCAGAGAAGGGCAATCAAACTTACAAGAGGCATGGAGGAACTCAGCTATGAGAAAAGATTAGAGGAACTGAATTTATTCTCTCGAGAAGAGGAGATTATGGGAGAATATGATCAAAGTGTACAAATATATAAGGGGTCCATATAGTGATCTTGGTGTTGTTATTCACTTTATGGTCATCACAGAGGACAAGGGGGGGTACTTTTTATGTCTAGAGGAAAAAAGATTTTATCTCCAAATACGGAAAGGTTTCTTCACAGCAAGAGCCCTGAAAATGCGGAATATACTCCCTAATGAGCTGGTTCTGACCAGTTCAGTAGATTGTTTAAATAAAAGCCCAGATTATTTCCTAAATCCACATAATATAACTGGATACTAATATACATATAGTGCAGCGCCAATGTGAAGCCGCGGAAAAGCCGATGGGGTACCATTGGATCCTCGGCATCATCAGGTCTTGTTGGCAGGAACCAATAGACCGGTCTGATTGTGTGATAAGCTGTATTCAAGCTCTCTTTGTGAGTAGGACTTTTTGCTTTTATTTATTTAATAAAACCTTTTATGGTAATGTACTAGGTCGGTGCTCCATCCCCCTTTTTTTTTTTAGTTACATGAACACCCATGGTTCTGAGGAGGACTGCAAAACTCTAGACCTTGCCCTAGGATTGGACTACATCACCCTTTAGCGAAAACACCAGAGCGCAGGAGATATACTCATTTTAAATTATAATGGCAACAGAAACTACCCAAATGACCCTGATTAAAAGTTTACATACCCTGGTGATTTTGACCTGATAACATGCACACAAGTTGACACAAAGGGGTTTGGCTATTAAAGGTAACCATCCTCACCTGTGATCTGTTTGCTTGCAGTTAGTGTGTGTGTGTGTGTGTGTGCACGTGTGTGTGTGTGTGTGTGTATTAAAGGTCAGTGCGTTTCTTAACTCCTGACCGACCCTTGCATTAGTGTGTGTGTGTGCACGTGTGTGTGTGTGTGTGTGTGTGTATTAAAGGTCAGTGCGTTTCTTAACTCCTGACCGACCCTTGCATGTTTCATTTAGTGCTGCACTGACGTTTCTGGATTATGAGTCATGGGGAAAGCAAAATAATTGTCAAAGGATCTGCGGGAAAAGGTAGTTGAACTGTATAAAACAGGAAAGGGATATACAAAGATATCCAGGGAATTGAGAATGCCAATCAGCAGTGTTGAAACTCTAATCAAGAAGTGGAAAATGAGGGGTTCTGTTGAAAACCAAACCATGGTCAGGTAGACCATCTAAAATTTTAGTCACAACTGTCAGGATAATAGTTTGGGATGAAAAGAAAAACCCACAAATAACTTCTGGTGAAATAGAGGACTCTCTGAAAACATGTGGTGTGGCCGTTTCAGGAAGCACAATAAAGAGGCACTTGAAGAAAGATGGGCTACCTGGTCGATTTGCCAGAGAAAAGCCATTACTATGCAAATGTCACAAAGTATCCCCGCTCACAATATGACAAACAGCACAGAGACAAGCCTCAAACCATGAGATCAAAATAAAAAAAATTCGCCACAACCATACATGCTACATTTGGAGTCAACAAGGCCTATTATGAAAGGTACAGAGGTGGATCGCTGATATTTTGGGGATGTTTGAGCTACAAAGGCACAGGAAATTTGGTCAAAATTGTTGGCAAGATGAATGCAGTATGTTATGAAAAAATACTGGAGGAACATTTGCATTCATCTGCCGGGAAGCTGTGCATGGGACATTCCAACATGACAATTATCCAAAACACAAGGCTAAGTCGACCTGTCATTGGCTACAGCAGAATAAATTGAAGGTTCTGGAGTGGCCATCTCAGTATCCTGACCTCAATATCATTGAGCCACACTGGGGAGATCTCAAACGTGTAGTCCATGCAAGACAGCCCAAGGAATGGGGAGCTTTACCATCTGAGAAGATAAAGAACCTCATCCACAAATACCACAAAAGACTTCAAGCTGTCAATGATGTTAAAGAGGGCAATACACGGTATTAAGAACTGGGGTATGTAAACTTTAGATCAGGGTTATTTGGGTAGTTTCTGTTGCTATTATGATTTAAAACGAGTAAACTCGGTTGGTTGATTGATAATAAATGGCTTCAGCCAAACACGAACCATGAGTGAAAGAAAAGTTTTTGTACCATCATTCATTTTCTCTGAAGAAATCATAAATTCTGCCAGGGTATGTAAAGTTATGAGCACCACTGTAGGTAAAGTTGACCCAGGGAATATCTGATTGCCTCTCCATTCATTTACTGAAGCAGGACACCATAGATGTGCAATTTCCAGGGGTCATCCTTCCTTTCTTGTACCTTTTGCAAGAGCCAGGACGGGGGCTCCATTCCCTTTCAGCACTCTAGCAGCAGCTGCGGATGCACTGTCTACCTACCTGTTCCATATAGAGCCTGAGCAGCCCATACACTTTTTCCAGGTCGCAATATCGGATTGTGTATATGGAGGTTTTCTATTTATGTGTGTTGGTTTTCTTCCATTCCAATGCACCCTCCATGAAGATCTTACCTAGGGATTTTGCCATGAAGAATCTTGTTCAGTAAGTTCCTGTTATAGGTTGACAATTGTCTTGCAATTGCAGCACATGAACGAAAAAACTCTGGATAGCCGCACTCCAAGATAACTTAAAATTAAGTTGGTCTTTTTATTTTCAAATGCACATGCAGTCACCGCAAACAACAGGTACAGAAATGGCCGACGCGTTTCGCACTGCAATTCAGCGCTTAGTCATGGCTAAGCCATGACTAAGCGCTGAATTGCAGCGCGAAACGCGTCGGCCATTTCTGTACCTGTTGTTTGCGGTGACTGCATGTGCATTTGAAAATAAAAAGACCAACTTAATTTTAAGTTATCTTGGAGTGCGGCTATCCAGAGTTTTTTCGTTCATGTGCTACAATTAGCATTGCCAGCACCCTGGTGGTTCAACAACCCTTGATGATCTACGAGGCTCACCTGGAGCGGTGAAAGAATTGTCTGTTTGTCTTGCAATTGCACTTCCTTGTTATCACCTTGTCATGCTCGCTTTCGATGAAAACTACAAGTGGGCATGCCAATGCACATTGCTCAGTAATGGTTTACTATTGTCACCATAAGAAGCTGGTGTTAAGCAATCAGTCAGTGCTGGTGTGGATGCATATAGACAGGAAGTAGCTAAATTGGGTAGAAGAGATCAACAATCCCAAGATGCAAAAAGACAGACGTAGCATAGATAGTCACAGTTGCTTGTGCTGTCAACCCAACTGTCAAACCATCAAACAGGCTCAGCTTCCATTCAAGCAGTATGGTGGGCTCCTTTGTCAAGATGACTGATGCTGCGTACACATGATCATTTTTCAGCATTAATAAAACGTTGTTTTAAAAAAAATGTCATTTAAAATGATCGTGTGTGGGCTTCACATAATTTTTCAGGTTCTGAAAAACGACAAAATATTTTTTCGAACATGCTGCATTTTTTAACGACATTTTAAACAATGTCTTTTTCCGGGTTGTAAAAAATGATCATGTGTGGGCTAAAACAACGTTAAAAACCCGCGCATGCTCAGAAGCAAGTTATGAGACGGGAGCGCTCGTTCTGGTAAAACTACCGTTCATAATGGAGTAAGCACACAGAATCAGCTAAAGCAGCCCCAAGGGTGGTGTCATCCGCATGGAACTTCCCCTTTATAGTGCCATTGTACGTGTTGTATGTCACCGAGCTTTTTTAAAACGATGGGGTGTGGGCAATGTCGTTTTAATGATGAAGTTGGAAAAACTTTGTTTTTTCTACATGCCGAAAAATGATCGTGTGTACACGGAATGAGATTAGCATGGTGAGAATCTGGCCTGTGGAGCTACGTGGCTGAATAGCTAGGGGGGTTTCATGGACTGAATTACAGTAATAAATAAGGAGGTTCAGTTGTACTTAAATCCCTTCCTTTTTGGCTTGCATAATTTGGGGAAGCTTCTGTTGCATCGTGGGAGCTAAGTTTTCCCAAGATCTGACCTGTTGAAGAATGGCATGTTGAAGAGCAGGAAAAGCTAAATACAGCCACATACTTTTAACTATTGTAGATGTGTTATGTGACCACTTTAAATGCAAACAATGGTTAGCAGTGCGCCTTTTTAACTTCCCCCTTGGATCAATTATATTAAGGCAATAATACCAGCAAAACATTTACAATGAATGCAAATTTGTCCCAGCTTTTATAGCCTTTACTTTTTTATTTCAAAATATTCAACTTGTTTGGTGCTTCTAGCGCAGAAGTGAAAGAAATATCCTTTCTCAATTGCAAAACAATTTTATTAGATGAATAATGAAGCGTTGGAGAGTCATTGCTGTTTTGACAGATGCTTGACAGAAACAGATTTTTTTTACCTGTTGCCTGAATCTCTCAATACCAAATAGTTTGAGTGTATAAAATGATACAGTGTGTAATTGTCATGTCAAGGTTTAATTTGTGTTCAGAATTCTAATGTCCACATATTCCTTATTATAGCTGGATAAATCACTACAGTTTATAGAGTCAAATTGTTTTTCTTAATAGCCTGTTTGGGGGTCACATGTATAAGCATTCAGGATATAATGATGTTATATGTGTACACTCAACATCCAGCTTAAAAATTAGGACATAGGTCTTGTAAGGTAAAAGTAAATTGCTATTTTATCCAGTACAGTTTAGTACCTGGCTGCTGTTTTTTAAAATGTATTTAGCTTTTTTATTGAAATATAGTTTTATGTAATCTTAAAAAAAAACACTTTCTATATCCTGGACAAAAAAAGACCTGTGTAGCATACTCCGTGAGATTCATACATATTTTTTTAAGATAAAAATTGGCCTTCTCTAGAGGTAGTTACTTAGACAGCTCCATCCAGGGTACGCTGCTAGGAGCAAAGCAGTCTGAATTTCTCCAGCTGTGAGCTGGCTGCATTAGTGATCTGTAAACGTTTGAATAGGAATCTCCTGGAAAGTTGAAATATTACCTGGCTGTACTGTGCTCAGTCAGAATTGGTTTGAATCACTAGGTTTGATGTTTGTTCGGTGTATCTGCAATATAACCACTATTATTTTGTATCATTAAACATATATGCAGAACAAAATTTTAAGAAGCACCATACTACAGATGGTATATTGTATTGATATACACGCACTAGAAATTGTAAATTGTAAATTTATTGTTCGGTACTGGATAGAAAAAAAAGTTACCAGTGAATATGTGAGCAATCTATAAACTATTGAGTTCATCAGTTTTAAAACATGAGCTCACCACTTTGTCTATACGGAGTGTCCTTCATTTGAATATTTGCCATGAACTGGGAAATCAGACACAAAAGGAGGGGGGGGGGGTAATGAAACTGGAGAGTGCAAAATCTGGTGCAGTTCTGCGTAGAACCCAACCAGCTTCCAGTTTTTTTTGTCAAAGCCTTATTGAACAAGCTGAAGTTAGAAGTTGATTTGTTACCACAAGCTGCACCAAATTCTGAATGCTCCAGTTTCAGTAAATCTCCACCAAAGTCTAGACAATCAGAACACTGTACTAACCTGTACTTCTTAATTGTGTTCAAAACATAAGCAACCCTTTTCATCACCCAGGAAATTTCTGGTGTTCTTTTGTTCTCCTTCTATTCTCTATCCCCTAGACAGAAGCAATCAGGATGGGGAAATTATGTAGGTTGTGATCTAAAGGGAGGCAAAACTAACTCCATAGGCATCCTTCTAGAAGATGAAATGAGCTCTTCCAACATTGTGATTTCAAGCAGATAGCAAGTTTGGTGGATAGTCATAGCAACATATTAACTGAGCAAGGTTGGCAGTACTATTATCAATGTTCATCACAAATGGAGATTATTCAGTGTAGAAAATCTTAAGGGAACACCAAAGCTGGATTTACCATTAGGCACAGTAGGCATGTGTTTGTAGATGGCAGAAGTGGATGCCCTATTTATCAGGGTAAAGCGTGCACCAGCGTATAGCGCGCACCAGCGTATAGTGCGCACCCCAAACCTAGAAGAGAATTTTAAGGAAAAAAAAGAAATACTTACAGTTTAAATGCCCCTCTTGGTGTCTTGCCCGGCGTCCATTGGCGGCCTTGTCTGGTCCAGCATGCGTCTGCGGCATTGGTGGTGTCCTTCCCGCTTCTCCCGCGCTGTCTCTGAGCACCGCCGCTGACATATACCGAGCACAGTACACTCGGCCACGCTCGGCTCCTCTCGCATAAAGGCTAGGAGGCGGGACAGGGCGTGACCACAGGCAGGGCCGAGCATGGCCGAGTGTACCCGAGTGTACTGCGCTCGGTATATGTTGGCGGCGGCGCTCAGACAGCGCGGATCGGCGTATAACGCGCACCCACAATTTTCCCTGGATTTTAAGGGGAAAAAAGTGTGCGTTATACACCGAAAAATATGTTAATTGTTGGCCACACATTTTTCCCTATAACCTGTACAATCAGCCAAGCCATGCCCACAGATAATCCCAGTAGCATACAGTTTGAACAAATGTGACAGATCTTATGCCCTTAAAGGGGTTGTAAACCCTTGTGTTTTTTCACCTTAATGCATCCTATGCATAAGGTGAAAAACACCTGGCAGTCACCGGCCCCCCTGTTTACTTACCTGAGCCCTGAATTTCCCTCGGCAGGGACGTGCTGTCCCTCTGTCCACAGGGTTCCAGCTCTTGATTGAATAGATTGATAGCAGCCTCACTGCTGTCAATCAAATCCAATGACACAGGTGCCGGGGGGGCAGGGGCCCAGTCATACATTTGGTGGCTATGAACGCTGGACTCGGGAGCACGCCAGCAAGGTAACCCCCCCTGGGAGAGGGCTTCTCCCAGGGGGTTATCTGATGCGGGGAGGAGCCACAAGAGCCGCAGAGGGACCCCAGAAGTCAGTGTTCAGGGCCATTCTGTGCAAAACGAACTGCACAGTGGAGGCAAGTATGACATGTTTGTTATTTTAAAATTGAAGCTTTGCAATCGCTTTAATTTTGCTACCTTTAGTTATCTTTCAAAACCCATGGGAGCCAGTTCTCAGGTGTTTCCGCCTGTACTTCCAAGGCTAAATACTCAGACTATTGGCACCTTATTTTCTGTGTCCACTGTGAGATTTCCATTCACTTCTGACACAGTGACCATGTGCACTTAATGGGGGACACAGCCCCTTGCTCCACTGCTTCCCCCATTCTCTGGAACGCCCTACCTCCCTACCCCAATCTGTCAGGTGATCTCCTTCTCTGGCCGAGATGCCAGTCTGCATTGTATAGTGCCCCAAGGCTGTGCCCTGCAAAGAAAAAAACATCTACTACAAAAGAACATATTTCCATGGTTGCAAGTCAAACATTTCCATTGGGAACTTTAGGGGCCAGATCCACAGACGAAGTACGCTGGCGTATTTACTTATACGCCGGCGTACTTTCAAATTTCCCGCATCGTCATTGTTTTGAATCCTCAAAACAAGATACGACGGCTTCTGGGTTAGATCCGACAGGTGTACGTCTTCGCATTTTCTAACGTCTTCTGTAGTCGGCTTTTTCTGGCGTATAGTTAAAACTGGTATTTTGCGGCGTATAGATAGACTTGCCATGTTAAGTATGGCCGTCGTTCCCGCGTCAAAATTAGATTTTTTTTTGCGCAAGTCATCCGTGAATAGGGATGGACGTAACTCACGTCTAAGTTCAAAAAATGACGTCGTTGCGACGTCATTTAGCGCAATGCACGGCGGGAAATTTAGGAACGACGCATGCGCATTTCATTTGGCGCGGGGACGCTCTTCATTTAAATGAAACACGCCCCCAACCCACCCAATTTGAAATACGCTGCCAGAAATACACTACGCCGCCGTAACTTACGGCGCAAACTCGCTGAGGATTCGAAAATGCGCCAGGTAAGGTACGGCGGCGTAGTGTATCTCTGCAGCTCCAGCAATGGCTGCATATAATTTCTCAGGGCAAGTTTTCTAATGGAGACAACAATGGACAGCTCTGCAGATTTAAGATCAAATTGCAACATGGCTTGTATTGCAATTGTATATGCTATATTATAATATTTTTTTAAAGCGGGGGTTCACCCTATAAAAAAATTCTAACATTACATCCAGCATACGAACGACATTTACAGTATGCAGGGTTGTTTTTTTTTCTTCACCGTACATACCGTTATATTGTGATTTTCTTCCCGGCTTCTGATTCCAGCGGGACTGGGCGTTCCTACCCCTGGGTTAGATGTTTGACATGTTGTGAAAAAGTTCCCATGTCGCACAAGGCGCGTCACCAGTTTTCTGTAAATAGCCGAGCTTTGATACTTGCCAAAGGGGGCAGTACCAGATATTAACTCTGCAGGCTGCCCAAACTTTTGCAGACGCCATTTTTTTGTTTTCTGTCATTTTGAAAGTGTAAATGATGGAAATAAAATCTAACTTTATTTGATATATTATAAGAATGTCTAATCCTGTAATTTGATGCCTTTTGGAGATTTTTCCATCTTTCCTTGGCTCCGTTATGCACATTAATACAAATTTTTACCTGGGGTGCCCAAACTTTCGATCCCCACTGTGTGCTTGAGTGACCATAACACACAGGGATATACAGGGTAATACTGACACATAATCACACACATAGGTTGGTCTTGATGGACTTGTGTCTTTTTTTCAACCTCACCTACTATGTAACTATATAACTATATATACAAAGGAATCTTGATTCACCTAGAAAAAATAAGTTTGCTGATTTTTGTATTTAATTTTTATTACAATTCTCTCTCCCCCCACCTCCCCCTTCCACCATTACTACATTTCTAGAAATGCAGTTTTACCAATCCTATTGTCTTTAGCAATCAGCCTCAAACCTAAAATTAACTTTGATGCACTTATAAGGCTCTAATTGCTGCCATAACAAAATATAATTTCCTTAGCTATAAACCTAGATGTAATGGGAAATATGTAATTAACAAATTAAAGAACAACAATTTTTATTCGCGCACAAGATTTTCTTTGAATACTTAAAAATAGTATGCGGCATTTGGCCAAATATTGTGGAGCAGATTGCCTTCAATATAAACAGAAAATCTGTTTATTTAGTAATATTGGTTTGGGGGGAAGAGGTAGGATGTAATAGCTGCGGAATTATAGCACTAACAGTCAAATGGAACAGCTTGTTCTAAAAAGAAATTACTCATATAGCCAAATTTAGGGCAATCAGCATTCAAGAACATAATCTCTGCAGGGGTTGTTGTTCAATACACTTTGTATGCTACGGCTAGGAGGAGAGCTGGAATATAGTGTAATGTTATGTAATTCTAAGCAAGGAAGGAATTGATCATGAAATTGATAAATGTGGAGATGCATTTTCCATATAAAAAACAAAGCATTGTATGGCTTGAAAAAAACACATTAAAATGACCATTCTTGCATACGATTATTAAGCTTATTTACAAGCTATGCAACCATTTCCAGCATAGTTATTAGGTGAAGTGGCAGTTAAATGACAGAAGAAATACATTTAAGGTAACTCAGTACAGTTGGGAAACAGATTAATTTGGGAACACTAGCCAACATTAAGTGACGCAACAATGCTTAATGCCAAATACACTATGTTGTCAAAAGTATTGGGACACCTCACTTTACACGCACATGAACTTTAATGGCATCCCAGTCTTACTCCATATGGTTCAATATTGAGTTGACCAACCCATTGCATAAATTAGAGTGGAGACTGTGATCCAGGCCTTTTTGTCCAACATCAGTGCCTGTCTGCACAAATGCGCTTCTGGAAGAATGGTCAAACATTCCCATAGACACACTCCTAAACCTTGTGGACAGCCTTCCCAGAAGAGTTGAAGCTGTTATACCTGCAAAGGGTGGGCCAACTCAATATTGAACCCTACGGACTAGGACTGGGATGTCATTAACCACTTCAGCCCCGGAAGGTTTTACCCCTGTAATGACCAGGCTATTTTATGCAATACAGCACTGCGTTACTTTAAATGGCAAATGTATTTTGTATCCCCCCACAGAGATTAATTTTGGTAGTATTTCATCACCTCTGCGGTTTTTATTTTTTGCACTATAAACCGAAACATTTACTTTCTGCTATAAAATACATTGTAAAAAAAAATCACGTTTCTTTATCAATTTAGGCCAATATGTATTCTGCTACATATTTTTCATAAAAAAAAAACAATAAGCGTTGATTGATTTGCGCAAAAGTTATTGCATCTACAAACTATGGGATATTTTTATGGCAGTTTTATTTTATTTTTTTACTAGTAATGGCGGCGATCAGCAATTTGTAGCGGGACTGCGACATTGTGGCAAACAAATCGGTCACTTTTGACACTTTTTTGGGGACCAGTGACATTATTACAGTGATCAGTGCTAAAAATATGTACCATTATTGTACTAATTACACTGGCAAGGAAGGGGTTAAGATCAGGGGTGATCAAAGGGTTAAGTGTGTCCCTAGGGGGTGCTTGATAACTGGGTGAGGGATGGTTGGGGGCTGGTATGATGACAAAGATCAGTGTTCCTGCTTAGCAGGAACACAAAATCTCCATCTTTTTCCCTGTCAGAATGGTGGTCTGCCTTGTTTACATCGCCATTCTATCTCTCTGGGGAACTATAGCGTGTGGCCGGTGGACATTGGGTCAGCCGAACTTGCCGATTGGCTCCCCGTCTATCCGATCAGCATGCGCTCTAAATGTGTCTATTGCACAAAATAACCTACAGGTACATTTTTTATTTTTATGCAATAGAGCAGACCTGTCGCAATACAGTGAGTGACCAAAATTGCTGGAGTTTGTCAACCTAATTATCTATGTATTAATTACAGTGCTTTTGCACGGACGTGGACTTTTTTCCTTGGGGCAGCATGAATGCATATCTCCACTTGTGCTTGGAGTGCATGGCACAGCACACTCTCACGAGAGCCGCGGGTCTCGTACCAATGATGGGGACCTGGGACTCACGGTTCCGGATCACCTGATCGCTGAAATAGCCTCTGATTGGCTATCACAGTGATCAGTCAGCATTTCCCTGTGGTTACTTCCTCTTCTGAATGAAGAGAAAGATACATTGCATCTTCCTCTTCTTGCAGGAGAGGACATTTTTAACAAACCAAAAATCTAAGAAGAACAAGAAAGAAAGCAACAAGATCAAGGTTTGCCAGTGTTAGGGTCAAGGTTGGGATCAAAAGGTCACAGTCAGCATATTTAGGGTAGAATTAAAAGACAAAAACAAAACTTAAATTACTATCAGTGTGTTTTCTAACATACACATATGTGGTATCACTGCACTCATCAGGAGCAGAATAATCTATTGTGGGTTGTTCTTTGGTGGTAAATTATGATAATAGCACGAAATATACAGCTAAATTTAAATTGCAAAATTGTGCTTAGGCATTTACTATTGTTTTACCCTTAGGCATTAGGGGTTGAAATAATTAATTTCTTAGTGATATAAACATAATTTAGGTTTTATTTTCATATCACAGTGGAATTTAGTCTTCCACAGAAATGTGCTCTTTTTGTGTTAAAGTGAAAAGAGAGATCTCCAAATTCATTTCAGTTTTTACAATGAAAAAACACATAAAAGCTGATAGCATAAGTATACACTCCCTTTAAGTCAGTATTTAGTAAATGTACCTTTGGCAGTAATTACACCTTTTTTGTCTGTGGGGATTGTTGTGATATATCTGCACAAATAGCTTTATCCTTTGTTTGAGATGATAATTGCGAATAATTTACTTAAAACAGTGCTGCAGTGTTGTCTTAAAGTTAAAGCAAAACTAAGCCCTAACAATGAAGTTGTGTTCATATATTACTTTGTTTTAAATAAAAAAAAATATAAGGATATATGCATCAGGCCATGCTCCTTCCATTTCGTTTTCTTGTGGAATGTTCTTGTGTTTGGTCCCTTTTAGTGTTTTAAACCAAATATACCAATTACATAATTTTGTGTTGTCCATTTCAAAAATACCTGTTGACCCTGCCAGAAATTTTGTGAGCCTATAACTGCCTGCGCTGACCATATCAGTTACATTTTCTCAGATATTTTGAAGACTACAGAACTCTCCTATATGCTATAGACAACAAAATAGGGGTGGGGTTCTGTGGTTCCATTTTGTTTTTGTCATTGTGATAGAGAAGAATGAATAGGCCAGCCTTTCTCAACCTTTTCAACACAGAGGAACCCTTGAAATCATTTTCCAATCCCATGGAACCCCTGTTATTGGAGAAGTTCAGCCTGAGCTTGATTGATTGGGCTTCACCTAAGGGTCAGAGGAGTGCAATTTGTTTTGCACTCCTGTAAACCGTTTTCAGCAGAGAGTGATCTTAAGTCCGCTTTCTCCTGATGTCACCAAGTTCACACCAGGCACTGCATCATCCTGACTTGAGAAGTCTGGATCTGCCAGGTGCCTGGAATGATTTCAGTCTCAGCCTCTCAGCGAGCCACTGAGACAGCTACTCCCTGCCACTCCACAGCTCAGTGCTCCAATGAGCATGGAGGAGCAGAGCAGGAGAGATGCTGATTGGCAGTCAGCAGCTCTCCTCTAGGGGAGGTGAGAGAACAGAGCCCTCGGCGGTGTTCGATGGCTCTAGTTCTCAGTGCAGAGATCCCAGGGGAACAGATGCAGCATTGGACCGATGCTGCATCCACTAAGGTAAGTATAATTAGAGGGGAATAAAAACATACTTCTCCTTTAAAAAATTACCATAGCTATATGTCATGATACACGATGGTCAGTGGGAAGAATTACCCCCTAACATATAGCCAAAAATATCAATGATGTCAGTGGGAACTTATCGGAGAGGCAGAAATTGCTCATTGCTCAAGAAACCCCTTGCAACCTCTGGAGGAGCCCTAGTTGAAAAACCCTGTAATAAGAATTATCATCCTAGATTTGCAAGTGTGTTACTAGTAGACATGTGCATTCGTTTTCGTCCAAATGCATTTTCGTCTGAATTTCAGGTATTTTCGTTATTGTTTTAACAAACACGAACGAATGCGCAGCAAACGAAAACCAAAAGATCCGACAGAAACAAATGCTTTATTTTCCTTTTCGTTGCAACAACAGTTCGATATAGATAGGAGATTCGACATGACGCTGACAACAATCTGTGTCTATCGAACCTGTGGTCGAATGTGCCTAACCTTAACTCTATTAGTCCAATATTATTCTACATAGAGAGAAAAGATTTGACATTATAGAGAGAAATGATTCAACGTTGTAGAGAGAAAAGATTCGACATGGAGAGAAAAGATCGCTGCTGGAATTGGGTGGGGGGAAGTAAAATAAAAATATTGATGATGATGAATGTTATTGGCTGATTGTAACCAAAGAGGAGGAGCAGTAAAATAGCTAGAACTAACTTGACAATTCAACACGAATGACGAAGATTCGACAAAGCATCGAAAAACAAACAAACATTGAATCTGTCATTGAAGGCTTAGGGTGTCTGTCGAAAGTTCTAAGAAGATTCGACGGAGCAGCTAAACCGTCCGACGCTGCAATTGTACCTTTCTGGTCATCAAATGCTCGGCCCATAGGCTATAGAAAAATTCTAATGTTGGTTGACTAGTACTAATAATTAATAAATATAATTATTACTAGTCATACATTAGAATTCTACTATAGCTAGCTTGTAGGCGGAACATTCGACCGTAAATGTACAATTGCGGTGTCGTACAGTTTCGCTGCTCCGTCAAATCTTTTTAGAACATTCGACAGACACCATAAGCCTTCAATGACAGATTCAACCTTAATCCTTTCAGATTTTCGGACGAATGCAATTTCTAACGAAAAACTAAATATATAAAAATGAATTTCGGGAGTAACTAAATAAGTTTATTTTTCAGACAAAAACGAAATTCCGAAACAAAATGTTTCAGTGTGCACATGTCTAGTTACTGGAGGGTGACCAGTTTGAACATAAAGAAAAAACACTTGAAAAGAAAGAATACTGCTAGCCACATTATATAATGTTTCTAGGTATAGACACACTTTAAAGTATTTTTAAAGCTAAAACTTTGTTTTTTTAACTGCATTCCCTGTAATAAAGTTATTTTAAAGCTTGCTGTGCTTCCTCATCTTCCTAAATATTTACCTCAGCTGATCCAGCTCTGTGCACAGCTCCAGCTCTTCTTTTCTCTCTCCTTCTACTTACATGGACTGAGGCAGCAGTGGGAGCCATTTCTGTGGGGAGGGGGCAGGGCCAAGCCATGCTATGTGTGTCAGTGGACACACACAGCCCAGGTCAGGATTAGGATTAGGATCACATGTCAGTTGCTTAATCAATTTGCTATAGAGGGCAGACGGAGAAGAGTAGGAGTAGACAATGTCGACGGGGGACCCTAGAAGGGGAGGTTCAGGGCTTTTCTTATTCGTTTTTTATTGACTTTAGAAATGCTTTAAGTTTTGCACTGAAGACATCATTTCAGTGTCCACCTGCTTTTATTATTTTCTTATACATCAAGTTTTTTAGCCCTATAAAAAACACAATTTCACACTTTTACTTTTGGTTGTTCAGCTCTGTAAAGTTTGATAATAGAAATATTTGGAGCACTATGAAAGACTTCTTAGTTCTTGGTCTGTTTTGTGAATAACCCTATGATCTATGATACCTTTCAAAGGTATAGGAACACATAAAGGAAAGGACATTTTTCTCAAGTTTATATGTCTATTGTGTGTTGTTAAAGGGCAACAATAGTTTTAGGTCAATTTTATATATTCGTTAAAATATAATACACATACAGAGTTCTCATAACACTGGTGTGAAAGAAGACTATACATTTCTAAAGAGATCACAGACCCAAAGTCCCATTTATAAAATTGTTTGTTTTTTCCAGATGTATTTTCCATAAAAATCAAAGTATGCGTGTCAAAATGCGCATACACAAATGTTATCTAAAGTTTTTTTATATGATTTGCAATGCACTTTCAATTAAAGGAGTCGCTTCTATGACTCCTTTAAGTTGTGTGAGTAAACTGAGCTTGAGCCTTTGAACTCTGTATACAAGTGTTCTTTCAACAAAGTAGTATGGACCAACATGGTAAACTTGTGACAAAGAGCCTAGCACACCACCTGCTGGATAGAAATCATATATTTAAAATATGTCTATACAATATTAAATATTTAAACAATATGTGTTTAGAATTACATGTTTACATTTTAAACATAATAGGGTAAATATATGACCTTTTCAGCAATTAAGGCTGTTTATTTCTGCCTTTAACTTTTCTGACAAAGTGCCTCAAAAACAGGCAATGCTTTTTTTGCATGGAAAACAACAGGGGACACAGGAGATAAACACTACCGGAAGTGTTGGTTTCTCATCCAACTTTAAAGGGGTTGTAAAGGTTTGTTTTTTATTTTCTAAATAGGTTCCTTTAAGCTAGTGCATTGTTGATTCACTTACCTTTCCCTTCGATTTCCCTTCTAAATGTTTTTTTTCTTTGTCTGAATTTCTCACTTCCTGTTTCTCCTCAGTAAGCTTGCCCCCATCATCTGGCTGGGGGTTAGTCAGCCAGAACAGCTTACTGAGGAGGAACGGTAAGTGAGAAATTCAGACAAAAAAAAACAAAGAAAAAAAACCATTTAGAAGGGAAATCGAAGGAAAAGGTAAGTGAACCAACAATGCACTAGCTTAAAGGAACCTATTTAGAAAAAAAAAAAAAAAAACCTTTACAACCCCTTTTAAAAGGAAGATTACTTTTCAGTGAACAAGCGTTAGTCAGTATGAGCAGCAGGAATGGTAAGTATTTACTCACTTTCTTTACATATAAAGGTCACTTGTATTTACTTGTCAAGGTCATTCTAAAAAAAATCACTTTCAAATATTACTTTGACATCGGATTGGTATGATAACTGCATTAATCTGTTTTGTTCTTACAGTTGCTGCCAATTTGCAGAAGATGGTAGACGACCCATTATCATTTAAAGCAATGACATTTAAATTAGTAAGTACTAGACACAAATTTATTTGAATTTTTTTTTTTTTTACCTTTTATTGATGAAAATCTTTGCCAAGAAAAAATTACATGGGTTGCTTTTAACCTCCTTCTGGAATTACTAGTGAATGAAAAAAAGGTACAGCGCTATACAAATGAACAGTGATAAACCTATAAAGTGAACATAGGTATTAACAATATAAATTGTATTGGATTGATAAAATAAAAAAAAACACCCAATACACAAATCTTAAATACACCTAAATTATCAGAAGCAAAAGGTGATAAAAAAAAATGTATCAAAAGAAGTGAATAAATAGTTCCACATTACACAGGACTATACTTTCAGGGATCATTTCTGTATGATTTAAAGGGAGAAATGTGCTCGAAAGTGTCCAAACTCACCTTCCACGATGATGAATTTTGGGGTTCTTGTCTCGTTAGGACTCCTGCTGGCAGTGCTACTTTGAGCAGGTGCTGCCACCATTTGATGACTTGGTCATCTTTCTAAGTGGGAAGATGGCAGGCGGGAGCTCATTCAGAGTGGAAAGAAAAAAATAGTCCCACATTAATGATTAAATCAACGTAGAGGGACGCGGCATCTCCTCGAGGCTTCTCTTGTTTGTTAAGCTCCGTGTCAGTGTATCTCCATGTGGAGAGGCGTAATGACGTAGAATCTGCTGGCCACACCTATGCGTTTTGTCATCAAAAGATGTCATCTGGGGTAGGCTGCTGGAGATGACGAAACGCATAGGTGTGGCCAGCAAATTCTACTTCATTACGCCTCACCATACAGAGATACACTGACACGGAGCGTAACAAACAAGACCAGCCTCGAGGAGATGCCACCTCCCTCTACGTTTATATATCGCAAATTTTTAACAACTACAGTGTAAGTGCAATACTTTTCAGCAAATAAATATTTTTTTAGCAGTATTACGCTATGGAGTTTCTTTCTGTTTTTTATCCTTGAGACATTAAGACACTATCTTGTGATTGCCAATCATCTGTAGTGAGTCTGATGGGAGACCTTAAACCCCTGTGCTTAGAGAGACCGTCGTGACAGCGGTCACCCATTTAGGGTAAGGAGACTACAGTACCTGCCGCCGAGAATGTGTTTTTAGCACGACAGCATCGCGCTGATCCTCGGCGACAGGGTGCCGACATCTCGCACTCGCTTGAATAGTAAAAGCACATTCCAGCGAGCGCGTCATAGAAGCGACAGGGAGCCGACTTGGATTCCCGCCAATTCTACACGTGGGCGGCGTTTGGTATGAATCCTGAGAGGGAACTCCCCGCCGGATTTTAAATAAAAATCCGGCATGGGTTCCCCCCTCGGGGGCATACTGGGCCCTTAGGTCTGGTATGGGTTGCAAGGAGACCCCCCCTACGCCGAAAAACAGACATAGGGGGTCCCCCCCACAATCCATACCAGACCCGTATCCAAAGCACGCCGCCCGGCCGGTCAGGAAAGGAGTGGGGGCGAGCAAGCACCCCCCCTTCTGAGCCGTACCAGGCAGCATGCCCTCAACATGGGGGGGGTCAGGTGCTCTGGGGCAGGGGGGGCGCACTGCAGCCCCCCCCACCCCAGAACACCCTGTCCCCATGTTGAGGAGGACCTTTAATAAGGGGGCCCCCAGATACCGGCCCCCCACCCTAAGTGAACATCGTACCCCTACCCATTCACCTGCAAGCAAAGTGTAAACACAAATAAACAACACAGGGTATTAAAATATTTTATTAGTCTGCTCCGGGGCCCCCCTCTCTTCTTTAGCTCTTTCACAAGGGGGGGGCTTGCTTCTTTGACGTCTTCGGGTGGGGGCCGCCCTTTCTTCCCGCCATCTGGTTCTCTTCCGCCGCCGGGGGGGGTCGCTTTTATAAAAGTGGTGTGCTTCGGTCTTCTTGCTTCTTCTATTGTCTTCTTGCTTCTTCTTCTGTCTTCGTTCCTTTAGGTGTTGACACGTCGCTTCCTCCCGCTGCAATGCCGGGTGCGGCGGCTCGCACCGATTTATATAGGCCACCTACGACGTCACAGTCCCATCATGCTCCGGTACCTACCCACGTGGGTAGGTATCACGTGGGTAGGTACCGGAGCATGATGGGACTGTGACGTCGTAGGTGGCCTATATAAGTCGGTGCGAGCCGCCGCACCCGGAATTGCAGCGGGAGGAAGCGACGTGTCAACACCTAAAGGAACGAAGACAGCAGAAGGCGACAGAAGAAGAAGCAAGAAGACAGAAGAAGAAGCAAGAAGACAGAAGCACACCACCCCCCGCCGAACACGTCAGAGGAAGCCCGCCGGGGGGTGGGCGCTTTTATAAAAGCGACCCCCCGGCGGCGAAGAAGAGCGGCACCCACCCCCCCCGCGCGGAAGACGTCGGAGGTAGCCCGCCGGGGCGCTTTTATAAAAGTGACCCCCCCGGCGGCGGAAGAGAACCAGATGGCGGGAAGAAGAGCGGCCCCCACCTGAAGACGTCAAAGAAGCAAGCCCCCCCTCGTGAAAGAGCTAAAGAAGAGAGGGGGGGCCCCGGAGCAGACTAATAAAATATTTTAATACCCTGTGTTGTTTATTTGTGTTTACACTTTGCTTGCAGGTGAATGGGTAGGGGTACGATGTACCCCGTACTCATTCACTTACGGTGGGGGGCCGGTATCTGGGGGCCCCCTTATTAAAGGGGGGCTCCCAGATTCCGATAAGCCTCCCGCCCGCATACCCCGACAACCAACGGCCAGGGTTGTCGGGAAGGGGCCCTGTCCTCATAGACATGGGGGCAGGGTGCTCTGGGGTGGGGGGGCCCTGCAGTGCGCCCCCCTGCCCCAGAGCACCCAACCCCCCCATGTTGAGGGCATGCAGCCTGGTACGGCTCAGGAGGGGGGGCGCTCGCTCGTCCCCACTCCCTTCCTGGCCGGCCAGGTAGGGTGCTTTGGATACGGGTCTGGTATGGATTGTAGGGGAACCCCCTACGTCGGTTTTTCGTCGTAGGGGGGGCTCTGCTTACAACCCATACCAGACCTAAGGGCCCGGCATGCTCCTGAGGGGGGAACCCATGCCGGATTTTTATTTAAAATCCGGCGGGGAGTTCCCCCTCAGGATTCATACCAAACGCCACCCACGTGTAGAATTGGCGGGAATCCAAGTCGGATCTCCCGTCGCTTCTATGATGGCTTTGTCTCCATCGCGGCAAGCCAGCTCGGCGCTGGATCCCGCGATGGGGCTCGTAGGTGGTCAATCTCGCCGAGAAAGGGAGCGAGATTGACACAATATCGCAGTCACCCACTGTACAACACCACTGCTTGGGTGTCTCACTGGTGGATGAAGATTCCCTCTTTTTTAACAAGTTCAACTTTGTGCACTACTATGAATCACAATATAAGAACCTTTTTCGTTTATTGATTTAATCATTAATGTGGGACTATTTATTCACTTCTTTTTATACATTTTTTTTTTCACTGTTTGCTTCGGACCATTAAGGTGTATTTAAGATTTGTGTATTGGTTTTGGGCTTTTTTTTATTTTATTAATCCAATGCAATTTATATTGTTAATACCTATGTTCACTTTATAGGTTTATCACTGTTCATTTGTTTAGCGCTGTACCTTTTTTTCATTTATTGTTTAAAGTTTGGTATCTTAATTTTTTGGTACTGGCAGCTGTACATCTCACAATCACTGTGGGAACTTTTTTCATTCTGACACTTATCTAGCGCAGTGGTTTTTCTTGTTTTTTTTTCTATTGGAATTACTAGTTGCCTGGTTGCCATGCTGATGTTCAATTGGCCAAAGCCGGCCATAGATGGAGCGTTTTTTTTTCCTGCAACTACGAATTTAAAAAAAGTAAATCACTTGATTCCCCCATCAACACAGTCAGTGTTGATGTGGGAATCCCTCCTTCTGAACTATTGATCAATTAGTAATAGTCTTCATATTGATAGGAACCTCTAGGTGCTCTGGGTGGGGACCTTCCTTTAACCACTTCCAGACCACTGTACGACTATATACGGCCTAACTTTAAAGATACATATCTCGGTAACGGCAGCAGCTGCTGCCACAACCGAGGTATCTATCTTTACTGTCAGCGGTTCTGGTAACGATAACGGCGGTCTCTGCGGCGGATTCGCCGCGAGATCGCCGTTATCGGTGGCGGGAGAGGGCCCCCCCTCCCGCCGCTCTCCCGCATCCTCCGCCGCTTACCGGAGCTGTCGGTAGCGGCGGAGGAGATCGCTACCGTTCGGGAGCTGAGCGGGGACGAGACTGAAGGAAAAATCTCCTTCGCCCGTCCCCATAGCTCGGCTGGGCGGAAGTGACGTCAAAACGTCAGTCCCGCCCAGCCTCTTAAAGAAACATTTTTTTTTTTTGTCATTTGAAAAAATGACATTTTCCAATTTTTTTTTTTTTTTTGCATTTTAGTCTAAATATAAGATCTGAGGTCTTTTTGACCCCAGATCTCATATTTAAGAGGACCTGTCATGCTTTTTTCTATTACAAGGGATGTTTACATTCCTTGTAATAGGAATAAAATTGATCATTTTTTTTTTCCAGTGTAAAAAATAATAAAATAAATAAAAATAAATAAGAAAAAAAAAATTTTTTTTTTAAAGCGTCCCCTCCCGACGAGCTTGTGCGCAGAAGCGAACGCATACGTGAGTAGCGCCCGCATATGAAAACGGTGTTCAAACGACACAAGTGAGGTATCGCCGCGATCGTTAGAGCGAGAGCAATAATTATAGCCCTAGGCCTACTCTGTAACTCAAAAAATGCAACCTATAGAATTTTTTAAACGTCGCCTATCGAGATTTTTAAGGGTAAAAGTTTGACGCCATGCCACGAGCGGGCGCAATTTGTAAGCGTGACATGTTGGGTACCATTTTACTCGGCGTAACATTATCTTTCACAATATATAAAAAAATTGGGCCAAATTTATTGCGGTCTTATTTTTTAATTCAAAAAAGTGTTTTTTTTCCAAAAAAAGTGCGCTTGTAGGACCGCTGCGCAAATATGGTGTGACAAAAAGTATTGCAATGATCGCCATTTTATTCTCTAGGGTATTAGAAAAAAATAAATATATAATGTTTGTGGGTTTTAAGTAATTTTCTAGCAAAAAAAAATGTTTTAGTCTTGTAAACACCAAATCTGAAAAACACCCAAAGTAGAGAAGTGGTTAATTCCATGGACACCCTGAAGCCCCCCTAAAGCTAGTGCATGCAGAAATGAAAATTTTAATATTATTTGTACATTTTTAAGAGATGACCCCTCCCATTCACAGCCACCCCTCATTGGAGTTTAAACCAGCATATTTATATTAGCATGGCAGCCCCCATATTGCTTCTGGTTTTCTTTGAGGAAAGGTACTTCAAGCACCACTACTTCAGATTGTCATTTAATGTTGTTTTAATAGGTTACTTTAGGAAGGCCACGACTGTTCCTCTGACAATTCTTTCCAGTATTAAATGGAAACGGCTCACTTATTTTTAATCTTATTCCTTATATCACTCGGATGTGTAGCTCAAGGGTATAAACTGAAAATACACATTCTAGTGATTACTGATACTGTAAGTGTGACAATATCACAAGCCCAATTAAAACCTTGGAACCTTATAATCAATTTTCGGAGCCAGAGGCATCCATGACTTACACAAGGTCAACGATTTCAATCAGAAATCTTCCGGAACGACCATGCATTTTAATAAGCACAGTTTCCTTATGACTTAACCTGTACTTAAAACAGTGAAAGCTGAAATGGGTCATCATTAACATTTCCAATTAGATTACAAAATATTTAGGCTGGTGAGAAGTTGCAAGTAGAGCTCATAAATCATCGATATCTTGTGTCAGTACTACACCAGCCAGTGTACCTCTGTACTTAAAGTGATTGTAAACGATTATCTTTTAAAACAACACATTCAGTTTAAAATAGAAATTAAAGGCAAAACGTTTTTGGCTAGATATTGAAAAAACTTTATAAATACTTAAAAAAAAAAAAAAAGATCACATTCCCCTGTTCACAGCTGCTAAAGAGCTGGGGGAGGAGAAGCAACAGCACCACAAGCTTGCCAGTAAATGGCTGTGCAGCAGGGGCGTGGCAGGACAAGTCTGATCATTGGAGAGCACACTGAGTTCCTAGCATAGCTAGAGAACTGCCCACGATGTGCTCTCCTGCTTAGTGTGGTTGGTTTTTAATAGGAAATCAAGGGGACTAACAGGAACACCAGTGATTACACACAAAGGAAGCAATACAAAGAGAACAGGAGACTTTCTGGGTAGCTGATAAAGTAAAAAGTAATGTTTTGCATTATAACTAGTTTGATACCTGTTAAAATCAAGCTGTTTTATTCACCTCCGTCACTCCTGAATCATTATTCTGACCGACTTCCTGGTTTGCGGTGCGCATTCATTCTTGCTACATCACGGCCTAATGGGAACTACAGTTCCCATTACGCTTAGCCTCCATGCCTGTGAGGGATAAGAGAGCATCTTCACGCAGGGCTGTAGTCATAGGGAGGGGGTGAGCACATTCTGCTTTCCACCATGCAAAACGGCTTAGATGCTGGTGGAAAGAAAGAAGAGGAGAGACAGGAAATGGCATTTTCAAACCTGGAATACTGTATTTTGGAGGTCAAAAGGAAAAACGAAGTAAGTGATATTTAAATGCTCTAGCTTACAGCAATCAATTGATCTAATAAAAAACGAACCTTTAGTGTTCCTTTAAGGCCCCAACTTGATCCAGCGATATTCCACGAGAGCAGCAGCTCTCCCGGGTCTCTCTCTCCTCCTTAGCTTACACAGCAGAGGCAGCCATTGGCCCTTGCTGCTGTCAGTCAAAGCCAGTGAGGACAGGGTGGGGTCAAGTGAGCCTACTCGAGTGCCCACATAGAAAGAGGCTTGCTATTGGGGGAACTTGGCAGGGGAGGAGCCAGAACTGCTGGCGGAGGACCCAAAAAGAAGATCAGGGCTGCTCTGTACAAAACCATTGCACAAAGCACGGAGGTATAACATGTTTGTTTTTTGTTTGTAAAGGTTGTAACTTCTATATAAAAAAAACAAATTACTTTAAACTCATAAATCTATCTTTGTTTGTTAAGGGGTTACTGCACGGGAAAAAAATCAGCCTTTAATTAGAACACATGATTTTTCTGAAATTGTTTCAATTTGCTAACATTACATAAGATACGAAGAAAGAGGATGGATAGCCGCACTCCAATGACCAAACGGTTGTCTTTTATTCAAAAAAACACAGCAAGTACATCACTATCTACCTGTTCCTTTGTTGCACCTTGTGAAGTGATGTACTTGCTGTGTTTTTTTGAATAAAAGACAACCGTTTGGTCATTGGAGTGCGGCTATCCATCTTTCTTCGTATCTTATGCATGGTCAGTGCATTGCCAGCACCCACGGTATCCGGAGTCAGTCCATCTCTACATAGTGACCCACCTGGAGCGGTGATCCCTTCTCTTCTCTATTGGTTTTGGATCTTGCTAACATTACACTACTGCAGTTGTTCTATGTCCATATTTATTTATGTGTGTCAGGGTAGAACATTTTTTTCTACTCACATTAACAAATTGAATTATCCTTTAATGTGAATTATTGGAGATCAAAGAGAGTAATCTGGTTGCTG
Source organism: Rana temporaria (assembly GCF_905171775.1). Taxonomy (NCBI): domain Eukaryota; kingdom Metazoa; phylum Chordata; class Amphibia; order Anura; family Ranidae; genus Rana; species Rana temporaria. The sequence continues at coordinate 171,466,228 of NC_053494.1, read as the reverse complement.
TGGGTAGCAGCTAGTATCTTTTTTCAGACACTTGATATGCAAGGTTTTATATGATTAAATTAAAGCCTCAGACTAGCACTTTAGAAGCCACAAAACTATGCTAAGAAAAAATTGTAAGAACAGCTTATCCCACTTGAAGATTGGTTTAAAATGCAGAGGAGCCTACCTTCCACACATCTTTGTTTTCACAGTGAATGTGCTACAGGACACACACTAAGAACCAAGACTGACGATAAGCAGCTGACCATACAACTCCATGGTTGCTTCTGTTAATATCAACTGACTTTTTTTTTTAAGGGGCAAGTAAAAATAATGTACTCCAGGCAGATATAAACTACATGAATGCAGCTATGTATTCCTAAATACACAATTCACTCCTGCTGCCAGACAGGGTGGCACTATTTGACAGAGCTTTGTAAATCTCAGGACTGGATGCACAGAATTACAAATTCTTCAGCAGGAGAAACAGCTCCTACATATGTATTGTATCTGTTTATTTGACTGCAGAATGGTGTGTTCTTAGTTCCAGGGCCCTCGAACTGCACATGAATATTCTACAGTCACTGGCGGACACCTCTAGGTTTCTTCTTGTAGTTAAGCGGTACAGGCTAAGCAGAAGTGGTTTAAACATGTAGGCCCAAAAATGTGGGGGTGGTTAGATTTTAAAAAGAGAATCAGAATCATACTTACGTAGGTGTATATCCCCTGCCGGCTGTAAAACTGAGAACTGAGCGATCAAACACCACCAAATCGATTGGTTCTCGGGGCTCCCTAAGCAGAGAGCTGGTGACTGTCAGTCGCCACGTCTGCTCTGCCCCACGTACTCACTGAAGCGCTGGGCTGTGGAGGGGCGGGAGCGGCCGGCTCAGGCTCTTCACAGCTTGCCGACAGGCTGAGCCAGGTGCCGATCAAGGCATGTGGGCGGATACCGACTTCATTGTCGTGATCTTGCCCCAACCTGGACAGGCTCTGTGACGTCAGCTGACAGCGGGTCAAAGGAGTGCAAAACGAACTTTGGCTGTACTTCTCCTTTAAGGGTTGCACAGATTGGAGCATGGTTCACAGTTGTCTTTATATTTTAAAGAATTTGGGATTCTGTATGTGCTTTAATTAGCACTTCAATAGCTGAGAACCAGTAATTCTAATAATTTCTGTTATGAAAAAGTGATATAGAGAGACCATTTTGGATCACACCAAATAAGAGAATTCGGAACCTGTATATTTAAAAACATTTGTTTTAGAAAGCTTTTAGTTATGTACAAAACACTTGCTGTTATTTATATCACTTTAAAATTCACTCCAAAAATATTTAATCTCCCTGACCGCTGTATGATCTTAGAGGGCAACTGCGGCCCCCCAGTCTGTTGTGGAACTACATTTCCCATGAGGCATTGCAAGACTGACAGTTACAAAAATGACTCACAGGAGGCATGATGGGACATGTACTTCTACAACAGCTGAAGGGGTGGAATTGCCCCACCCTGTCTTAGATTTTACCAGCTGAATCTCTCACAGTAGAGAGACTTGAGATATTGTGAAAAATGGAAATTCCTTCTAAGTTAGTTTGATCGAAATCAGCCGAACTTAATTTTTTCTTGTGTTTTTTTTTTTTTTTTTTTAGGTATCTGGATGTGATGGGACAGAAATTCCTGATGAAGTCAAGTTGATTGGGTTCGCACAGTTGAGCATCAGTTGATTTGCACTTTAGCTGTGGGTAGTCATGTTGATTTTTGGTAGAACAAAAAAGGGACAAAAACAAAAGCACCACAAGATTTCCTTAAAATCTAGCAAATTCACAAAGATGTACAAAAAAAATCACACATATAAATCACTGCTGCTAGCCCCCCAAAAATAAAAATGTCACGTAGCAAGCCTATTTGCAGACTCCCAGTACAAAGACCAAGCGAAATGCACTTAAAGATATCTATATTTATTGGTTACTTTCTGGTAATTTTCTAGAATATGTACTTCTCCTTTCACTGTACATTTTCCTATATTTTATCTGTAATGATGATTAATAAGACTGCCTATTTTCTGTATTATTTTGAAAGTTAATATTCTGGAAAACTATATAAAAAAATATTAGCCAAACTTGAATTCTAGATTTTAAAAAGACTGTGAAGTTTATTTTCATATGTTTGTGAATTGCACAGTTGATATTTTTGGTTAAAGCAGGTCTGGGTAGTCTATTGCTCTCAAACAAGTGATGACCTAAATCTTCCAGCATGTCCTGTTGGGAAGTTCATCAAATACTAGATGCTTCTATGTCATAGGTTGCTCGTAGATTGCAGCCCTGTTCCAACCACCTGACAGTTTTATTATAATGTAAAGAAGGGCAAAAAAGCATCAACTCACTAAACAGAATGTAGCTATATTGTTCAGCGAAGTTTGTAAGTTTTCTTATATAGTCATGGAACCATAGAAAGAGCTTTATTTATAGAACTCTTTACAAACACATAGCACTTGTCGGCACACACAGCGATGGAAAAATAATTGCTAAAAATGTAACACATGCCAGTGCCTATATACTGCTTCATTGTGGCAGCAAAGAGCGAGGCTGAATATATCTGAAATGTAAGGCAATATTTCATGAATAGGTCAATCTCACAATGCTACAAAGTTCAATCCCTTTCACTAAGGATGGAGAAAAATGTGCTGCTTTGACATAGCATATAGCATGTGAAAAAAATTGTATACTGTAATAATTTATTGCTCTCAGATCCACTCTACTATTTAAAAACAAAAACACAAAGTAAAATATAATTAAAACTCGTCACTGCATCCATAAGACCACATAAAGTTGGTGTAAAAGTGCTCACTTCCATCCAATATGACACCACAGTTTTCCATGACAACATACATACTTTACCTAAAACCATACTGTTAGATGACTTTGCGGCCTTCTACCCAACACATTTTGTAACTAGAAGCTCCCCTGATTTAGCTTGTATAGACATAAGGAATTGCAATATGTTATAGAGGTTTACGGAGTTGCTTATTTCCCTTCCCTGCCTTTCGGTATTGGAAAGGCAGAGTTGCACGATAGGTTTTGCCCTCATTAGCGTAAAACTGTTGAAATTTTGATGCATAGCTTAGGCCGTTCAAGTGCCAGTGACAAAACAGATGCTTTGGGTTCATAGACTCTGTACTTGTTACTAAATATAGCTGTGCAGTGACATGTTGGTAAGCTGAAATGCAATGTGTAGCACTGCTGACACAATAATGAAATTGGCAATAAAAGGATGCTAGGGTAGATAATACACAGCCTGATCCATGCAAGCCACTCACCCAATATGAGAATTTCTCTTAAGGAATTAAGCAAGGCTTTTCTAGGGAGTAGCACCTAGAGCCTCTGTCAAATAAAGTATTCATTATTGCCCACAGAAATTTTCCACTTGTAAAATCTTTATCCCAATTGGTGCAGATAATTACTTATTTTGGATGAGAATAAACAAACATTTTACAGCACCATTGACATGCATCAGGAATAGCTAAGGATATCTGGTTGCGTCCCAGTGGGAAATGGGATGCATTCACGGACAGGCAAATGTCTCCTTACCCATCATTCTAAGTGATGCAAGTCTATAGCCAGCTTCACCATAGATGAATGGTAGGTTGGGTTAGATTAAAAAATGTCTTATAGTATGCATAAATGTTTATCAATTCTGATCCTCAGCAATAAGCAACAGAGAATACTTTGGAGGACACTTTTTAGAATAACAAGATTGAATTTGGCTTTACATGTGAAAAAATTGGGCCAAAAATTGGGCCAATGGAGCTTATTAAATAATCTGCTCAATATAAAGGAAATCCTGAAATGAAATGCTATTTACAGCCACCATTTTCCTTGTGGACTTTGGAAATTACAGATAAGTATGACCCATTTATGGGTTGGGGACTCTAAAGACTCACCTTAAAATGGTGTATTTTGAGTCTTCATATCCTTCATAAATTGTTTGAGGGACAAAATATTTAGAAACAAAACAAATTTAACTTTTTTTTATAAGAACAGTGAGGCTCAACATTTTAAGCCTTTGTTCACATTACAAGATTATTAAGGATATGTAGTTAATCATAGCAATATGATTTACATTTTCAGTAAGTGTCATTAAAAGATGTTTTGTGAAGGGCTACTGCACTTCTCAAATGAATCTCTTCTAAAGAATGGCGTTCGAGTCCTTAGTTAAAAAATGTATCCACTAGAACAGTGGTTCTCAACTCTTGTCCTCTGGACCCACTAACAGGCCAGGTTTGCAAGATAACTGAAATAAATCACAGGTGATATCATTTGCTGCACAGTGATTGCAGTATTCTAGTCTGCATCTCCCCAAAGTAATACTTGAAATATGGCCTGTTAGTGGGTCCTGAGGAGTGGAGTTGAGGACCACTGCACTGGAATAATGATCATGACTACTCGATCACTCTTGATATTGCCCATATCTACTAAGCTGTGCTAAGCATGCGACACGTGAGGTGCCTTATATCTTAGCACTGCCAGAGAAATAGGGGTTGCTATACTAAAGGCTTTTAAGCCGTTCACTTTGCAAGGGGATGAGGTGAAGTTTAGCCAACTTCCTCAAATCATATGCAAACAAAATTACTGTTTTTAACGTTTTTAGGTGAACATCCTATTTGTCTTTAGTAAATCATCCCCATTGTATCTTAAAAGAGAAGTAGTTGCACTTAGTAGGTGCCTTGAAGATGACACAGCTTAAGAATGTGCCCAAAACTGCCTTTTATCAGTCACGCATGCTACAATGTCATACTGATTTCCCTTTTGCAAAAGGGCCAAAACTTTCTTGCTGGACACTCAGGAAATTTTAAAAAATGTTGGTCTCTCTAGAAAATAAGGTATAAGTTAATATCCGCTTTAGAAAATGCAGCCCAGAAACATACACATATTCCTTTGGATCATAAAATTCCTCTTAATTACAAATTATACCAAGTGGTATATCGTTTTCACACAACTTTTACCTATGATTCGCACATTTTTCCAATTCAGTCCAGTTATAAATATGGTATGTAGTGCTTAATGGTGGATACATAAAACAAAGTGGTACCACATCCCATCATATCATATCTTGAGAAGTATTTAGAAAGAGCAAATGAACTTTTAAGGTACTCAGCAGATTACACATAGATATTCCGTTGAAAGCATCAATCTCTTTATTGACAGTTGTCACAATAAACTAATAAAACAATTAAAATCCTCAATTGATCCCCTTAATCAGTGTTGTATATCATCCCATTCTAATATGGCTATATAGCCTTGTTGATCCTGGTATCAGATAGGAAATTGTTGTGGGGATCCAATTTTCCTCTACACGTTTCACAGGTTCACCAACAAAACGTGTAGAGAAAAATTGGCCCCATAGCAGTTTCCATGCTGCTACCATGATTGACAAGTTTGAAGGCTATATATCCCTATTAAAATGGGATGGATACAATACTGATTAAGGAGATCTATTTATGAAGAAATGTTTTATTATTTTATTAGTTCTCTTTGTCTTCTTTATGTGATAATTGTCAACAAAGAAATTGTAAACAGAATATTTACTCCTTGGGTACTCCTTGGGTACCTTAAAAGTCCATTCACTCTTTCTAAATACTTCTCGATTAGAAAAATGTACAGATCTTGGGCAGAAGCGGTCTAAATGTTGTGTAAAAACATTTATCGTTAGATCCCTAGTGTCCCATGAGCCATTGCAGAAGGAGGGCTACACAGGTGAACAAATGGATCAGGACTTGCACTGCCAAGGAATAGTGTACCTAATGAGTAAACATCATGGAACACCTCGAAGGGTCCATCCCAATGTTATCCATAGACAAGCATGAACAATCATTCAATACAGGCAGTTCTGAACATTTCAGAAGATTGACTGTGTATGTGCAGAATGTTCTGTAAACTGATCTAATTGGAAATAAGATATTATCAGACTTGGCAGTTTAAGAAGATGTCTGTTGATGTTTATGGTTTGCTAAATTGCACATGTATATAGAGAGATGGCAAAAGAGATTGTTGAATGGAATATTGCTGTTATGTGTATGTATATAAATGGACTGCCAACTGTCACTCTACAGTGTTCTCAAAAGCAAAGTCAAATGAATGATTGATCGGCACTAAACAACATTTTCCTTGGAATTGTATATGAAGGTCTCACCACTTAGAGATGCCCCAGCTTACTTTTGAGCACACCCAGTGGGACCTTCCATGGACATGTCCTACTCCCATCTTTGGGTCAACACTTTCAGAAATGCATATTGAGTATATTTCATGCATGAACTCTATTGGAAAACCTGAATCAATTTTCATTGAGACTGAACTCCTTCCGTAGCTTTAGATGAGTGTTGTCTATGGGTCAGGTTTGCTGAAAAGTAGAAGCGATTATCTGTTATTAGCTATAATCTGTTTGAAGCAACAACTGTATGATTCCCACCATTCTGATGGGTTTAAATATGCTGTTAACCCAAAAAACTAAACTACGTGGCTAAATGAATCTCCTAACTACTGACAGTACAAAGCAGCAGTCTTAAAGTTCACTTTTTGAAATTGTTGTCTAGAATATATTCTGGATTGACATATTTTAGTCTGTCACATGATACATAATGGAAGTGTGACTTTGTCACACAAATCTTACTAGTGCTTGTTTAACTCTTTCTGAAAATAAAAACTGGCAATATATTGACTACTAATAATTATGGCCACATTAAGAATGTAATTGGTACGTCATATTATACTTGAAAGTGATATAAAGCCGTGTTTTAGGAGCCAAAAGATCATTAGTAGAGGAGTTACATGACATACATTGTTTTCCACACAGCTCTTAAACCTCTACACTGATGATAAATAATGCTGCAACTATGGTTACAGTTATAAAACTAACAAAATATATATTAGGAAAATATGGAGGCCGTCATTGCTGACCTGCCTCTCAAAATGCTAGCTGGCTGACAGTCATGCATATGCAATGATTTCAGTGCTTTCTGAAGCGTATACCTGCAACAAATATGCAGATCAGAAGTTTAGATGTTGCACTGTTTTTTTTTCCTTTATCTTTATGTTCCAGGTCAGTGACAAACGGGCAGCCAGTATTTTTAGAAGCAATGACAGCCCCATATTTTTCACAGTGCAAGTTTCCCATAGGTGTCCGCACAGATTCCCCTAGTTTTATTACATTTTCAGAGGTTCTCTATGCAAATATTTAATTTTATTAATTGCGTAAGGCAAGTAATCCTTAATGGGTTGGTCATAGTTCAGCCAGGCAGGCACTAATAACTGGTCCATCTCTTGAATAACATAATAATAGTCTGGAAGACAACTGAACACACAGGAGCAGATCCACATAGAATTGCATGGGCGCAGCGTATGGGAGATAGTTACAGCGGCGTAGCGTAACTTTTTTGATGCTTCGGATCCAGAAAGAATTTGCGGCGTAGTGCATCTCTCGTGGCGTAACGGTGAGTAGGGGGGCGTGTTTCATGTAAATGAAGCGCATCCCCGCGCCGAACGAACTGCGCATGCGCCGTCCCTAAATTTCCCGCCGTGCATTGCGCTAAATGACGTCGCAAGGACGTCATTGGTTTTGACCTGGACGTAAATTACGTCCATCCCGATTCACGAACGACTTACGCAAAAAAAAATTTAAATTATACGCGGGAACGACGGCCATACTTAACATTGAGTACGCCACGAAATAGCAGCTTTAACTATACGCCGAAATAGCGAATTTGCATACTCGCCGTGGAAAAAGAAGGGACCGCCACCCAGCGGACGCCGAAGAATTGCATCTTAGATCTGAAGGTGTACGCCTGTCGGATCTAACCCAGATGCCGTCGTGACTTGTTTTGAGGATTCAAGACAACGATACGACGCGGGAAATTTGAAAGTACGCCGGCGTATCAGTAGATACGCCGGCGTACTGTCTGTGGATCTGCCCCACACTGTTTTGCAAGTATAAAGTTTGATTATTTGACTTTTTGGTACCCTTTAGTAACACCACTCAGAACTCCACATAACTGAAGATAAGCTAATGCAACTTAACAAGAGGCAAATGTACTGTTGATTAAACCTCTTTAGGCCTATGCATTGCAGTAAGATTTGGTAAAACATGCGCTACTGTTAAAACAAGGTATTGAACAGCCATTTGTGGCGAGGTACTTACTAGCCATTTAGATTGGTACCCAACACACATTTACAGCAGATGCTAACAGACCCGAGCTGCAGCATACCACAACACACGTGGCACGTTTTGTAGTGTGCTGTGTAGAAAAAAAAATTATTTGTCTGTTGCTCTCCATTGGCAGCCCTTTTAAAATGATTGAACTGCCTTAACCCAGCATGTTAATAATGCACATGAAGTTACGCACCACATATGTCTGTAAGGACTTTAAAATTTCTTGGCCTAAGATATTTGCCCCTGACTGTTATGTAACTTTGGGGGTTGTGGTTTGAATTAGTAATCTGGAATGGCTATCAGTGTGCCAATGCACAAATAATAAATAAGAACAGTCTGTGTAGAGAACCTCTTTGAAGGACTTATTGCTTATTCAGGTTCGTGTTGTCCTTGGGTGTTCTTCCGACTTGAACTCCAGCATATTGTATTGCTACAATAACATCAGGGGACAACGTTAAACTCTAGCCAAAGCATTTCGTTTTTATTTTATTTTCTAGCATTGAATAGAACAGGGAAGGGTAAAACTTATGTTATGTTTCAAATGGAATCCCCGTCTCATTGAGGATATTTCTCCTTTCTTCCTGTTTTGTCTAACAGCTTCCTACTGGGCACATGTCCTTGCCATGACAAATGCCTTCCTCACCGAGTCCAAATCTAATATAAAATAGATTTTGGTTGGGGTTGTGTGAAATTTTGTGAAGTCCCTACTAACCTGTATTTTATTTACTGTTTTAGTAATGGGTGGATTTTAAAAGAAAATAATAAATTTGCTTGAAGCGAAGGCACTCCTAAAAACGTAATAATTGACTATTTCTTTGTAATTTTTATGAGTAAACACACCCAGCATTATGTATGGTACTATAAAGGAATAGTTCACCTTTACAGAAAATGTGTAAACGTGACCCAACACTGAACCCCCTCCCCACCCCCTGGGTCCATGCTGTACTTACCTCCTGCACGCCAGAACTGTCAGAGCTCCCGCAAGCCACTCCTCTGGTCTGGGGATTTGAAGTCCCCACTGCTTTCTTTCCTCTTTGTTCAGCACTGCCAGGGAAGATCAGATTTATTTTTGGTTCGTCAGCGTGGTCCATGTGGTGGTGCTAACCAACCATATTCTGTCTGGTCTTTCCTAGCAGCACTGGATGGGGGAGAAAAAAGCAGCAGGGTTTCAAATCCCTGGACAGGTGGAGCAACTTGTGGGAGTGCTAACAGCTCAGGATCATGGAAGGCAAGTATAGCAGGGACAGAGTGGGGAGGGGTTCTGGTGTTGGGTCATCTTTACAGATTTTTTGTAAAGCTGAACACTTTAAACTTTAGTTCATGACGATTTGTTAATGCATATATTTTTTTAACAATATTGTGCAGTATACTTGATTATATTAAGACAAAATAGGGATGGGAAAAAAACATAAGCCATATAAAGATCATTGTTGAAATTCCACAGAGAAAAATGCATCATCCCAGTGTATTTATTACCATTAATTAGTGCAAAGAGCTGTGAGATGTTGGGTGAAGTGCAATAACTTTTAACCTGTTTCCCATTTTAAACCCTGTAAAGTGAAATGGCCTGCCTAAGAGCACAAGGTGCCCATTACTCTTACTAGCCAGACATTCCTCCAGTTTACATTTCTAACCTAGTTTCAATTTACTAGTGGCCTGATTTACAAGCCATGCCTTGTCTAATTTGAACACATCACTGGCCATTAACAGCCATCTTACCAGAGTGTAGTAAGAGTGGGTAACTAAATCAGAGAGGTGCACCAAGGTATGTTTTCTGGCCAATAAGGGTAATGGTGGGTACCATGTAGTGTGTGTTCTAAGGTGGAACCTTAGTTTAAAACGGCTGATAGGTTCTCGGTTAATCCTAATAAAGTCTGATCAAAGAAAATAAAAATGTATTGGTCGCTTCAAGTTGTTGCTCATTGCACATTACTCTTTGCCTTCTTGAAAGAGCTCAGATGTATCCTGGTTTGTGTACACGTGATATATGCATTCTAAGAACCAATAGATATTGGTCTGCAATAAAACCTGCTGAAAGGCATGTAAAGGTAGTGTGGTGATTATCCTTCTCTAATAGGACCTAGTTGATTCTAGGTACAGTACATTTCCTTAACATGCTGACTGTATTCATTATAAATATGTTATTATACCTGGTCAACTGTTACGGTGTTTTAACCATTTCCATATGTTCCAATGTAATGTTTACACAAGAATAATGAGAGATAACGGGGATGGTGAAAGGAATTAAAATGTACTACACAAATCATAATGATGTTCTGTGTTTATTTTGTGTTTGCACGTTTTGAAGATAAGATCATATCCACATTACATTTTTTCATTATAATTACTGTGCTGAGTGGTAATCTAAGTGACCACAAATGGGCCATTCCCCCTCTTTCTCTTAATACACATTTTTTAAGAAGTTCAACTTTTTTTTGACATGTAAATAGTTTAATATTGGCCCTTCAGCCTCACATTTCCTGCTTAGGTGAGAGTGACGTATCTGTATGCGTTTGTTCGAATATATATAAATATATATATATTTTTTTTTCTTGTATATTAGACATGTATTTTTCTGCACCAAGAGCTAGAGCTTTACCGAAGAGATTCTGCCATAAAATATCCATGGGTGCTTCATTTGTGTTGGGGAGTCGGTTTTTTCTCAGCTATCAAAGGACTGCCATAGAAGAGCTGTATAAGAGCCCTGGCAAGAAATATCAAAAGATAAAACACACAGTCGAGTGGTGTTGCACCTGAGGAGGTAGCCTTGTGTACTATAAAAGTGTGCACTTTTGACTTGTTTTCTGAATTCAACATACTGTAGTGGAAACAAAATAGTAATTGCACATCAACATTTGCAGAAACAGTGGGCCAGATCCACAAAGAGCCGGCGTAACGTAAAAATTCCCATTTAAGTTACACTGCCTTAAAATTTCTACCTAAGTGCCCGATCCACAAAGCACTTACCTAGAAATTTTCGGCTGCGTAACTTAAATTCCGCCGGCGCAAGGCGTTCCTCTTCAAATGGGGGCGATTCCCATTTAAATTAGGCGCGCTCCCGCGCCGGCCGTACTGCGCATGCTCGTGACGTCATTTTCCCGACGTGCATAGCGCAAAATTACGTTACGCCGAGCTTTGTGGATCGCGCCAGGTCAATAAAGTTGCGTCAGAAAAAAAAAAAGATATGGCGGGGAAAAAAAAATCAAAACAAAAAAAAAAACGCGTCGCTGGACAGAAGGGTCTGCTTTTACAAGGTGTAAACAGTTTACACTTTGTAAAAGCAGCCCTAATTTTACACATGCAACTTAATACTTATGGAGAAAAAATGAAGCAGAAAAGGATCTCCGTAAGTGCTAATTTGCATACCCGAAGCGGCATTTCGACGCGAAATGCCCCCAGCGGCGGATGCGGTACGGCATCCTAAGATCCGGCAGTGTAAGTCTCTTACACATGCCGGATCTTCCGTCTATCTCTTGGAAACTGATTCTGTGGATCAGTTCCAAAGATAGAAACAGGGATACTACGGCGTATCAGTAGATACGCCGGCGTATCCCTTTTGAGGATCTGGCCCAGTGTGTGTATATTTATTTATGCTTTTTATTTAGAAAATTAAACAGAACCTAACCTTTTACCAGAAATGGTCAAACCTTTACATACGACAAAGGGCGCCCTGCATTTCCTGTGTGTCTGCAACAGGTTTGGTGTCATGATGTGATAGTGACAGCACTAAGGAAGAATTCCGCATTGTCAGTATTGTGCGCAAAGCTTCAGCCAGCAATTTGTGTTGGTCTTGAAAGCAGAAGGTTAACATTTTTCTTCTGTTCTTATTACTGTCTGTGGGGATTTTCACTCAATTCCCACAAAGATTTAAATTGGAATGAGAGCAAGTCTGCTTAAAGTGAAGCTATCACCAGGACAGGTGTCCCAACCATGTCTCACCCATTGTTTTGGTGACAGCAGCCAAAATTCAGATTTTCCCTTACTTTGTCACCACTTACTTACTTTGGGGAAACAGGTGGCAATAAAATCGAAAAAAGTCCTTCCTATTTCCTATACAAGGCAAAAAAAAATCCTGGAGTTTCACATTAACCGTGTAAAAAATGATGTTCCAATACATATGATGATGTCTTAGGCTGGGTTTACACTAGTGCCGGATGCGGCTCGAAGCAGGGGTCCAGTGCATCCCTTTCTCCATTTCAGGGATGAATCAGGGCCAAATTTGTGCCTGAATTTGGCCCTGAAACAGAGGCAAAGACTCACAGGACTCCTGTGCAAGCCGCTCTGGAGATTTGTGAACCGGCTCCATAGAGAGCCGGTCACAATCTCCTGTCATGCGAATTGGATACGGGGAAAAAGCGCATCCAATTTGCACTAGTGTGAACCCAGCCTTAATTAACACAAATCTCACCATAGGTTCTGTTTTTTTAGCACCAGTTCATACTTTGTTTTTGCATTGAATGAGGAAGTGTCTATCAAGTTGCTACTGCTGTCCACATTAGTTTAATTTTCCAGCCCTCTGTGCCTTTTTAATATGCGATTTAATAATTAAAGGGCAATCCTTTTCTATTAGTGTGTAGAAGAGTTATAACCTCCAACATATCTTGGGGTCTGTGCCCTCTTTTGGGAAGATTTTTTTTTACTTCCTGTGCTTACGATGGTAGGTTTCGCACAGAACAGGAAGTGAGAAGAAAGCTGCCCTAAGCGAGTATAAATATAAAACTTTACTGAGATTATAACTCTGTTCCATTTTATCTAAAATTATTTAAAAAAAAGCATTGGCTGGAGTTTTACTGAGAGATCCATCTTAAGTCCTTATTTTAGGTCAAAAGAAAACTTTGAATCTGTTCTGACAGCTACAACATTTATTCTCCACAGAGAAAATATTAGGCATTCAACAGGGTTGACAAGTCATTTCATTCTTTCACGCCACGTATATACACCATTATTGAATGTCATAGAGGAAATCGTTCGGATGTTTTTTTTTTCTCTCCTTACCTCTAAATCCTCCAACAAGTTTCGTATTAGAGCCGCCAGCAATGTCTCCTCTATCAGTTTCCGGATTTGAAAATGCACCTGCTCACAATACAGTCAAATCTGTGAAGTGGAAATGTTATTGTGTTTTATTTTTTCAGTCTATTGACCTGTGATTCACACAATGGATTTCTTGGAAATGCTACAGAGCAGGAGGCATTTCAACTGAAACGCAGAGAAGAATGGAGCAATTCAGGGTTTTTAATACTCAAGTAGGGTGAGTCTGGTGGTCAGATGGAAGATGCTTTTCATTTGACTTCTGTAAAATGAAGCTGTAAAGATTATTCTCTTTGTTGCTGCCAGAATAATTGAAGTGCAATACAAAAGCAAAATTAGCACTCAGACAAGAGGACACGCTGGCCTTTTCTTATATTTTTTCCTATAAAATGTTGCAACGCATTCCTACAGTACATTAAATGTGTTATTGAAATGCATTTATTTTAAAAAGGTCCAGAAATCTGCTATTACTGCAGCCAGCATAAAAGCTGAAATGCAGTATATAGTTATGTCACTAATCGCTCTCCTAGGAAATGTTAGCTTTCAATTTTCAGCTGTTTCTTTGTCCCAAATTTCTTTAACTGTATGGAAAACAGCGTTGGGTGTGCTAGATTTTGAGAGTTATCATATAAGCCCAGGTGAATGATTGTGTTCCAGTCCCTGTAAATGTCACCAACTGACAAGTGGTTCTGCCAAAAAACACATTGACAAACCTAATACCAGCTGTAGTAGAACCAAATTAATTAGATTTCATCTTCTACTTCCATAAAACAATGGATGAGCTTTTATGGAGCAATACACACTTCCCATATCAATTCTGCCATTGCAACATTTGTATAGGAGGGTCATTTGGGCTTCTTATATTTTGCAGCATAGCTGTACAAATGAATGCATAAGCATTTATTTTGTTTTGAATAGATTGGAGAATATCTACCCCCATTGGCTCCTTAATTTTTGGCTGTTGGAAAAATCTGAGACAAAAGCAAAATCTACCCATAGACAGCAAAAAGGGAGAAGGGGATGGGATTAAAATCACCATCAACTTTATCAACTTTTTTGAAAACATTTCCCATTCTTGTCCAGGTAATGGATGCCAGGTAACTGATTTACAAAAAAAAAAAAAAAGTCTTGCCTGTAAAAACGACCCAAGTTTTGGTGCAACTGGTCCAACGTAGCCCCGGTCATGCTAGCCAAAAGAATAATACACATGTGAATAATAATATGGCCCACAATGAATAAACCATTAGATAGGCAAGTTTTTATTTTTTATACTCTTTATTTTTAGAATGTTAAAAAATCCACTTTAATACAGAACAATAATCCTCATCATACAGGTCTCTGCATATCATAAGCTTGTCTCAGTCCTTTTTTGTTGTTGAATTTTACAAAGGTAAGATTGGCTGTGACAGTGCACGACATGTTCCCTTCCTTTTTCATGACAATAATACAAAAAATAATATATTTGTTTAGCAGCGAGACTGGCAACTGCACGAAACACCAAGTGATATGTTAACATCAAAAGAATTGCACTTAGACATTTAGCTGGAATATTTACAGCTTTGACAAGAAGATATTGAACAATGTCTAGTCCTGTATACTGTACAATTGTAAACTTCAGTCATTTTGTAGTTTAAGAAATACTTTGATTTCACTTTTTTTTTTTTACTTTTTGCCCAGTAATTGTACAAAAAAACTAAATTTCATAAAAACGGCATGGAAAGAAAAAACTCAGCGCTACCATTCTTTCAAATGTATTTTTCACAAGATATGGCTGTACATCCTGAGTAGTGATCTTTTTACTTTCAATCCGGGATTGACGAAATCACATCAGAATGTGTATATCTGTGATGAAACCTATGAAATAAATGGTTTCACATCGCAGATCATTCCATTACAAAAGAATGCATAGTTTTGATTAAACATATACAGTATGATGTACATTTAGGGTGCAAATTGTGAAAACATAAGAAAACCCATTCACAATACAACAGTACTTAAAAGCAAAAAAATACAAATATGTAGCATTTAAAGTCCAGATCACCTTTCTTAAAAATGATATTGTTTGTCAGAGCTGTGAAATAAATCTGCTTTCCAAGGTTGTTAGCATCCATCTAGGTAGGTTCCTTATGCTTTTGATAGGCTCCACCATCTCCTAGAATTGCACTCAGTAGGCAGGGAGTACAATTCTCGCAGGTTAGCAAGCAAAATGTACCAGTTTGGCACAAAGGATTTTAAAAGAGCTTTTAGCATAGGCATTTAGCCTGTGTGCCCAATCCTGGTAGGCACTATTGCAGCCTTCATCCCCACCACCTGGAGCCTGTCAAAGTCTTTAGCAAACTGAAATACTGTACACTGGGGCTGAACACTCTACAGAGCGGTACGCTTTTAGGGTCCTATGCATTCAGGAACATATGCCCAGAACACAGAATACCTGTGTTTCAGGCCTCTCCACGGGTGTTTTCTAATGCACTGTAAACTAGCTGTGACCAGACAGTTGGCTACATTGAAGGGGTGAAAACCAAACTCCCAGCTGATTATCAATGCCACCTGGCAGTGGTCACTTGGCAAAACACTGTTAACATGGCTAAGAGATCTGCCCATGGGGGTTAAACGTAAGTAAGATTACCGTGTATGGCCAGCCTTACTAGTATTGCCTTTATTTCATCTATTCTTCACTCAGTTGCAGAGGTAGTTTAGTTAGTGTTGATAGAATATTCAGCATCCAATACTTCAGAGTAGGTGGGGCTCCTACAGATGGCTGCTATCTCACTAATATGTCCATGCAACGCTGAAGAGACACAGGCATCTGAAACGTCCGGAAGTATCAGATGCTCAAGATTCACCGCTGCCAACTAGTCCAACCGGACGGTGAAGGATGCCTGGAGCAGAGGAAGTAAGGGAAAGTATTACTGTATTCTCCTATGCTCTTCCTGTTTACATTTTTGTTTCTCCAATTGCAGTGTCTTTAAACATATAAAATGGAGATGTAGAATACTGTCCTAATTAAGTTATTTTCAGAGTGATACACAATTAACAGATTTGGCAGTTTTACATTTTTATGGCATTTAATGGTATTAATGGTATTCGGTTCTGGCATGGAGTTTGTCTCTTGCAGAATCCTGGTGAGATTTGGGATCCTTAGCTAGAACGCACCGATACAATGCAGCAGTGCCCTTTCATGAGAATTAAGATCCTGGGCCTCCCTAAGATCTCTTAGTGATGTCAGCAACAGGAAATAATCAGAAGCCAAGAGTAAGGCGCATATTTTTAATGCATTTTCTTCAGTATTTTTTATTATTTAAATTTCCATATTGCAGTGATTTGTGAACAGTAGGTGGGGCAGCCACATGCATTTTAGTGCATGGTCCACTATACGGTCATATAATACAGCGTCAGAGACCACAGCATGTTTAGTTTAAAGAAATCAAATCCTATTATAATTGTAACCAAATCAAAGTCATCCTGTTGTGACATCATCTGCACACAAATAAAAAATACATCTTTATATATTGTAAATCAAAGATCATAATGGGAACCAAATAAGGAACCCAGGCTTAAGGCTTTTGCAGCACAGAATGACTTGATATTCAAAGAACCTCATGCATTCAAATTTTCTTGCAATTAATTTTATGTACAAGAGAAAACATTAAAAAATATCCTAATTACATTGTATATACAAGTGTAAAAGTACAGAGAAACACTTTTTTTTATTATCAAGCTTTTTTCATGTTTGAACCTAAAGTGTATTGTATTGCACATGGAAAAAAATCTGCATAACATGTTCTTGTTCTTATGATTAAAGAAACCATTAAATAAACCAAAGCAAAATAAAAATAAAATACAAAATGTGGCTTAAGTTAAAAAAAATATAATAATAAATCATTTAATAGTTAAATTTTTAGTTCCCTTTTTATATGATGACTTCATTAGATATGCAATTGCTACTCATAGAATATAATACATATATTATCATGTTAGTTTTATAGGTGGGAATCTTACATCTTGTTTTATTTGACAAATGCTGAACTAATTTTTAGATTCCTTAAAGTCTAATGCCGCGTATACACGGCCGTTTTTCATGACGAGAAAAAAATTGGTCATTAAAAACAATCGTGTGTAGGCTCCAAAGCATTTTTCTCGTTGTGAAAAATGGGCATTAAAAATTTTGAACATGCTGTAATTTTTCTCGTAGTTTTTCACGTCGTCAAAAACGGTCGCGTTTTGGCTTTAACGACGGGAAAAAAAAAACGTGCATGCTCAGAAGCAAGTTATGAGACGGGAGCACTTGTTCTGGTAAAACTAGCATTTGTAATGGAGATAACACATTTGTCACACTGTAACAGATTGAAAAGTGCGAATCGTCTCTCACCAAACTTTTACTAACACGAAATCAGCAAAAGCAGCCCAAAGGATGGCGCCATCGGAATGAAATTTCCCCTTTATAGTGCCGTCGTACGTGTTGTACGTTACCACGCTTTGCTCAAGCATTTTTTTTTAAGATCGTGTGTAGGCAAGGCAGGCTTGATAAGAACGTTGAGAAAAACGTTGTTTTTTCCATGACATTAAAAACGATTGTGTGTACACGGCATAAGTTCACCATTGGAACATGTTACATGTTCCACCCATATTCAGAGTGGAACATGCAACATGTTCCAGCTCTTGCATCCTCTCCCCTCGACACCCCCCTCCCCCATCCTTCCCTGTGACAGCAGATTGGGGATCCTCTCCCCACACCTGTTGTCACAATTCAAATACAGCAGGAACGTTCACAGAACTGAGTGAATGATGCAGTGGTGTGGTGTCGGTGTGGCATTCATTCACAGAGTTCACGGTATATGAACGGGGCTAAACTGTCACCAACGCAACCACTACACTAGCTGCAGTTTCTGTAGAATTTAAACAAGGCGTGCAAATGTTCCATGCTTTGGCATCGTTTTTAGATAAATCATGCATTGTTTCAGTGTTTATGTTTGGGATTAGATATATATTTGAACATATGAAAAAAAGTGTGTCCAAATGATAGAGCAGCAAAAAGATGATAGCAGCCCTTTTTAACAAAAATGGAAAGGTACATTTTAGATAATTAATATTTATCTTTTGCAGTCACTACAGAAAGTAGTTAAAGGGTTGTATCAATTACTGCTTGAAAGAGAACACTAATATGCAGTGCAATTAAACAAGTTAAAATATATATTTTTTATGAATGATTTATACATTTATTTTAATACATTGAGGCAGAATACCTCATTTTTTTTCCGTTTGATGCGTTGAAGCCTCACACATTTTTTAGGTGTACGTAGATTTGCAGCTGGAACCCACTGAAAAATTCCCTATGCATGCATTAGTTCGGCACTAATTAAAATACACTATATTACCAAAAGTATTGGGGCGTCTGCCTTTACACGCACATGAACTTTACTGAGATACCAGTCTTAGTCTGTAGGGTTCAATATTGGGATGGTCCACCCTTTGCAGCTATAACAGCTTCAACTCTTCTGGGAAGGCTGTCCACAAGGTTTAGGAGTGTGTCTAGGAGAATGTTTGACTATTCTTCCAGAAGCACATTTATGAGGTCAGGCACTGATGTAAATGAGAAGGCTTGGCTCGCAGTGTTTGCTCTAATTCATCCCAAAGGTGTTCTATCGGGTTGAGGTCGGGACTCTGTGCAGGCCAGTCAAGTTTCTCCACCCCAAACTGGCTCATCCATGTCTTTATAGACCTTGTTTTATGCACTAGTCCAAATCATTTGGAGGAGGGGGGATTATGGTGTGGGGTTGTTTTGCACGGGTTGGGCTTGGCCCCTTAGTTCCAGCGAAGGGAACTCTTAATGTGTCAGCATACCAATACATTTTTGACAATTTTATGCTCCCCACTTTGTGGGAACAGTTTGGGAATGGCCCCTTCCTGTTCCAACATGACTGAGCACCAGTGTACAAAGCAAGGTCCATAAAGACATGGATAAGCGAGTTTAGGGTAGACAAACTTGACTGGCCTGACCTCAAACCGATAGAACACCTTTGTGATGAATTAGAGTGGAGACTGCGAGTTCTCATCCACATCAGTGCCTGACCCAACAAATGCGCTTCTGGAAGAATGATCAAACATTCCCATAGACACACTCCTAAACCTTGTGGACAGCCTTCCCAGAAGAGTTGAAGTGGTTATAGCTGCAAAGATGGGCCAATCCAATATTGAATCATATGGACTAAGACTGGAATGCCAAGGAACAGTCCATTGCCAGAACAGAGGGGAGGAGATTAAAGAACGGTTCTGGCTGCTGGGCAGCAGAGTATCAGACAGGTAAAGCTGCTTTCGCTCCCCCTTAACCCTTGCAAGTGCGAGGCAAAGAAACAATTTGCCTTACACCAGAGAAGAGCTTAAATGAGCTTAAATGTACATGTGTTAACACTTGTTATATAACGTTATTCCGCATTGCATAAAGGCAGCCCACTGAAATCAATGGGCTTCCAACGCATTAAAAAGCCCCAAAGAATTGGATGTATCACAAAATAATTAATTAATTAACATAGAGTATCCAATAATAAAAACTAGTGAAATAACGTTCAGACAAAAAAAAACAAAAAAGTCCCAATTCAGTAAACAAGATTTTTGATCCCCTTTAGTCTAAACTGTTCAACAGAAAAAAAGACAAAAAAGTCATAACTGGGGTGGAATTTTAACTCTGTTTTAGGACCATTTTCCAGAAAATGTATTACAGTCCTTAAAGTGATTGTAAAGGCTTGCTTTAAAAAAAAAAAATGCAAATTTTAAAAACAAACAGCAGCCCAGATCCCTCCCTTCTTTGAGTGCCCCTCAGCCAGCGGCTTTTTACAGGTTGTCACCCAAGCCAAGTCAGAGCTCCATGTAACCAGGCAGGGAGCCCCCTATCTCCCCCAATTGGCTAACTGACTTTGATTGACAGCCGCGGGAGCCAATAGCGTCGCTGCTCTGTCACTGCCAATCAGAAGGAGTGTACTGACAGTGGTCACTTGGCAAGTCAGTATTGCAAAAACACTGTAAACACTGCTAAGAGATCTGCCCATGGGGGTTAAACATAAGTAAGAGTACCGTGTATTGCTAGCCTTACTAGTATTGCCTTTATTTAATCTATTCTGGGGGGTCATCTTTGATTCTAAGTTGACACTGCGTAGCCAGGTAAATCAGTTGGTAAGTTCATGCCACTTCCACTTGAGACTCCTGAGATCTACGTTTCGCTTTATCGATGACTCTGATAAAATCTCCATGGTCAATGCAATGGTTGGTAGTCGACTTGATTACTGCAATGCTCTGTATATGGGTGTGTCTAAAAACATCTTGCACAAGCTCCAGCTTGTTCAGAATGCCGCTGCTAGGCTACTTACGGGTGTGGGTCGTTACGACCACATCACTCCATCTCTATAGGCCTTGCACTGGCTGCCCATGGTACAACGGGCTAAGTTGAAGACGGGGTGTCTTGTGCATAAGGCCATCCATGGTTTTGGGCCGGGCTATCTCAGAGAAAAACTCATCAGACATGTGCCTTCCAGATCGTTGCGGTCTGAGAATTTGGCTTTATTGAACATCCCCAAATTTGCCAAAAATAAATGTGGTGGGAGGACTTTGGAAGTACAAGGAGCTCAGTTTTGGAACTCCTTGCGCCTTCACCTAAGACTTGAGAATGATCTCCTGAAGTTTAGGATATTTTTAAAAACATGGCTATATATCCAGGCTTTCGGGGTGACTTAAACATTTTAATAGTTTTAAATATTCTATATTTTTAACTGCGTATGTTTCACATATCTTTTATTGTTCGCTGTTCATGACTGTTATTGTCACTTGTTTGATCGATGCAGTTTTTTGCTCCTTTTCTGTACTGTTTTTATCCCGCCAGCGCACCGAGGCACGTGTGCAAGACTGCACTGTTGTTTTATAAGCATTTTAATAAATAAATAAATATTCTTCACTCAGTTGCAGAGGTAACTGTAGTTGGTGTTGATAGAATATTCAGCATCCAATACTTCAGAGTAGGTGGGGCTCCTCTAGATGGCTACTATCTCACTAATATGTCCATGCAACTCTGAAGAGACACAGGCATCTGAAACGTCCAGAAGTGTCAGATGCTGAAGATTCTACTGAGGCCAACTAGTCCTACCGGACAGTGAAGGATGCCTTGAGCAGAGGGAGTAAGGGAAAGTATTATCACCCAAGCCGAGTCAGAGCTCCGTGTATCCATTCAGACACGGAGCCCCACCCTTTCCCCTGTTTGACTGACTTTGATTGACAGCTGCGCAAGTGAATAGCGTCGCTGCTCTGTCAGCAAATCAAGAGTGTACTGGATGGCTGAGGGGATCGTGGACATCGCTGGAGAGAGGAGGATGTCAGGTAGGTAATTGGGATATGCTGGGGAGGCTGCTACACACAGAAGATTTTTTTATCCTAAACGCTTCCGGAACCAGTCGCTGCAGTTATACTGCAGCAGGTTGGCTCCCTTGGGCAAGCGGTTGTATTATGTCGGCCCTGTAAGACACTTTAGGAGGCGCGCGCAGAGTGTCCCCAGGCGAAATGGGAGTGCCCGGCTGGCGCGATGAGCTGCTGGGCACCCGCGATCGCTTGCAACAGAGCAAACACACAAATGCCGGTTCTCTCAGGGGAGAGGAGACTATGAAGTATGAACACCGATCGGTCTTCTCCCCTAGTCAGTCCCATCCCCCCACAGTTAGAACACACCTAGGGAACAGAGTTAACCCCTTGATCGCCCCCTTCCCTACCAGTGACATTTATACAGTAACCAGTGCCTTTTTATAGCACTGATCGCTGTATCAATGTCAATGGTCCCAAAAATGTGTCAAAAGTGTCTGATTTGTCCGCAATATCGCTGTCCTGATAAAAATTGTTGATTGCCGCCATTACTAGTAAAAAAAATAATAGTAAAAATACCATAAATCTATCCTCCTTGTGTAGACACTAACTTTTGCGCAATCAATATATTCTTGATTAAAAAAACTGAACAAAAAAAAAGTTTATTTTTTTAATTGGGATATTTATTATAGCAAAAAGTAAGAGTTTTTTTCTAAATTCTCACTCTTCTTTTGTTTATAGCGCAAAAAATAAAAAAACACAGAGGTCATCAAATACCACCAAAAGAAAGCTCTATTTGTGTAAAAAAAAAAGGACGTAAATTTTGCTTGGGTGCAGTGTCGCACGACAATTGTCAGTTAAAGCAAAGCAGTGCCGTATCGAAAAAAATGGCCTGGTCAGGAAGAGGGTAAATTCTTCCGGGGCTGAACTGGTTAATGCATAAGAATGCATAGAATGCATTGAATGCATTGAATGCATTAAGAAAAAAAAAACTTCTGCCTTTAAAACTCCTTTAAACGGCTAAAATTATCACTAACAAATCTTACAACAAATACTTCCGTATTTTTCCTGTAACAAAGTGATTTCAAATACTGTACCATGGAAAAAATGTCATGAACTTTAGGATTCAGATTAAAAAATAAAAGCCGAATGCCACTACATTTCTAAAATAACATGAAATAGGTTAGAGAACTCTTGCTGTAAGGAAATGACGACTGCCTTATTTATCAATATGTCATAGCAGTCAATCAAATTATAAATTGTGTTGTTCACCTGTCTTTTTTAATCTGATCGGCTGCCTGTGAGATAACAGACTGCCTGATAATTTCTCTTTGGGTGCTCAGCGGTGTGGGTACAATGCTCTTTGCTGTAATAGTTTGCTGGGGTGTCTTCAGAATGAATCACACTACATTTTAGAATGTGTTAACCTGTGCTGCACTAACACATAAATGCAAATGGGCCTAAAACAGCTATTAACCACTTAAGGACCGGACCAATATGCTGCTAAATGACCCAAGGGGTTTTTACAATTCGGCACTGCGTCGCTTTAACAGACAATTGCACGGTCGTGCGACGTCGCTCCCAAACAAAATTGGCATCCTTTTTTCCCCACAAATAGAGCTTTCTTTTGGTGGTATTTGATAACCCCTGCGGTTTTTACTTTTTGCGCTATAAACAAAAATAGAGCGACAATTTTGAAAAAAATTCAATATTTTTTACTTTCTGCTATAATAAATATCCCCCAAAAACATATATACATTTTGTTTTTCCTCAGTTTAGGCCGATACGTATTCTTCTACCTATTTTTGGTAAAAAAAAATCGCAATAAGCGTTTATCGATTGGTTTGCGCAACATTTATAGCATTTACAACATAGTTTTATTATTTATTTATTTTACTACTAATGGCGGCGATCAGCGATTTTTTTTGTGACTGCGACATTATGGCGGACACTTCGGACAATTTTGACCCATGTTTGGGACCATTGTCATTTTCACAGCAAAAAATGCATTTAAATTGCATTGTTTATTGTGAAAATGACAGTTGCAGTTTGGGAGTTAACCACAGGGGGCGCTATAGGAGTTAGGGTTCACCTAGTGTGTGTTTACAACTGTAGGGGGGTGTGGCTGTAGGTGTGACGTCATCGATCGAGTCTCCCTATAAAAGGGATCACTCGATCGATGCAGCCGCCACAGTGAAGCACGGGGAAGCCGTGTCTACATACGGCTCTCCCCGTTCTTCAGCTCCGGGGAGCGATCGCGACGGAGCGGCTATAAACGAATAGCCGCGCCGTCGTCCCGCATCGCTCCTGAAGCCACGGGAACCGCCGCATGTATGGGGGGGTCCCGATCGGACCCCCGACCCACGTCTAGGCAGGCACGTACAGGTACGTTGATGTGCCTGTCGGTGCCATTCTGCCGACGTAAATGTACATGCGGTGGTCCGGAAGTGGTTAAAGGGGTTGTAAAGGTTTGTTTTTTTATCACCTTAATGCATCCTATTACCTGGCAATGGCGGCCCCCCGGCCCCCCCTGTTTTACTTACCTGAGCCCTGAATCTGCTGTGCGCATCCCCTGACGTCCTCTACTCCTCGGAGTCTTGCCGTTGATTGGCTAGATTTGCTAGATTGATAGCAGCGCAGCCATTGGCTCACGCTGCTGTCAATCACAAGCAAAGACACAGCGTGCCGGGGGCGGGGCCGTGTGATACAGTCGGCGGCTACGGCTTCCGGCTGTATCATTGGAGCGCGCCCACAAGCTAACCCCCTTTGGGAGAGCGCTTCCCATTAAGGGGGTTAGCTGATGCAGGGAGGAGCCGTGACAGCCGCCGAGGGACCCTAGAAGACCAGGACCAGGGCCACTGCGTGCAAAACGAGCTGCACAGTGGAGGTAAGTATAACATGTTTGTTATTTTATTTTTTTAAACGAGAACCTTTAGTGTGCCTTTAAATGAACAGAACCTTAAAAGTGTAGGCTAACTTTTTGAGTTTTTGATAGAGTAGAGAAGATTTTAACCTTTATCGGGTTATTTTATGCTGTGTCTCTTTGGAGAGACGTTTCTTTACTTTTTGTCCTAGAGAAGCAACAGGAAGTGAGAGCAAAGTAAGGGGGGTTTCCAGTTAGACAGTCATCGTCTGAACATTTGTCCCAATGGGATAATATACCCTCATCCCTTGTGGTGACAACTCTATAATGTAGGATGTTCTATCACTTTGTGTCTCTGTAATGTTTTTTTTGTAAAATAAATTAAATACTAGAGGTCCTAAACTCTTTCCTACTCAAGCTTAAGCATCTTACAGTACTACTATTGATGATGAGACCTTAAATGTTGTATATATATATATATATATATATATTTTTTTTTTAAGGTAAAATAAATCATTGCAATAAAGTATATATTTGAGCATTCTACACTATGTTTCTAGTGGTCTTTGATTTCTAAAATGTGCTGCTTCCATTTCCTACTGAACATTATTTTTGGGGAAAAAAACCCAGATATAAACACATCTAACTCCGGCTGCTGTCGATCAAATCCTGTAATGCGGGGAATAGACTCAGACAGGGTGCATGCCCGCATGAATGACCCCATAGAAAGTGCCTTTCTATGAGGTACTCGGTGGGGGGGCAGGAGCAGGGGAACCCAGAAGCGGAGGATCGGGGTTGCTCTGTGCAAAGCCATTGCATAGAGCAGGTAAGTATGCAATGTTTGTTATTTTCTTAAAAAATAAATACTAAAGCTTTACAATCACTTTACGCATGACCCTGTTAAGTCAGGGTAGAAGATAATCACATGTTTTTGAATATTAATAGCTTTATTCAAAATAAACAAAACATGCAATTTTTTTAAAAAATGAGTAAGCTACCCTTTACTAACTTAAGAAAACAATTAAAGTTATGAAATCAAAGCACATTATTGTACTTAAATACATTTCTAAAACGGTTTTACTATTCAATTCAATTGACAGCACAGACTCCCTACCTTTCCCCATTACCAAATACAGGGAGAGAATCACTATTGCCTCAGGGGAGGCAGTTGAATGATATCAAACAGAGAAATATGTTCCCTGTCTATGTACATTGTTCCAAGTACAAAAGGACTGACCGGAGGGCATGTCTACATCAGCTGGGGGCAGGCAGGTGAATGACATCAGTATAAAATTACATTTTATGCCTATGTATGATGTATCAAGCAGAGCAGGGCTGGATGAGGAACATAGTAGCACATAGTAGCAAAGAACATAGTAGCAAAGCTGACCACTGGTCTACATTGCACACTATGTGTTGGCACAGAAATGAAGGGGAACCAGGTATTCGCCAGTAAATAAGAGGCTACTGGTTAAAGAGAGAACATTTACCAGTTTATTTAAAAAAATAATGCATTAGTTAATTATTTTTAAAAATCTCTAATACTGCATGTCGAAACTATGACTGCATGTCCAGAACTATGTATTTTACTTGTTAAAGCTCGACGCTAGCTTTTTTAGAAGGGTTAAAACCCTGATCAACTGGGCTTTAGGAATTTCAATAATGCAAACTTGTAAACACAGAAAAATATTATAGAACCGTATATGCATGCATGTATAGATATGAAGTGTGGACTACATCAAAATCTCAATACAGCCCAAAACATCCAGTGATAAAACCAAAATTTAAAAGACAGAGCATAGCAGATTGCCACTTAGATGGAAATCAGATTACATGATAGTATTGCACACTATAGAGGATACACAGCTTTGATCATGAGTCATGGAAATACAGACGGCCTTGTCATATCATCATAGCATTAAATGATACAGAAGAAAAACAATAGTAATCAGAATAAAAATTTACAGTATAATCTACGAAATGGTAAGAGAAATGGACAAAAATGTCCACTATACTGATGTAGATTAATCTCAGGTTCCAGCTCTGTACAGGCCAAAAAAATGAAAACAAAGATCAAATATTGTCTATACATTTTGTACAATAAAGTTTCTTTCCCGCAACAGCTAAAAAAAATATGCAACCAATTGCAAAACCTAACATCTGAGATGCTTCTTGCTTTGCATGTCATTCCAAATTCTGTGCATTTCTTCAGGGCCAATCTGATGTACTGTAATAACTCTACGGTATCGGCACAGACTGTAAGCCATTTTCCAATGGTTAAAGCCACTGTTTTGAAATGGGTGGATTCCAAGTTTTCGCAAGCAAAGTCCAACATAGACATCCTCAAGATGCAAAAGTCTTGTGTGGAGGGATGTTTTATAAATGAGTTCCGCCACATCTGCGGAGAAGATATACCCAGTTCCTGAACAAAAAGGCGGATAATTACTATCTGGGTACAAGTCTCTTGGCATATACCATTTGCTGCGGACATCCCTTATGGGTCCTCCATTGATAACATACCCAGTAAAATACCTCCTCCTTGGCTTTGTGGTTGGTTTCAGTAGTTTATAAATTAAATTGTCCATATTTACAAAAATATCGCTGTCTGTTTTCATGACATATTTGGCCTTGGAGCAGAAAGTTGCCACCCATCTCATGCCCATCATAGTTTTTAAGGTTAGATTATGGTATGAGTCTATGAAGTCTTCCACCACGATATCGTGAAATATCTGGCTTTCTTGCTCAACCATCTGGTTTAATACTGGATCTGCATTTTTGCCCAGAAGGAAAAGCGTGACAATTTTGATTCCTTTAAAGTTGCTTTCATTACCCCAAGTTTCTCGGATGGCTTGTCTGGCATCAAATTCCTTATGGGTTGTGCTTATTAGAATAACCAAAAAGGGGCTACCGTTATTTTCACATTTCTCAGGCTCATTAATGACAAATTCAAAGGAATGTGGATTGATGGGTCGAGTTCTAATATTGCCAAAAGTAATGTTTTTCTGAGCCAACGCCACTTTGCTTAGCCTGTAGCCGGAGTAGTTGGATGTTGGGCGAGTGACACTTAAGTACCAAAGTGCACTTGCCCAGCAAACCACTGTCAAAATATACAGACATGACACCTTTGAGGCCATGGCTCTCCAAAATCTTCTAGGCGAGGTTTCCTATGAACAGTTTTTTCATGACTTTAACCGTCTTCCTGTCCACAAGGGACAGCATATTACATAAGAAAAAAAGTATGGATGTTCAAAAACATAAATCCTATTGTATTACCCTTCTCTTGCAGTTTCCATAACTACATTCTCTGGAACATGTATCCATTCTATAAAAGAAAAAAAGGAGAGGCTGTTAGTTTTTTTGCCCAATACAGTTAATCCACACAATTAGGACATAAATGCTGTCTCATCTCTAAATAATTTATAATTCCAGAGTCATCTATATAGAGAGCAGAACAGGCAAAGCAGCTTAGACGCTCAGTGAAGAAAAGGAGTGAAGAAAAGCATAGGCATCTTGGCCACTGGGAGAAAAGAAGTCCTTTGTAACCTGTAATCTAAAATATTGGGAAGATGTACAACTTTCCTTATTCCTAAGCCACATTTACTTTCCTCCTCTTACATTGTTTACATATGTTTTTTCTTTCCATCCAATACACAAAAATGCTGAGTAGTATTAAATCCAAAAGGAAACATTTATTATATTGCAGCTTACCACTGTATTTACATTTTTAGGCTTTCTTTCTTTTCATCTGGTGATCCAGTAAGTCAATTGTTTTTTTAAAAAGAACAGGCTCTCCAGCAGAGTGGATCAGTTACAGAGATGAGACAAACCAATCAACACTTGCAGGAATGCTTACAATGATCAGTTGTTTATCTAAAATCTTGATCCTAAAAGAAACTAACTGCTTATAAAGTTTAAGCTGGACTTTAGCTTCAATTTGTTAGTGTATTTAACATCTACAGTACAACCAACACTCCCCTCATCCATGAATGACAATGCTGCTATCCAATGGTGCATCCTATGCTGTCACTGGCCAGATCACTATGTGAAAACTGGGGCGGGAAAAGGGCCTAAAAAAGAAAAGACAGCCACCACATCTAATGATTGGTAAGCTGTAATATATTATATTTTGGGGTTTTGGCTTTAAAACCACTTTGACTCTAAAAATTTCTCCGGATTTAAAAGTAGCTCTATTCAGACCATACCTAAAAAACAGCCTATTATATTATACAATCGTTTATCAAAAGTTTTGGCACATGTTCCTGCACAAATGTCTATTGAAATCACACCCAGAGTCGCCAAAAGTAGTACAGGAACTACTTTTGGGAATCGGTGCGGCGCTGCAAAGTCGGCGTCGTACAGATTCGGATGCTGCTATTGCCACCAATAGCCGCCGATTTGACATGTCATTTAACATGTCAAAATGCATGCCAAATCGGACCAATGTAAACCTATGATTAAAGTTGCTCTATGCCTTTGAAGCTTCCCCTTTCCCCCCCCCCTTTTCCATCAGTGCCCTTCACCATAATTATTATTTACACTATGCCCCCCTAGAGATCTCCGTACATCCCTCCCTGTCCACCGCGTGGGGTCAATGGTTCGGGCGGTTTGGTGCCACACATGACCTCCCTAAATTGGGTAAGCCAATTATCATCTATATCAATTTTTATGCTGTATTTCTTTTGTTATACCAATTTTGTCTGTTTTACTGTATTGTTTGTTTTATAGAGTGGTTCTCCCGAAGAAGTGGTTATACCACGAAACTAGTCGAGACTTAGACCATTCCATATGCTTGTAATCACAGATATTGCCTGGAGCTACTCCAGGCTCCTGTTTTTTCAATTTTAATTATGTATTATCTGTCATTTTTTACATGTAATAAATTCTCCTTTTTACATTATATGTATGTCAATTTTATCGTACCAAGACAGTCCTTAATTTTTCAGGGGGAGGGAATGTTATAGGGTCAGCCTTAGCCACTGTCCCTTGTTCCCCTTTTCCCCCATCCCCTCTTGTTGTTTCTTTATTCATGCTGTTGCACTATTGTCTGCTTGAAGACCACAAAGAGCAACACAAAGTATGACAAATTGAGCAAAAGTAAGTCTTTGCAATAGAAGAGAATTCCCAGTAGCATAAGGAATTCCCAGTAAGGCCAGTTAGGTTTCATAAAGCTAGCTAGCTCTGAGGAAGGGGGTGTGCACCTGAAACGCATTAGCTGTACCCCAGGGAAAATGGCTAATTAGGCCCGATTTGGACATTTTCACGTAGTACTCGTTTTGGTTGCCAGTGGTATGACATTAATGGCTGTGTGTTGTTATTTTAAGGGGCAGCAAATGTACACTGTTATACAAGCTGTACACTCACTACTTTACATTGTAGCACAGTATCATTTCTTCAGTGTTGTCACATGAAAAGATAGAATAAATTATTTACAAAAATGTGAGTGTGTGCTCACTTTTGTGAGATACTGTGTGTATATATATATATATATATATATATATATACACACAAATACATACATATACACACACATACAGTATAGATACAATGTATATACAGGGCTTTTTTCAGCAGGAACGCGGAGGAACGCAGTTCCGGCACCTCCCAAACTGAATGTATGTAATGGAAAGAGGTGCTGGGGCGTGCTGGAGAGTCTATTGATGCTGGCTGCTGGGGGATATATTGTTGCTGGAGGGGATCTATTTTTGCGAAGGAAGGGAGTTTATTGTTGCTGGGGAGTTCTTCTGTTGCTCGTGGGGGATCTATTGTTGCTGGGGGGTAAATCATTGCTAAGAGGGGTCTTTGTTGCTGGCTGCTGGAGGGTCTATTGATTCTGGCAACTGGGGAATCTATTGTTGCTGGAGGGGATCTATTTTTGCAGGGGGTTCTATTGTTGCTCGGAGTTGGGTAACGGGCGGAGTCAAGGATGGCTTTGAAGGGAGGAGTTCCTGCACCTATTCTCTGAGAAAAAAAGCTCTATGTATATATATTTTATATATAGCTTATACTGTTATCTTAGCAGTTCAGCAAAGGCTATGGTTTATCTTGTTAAATACAATCGCTGCAGAAGGGAGGGTCAACAGCTTTGTATTTAAAATATGATTGTATCTAAATTATTTTTAGGTAAACCTATTAACTCAATTGCAAAATGTGTACATTGAAAGAAAAAAAACTTTGTCGGTGCCTTGTACCTTCTCAGTACATGTTTTGATATTTCCCTAATGCTGTTAGCGGGTGGCAGAAGCAGAGGAAAAAGCGCCGTTATGATGCTGTAGGAAGAGCAGTATATCAATCCAGATATGTAATGGAAGCAGACTGTAGGCATTGTAAAAGATTTTCAAAAGTGATTCACTAGACTGAGATTTACACAATAGTTATTTACCATTTCAGCACCCTGGGAGGCATCTAGCATCATATCTCTTGCAGAGTTTTAGTTATAGTCTCAATGTTATTTATCGAAAAGGTACAAGAACAGCACACAATTTCCAGCCTCAAGAGTCACCTGAACGGAATTAATCTGAAATAACAATCTCACATCCATAAATACAAAGAGAAAGTATTGATCTACTGTGTGTCTGTACATTAACAGCAATTCATATTACTCTAGGTACTGCTCAGTACCCTACTAACTGGCTCCTTCTGAGTGCTATTCAACTCCAGATCAACTGTGAAGAGGACAATGGAAAACAAACATGAAGTTTTCTTGTTATTGATTTTTTATTTACTATGTAATAACAGAAATTGCTGTATGTTCCTTGAAATGTTTTAGAGGACAACTGCCTCAAAACTTCTTGGTTGCCTAAAATTGCCTAGACCATTGTTCACCTGGGGCTGTTGCACCAATATGAAGATGACGTCTGCCTTGCTTTATTTGTACAGATGCCTTACTGCTAAAGTGCATCTTTTAGTTTTAGGTAAGCCACTTTGAAAGCCAACTTTTTTTTTCTGTGTGCCTGTTGGAGAGATTCACTTCTGTGTGTCCCCTGGTTCTGTTTGCCAATGTAACAAGAAAATAGGACAATTCGCCAATGGGGACATTTGTTTCTGTTGACAAATATTGAAGAGATTTCCTCCTACTTTATGTTGTGTCTCTGGGACATGAGGAAAGGGGAAAGTTCCCCAATGGGATGAAGATCCACCAACCACGACAGCTTATCCGACACTCCAGCCGACAGGACCAATTCCATTTCCCAGAATAACGAGACACACAGCTCTGTTACTGGTTCCAAAATGAATGAATACTTTTAATGGTACACTCTCAGGTTTTTATACAGTTACAAGCATGCTACAGTAGTTACAGAGACAATGAAACTCTCCACCCAAAACATCACACAATGGGTGGTTAACTAGTTCCCCCTCAAATCCACATCTAGACAGACACTCTGGCACCGCATTTAGAGGGGTTAATTACTATAGCTGACAAGTTACATTCTTTTAGTAAACATAAATGACATGCTAATCCACTAAACCCGAGAAGTCAGACCTCTAACCTTTCAGACTGCCAACACATATCTATCATCAAGAGACTTTTCACACAAAACAGTGTCATTAGCATACACAATTAAATGGTCTGTAGAAACAGACCTAATTAGCACAATGTACACAGAATGCAATCACAGCAAGACACTTAAACATCCCACAATAGACAGCCAGACTGGCTACCAAGGCTCCAATTCACATCACCATAGAAGCAGACTTAATTAGCATCTCAACAGTCTATGAGGCATTCTTATTGACCTGTTGGGGGTCAGAATAAGCAACCTGTAATATTCCAAGATCATGCAGTACATGAATTATCATTAATGTCCCATCTCATGTAATTCATGATATCAGTTCTCAGTCATCCTATGTCCAAAAGGGACATAGGATGACACTAGACCCAAGAGTCATTAGTGAAGCTGACACAAGAGTACCCCACATCCTTCAAAAGTCTCTGGGTGTCACAGACCACACCACAAAAAAGCAACAAATTTGGTTGTACCTTGTACGGGCAGGCACAATGATGGGAAGAATCAATTAACTATCTAGGAGCGCTCAACAGCACCCATCATTATGAACTACAAATCAACAGCCACAAAGTCTGTGTCGGTACTTGGAGTTCATTCATTCACATAACTCGGTTAATGACTGCCAGGGGGCATGTCATGAATATGCATCAAGCCTGTCTGCCTACCTGATCTCCATGTGTTCATTAGAGGCAGATCCTGCTCTGGTTCCCCTTTTTATCACTTCCTCTTCCTGTATGGCTCCACCCTAGTCCATCCCAGGAAGCCTATATTAACCGTTGCTCTACAGGTCTGCAGTGCTGTTCAACAGTGTTCCATGCTTAGTTCCTGTCTGCAGTGTATTGCTAGTTCCTGTTTGCAGAGTGCTACGATCATCTTCCGTGTACCGTTTTGGCTTGTCCCCGACTTCCCTGTCTGCCTGTGCCCCTGACTATTTGCATGTTCCACGGTTATCCTTGTCTGCCTGTTGCCCTGACCTCGGCCTGTCCATCACCACTGTTTGGTCTGCTGGCTGCTTCCCCCTTCTCCCTGCGGAGTGTGACTTGAGGAATCTCGGGGATGCGACCTGGACCCAGTAGCGGCCAAGACCATCCTTACCATCAAAGGCTCTGGTGAATACAATACTGGGTCTTAGACTCCGCGCCCTGGGTGATCTTAGGTTCACGCTTCGTCTCCGCTAGCAGCAGTCGGCCATAGGATTCACCACCCTGTGGTGCATCCCTGACCCCTACGGGGTGCACTTGTCACCTGGCTACGGGTGACCTGACAGTTTGAACAGCCATGAATCCGGCCGACATGCCGCTCCCCGCAGATGATCCATTACAGTGCATTGTTCGCAGACTCGAGACGCATGAAGCTAATCAGGATCAGGTGATGCGTTTCCTTCAGGATCTGGCTTCCCGCTTTGATCAGCTTCAGACCTCGCTGGGAACCCCGAATCCGCAACCCCAAGTACAACCAGCAGCTGCACCTGTTGCACCAGTCGCAGAGTCGCATTCACTGAAGTTATCACCTCCAATCCGTTTTTCTGGAGACTCCAAAGCCTGCAGGGGATTCCTTAGCCAATGCACTATTCATTTTGAGCTCCTGCCCCAGTACTTCTTGTCTGATCGGGCCAAGATAGCCTATATCATTTCTCTCCTCTCCGGGGAGGCCTTAGCCTGGGCTGCCCCTCTGTGGGAATTGAATGATCCAGTGGTTTCTAGCCTGCCTGTTTTCTTGAAACTTTTTCGGAATATCTTTGAAGAACCGGCTCGTGTCTCTTCAGCAGCCAGCGCCCTTTTACGTCTCCGCCAAGAATCCCGTTCAGTGGGACAATATTCTCTGCAGTTCCGTATCCACTCAGCTGAACTGAGCTGGAACAATGAGGCCTTAGTCGCAACCTTTTTGCATGGCCTATCTGATAGAGTGAAGGATGAACTAGCAGGAAGAACCATCCCCACTGATCTGGACGGAGTGATCTCCTTGTGTAATCAGATCGATATTCGCTTTCAGGAAAGGACCCTAGAAAAGCGACGCCAACATTCCTTGGCCCTTAGTCAGCCTGAGCTCCCCTCTCTTTGACCCGTGGAGCATCCCTTGCCAACTGAGGAACCCATGCAGCTGGGTCGGACCAGGCTATCCCCTGAGGAACGTGCCAGGCGCAGAACTCTAGGCCTGTGTCTATACTGTGGGGGCAAAAGTCATTTTCGTGACACTTGCCCTCTTCGCCCCGAGAAACGCTCGGGTTCAATACATCTGGAAGGTGGAGTATTGGATCCAGAAATATCTCCTTCACCTTCTCGTCTTTTTCTTCCTGTGTCCCTTCATTTTGGTGCTTCTTCTCATTCGGTCTCGGCATATCTGGATTCCGGAGCCGCTGGCAATTTCATAGACTGGGAAATCGCATCGTCCATGAGACTTACCCTTTTGCCCCTCACCACACCATTGGTGGTCTCGGCGATTGATGGCACTGTTCTCCCGGGGGGTCCTATTCGCTTCCAGACGGTCCCTGTTAAGATGTCAGTAGGCACACTTCACCAGGAGTGGATATCCTTCCTTGTTCTACCTAAGACCTCAGCTCCTATCGTTTTGGGTCTTCCTTGGTTAAAACTCCATTCTCCTCACATTGACTGGACTGCCGGACAGATCCTGGCTTGGGGTCCCTCCTGTTCCACGTCTTGCCTACCCAAGGTTGCCCCAAAAGAGAAACTTCCTGTTGCCACCATTCCAGAATCTTTTGCTCGTCCCACCACATGTAGTGATGTCCGGAATGTGTCCTGCAATAGTCAGGCTGATGCACTTTTTAGCCAATGTAGCACTCTGGATGAGGAGCCCGTCTGTGAACCTGAGCCGATCATTCACTCCAGTTTACCGTTGACTGTCCCTAAAACGCACAGCCAGGCTAACTTGTCTGCGAGTTCTGCAGTCACTACGCCTTGTGATGCGATTCGGGTAATCGCTACACCTGAATATGCTATTCAATCGGCCTCTGCATCAGCTATGCCAGGTCAGCCCATGCCCAGTGAGCCTCCTACCTTTTCTTGTTCAGGCCCTCCTGCAACCTGTCTAAGGGGCTCAATCCATCCTTTGGATAGATTGCCATCGTCGGCCAAATGGGGTTTTCTACCTTGTTTTCAGGGCTCTCTGCATTCTGCTGGTTTCCCTGCTATCCAGCTTGACTCCTGTGCCCTGTCACCTTCTAACCAACCTGACTTCAGGGTTCCTCTGACCTCTGCCCAGTCTGATGGTCCTGTGCTTAATCCCCAGTTCATCTTTAAGGGTCTGCTTGATCCTCCTCGGATTCCTGTTGACCCTCTCATGCCCTTACTTATTCCTAAAAGGCCTTTGGTCCTCAATAAATCCTCTCCTCCTGTCCCTACTTCGGTTCTGGTCAATGAGGATACTCAAGTTCTGGATTCTCGTCTCCGCAGAGGCGTTCTTCAGTACCTTGTGCTTTGGAGAGGATTTGGTCCTGAGGAGGCGTCTTGGATTTCTGCATCTGAGATCTTTGCGCCCCATTTGTCGAAGAGGTTTCTTCTGGGATTCCCCTTTAGCCCTGGCTCCAGGCTGGGGAGGGGGAGGGGCCTTAAGAGGGAGGGTACTGTCATGAATATGCATCAAGCCTGTCTGCCTACCTGATCTCCATGTGTTCATTAGAGGCAGATCCTGCTCTGGTTCCCCTTTTTATCACTTCCTCTTCCTGTATGGCTCCACCCTAGTCCATCCCAGGAAGCCTATATTAACCGTTGCTCTACAGGTCTGCAGTGCTGTTCAACAGTGTTCCATGCTTAGTTCCTGTCTGCAGTGTATTGCTAGTTCCTGTTTGCAGAGTGCTACGATCATCTTCCGTGTACCGTTTTGGCTTGTCCCCGACTTCCCTGTCTGCCTGTGCCCCTGACTATTTGCATGTTCCACGGTTATCCTTGTCTGCCTGTTGCCCTGACCTCGGCCTGTCCATCACCACTGTTTGGTCTGCTGGCTGCTTCCCCCTTCTCCCTGCGGAGTGTGACTTGAGGAATCTCGGGGATGCGACCTGGACCCAGTAGCGGCCAAGACCATCCTTACCATCAAAGGCTCTGGTGAATACAATACTGGGTCTTAGACTCCGCGCCCTGGGTGATCTTAGGTTCACGCTTCGTCTCCGCTAGCAGCAGTCGGCCATAGGATTCACCACCCTGTGGTGCATCCCTGACCCCTACGGGGTGCACTTGTCACCTGGCTGCGGGTGACCTGACAGGGCAGAGCCATGCAAGGCTGCATTTTTGTTTTCTAATTGTGACAGCAAGTTTAGGGAGAAGATTCCCAGCTGGCTGTCAATATAGAGGCAGCAGGTCAGGGAACAGCTGCAGCAGTGGGAACATGTTACATATTCCACCTTTAAAAACAGCTAAGACATGCAACATGTTCCCAAAGATGAACTTCTACTTTAACTATAAATTAAACCATATTTGTTGTTGAACTACATAGGACACCATAGACTTTAAACCACCAACAGAGGCCATGATGTGGAGCAAGCACCAACAAAGGCCATGATGTGGAGTGTCCAGTAAATATCAGTATTTGCCATCTTCTATAAATGGGTCCCTAGCTATTCTTATGTGATATTTCAGTTCCTATTTGCCCTTCTTCATTAATATATATCTAGGTAATTTGTGACATCTTTTTGGGAATGCTAGTTCCCTGGTTGTTCTACTAATGCACTGGCATGATAACTCTCGGTGGTGCTTGTGGATTCCAGCACTGCCTAGATTGTCTGACCATCTGATGGCCTGATGAAAAAGCATGCATGCCCCAAACGCGTTCCATGCCCACTGCTCCCAAGATTCACGCTGACATCAACACCCACCTGGGGTTGCCGTGACAATCTAGGAAGTGCTGGAATCCACCAGCACCACCGAGAGTTATCCAGCCACATCCCACAGAAAGAGTGCAATTGACTGGCTAGCCGCAGCGGTGATCTGCCACCTACAGATGAGCGCTTTTTTTCACATATATTCTTGTAAGTTACCAATTTGTTAATTCTTAGTAAAATTGCTTCTATACTACACTTGGTAAGGGCTGCTTACTGTTTTTTCTTGCCATTGTAGAGTACCTTCAAGCTCT
This sequence comes from Rana temporaria, assembly GCF_905171775.1. Classification (NCBI taxonomy): domain Eukaryota; kingdom Metazoa; phylum Chordata; class Amphibia; order Anura; family Ranidae; genus Rana; species Rana temporaria. The sequence continues at coordinate 171,429,239 of NC_053494.1, read as the reverse complement.
CTTCTAGCAGATGTCACTGAGTTTTCTTTGGATATTTTTGGAGTGCACATTCCTTCATTGTGTCATAGTTCTACTTGGATGGACTTATGGGAATTATGATTAGAGCCCTTAATGAGTCACTGACAGAGGTTCAGATTTCGGACTTCTGTCTGAATTTCATCCAATGTTTTTCCCAGGACTGCGATGCAGAAACATTTAATACCTTGATGCCAGCGATTTGTATAATAATAATATGCTTAGGCACAGTTCCTAGAGCTGCTAATTCTGACACTTCACTGTCACTGACCGCTTCACGTCCCACACTAAGGACCGAGAACCAATCGTACTGATTTCTAAACATATGATCACCATGAGAGCCAATCATGGTGAACACACATGTAGAGATTTACTATAACTGGAGCAGTTGTGCATGGTAGCCAATCAGCTTCTAACTTTAGCTTGTTCAATTAAGCTTTGTCAATAAAACCTGAAAGCCGTTTGGTTTCTTTGGAGAGCTGCACCAGATTTTGCATGCTCCAGTTTTACTAAATCCACCCCCTATAGTTACATAGTAGGATTGATAAAAAAGACAAGTGGTCCCTGGCTGCAGCTGTCATTCACTCTTAGCTGTCAATGTGCTCCCCTCTCGTCTTAATCCTAATGTATAATATAAAACACACATACACACATCTATATATATTTTTTGAATAACATCATATACTATTTTAGATTGAGAGTAAGAACCTGAATTTGTCTTAAAATGAAACTGAAATAAAAAAAACTGAGCATGCAGGCTCTTTAATAGAGAAGCGACAGGCAATGCCATTAAGGTAGTAAACAATTCTAATGAATGTTTCTATAGTGTGGACATACTGTACTCTCTGAAGTGTTCATTAAAATAATTAACCTTCAAAACATTTGAGAAGTAGTTTATCCCCTCCTAATCTGGGGCAATTTATACCTGTGACAAGAAATATCTCTGTTACCTTAATCGAGATTATTTCCAACAATGTTTATTTTATATTGCTTATTTTTTTATGAGGGATACAGCATTTTGGCAGAGTGGTAAAGTCAATATTGTTTTAGTTTAAATACAGTGGAAAAAACAGCAAAAAAGCTTTTCCCCAACCTATCAAGTAGTTATTCTGACCTAATGAGCACAGCCTGAGGAAACAACTGAAAATATATTTGTCCAGGTTTTCTAAGTGCAAGTATTCCAGATATGTGCATCATGAGATTTACTGTGACAAAAAATAAATATAGACTATATTTTTTACATTTTCATGTAATATTTTGGACTATTTTTAAACATGTTTAAAATTTAAATTTTTGACACTAGCAAAGCTTAGCCATTCCAGAATAGGCAAGGTTGAGCATATATCAAACATTCTAAAGAAGCATCTTGGAAAGAAGCGTCTGCATGCAGGAGGGGAGTCCAGAGGGCATGACGACATGAAACGTGCTGGAGAAGAGCACAAATAGTATAACAGCAGATAGTATGTGCAGCAGAGGAAATGAGGGGTTTGGCTGCAGGCAATATGTGCAGGAGAGGAGTGTGGAGGGTATGCCTTCGGGCAGTGTATACAGGAGAGAAGTGCAGAGGATACAACATTGGATAGTATGTCCAGGAGAGGAGTGAAGAGGCACAACAGTAAACAACATGTGTAGGAGAGGAGTCTAGAGGATTCCTTTCACATCTTTACAGGATATCCTTAAAGTGTATGTACAGATAACACTATTTTTTTCAGATTGAGTGGGGAAGAGTTAGACCCTCTCAAGTTTCCATTGCTGCCTGGCTGTGCCACTGCTGTGACCATTGTTACCTACACAGAAAGGAAAGCAAAATACAATATTTTAGAGGACCTGTTCCAATGCCAATTTTGCCACTTTGGGACTGGTAATACACTTATGAGAAAACAACTCCAAGTTGAAAGTAATTTAATATACTACATCACCAGATGGCAAGCCATAGAGAAAACCAAGGGACACTTCCCACCACTCTGCACTGAATACTGCATTAACCACTTAAAGCGGGAGTTCACCCATAAAAAAAATTTACCCTTAGACTGGTGCTCATTTTGTCTAGGGTATGGTCTTCGGGACTGGGCGTTCCTATTTTGATTGACAGTCTTCCGACAGGCTTTCCGACGGTCGCATCCATCGCGTCACGAGTAGCCGAAAGAAGCCGAACGTCGGTGCGGCTCTATACTGCGCCTGCGCACCGACGTTCGGCTACTTACGGAAAATCGTGACGTGATGGATGCGACCGTCGGAAGGCTGTGGGAAGACTGTCAATCAAAATAGGGCCTTCTGATTCCTACTGCATTCAAGAATATTGTATTTGTACCGTCTACCCTCAAGTTGTAAAGCGCTGCATAAACAGTTGGCGCTATATAAGTCTGAATAATAATAATTTATGAAAATGACAGTTTGAGGAAAGAATTTTCAAACCTTGTGTAAATGCTTCTATGCGGTATTATATGGAAAGTTGAAGAGCAGACCTTGTCACTGGGAAAATATTGGTATAACCATAGCAACAAGACTTTTTCTGAGTAATCAATGCTTTAGATAAATGATGTATCAGTTTCAGCATAGGTTGTGATTTGTCTTTAGTATAAATTCATTTAATATCTAAGAAGTCCCTTAGTAAAAAGATACAACGCCATGGGGTTGATTTACTAAAACTTGAGAGTGCAGAATCCGGTGCAGCTCTGCATAGAAAACAAATGGCTTCCAGGTTTTATTGTCAAAACTTAATTGAACAGGCTGAAGTTAGAAGCCGACTGGCTGCCATGAACAGCTGTACCATATTTTGCATTCTTCCGAAAGGAGAAAGTGAAATAAACTAGACAACGTGTGTTATTTACGTAATGGGGCTGATTGTTTTACTCAATTTTAACCACTTAAGGACATCCCCACACAGATATACTGCGGCAGAGCGGCCCTCCTGTGTGAAATCATGTGCAGGTACATGATTTTGTGCAGTGGGTCTGCGATGTGTGCCTCCCACGACCTGCTCCCGCTGTGATTGGACGCAGCAGGTCCGTGGCCACTATGTCCGCCAATCGTTTACAGGAGAGGTAGAATGACAGTCTGCCTATGTAAACAAGGCAGACCATTGTTCTGTGAGGAAGGAAGATGGGGATCTTGTGTTTTTGCTAAGCAGAAACATGGATCTCTGTTTTCCTCCAGTCACAGCATCCCCCCCCCCTCTCAGTTAGAAAGAACTCCCTAGGAGCACACAGGTAACCCTTTGATTCTCTTACTGGGTAAATAGTCTTTTTCTAGAATAGTCTTAGAATGGTTTTGGCAGTAGATTTGGGCATTGTTAAGGTATGACAGAAATTCCACTTTAACACAAGGCTTATATAGTACAACATTTCCTAGGTATTGTTATCCCAAAATATCTAGATTTATTTCACATCAATGGTTCAGATTCTTCACAAAGAATTTCACAGATACAGTGAGTGGAATTTAAGAGGTAGAAGGTGACCTGACTGCTCATGTCACTACAGATGATGCTGCAACTAAGCTGTAGAGAGAAATGCCGACAAATGCTGCGAATTTGATTGGAATCAAAGCAGCAGTACATAGAGACCTGGTCAACAACTTGCAGGTAAAAGCACAGAAAAATCTGGTATTTTAAAGTGGAACTTCACTCTTTCAATTAACATTTACCATTTGTAATCCTTATGCTGCTATCATTAGTAAATAGATAGTAAAGTATATCATATTAGCTTGTTTTAAACCCTTTTTCACATGTTTTTAGCTACCTCCTGCTTTCAATGCTAGGCAAATGATGTCATACATCCCAAGAGTCTCCAGGAGGGGAAGAGGGTTTTTTTCAGCTAAGCAAACCCTCCTGCCTGCATGCCTGAACTAAGGGCAGATGGATTCCAGGAAGTAAATGCTGCAAATGCTACACCCTTACTCAAAATGGCCACAAATGCTAGGGAGTATTTTTCAAAGTGATTTTTCACCAAAATAAAGCATGGAGACATGAATGGATGGATGGGGGGCTTGCTTTATTATTAAAAACTGATTAAATTGCCTATTTGGTTTGTGGTGCTCAGATGCTCTGCTTTAGGCACGTATTTACAGTGTTGTTCCTTTCCATAAATGTTTTTACACTTGTTGTGTGTGTTTTAACTTGCTGGAAAATCTCTACTCCAGGAGAAAAAAAAAAGGTTAGGAATGGAGAGGAGGACTTTTGAGTGAGGTTTGGCTCCAGAGTGGTCAATGCTGTACAATGTGTGTTGAAGTCTCCACTGAAGAGGCATGTGACAACATAGAAGCACAGTGACAGGGCCTGAAAACTCCCAAACCTAAGATAGTGGAGCTGGGGACCCACAGCGGTGAGAAGAACCAGCTATGGAAAGACAACACTGCACACTAAGCACTAGCAAGTCCTTTTTGGCTACTGAAGAATACATTTCAAATACATTTTTAAGCCCGGCGTTCACCTCTAATGTTTATGGTGTTTACCATAAACTGGCCAAAATCTTTTTTTTTTTATGGAATTGCCCTTTAACCACTTCAGTTCCGGAAGGTTTTACCCCCTTCCTGACCAGAGCACTTTTTTCAATTTGGCACTGCGCCGCTTTAACTGAAAATTGCGCAGTCATGCAATGCTGTACCCAAACGAAATTTGTGCCCTTTCTTTACCACAAATAGAGTTTACTTTTGGTGCTATTTGATGACCTCTGGTTTCTATTTTTTGCACTATACACAAAAAATATTTAAACTTTTTTCTATAATCAATGCCCCCAAAATTGTTTAAAAAACAAACACATGTCTTCATCAGTTTGGGGCAATATATATTCTTCTACATATTTTTGGTAAAAAAAAAAAAAAAAAAAAAAAAAATCACAATAAGCATGTATTCATTGGTTTGTGCAAAAGTTATAGCGTCTACAAACTATGGGAAAGATTTATGGCATTTTTATTATTATAATTTTTTTACTAGTAATGGCGGCTATAGGCACATTTTTTGCAATGGACAGTTTAGACACTTGACTCACTTTCGAGACCATTTGACATTTATACAGCAATCAGTGCTATAAAAAATGCATGTGTTACAACTGTATGGGGATTGGACCGAGTAGGAGGAGACATATCGCTGTTCCTACTTACTAGTGTAGCAAGGTGCCACTTTGCAATGTGGCCAAAAGACTACAGGTTATAATTAAGAAGGAACTCAGCTCCCTCCGGTGGCCAATAGTTATATTGCCACCACTTGTTTGGTTTTACATGATTACAGCAATGCATTATGGAAATTGAAGTGCAGGGAGATAAATACTCCATTGCCTTTGGTGTTTGACAGACTACGATGCCCACAGTGTAACTGTGCCATCCAAAGTGCATTGCGCCCCGCTCAGCCTGCTGGGTGAATGGATTTAAGGGGAAGGAAGGCCTTGGCACGCTCTCTTGGGACCACCTCTTCTAGCAAGCAGGAAGCCTGTGTTGAGGCCTGCTTTAAGGAAGCCTAGGCCTCAGAAGCCTGGGCCTACAGTCGTCAGGGTGGATCACCCATCCTGAGAGGGGATCTTTGATGGAGTGTTTTGGCCTACATTCCAGGTCAACCAGTGTCACCTGTTCACCGGCATTTGTGACGGCTGCGCAGAAGGCCAGTGACTGTCCGTTGCGGAGGGACCGAGGATCGGGACTTCACAGACTGAGTATACAGGAGAGGCGGGGCCTCATTGGGTGAGAAGGGCACCTGCCCATGATATAATAACTGTCGCAGAAAGGTGGATCTTTCCATTGTTGCTTGTAGGTTAACACGCCACGTGCACGGATACGTTGCATCTGGCAGTGACTGTGATTAGAGGAATCGGTGTGTGTGTTGCCAACACGCCATACTTACTTTAACGTTTGTTTCCAGTTTATTTACCCCATTGGATTACAAATTATTTACGTGCACCAACTAATGCTAGCGAAGACTTCCGTTAACAGGAAAGGAACAATTGCAAGGCCTAGTCTGATCAACTAGGCCACCATAGTAGGACACGTGTCCAAGGACTGCCCGCTAGGGGGAGTTAAAGAGTTATAGACTCCTACACATAGAGTAATTTCGTCATACTCATTTTGTATATTATTGCTGTTTCCAAGAGCTGGGTGAGGCCTGGTGGAGAGGTACTTCAGTGTTAATAGTACTCTACTGGAGGGACCCCTCCACCGGGTGCTTACACTGGTCTGTACTTTGGTTTGTGACATTTGAACCTGTTTAATATTTATTTTTGACTCTTGCAGGGCCCTGTAGGCAGTCAACTGTACCCGTTTAATTTTGTTTTATTTATCTTTCTTACCAAGTAAATCATTGCCTCTTGGTTAATCAGAAGTTGTGTGTGGAGTTTATCTGTTGCCTTTTTGGATAGGTGCGCAGTATAAGGCAACCATAATTAATTGCAATTTATTTACGGTGTATATCATTGTGGTTCCCAACTACCAGTGGGTCCCACGATCGTACTGTGATCCAGTTGTGCCAAGGGATTGTTCGAGCCAAATATATTGGGGTTGATAGGCAGAGTACAGACCCCAAATTACTCAGCAGCTCCTTTGGGGGTTAGTGCTACACTAGGAACAAACGACATGTCTCCTCTCCTCTGACAGCACAGGGATTTGTGTGTTTACACATACAAACCCCTATGCTGGCGGTCATGCACACGATCACGCGTGGGCAATTTTGATTGTCTGACACGCACATTGGGTCCCCCCGCCATGCTCTTAAAGGAACCCCGTACCCGTGAGCTGGTCGGGAACCGGTTAAAAGCCGCAGTCTTGGTATTCAAGCTTACACATTGTAAGACACACCAAAGCTTGCTAGTTGTAGCCTGGTAACCTCCACATTGTAGACTAAACCAATAAAGAGGTTATTAAAGTAGTGTTAAACCAAAAATGTAATATATTGCAACTTATCAATCATTAGATTTCATGGATGCATTTGTTTTATTTGTTATGCTTTTTTCCCCTCTGTTTTCACCTGGTGGCCTATCTAGTAACACGCCTCCTATATTTGAGGGAAGTGTTATATGTACTAGCAGATTTAGATACACTAACTCAATCTAACACTTTTTAAGCAGTAGAAGCAATAGTTCTGTTTTTTTTAGGATAAAGGTTTTACATAAATGAATAAAAGCTGGTCATTGTAAGCATTGTTAAACGGTTTATCTCAAACCTCTAGGTGATGTCTATGTAGCCGAAACGCGTCAGGATGATCACCACTGCCGCCACATTAGTATTATTAAGCATGCTTTGTTCTCCTGAAATGTGAGTTTTAAACTATATTAATCTTTTACTATTTTTTACGGAGTGAAACTATGTGCTTTTTTGTTCTCCTTTCTTCAATTATATATACATGGGAGAACCTGTTCTTTTCTCCATATAAAATACCTTTTACAGAGAATACTATCCCAACGACCGTTGGTGGGTTTGCTTCATTCATGAAAAGGTTTCCAGAGTTTTAATATAGTTTCTTGTTGGTCACTTTGTGCATTTAGAACCTATCACAAGGTCCAAGTACACCTTAAACTGCAAGCGCTGCACTATTTTCACCAAATTTTTACAGCAATGTTGCCTATTTGTCATGCTAGCTGCTGCTTGAAGCCTGATAGTCTAACGCGGTATTATACTTATATTATTTCAAACTCTAAATGCTACATTTGCAGGACAGCTTTTTGCAGCCATCACATCTAAGAATTGGTAAGCTGCAGTATGATAAATGTTTACTTTTGGGTTTAATATCACTTTAAAGCTATAGCACTAGTCACAAAGCTTCTGGCACGCTACTTGGTTAAAGTAAACAGATAATGTGTATTCCCTATTGCACAGGCAAAAAGTACTATAATACATATTTAAATTAATCTTGATTAAATCACAGATAATCAGGAGTTTTGTATGATCCATAAAAATATTTAATCACTTTTGGGGAAAAGATCTTCTTCTATTTTCCCCTCTGTAGTTAAACGAAGCCTGAAGTTTTTACTATCTTTTCAAGCTGAAAAATTACATCTCCAATTCCACCGGCACAAATGAATAGGCTTCTGCCACCATCTGTTTGCACGTTTATATTATTTGTTTTAGACTAAAGATTCTATGTTCGGAGAGTCTGAAAGCCCAGAGGAAGGCCAGCCGAATGGGTTTCTACTTATCAGTGAAAATGTAAAGAGATACAGTACTCGAACAACGTGTGCTTCCCATGGTGCCAAGCATAGACTTAAATTAAATGACTCACACTTCTGGAAATAAGCACACTTTGTAAAATTAAGATTCCCATGTTGTACTTTCCCAAAGAACACAATTCAATTTTCCTTCGCCGGTCCCCAGATATAAACACAGATGTTGTCTTACGTTTTTTTTTCTTTTTTCAAGACCATATCTTCCATGTACGCTAGTCAAGGCTGTATAATCAGATAACGCACAATGCTGTGCTGGCTTGCTTAGGGCTGCTGTAAAGTGGCTTTATTTGTGTTCAGCTGCAGTAGGAAAATTTTAAATAGCTAAACCCATCTTTTTAAGCCATGTTTCATGTTGCGCTCATACAGTAGGTGAACCCGATATTGTGTCAATCTCGCTCTCTTTCTCGGCGAGATTGAGCACCTACGAGCCCCATCGCGGGAGCCAGCGCCGAGCTGGCTTGCCGCGATGGAGACAGAGCCGTCATAGAAGCGACGGGAGATCCGACTTGGATTCCCGCCAATTCTACACGTGTGCGGCGTTTGTTATGAATCCTGAGGGGGAAGTCCCCGCCGGATTTTAAATAAAAATCCGGCATGGGTTCCCCCCTCAGGAGCATACCGGGCCCTTAGGTCTGTTATGGGTTGTAAGGAGAGCCCCCCTACGCCGAAAAAAACGGCGTAGGGGGTCCCCCTACAATCCATACCAGACCCGTATCCAAAGCACGCTACCCGGCCGGCCAGGAAGGGAGTGGGGACGAGCGAGCGCCCCCCCCCTCCTGAGCCACGTGGGTAGGTATCACATGGGTAGGTACAGAGCATGATGGGACTGTGAGGCCTATATAGGTCCGATGAAAGCAGCGCACCTGCCATTTCAGCGAGAAGAGCCGGCGTGTCAACATCGGGAGAAGAGAAGAAGAGAAGACGTCACAGCACAGCGGCCTGAAGGGAGAAGTAGAAGTCGTCACACAACAGCGGAAGAAGAGGAGAAGACGTCACAGAACAGCGGAAGAAGGAGAAGGCACCGGACAGCGGGAGGAAGAACCGGGGTGCGCCGAGTCAACAGCGGAGAGCGGCGAACATAGAAGAAGACCCCCCCGGAGCGGAGAAGACGTCACAGAAGAGCGGTGAAGACCCCGGACAGCAGGAGAAGACCCCCGGAAATCGGAAGAAGAAGCTCCCCCTGGTAAAAGAGCTAAAGAAGACAGGGGGAGCCTCCGGAGCAGACTAATAAAATATTTTAATACCCTGTGTTTTTTATTTGTGTTTTTACCACTTTTCCTCCAGGTGAATAGGTAGGGGTACGATGTACCCCATATCCATTCACTTAGGGTGGGGGGCCGGTATCTGGGGGGCCCCTTATTAAAGGGGGCTCCCAGATTCCGATAAGCCTCCCGCCCGCATACCCCGACAACCAACGGCCAGGGTTGTCGGGAAAGGGCCCTGTCCTCATCAACATGGGGACAGGGTGCTCTGGGGTGGGGGGGGCCGCAGTGCGCCCCCCTGCCCCAGAGCACCCAACCCCCCCATGTTGAGGGCATGCAGCCTGGTACGGCTCAGGAGGGGGGGGGGCGCTCGCTCGTCCCCACTCCTTTCCTGACTGGCCGGGTAGCGTGCTTTGGATACGGGTCTGGTATGGATTGTAGGGGTACCCCCTATGCCGTTTTTTCGGCGTAGGGGGGCTCTCCTTACAACCCATAACAGACCTAAGGGCTCGGTATGCTCCTGAGGGGGGAACCCATGCCGGATTTTTATTTAAAATCCGGCGGGGACTTCCCCCTCAGGATTCATAACAAACACCGCACACGTGTAGAATTGGCGGGAATCCAAGTCGGATCTCCCGTCGCTTCTATGACGCGCTTGCTGGGATGTGCTGTCACTATTCCAGTGAGTGCGAGATGTCGGCGAGCTCTCGGCACCATGTCGCCGAGAATCATCGCGATGCTGTCGTGCTAAAAACACAATATCACAAACACCTACTGTAGTTGCTTCGTACAGCCATGCCATTCATTCACAGGAGTCTATAAATGGAAAAACCACAAGTCCCATCTTCTACTGTGGCAAAGGGGGGTCATGGTTCTCAATAAAGCGCACATACAGTGCAGTCATCACTCTTGTAAGCCCTTGATATTTCCTTCAGCCCAGTAAATGAAGGCTGGAGGAATAGTCTGCAGAAGCCTACCTATAATCTACTGATCATGGTAGCCATGCCTTGCAGGCTCCAATGCAAAAAAAAAAATAGATTTTTTTTAAAATTAATATGGGTGTATGTATCCATTTCTGGTAAAAGGTGGCATTAAACTTCTGACCTCCTTCTGAAAATACTCGTCTCTGGCCTTAATATTTTTCAACACTGGGCTGGAACAAGCATTCAGCAAGAAATGTCAGAACATCCCAAATCTCAAATCTAGGGCTCTGAGCTCTGTCCTGTATATATTGTTCAGGACACCGGGGCTGGGTCCTGGAAGAATGCTATATTTTCCCTTTGTTTTGATTGTGGTCCAATTAAGGGAACAAAAGGGTTCCTGGTCAGAGGAAGTGGGTTTAAAAAAAGACAGGAAGTTGTAGGTGTGGTGGAGGAGTATAGAGGAGACTGTGGATTTGTGTACAGCCGTGTGGGTGCATGCCAGTATCCTGCCTGGAAACCTGTTGGCAGGAGAAGTTACCCTCTCCAAAAGTCAGGGACTGTTTAACTGCAATAGCAGTTCTGAACTCTTGAAGTCATTGGCCCAGATTCAGGTAGATCCGCGCAATATTTGCGTGGGCAAAGGGCAAAGATTTTGCTCTGCGCCCACGCAAATATTTCGATTTGCCCGCGATTCACGGAGCAGTAGCTCCGTAAATTGCGCGGGCGCTATGCTAATTTGCCCTGCGTAAGGGCGCCTAATGTAAATGATCCCGCCGGGGGCGGGAATCATTTAAATTCGGCGCGGTTCCGCGCCGAGCGAACAGCGCATGCTCCGTCGGGAAACTTTCCTGACGTGCATTGCGGCAAATGACGTCGCAAGGACGTCATTTGCTTCTAAGTGAACGTGAATGGCGTCCAGCGCCATTCACGAATCACTTACGTAAACAACGTGAAATTCTAATTTCACGAGCGGGAAGGGTGGCTATACTTTAGCATTGGCTGCGCCTACTATGAGTAGGAGCAGCCTTATGCTAAAGTCGCCGTACGGAAACTCCGTACCTTGCGTGCGCAGGGCCCGCGCAACTTTTGTGAATCGGTGTTAGTATGCAATTTGCATACTATACACAGATCACAATGGCCGCGCCCCCTAGCGGCCAACGCAAGAATGCAGCCAAAGATATGAAGGCATAAGGAGGCTTATGCCTGTCATATCTTAGGCTGCAGTCGGTGTAACAAGGTTCCTGAATCAGGAGCACTCGTTACACCGGAGCAAGTAAGCACTTGCGCCGCACAACCTATGGTTGCGCGGGCGCAAGTGCTTCTTGAATCTGGGCCATTGAGACTCTTATCCTTTTTTTTTTTGCTGCTGTGAGGCTGTTGAAGTTAACCACTTCCCGCCCAGCCTATAGCAAAATGATGGCCAGGCGGGGGTTCTGCTATCCTGACTGGACATCATATGAAGTCTTTTAGAATAACAGCCAGCAGCGTGCAGTGGTGCGGCATCTCAGTCTCATTCCCACCCAGGACCACCAGAAAAGACCACCACTGATGACTACCAGGTATGCCACCCATGGCCTCCAGGGATGCCAATCTGTGCCCAAAAATTATGCCTGCTAGTGCCTCCTTTAAAGTGATTCCCATCAGTGCCACCAATTAGTGCCCATCAGTGCAGCCTTTCATTGCCCATCAGTGTCGCCTATGAGTGACCATCAGTGCCGGGAAGAGGGAATAACTGAATACCACTAATATCGAGGACATCCTGAGTTGAATTTCTGGGGATATCTTGCTACCAAAGCATAGAGCTGGCTGGGGAATAAGCCACAGGCGTATGTGATCTCCTTAACAAGAGATCTAGAAAGCTGGTAAGCGGCAATGTTTTTATCAGTGGAGGACCTTTCCTAATGTACCCCTTTTCATTTTGGTGGATGTCGTGGTTTCATGTCACTACGGAACATTTGGTTGAGGAATTTCCGTTTGGATTATCACTTTGTATTTTGTGGAACATTCTTTCAGTAATCTACTAGAGTGAATCTGACCCTTAGAGGGTTTATACAGCCTCTTCATTTCACTTAATTTGTATGCATTTTTTATGAGCGCTTGTGTTTTCAGCATTTATGTAATATCAGACTACATAGGAGGGTTTACATATTTTTTGGTTGTTTTTTTGATGCATTTCTATCATTCACATGTCACTTTAATTTGACCACATTATTTTTACTCAGCGCAGATTATTTTATTCCACCTATGAGTGGCCATCAGTGCTGCATATGAGTGCCCATCAGTGCTGCATATTAGTGGCCACCATCCGTGCCACCTCATCAGTGCCACATCAACGCCTTATCAGTGCCCATCAGTGAAAGACAAATTTTATAACAAAACGAAAAAAAAACTTTTAATTTGTTAAGCAAAAAATAAAAACCCCAGAGGTGATCAAGTACCACCAAAATAAAGCTCTATTTGTGGGAACAAAATGATTCCCACAAAGTTCTGCCAAACAAAGTGACAAAACCTCCTGTGTTCATTATGCAGAAGGGCTGATGCTCGGCAGAGGCCCTCGAGGACCATGTAATTATTGTAGCAGTGGTGACTAATACAGTGATTCTTGACTTGCATATTGCATCCAACAGATATAGCCAAGCTGCAGTAATGTAACTATGCAAAAAAAAAAAGAAAATCACACTGGTGTTCAGCTTTAATGTATTTAAACCTTCTTTCTTATTATAACGTTTTGTTCAAAGGAGAATTCCATGGCGTATAGAGGCTTTGTTTCCTGTGATGTAAGAAGATGAGAAGGACCATCGCACATAAGTCCACCAGACAGGCTCTGTCAGAAAAACTACTGGTAGAGGTAGTAGTTGTAGTAGGCAGAGATCATGTGATCTAGGATCCTGGGCTTTAGATTACATGAGGGCGCTCAGAACCAACAATTGTTTATTCCCAGCATGCTAGAGGCTCTTTTGTGTGCCCAGTAATGTGATCTGGTAATGGTGATTTGTGTCAGATTCATTCAGTTGAAATGTAAAGGATAATGATGGATCCAGCTTAATTGTGCCTTATCTGAGGATGTCTGCAGTGTCTTTCAGTCTTCAGTCTTATATATGTCTTTCAGATATAGGAAATCAGATCTGTGCAGCAAAACGTCTCTAATGCCGCGTACACACAATTGTTTTTTGGCATAAAAAAAATACGTAATTTTTCAGCATGTCCAAAAAGCGAAGTTTTTCCAACTTCATCATTAAAAACGATGTTGCCCACACACCATCATTTTAGAATAATTAGATGAACAAAGCGCGGTGACGTACAACACGTACGACGGCACTCTAAAGGGGATGTTCTATTCGCCTTTGGGCTGCTTTAAACTGACTCCTTGTTAGTAAAAGATGATTTGCGCTTTTTTGTCTGTTACAGTGTGATAAATGTGCTTACTCCATTAATGAATGGTAGTTTTACCTGAACGAGCGCTCCCGTCTCATAACTTGCTTCTGGGCATGCGCGGGTTTAAAACGTCGTTTTTTGCCCACACACGATCATGTTTTACAACCCGAAAAACAATTTTTTTTAAAACAACGTTAAAAAATGCAGCATGTTCGATTTTTCTTGGTCGTTTTTTAGAAGCCGAAAAACGATGTGAAGCCCACACACGATCATTTTAAATGGCGATTTTAAAAACGTCGTTTTTTTCATGCCGAAAAATGATCGGGTGTATGCGGCAAAAGAGTAGAAATTGATCTTGGTTATCGTCTGATAAGCTGCATACAACATATATATATATTGTTTCTGTGTATATCACTTTTTTTTTTAAATAACGCAAGTTGTCTTTTTAGGGTTTGATTTAGACGACAATGGCCAGAAATGTAATTCAATTATTATTCTGTACTAAGATATAAGATATTTAGTGGCTGGCAAATTGATTGTTTTTCTCTTCATCACATTTTTTCTTAAAGCTGAATTTTAAATAGATAAAGATCGCAGTGAAATGTATGTATTTCTCAAAAGAAATGTATGTATTTTTTTTAAAAAAGCTTTCTGTAATACTTTGCACAGCAGGATTCATAGAAGGATGACTGGCAAATAGAGCCATCAAGGTCTATTGTATCACACTGGCAATCTAACACTGCAAGCATACTGACAGAGGTGTTGACCCAATCAATGGTAATGCACCTTGACTCTTAAGTTATTGAATGTAGTTCTGGTAGAAGAAGCTGTATTGCCGATTAAAATGGAGAAAAATAAAAAGCCAACAACCTGTCTATACGGTCAGGAAAGGAAGCCTGGATTAAAAGACTAACTGTGAAGAGTTAAAAGGAGAAGTATGGCCAAATCTATTTTGGCTATACTTTTCCTGTGGGTCACAGCAGTGCACTTACATTAGTTCTGCACTCCTGTGACCCAAATTCAGCCGGTCAAGGCTCTGCAGAGATCCCAACAATAATGTCAAGGTCAGCTAAGATAACTGATCAACAGCTGGCTTAAATGTAAAAAGGAAAAGAAGGGCGCACCGACCTAGTGCATTACCAATGGCTAGGTTTAATTAAAATTGTATAAAAGATCATGAATACTCACAAAACAAGTAAAAAAAAAAAAGCATAAACATCACTCCATCAAAAGGATAGATGCCTCCGGAAGCCGTAGCTGTAATCTATGTCGTCTGGACTCTCCGGCTGTTTGGTTCCAGTAGGAGACTATACCTTTGATGGAGTGATGTTTATGCTTGTTTTTTACTTGTTTTGTGAGTATTCATGATCTTTCATACAGTTTTAATTAAACCTAGCCATTGGTAATGCACTAGGTCGTACACCCTTCTTTTCCTTTTACATTTTAGTCTCAAGAATACCAAATATTCTGAGGAGGGCAGCAAGATCTCTGGTCATTCCCCATTCCAACGGAAGACTCTGGTTGTTCACTAAGTGATCAAGCTCCGGAGCACAGGAGACGGTATGTGTTTTTGAAACAGCTCGCTTAGCCTCTCAGGACACTGCTGAGAACCTGAGCCAACCACTTCCACCCCCTTCACAGTCCAGCAGAGTACGGAGCGGTAACTGGCATTCACTGCTCTGTGCTAAAAGTGGACCTGAGAACCGAGCGATCAGCAGCCTTTGGTCAACCAGTTCTCGGTGTAAAGCTTGCTTGTATGGCTGCAGACCAATGCTGCAGCCATCTAGGTATGTATATATTTTTTTGTCATCTCATACTTAGCTTTTAAAGTTTGTCTGATTTTTATTTTCATCTTTGATCCAGTTACAGAGATTTTTCACTTCCTGTCCCTGTGGCGTCTGTACAATAAATAGGTGGCGTGATCATCACCGAAACGAGAAGCAATAGACAACAAGCATTATCCTATTCCTTCCTTCTCCTACTAAAAATGTGCTTCTGTCTGTGTAGATTTCACATCATATTCATGGCCTGACCTATAGTAAAAAGGGAATTCTTCCCCAGCAAGGACAGAGAACAATAAAACCCTGACAAAATCTGGAGTTGGTCTTTAAATTTCTTATGTTTATGCCTCTGCTGAGTTAGAAATTAAGAGTCCATTCTCTGGGAAATCTTCACTAAAAATATTGTTTTCCAGCCAGTAAGAATACTTTTTCTACTATGACCTCTGCAAACAAAGCCGATTGGCTCTAGATTGCCCTATTTTGTATTGCATATATTTGTAATGCTTATTAAATGAAAAAAAAAAAGTTATAGAATAGTTTAATCAAAACCTATATGAACAAGATATTTAACCCTAAGCAGTGCCTAATAAACCCCCCTTGTTTCTCAGTAAAAGAGCTGACAGCTATGATAAAAGACTTGCTGGATGACTCCGGCATGGTGAGACACAGACCAGCCCTCTGTAATGTTATTGTAAATCATTCAATACATTTGCTGGCCAATAAGGGATGACGGTTTAATGGCACTGTTACCAGATGCATTTGTTTGCCTCATTAGGTGATTTCTCTATTGTGGTTCCGTATCTTTGTGTGTAATACCCCGAATGAAATAATGCGTCACTGTGGAATATTGCAACAATATATTTTTGTATACAAAAAAAAAAAAAATCGAACTAAGCTACATTAGTGTTTTAAAAAGCTGGGTTGTATATAACTATTCATAGTACAGGTGGTATGAGGACAAACTATGGTCTGAAGAATTCTGAATCAGATTTATTTACAAAATTGCAAACTCCTTCAATATATATTGTACAGGACGCCAAGGTTAGGTCCTGGATGGGTGCCAAGGGAAGTGCGGTAGTGTTCAGGGGATCACCCATAATGGGTGAGGAATTCCCGGGAGTAGAGTCAATCAGGAGAGAACAGACTCGCAGTCCTCTCTGTCTTAATAGAGAGTTATTTGGGACTCTGCATTTCGGAGGCTCTGAAGTGATATTCGAGGTGGGAAAGAGCCTCCACCCCTACAGGGATCCAGCACACATGGGGTTAAAGACCTCCAGGAAGCAGCTCATAAAAGACAGGAAGTAGTGCTAGAGGTGGTGAGGAGGAGTAGGTAAATACACCCGACTTGGTGAGCTGTGAATCTGATGGAGGCTGCTAAAAGATTCAACAAGGACTCTTAAATCCCTGGGGTGAAGACCTGTCCACAAACTGTATGCGTTATTCTTTCATTTTCTTTGTGCTGAAGATAAGTACACTTCATTTTATATTTTTGTGCTGTGTGCTGAAGGAAGCTTTATTTTTGATTTGCTTGCAAATAAAAGCCTTTTTGTTTAAAGTTTAACGGTTTATGCACTTGGTCCCATGGAGCTATAATCCCCCAAAATGTACCAATATATATATGCACAAGACAGGGACACCCAGAAACAGTCATTTTAATCGGTAAGGAAGCAAACCAAGTTTCAATGCCCAGGGGCTTCGTACAGCAAGTACATGCAGCATAAAACAAAGTATCTGCTCATTCGCTCCACTAGCTAAACTAATGTCAGTTCCTGACTCACAAGGTGTCACCTAAGGCTGGGTTCACATTCGCATATCCAGATACTGTGACTGGCTCTCTATAGAGCCAGAATTGCACAGGAGTCCTGTGTGTATTTTGATCCGTTTCAGGTCCTAATTCAGCCCAAAATTCCCGGCTGAAATCTGGCCTGTGAATCGAGAAGCACCAGACTCCTGCTGTGAGCTGCTGCGTTCTCCAGTGTGAACCCAGCCTAATAGGGTTCACCAAAACAGGCAGATCTTGCTTGGTCATCACTCAGCCTTTTCACCAAGCAGTAGGATCTCACAGCAGAGAGAGAGCCCTGAACAAATATAAAGGCCTGTAGACAGTGGAGACCAATAATGAGGCCTGATTATCAGGTAAGATGTGGATCTAGGAATCACATGGAGGCTTTATCCCACCTGAAGCTCTCAAAAGGTGAACCTAGGTGACACATATACACCATCCACAATGCTGTCAGGCCGTGTCTCAATATATCTAAAAAAAAATCTTTTTTGCATCTTCTATGCTTTTCTTTCCTGCATTGTAACATACAGTATCTCACAAAAGTGAGTACACTCCTCACATTTTTGTAAATATTTTATTATATCTTTTCATGTGAAAACACTGAAGAAATGACACTTTGCTACAATGTAAAGTAGTGAGTGTACAGCTTGTATAACAGTGTAAATTTTCTGTCTCCTCAAAATAACGCAACACACAGCCATTAATGTCTAGAGCACTGGTAACAAAAGTGAGTACACCCCTAAGTGAAACTGTTCATATTGGGCCCAAAGTGTTAACATTTTGTGTGGCCACCATTATTTTCCAGCACTGCCTTAACTCTCTTGGGCATGGAGTTCACCAGAACTTCACCGGTTGCCACGGGAGTCCTCTTCCACTCCTCCATGACGACATCACCAAGCTGGTGTTAAAGACCTTGTGCTCCTCCACCTTCCGTTTAAGGATGCCCCACAGATGCTCAATAGGATTTAGGTCTGGAGACATGCTTGACCAGTCCATCCCCTTTACCCGCTTATTTAGCATGGCAGTGGTCGTCCTGGAGGTGTGTTTGTGGTTGTTATGTTGGAATACTGTCCTGTGGTATCCCCCGAAGGGAGGAGATCATGCTCTGCTTCAGAATGTCACAGTACATGTTGGCATTTAAGGTTCCCTCAATGAACTGTAGCTCCCCAGTGCCGGCAGCACTCATGCAGCCCCAGATCATGACACTCCCACCACCGTGCTTGACTGTAGGCAAGACACATTTGTCTTTGTACTCCTCACCTGGTTGCCACCACACATGCTTGACACCATCTGAACCAAAGTTTTTCTTGGTCAAATCAGACCACAGGACATGGTTCCAGTAACCCATGTCCTTAGTCTACTTGCCTTCAGCAAACTATGTCTATTTCACAAAAACAACCTCTGGATATGACGCTGAGCAGGTGCACTCAACTTCTTTGGTCGACTATGGCGAGGTCTGTTCTGAGTGGGACCTGTCCTGTTAAACCACTGTATTATCTTGGCCACCATGCTGCAGCTCAGTTTTTATGGTTTTGGCAATCTTCTTATAGCCTAGGCCATCTTTATGTAGAGCAACAATAAAAAAAAAATCTGATTCTCAGAGTGCTTTGCCATGAGGTGCCATGTTGAACTTCCAGTGACCAGTATGAGAGAGTGAGAGCGATAAACACTAAATTTAACACACCTGCTCCCCATTGACACCTGAGACAATAACACTAACGAATCACATGACACCGGGGAGGGGAAATGGCTAAAGGGCCCAATTTGGATATTTTGACTTAGGGTTGTACTCACTTTTGTTGCCAGTGCTTTAGACATTAATGGCTGTGTGATGATTTATATTGAGGGGACAGCAAATTTACACTGTTATACAAGCTGTACACTCACTACTTTATATTCTAGCAAAGTGTAATTTATTCAGTATTGTCACATGAAAAGATATAATAAAATATTTACAAAAATGTGAGGGGTGTACTCACTTTTGTGAGATACTGTATACGCACACACATATATATTAAAAGGTATGCAACAGCGAGCAGTGAATGCATACAGGGAGCACCAGTATACCAGCTCAGAGCTTCAGTTTTTCATCCTGAGCATTTCTGTACAATTGCCCACAAAATCACCTTTTGTTGGTGATCTGGGAACCCCTCTGGTTTATATGTTTGTAAGCAGAAATATTCCCTAACACCCATTGCTCCTTACCGTTTTTCACATACAGAAAGCCTGATGTATCAAAATGTCTCATTCCTACTTATGATGAGCCTATAAGTACTGAGCACCAATAAAGAACAACTTTAACTAAGCAAACTTTTCACTGCATGTCAGGCCAGGACTGAAGTTTTTGGGTGGGACTGTAATTTACTGAAGTATTATTCTTCATTGATTACCTGGTCCCTCTGAGAATAACACAGTACTAAGAATCAGGGAAGACTGAGCATATACTGTTGCAGGCTCAGATACTATTCTCACCTCTGGGGCATTCAAACAAAATCAGAAACCTCAATTAGGGGTCCGGTCGCTGTTGTAACTTCAGTAAAATGTAGGGATTACATGAGAAAGGCAACCAGATACACAAGATGAAGGCATGGATGGTCATTGATGCCACTTAGAGGGTACTAACATGCACAAGAACTGCAATACATGTTCTAGGTGGTTCCTTTAGCTCCCTGGGTGCTCCAAAATATAGGGCTGAACAGTGAGGAAAGTTTGACACTTACTAGTAGTTTCAAGCATTGTCCTGACACTCAGCATATCTCCAACCTGTCTCTACTGGACAGTAGGCTAGCCATCACAGTAATGGCTGTAAGGGGTGGTTCTACACCGGCTTGCTTGATAATTCATCTTTGGGCGGTAATATAGACAGCATATAAAAGTATATCACAGTTTTTTATAGTGTGTTTAGCAGATTCCGGAATACCAAATTCTTTGAAATGCATAAGTTTCATGGCTGATGGAAGGGTAGCACAGATGTTTATTAAAACAGACAAGCACATATGGCAGAGAAAATAAAAGGCTGCCTAAATGCTGCTCCGAAAGGGTTATAATAAAGGTGCAAACATCTCAATCTCAAGGACATAGCTAGATAAGTCTATCTTCATCGATCACGAGGCCGGTACAGGCCTGGCTTTTGATGTTGAGCTTCCATAATCCCCCTAGGTGAAACTATCAATAGTAAACATCCACAACACATCAGAGCAGCAGTCAGGCTGACGAATGCAAAGTGGCAGACTGTGCCGTATAGACACGGGCTCTGCTGGTTTAATAATACCTAATTTTATCCACTTTGCATGTTTACTGCACATCTAATTTGCTCTGATTGCACATATGGAATCAACATGGTAGGTGTAAATACTAAATACACAAAGCTATTTCCTGATAAAGGAGACATTTTACTTCTCATTATTCCAAGAATGTACACACGCATTCTTATACATTTATAGCTACTAAATGATTACCCCCAACTTGCGATGTAAAAGGGAAATTATATAGCACAGTCATTCTGCTGCTTGATGTTGAGTTCACAGACCAATCTCCAGCAGGCAGCTTATTCTTGGTGCCTCCTGGAAACATTAATAGGACAGGCGCACTTAAAGCAGACATCATGTTTCCATGTATGTTTGTGCGGTGTTATTAAAACATATTTATAGCCTGGTCTGGGTGAAATAGGCATTGAATATCAGACCAGAAAGAATATGTAATATAGAGCCACAGACTTAAAAATGTAGACAGCTGTGGGAGGTATAGACACTATACCGGAGCTTTGCTTCACACAGAGCCTTGGCTAAAAGGGAACATGGTAGTGAAGGCACGGGGCCATTATCAGCTGACAGATAAGTATAACAGCCTCAAAGAGATATTTTGTGTAACTGGTGCAGGTAAATTGATCTGGGTGTTAAAATACCAGGCAAATATTAAGAAAAAAAATGTGTGTTTTCTTCAATATGTCTTGCAATTTGCCACTTTGCAAATTTGCCAATTTGCCACACAGCAGCACCCACACTTTCAAATGGAGGGGCATCACTCAAAACCAAACAGTCACAGCTACGGTACCAAGGCTGGTGCAAGGATTTTTTACGCTCTAGGCGAAACCTCATTTTGCGGCACCTCCATTGGCTCCATCCCTGACTTCACCCCCTGTGTTCTGCCCATGTATACCCCACCTTTTAAAGGAAGCACCCATCAAATGCAGCCTCTCCAGCGCCCATCAAATGCAGCCTCTCCAGCGCCCATCAAATGCAGCCTCACCAGCGCCCATCAAATGCAGCCTCACCAGCGCCCATCAATTCAGCCTCACTAGCGCCCATCGATGAATGTTTGCTTGCTTCCATTTATTCGGGAGTTGGGACACAGACACAGCCCTCCACCGCCAGTGCGCCTCTGATACTATGTACGAATGGATGGGCGGCTGCCTGCCGAGACTTAGTTGGTTGTTACAGAGAGAAGAGAGCAGTGGCGGCCCGTCCATAGGGGGCGCTCAGGCGCCGCCCCCCCAAGCTGTAAAAAAAAAAATGAAATTTTTTTTTTTTTTTTTTTTTTTAAATATGTCACTTTAAGAGTGACCAGGCGCCGGACATGCGGCGGTCTATGGGAAGCTTCCCAGCCTGCAATCAGCTGATCGCAGGCTTGGAAGCTGATTTGCCCGGGTTTAGGGCGTGTGCAGGGCGCAAGCTGTGCGCCCGCACACACTCCCACTGTCATTTGATTTGCTAGAATGCATGGGTTTGTCATGGGATTGGCTCGGCGGGGACCGGAGGAGAGGTCAGTGGGCAGTGCCATTAATATATCACTTCCGGTATTCTGGTGATATCTGGAGCGCGTGTGGGGGCATCATAGAGGAGCGGCGCCAACCATTGAAGGTAAGGAACAGACCGGCTCCTTCCCCCATGCCAGCACCAGCAGCACCCCCGCATCCATTGCCTGCCAGCCCCGCCACCACCACCGAGCCCCACCGCAGCTGAATACTTTCTCTGCGGAGTCGGCGCTAGTACTGCCAGTGACAAGCTGCAGCGGCGGCCCCCCCTCTCCACCCCCCACCCGGAGTTCAGTCCCGCCGCCACACTCCGCTCCAGATCAGCAGTGTGCACTCGCAACAGCTTCGGGTCCCCCCCCCACCTCAATGTGCCGATCAGGCGTCTGATCGGCACATTGAGGTGGGGGGGGACCTGAAGCTGTTGCGAGTGCACACTGCTGATCTGGAGCGGAGTGGGTCTGGGCGGCAGGACTTGGAGTGAACTGTGGGGGGGAGGGGGGCTGCTGCTGCTGCTTGTCAGTTGTCACTGAACTTAGATGACAGAGCTCGGAGTGAACTGGGGGGGGAGGGGGGCTACTGCTTCTGCTTGTCACTGAACTTAGATGACAGAGGTCGGAGTGAACTGGGGGGGGGGGGGCTACTGCTTCTGCTTGTCACTGAACTTACACACTGACAGGACTCGTAGTGAACTAGGGGGGAGGGGGAGGGGCCCCCTCCCCCCTAGTTCACTCCAAATCCTGTCATTGTGTAAGTCTCCTCCCCTCCCCCCCACTTTCTCTGAAGTTCACACTGCCCGAGCACTGCTAAGGTAAGCCAGCCAAGCCACAGAATTCAGTTCAAAATGGATTTGATTGATCGCCCCATTAGGTCATCAGCGGACAGCGGTGCACTGCCTGATCCCCACCCATCCACCTTGGAGCCTGTTATTGTATTTAGACTGCTGGGACTTGTAGTTCTCCATCATCTCCTGGGGCTCAGGTGCATGCAATCCACCATCTATGGGACTACAAGTCCCAGCAGTGAGAAAAACTGAACAAATATGGTGGATTGCATGCACCTGAGCCCCAGGAGATGATGGAGAACTACAAGTCCCAGCAGGTTATAATATAAAGCTCCGAGGTGGATGGATGTCTGGACAGTGACAATTGATGGGCACAGTGGTGACAATTGATGGGCACAGTGGTGACAATTGATGGGCACAGTGGTGACAATTGATGGCATGGCACAGTGGTGACAATTGATGGGCACAGTGGTAACAATTGATGGCATGGCACAGTGGTGACAATTGATGGCATGGCACAGTGGTGACAATTGATGGGCACAGTGGTGACAATTGGTGGCACAGTGGTGACAATTGGTGGCACAGTGGTGACAATTGGTGGCACAGTGGTGAAAATTGGTGGCACAGTGGTGACAATTGGTGGCACAGTGGTAACAATTGATGGCATGGCACAGTGGTGACAATTGATGGCACAGTGGTAACAATTGATGGCATGGCACAGTGGTAACAATTGATGGCATGGCACAGTGGTAACAATTGATGGCATGGCACAGTGGTAACAATTGATGGCATGGCACAGTGGTAACAATTGATGGCACAGTGGCACAGTGGTAACAATTGATGGCATGGCACAGTGGTGACAATTGATGGCACAGTGGTAACAATTGATGGCATGGCACAGTGGTGACAATTGATGGGCACAGTGGTAACAATTGATGGCATGGCACAGTGGTGACAATTGGTGGCACAGTGGTGACAATTGGTGGCACAGTGGTAACAATTGATGGCATGGCACAGTGGTGACAATTGATGGCACAGTGGTAACAATTGATGGCATGGCACAGTGGTAACAATTGATGGCATGGCACAGTGGTAACAATTGATGGCATGGCACAGTGGTGACAATTGATGGCACAGTGGTAACAATTGATGGCATGGCACAGTGGTAACAATTGATGGCATGGCACAGTGGTAACAATTGATGGCATGGCACAGTGGTAACAATTGATGGCATGGCACAGTGGTGACAATTGATGGCACAGTGGTAACAATTGATGGCATGGCACAGTGGTGACAATTGATGGGCACAGTGGTAACAATTGATGGCATGGCACAGTGGTGACAATTGATGGCACAGTGGTAACAATTGATGGCATGGCACAGTGGTGACAATTGATGGCATGGCACAGTGGTGACAATTGATGGCACAGTGGTGACAATTGATGGCACAGTGGTGACAATTGATGGCATGGCAAAGTGGTGACAATTGATGGCATAGTGGCTGTGTTTGATGGCATGGCACAGTGGTTGCGTTTTGATGGCATGGCACAGTGGCTGCGTTTGATGGCATGGCACAGTGGTGATAATTGATGGGCCCAGTGAGGCTGCAATTGTTTTATTTTTTTCGTTTGCGCCCCCCCCCAAACAATTTGAGCACCAGCCGCCACTGGAAGAGAGTAACACCACCAGTGGCTGGGCGTCCCTAGGCAACAGTGCACCCTAGGGGGTTCACTGTTCCCTCCCAGTCTAAATTCTGGAGAGCAGCCCTCATCCTTGCAAAATTTGTGCTCTCAAAGTTAAGTGTTTTTATCTTACCCGTATGTGTTTGATGCTTACAGCGAACATTACATTAAATCATGTTTGCCTTTACTTGTAATTTTACAGCAATGCTCTACAACATTTTATGTGTTAATAAATATAAACTAGTGACATTCACATCTGCCTTTAACCGATTGTCGACTGCCGCACAACTATGTACGTCGGCAGAATGGCATGGCTGCGCAAAGGGACGTACCTGCACGTCCCCTTTAAATCGCGGCATAGTGGGCGCACGCCCGCGGCGTGCTCCGTGAGTGTGCCCGTGGGTCCCGACGGGTGCCTGCGATCGTGTCACGGAGCAGCAGAACAGGTGATGCTTAGGCAGAACAGGGAAATGCCTTGTTTACATAACAACATGACAGATCTACTGCTCCCTGTCATCGGGAGCAGTGATCTCCGTCATGTGCTAGTGAGACCAGCCCCCCCCACAGTTACAATCACTCTCCAGGACACACTTAACCCCTTGATCACCCCCAAGTGTTTAACCCCTTCTCTGCCAATTTATACATTATTCAGTGCATTTTTATAGCACTGATCGCTGTATAAATGACAATGGTCCCAAAATGGTGTCAAAAGTGTCCGCCATGATGTCACAGTCACAATAATATAAAAAAAAAAAAAAAAATCGCAGATCGCCGCCTTTACTAACAAAAAAAATTATAAAAATGGCATAAAAACTATCTCCTATTTTGTAGACGCAATAACTTTTGCGCAAACCATTCAATATACGCTTAGCTGTAGAAGAATACATATCGGCCTAAACTGAGAAAAAAATCAGTTTTTTATCTATTTTTTGGAGGGAATTTATTAGAGCAAAAAGTAAAAATTATTGCTTTTTTTTCAAAATTGTTGCTTTTTTGTTTATAGCGCAAAAAAATAAAAACCGCAAAGGTGATAAAATACCACCAAAGGAAAGCTCTATTTGTGGGAAAAAAGGACGTACATTTTTTTGGGGTGCAATGTCGCACAACCGCTCAATTGTCAGTTAAAGCAACAAAGTGCCGAATCGCAAAAAGTGCTCTGGTCAGGGAGGGGGAAATTCTTCCGGGGCTGAAGTGGTTAAATAGACAAAAGTCATTTTTTTCGATAACTTACATTTATAGTGCCGACTACTGAGCAGAAGTTTCTGCAAACACAAAGCGAATACCATTTCAAATATAACGGTTGAGTCCCCCCCCCCCCCCCCAAAGAAATCATTAACATTCTTAGATGCAAAAGGTTTCTTTCATTGTGGGAGATGTCTCCCACATAGGTCTGTTTTCAGAAATAACAGAAGGAGGAAACAATTCTAACCAGACTGGGAAGGAGTATGAAATAAAAAATTCATCACATGCAATACAATGCATGTGACATATGTGCTAGAATGTAAGTATTGCGATATGTTGGATGCACTACTCGGGATTCGGGAATTAAAGTACGTATTGGAGAACATATACATAATATAAAAACAAGTTTTTAAACAATATAGTGTCTCCAATCATTTTAGAATAGTACACAAGACCCAAGAGAATGAGATTCTATGGCATTGATCGAAAAAAGTCACTAGAGAGGTTTCAACTTAAAATTGGACATTTCTTAAAATGAGACAAGGTGGATCTTTGAATTAGGAACCTATACTCCCCGGGGTCTTAACATTGATTTCTATTTAAATCAATTTATAGCCAATGTTATTGGAATGGGAGAAAACACACAAGCAAAGCTGCTTCAGGTGAGTGATTAGCCGTCCATCTACCAGCCACTTATGGTGAAGGCGCTAGCACAGCTACAGAGAAGAAAACGATCCAGAATCCACTGCACTTCAACCTTTATTGCATGTTCTATAAAATCATCATAGACAGTGTGGGGTACAGCTGAAGATTAAGGCGTTTCAAGCTCCAGCTAGCGCTTACACCTATGCATAAGAGCTAGCTGTAGCCTGAAACGTGTTAACTTTCAGCTGTACCCAACACTGGTATGGTTTTATAGAACATGCAATAAAGGTTGAAGTGCAATGGAATTGCACATCTTTTTCTTCTCTGTCCTATTAAAATGGGAGCTATGTCTTATTCTAATAAAAATATTTTTATCGTTAAGATTTTAAGTACATTTTATTTTTTTTATAAATAGTTGTTTTATTATGAATTACAAATCTTTAAACTGAGGTGTATTTAGTGAAATAGCCACGACATAGTGTGGGATACTGTATTTTCCGGCGTATAAGATGACTGGGCGTATAAGACGACCTCCTACTTTCCCTGTTAAAATATAGGGTTTGGGCTATACTCACCGTATAAGACTACCCCTCTTCCAACGCACACCAAATGAAAATTTAAAAACATAAGATTTGATTTCAATATGGTAAATTCAAATGCTTACTGTATTCAGTGCATGTATCTGCTCACCAGATAGATTGCCTTCCCTCAGAATCGCCAATCCCAGTATACAACAACCAGCCAATCACGGCAAGTGATGTATTTCCTCTGCACACAAAATCCTGCTTGGATTGGGTGTGTCAGCTCTTCCTGCTTGCCCAGCCCTCCCTGTCTCCAAGACGATCCGAGCGGTAGTAGCAATGTGAGTACAGTACGCATGAGAGAAGGGAGAGGGGGCGGCTCCAGGAGCGGCTGGCCAGGATGCAGAGCACGGTGGCTCGGCTAGAGGTTGGCTGTCCCTGAAGTTTCAGCATGCCGTATACCGGCTTGTAAGACACCCGGCGTAGAGCAGGGAGAAGGGGCGGCTCCAGGAGTGGCTGGTCGCGATGCAGAGCATGGTGGCTCGGCTAGAGGGTGGCTGTCCCCTCAAGTTTCAGCACACCGTATACCGGCTTATAAGACGACACCCTGGGTATAAGACGACCCCCGCCTTTTGAGAAGATTTTCATGGGTCAAAAAGTCATCTTATACGCCGGAAAATACGGTATATGGAAAGGAGTTTGTATTGAACACATAGATTTTTAACCTATTGTGTGTGTGTATATATACAAAAAACAATCTTGTTTGGGGGATATGAGGGAAATAAATAATAAATAGTTAGCCATTTTAAATAATTTCAATGGGTTCCAGCAGTGTACACCAAATTGGTGGCCATAGAGTCAAAGGAAATCTGGTCTAGATGAGAGGAGGATACAAAAGGACCATAATTGGGTGAAAGTGTTGTGGTCAGATGAGACAAAAATTGAGCTCTTTTGCATCAACTCAACTTGCTGTGTTTGGAGGAGGAGGAGGAATGCTGCCTCCAAACATGGAGGTGAAAACATTATGCTTTGGGGATGCTTTTCTGGTAAGGGGACAGGACAACTTCACTGCATCAAAGGGATGATGCACCGTCAAATCTTGGATGACAACCTCCATCCCTCAGTTAGGGCATTGGAAATAGGTCGTGGATCGGTATTCCAGCATGACAATGACCCAAAACACAAGGCCAAGGCAAAAAAGGAGTGGCTCAAGAAAAAGCACATAAAGGTCCTGGAGTGGCCTAGCTAGTCTTCTGACCCTAATCCCATAGAAAATATGTGGAAGGAGCTTAAGGCTTGAGTTGCCAAAACGTCAGCCTCAAAACCTTAATGACTTAGAGAGGATCCACAAAGTGGAGTGGGACAAAATCCCTCCTGAGATGCATGCAAACCTGGTGGCCAACTACAAGAAATGTCTGACCTGTGATTGCCAACAAGGGTTTTGCCACCAAGTACCAAGTCATGTTTTGTAAAAGGGTCAAATACCTACCGTATTTATTGGCGTATACCGCGCACTTTTTTGCCCTGAAAATCAGGGCAAAATCGTCGGTGCGCGATATATGCCAATACCCGCGCCGAGTTTGAACCACTGCACCAACATATACCGAGCGCAGTACACTCGGGTATAGTCGGGCAGGCTCGGCTCCTCTCGCGGTCACGTCCTGGACATACAGGACGTGACCGCGAGAGGAGCCGAGCCTGCCCGGCTATACCCGAGTGTACTGCACTCTGTATATACCAGTGCAGTGGTTCAAACTCAGCTCAAGAAGCGGGGATCGAGCGGGGAGGACACCACGATGGCCGCAGAAGGACGCCGGACCCGACGAGGAGGACACCACCGAAGCCGCAGACAGACGCCGGACCCGACGAGGCCGCCGATGGACGCCGCACAAGACACCAAAACTAAGTACTAAAATGTTTTTTTTTACAGGAATGCAGGTCCACATTAGGGGTGCGCGCTATACGCCGGAGCGCGCAATTCCCCCGATAAATACTGTATTTCATTCATTAACTACTTGCCGACCAGGCAGCATTGTTATACGGGGCAGGTTGGCTCTAGGAGGCCCACGCATGCCACCGAAGGCCGATGCACATGGCCAGCGGCCGCGATGTCCGCTAGCAGCCTGCGATCGCTCCTCAGAGAGCCAGAAAAGTAGTTCTGTCAATGTAAACACCTCCCTAGGACACACTTAACCCCTTGATCACCCAATAGTGTTAACCCCTTCCCTGCCAGTGACATTTATACAGTAAATCAGTGGCTATGTTTAGCTCTGATGGCTGTATACAGTAAGTGTCAATGGTGTCAAAAGTGTCTGAACTGTCCACGGCATTTTTACCAAAAAATTGTTGAAGAATACATATTGGCCTAAACTCATGAAGACTTTTTTATACATATTTATTATAGCAAAGAGTAAAAAATATTGTTTTTTTTTTCAAAATTCTCGCTCCTTTTGTTGACAGTGCAAAAAAATATCAAGAGGATCAAATACCACCAAAAGAAAGCTATATTTGTGGAAAAAAAGGATGTTAATTTTTTTTGGGTACACGACCGCGCAATTGTCAGTTAAAGTGACGCAGTGCCGCAGCGCTAAAAATGGCCTGGTCATTAAGGTTGCTTTTACACTAGAAAAAATATTTCAACCCTGAATGATTGAAAACAAGGGGGACTATATAACCACACTGACTATTGAAGTTATCAAAAATATAAATATTTTATTTTATGAAATGATCAAAAAACATGGTAGGTGAATAGATATTAATGGGGAGCTAAAAACAATATAGTGAGACCTGAACTGAAGATGGAAAGGAACGTCGACTAGTTTCGCAAACGTGTGCGTTGCTTCATCTGGACGTCCTCTCCTCCTTTCCCTCTTGTTATTGGCTCGAGCCTCCAGGGGGCTTGGGAGGTAGCTCCATTTCTCCCTTATACAGCCTTTGCTGTTAATACAGGATTTCCCGCAGTGAGAGGTGAGCATCCCTCCCTAGCTCCCCGACGTCCGGACTCTGTCTAAGTGTTTTTTGTTATGTTATGTGTCCTTGGTGTGTATGCTATTGTGTAGACCTGAAACATGCTTTTCAGTTCAAGTCTTACTATATTGGTTTTAGCTCCCCATTAATATCTATTCACCTACCATGTTTTTTGATCATTTCATAAAATAAAATATTTATATTTTTGATAACTTCAATAGTCAGCGTGGTTATATAGTCCCCCTTGTTTTCAATCATTCAGGGTTGAAATATTTTTTCTATATGCAGTCGGGGACTGAACTACATGTAATTAAACTCACTATTCATGGTATATCTGTTTAGCCTCGCTCTTTCCTCCTTTTTTTTCCCATATGCTTTTACACTAGGGTGAGGGTGGCATCGGCGGTAAAGTGCCGCAATTTTTAGCGATGCTTTACTGTCGTTTTTGCAGAGGGTTAAAAACATTCTGCAAAGTGCCGCTGCAGTGGCACTTTACCGGCATTACTGCCGCGCTGCCAATTCATTTCAATTGGCAAGAGCGGTGGAGATGTGGTGTACACACCGCTCCAAAGATGATGCTTGCAGGAGCCTCAGTGTGAAAGTCCTCGGATTTTCACACTGAGACTGCAGGGGAGCCGTTTTTCAGGCGCTTCACAGACGCTATTTTTAGCCCAAAGGCAATTGAAAAATGCCCCAGCGTGAAAGGGGTCTAAGAGGCAAATATTTTAGTCCTTAAAGCGGGGGTTCACCCTAAAAACAAATTTCTAACATTAGAGCCAGCATACTAAGGACATTTACATTTAAGTGGTTAAAATGCTAATTAATTTATAACTTTTTTGAAATGCGTTTTTCTGGATATTTTCGTTGTTATGCCTATTACTGTTAAAATAAACCTTTCATTAAGATGATAGACTAATCGTTTATTTGTCAGTGGGCAAATGTACAAAATCAGCAGGGGATCAAATACGTTTTCATTCACTGTACCTAAAAAAATGATCAATATGCACTTTAGCAAATCTCGTTTAGCTCCAGTACCACAAAGATAATGCCACTTTAATTCTTCAACTGTTACTAGATTGGTTAGAGTTGATCTAATATTGCCATTACTACTTCAGACTTCAGCATTGGATAAAAGAAAAAAAAGTCCAGAAAACTCAGTCTAGTTCACTGATGCATAAAGTCTAAATACGTCCCACTGCCTGTCTAGGCTTGACTGCAATTTACTTGTTTTTCTTTGTTTCATCCATAGCTCTGTCACTGTAAAAAAAAATAGATGAGAAAACATGTTGGCACAATCTGACACTTTAGTAATATATTGTTAAGTATTCCCTTGAGAAAAGCTTGGTCTATTTAAATGTAAGCTGTAAATTATTACTGTCCTGCTGATGTACAAACCAGCAATAAATGTAACACAACGGTCATTGGATTTAATACTTATTTGATATGGTGACATTTTGTCCTCAGTATCCTAAAATCACCAACTCAATTTTTGCGATATTAAACAATGGTCTGTTTACAGCACAGACCTGTTTAATTTCCAACAGGTATAATGAACGCATGTCTTGGCTCTGAATCAAATGCTGGTCTACCCTGCCTCAAAGCTTCAGTTATTATAAGAACTTGCTCTCAATAGGATTAATTGTTTCCAGAAGGCCACAATTTAGATAGTCCTTTGAGGTTTCAGTTTTGTTTCTTCTCAAATTACCATTGTGAAAAAGTGTATATTCACCTTCCTGCATTCCATCATTGTTTTATTACCAGTGGTTAGTCTTGTCTGCTAAGAAGCAAATACATTCAACATCCCATAACTAGGGGTAGTCTTGCCCAAAAATCAACAGATATGAGTTTAGGTTGAGATAGTTAGTGGCAGACATTCAACTGTCCAAGAAAACCCACCTAAATATTAAGGCAGACCCATACATGATGCAAATTTTGTTCCTGCAACCACAGGTTGCAGGAAAGAATTTTACTTGATTTCCCCATCAACAAAAGATAGTGTTGATGCGGGAATCTCTCCTGCCAAGCCATTGTCTTCTCCCGGAATGGGGATGGGGTAAGCCTTCCCCTCCAGGAAAAGACAGTGATTAATGCAAGTAAAATCTGGCAGGATGATTGTACCCAAGTTGATCAATCAACTTGGGTACATTCAGCCTGCTCATACAGAGTTCAAAGCAAGTTCAGCAGGAACCAGACGAGATTGAAGCCGTCTATGGCCAGCATTATTTCACCCTCCCCTCCCTTGCTTACCTAATGCTGGAACAGCCACAGTTCAAATATTCACCCACACATCAGATCCGACATTGTCCTACTGAGATCCTCCTCTCTAAAGCCGCCATTGTGCCACGCTGCCACATTCCCCTGGGACATCATCAGAAGGCTGCTCTTTTCCGGGTTCTGGCGCAGCCTCCCAATGATGCAGCACTAGGACCACCCTCCTCCTTTGTTAGTGAATAGGGTGACTTGGAAGGCTCTCGGTGCTTCCTGAGATTTGTACAACACATATCCCTGGAGGCACCGATGACTGATGTCATTTGCCTAGGCAAATTTGTAATATTTTTCCTCTCGTCAATGCTTAGATGTAATGGGTGCATTTGTTTATTTTTTCCCCCTGTATAATCACCTGGTGATTGCTAGCAATACACTTCCTGTCCTAGTCTGGCCAGGTAAAATTGCCTATAAAGCTGTGACAACCTATAACTTCTAATAGCAGTAAGGCAGGCAACTCTTCAGGTGGCTGAAGTGTACAAAGTCATGGAACCCAACCCCCACACCTGTAAAAAGAATGGTTCTGAAATAAAAGCTAAAAGCAAGCTACATCAACACAAGCCAAAAGCCTCTTGGCACAGGCCCTAAAGAGAAAAACCAAACTTGCCCTCTAACATGACCAGCCCAATCAAGCTACAAATAAGATTAAACATCACCATACATATAAACCTGCATAACAGTTTAAAATGCCATGCTTCCAGTAGTCAGTGCTCCCTTTTATTAAATCTTGAGAAATCAAGGAAGCAGCTCTTTTCTACAAGCTCTGAAGGAGCTCTGGAATATGAGTATTTTGGTAAATGAGGCAAACACACTAGAACAGGAAGAACATACATTTGGCTTAATTCAGTAACTAAAGAAAAACAAATACCAAGTGATTTAGCACTTCTAGGGAATTAAGGGGACACTTTGACACAGTCTATTTAGAGACTTCCCCACCGCTGCCATCCCAGGACCCCTGATGGTCATTTGGCTAATGCTTTCCCATCATCTCCTGCTTGTGTACGAAGCTAAAGAGGAATACTGATATTACCCCCCTCATTCACCTGACAGTGCTGGGGCTCAGAAATTGGCTGCTAGACCTGGGCACTGTCACTACTGAAAATGTCACATGCTCCCTCATGCTCGGAAGGAGCAGAGAGGAATTATAAGTTATGGGTGGGGGAACAGGCGGGGGAATGGGTGGGGGTGGTGGTCTTTACAAAGACACTATGACTTCATGGGTATGGGCATGGTGAGTGCGCCACTTTAAAGTGGTCAAACTAAGAACATACCAACCAGAAATTACAGTACAGCACTGTAATAATGACACTGCAAGAAAAGTGATCAACTTAAAATAGAACTAAAAGGCAAAACTTTTTTTTACATTTTGAATAGCATAAGGGTGGATTATAACCCCTCTCCGTTTTTTTGCCATCTGTGTCCCATTAGAGCAGGGGTAGGCAACCATGGCACTCCAGCTGTGGTAAAAATACAAATCCCATCAAGCCTCTGCCTCTAGGAGTCACGCCTGTGATTGTTGGGGTCTTGCAATGTCTCATGGGACTTGTAGTTTCACCACAGCTGGAAGGCCAAGGTTGCCTACCCCTGCATTAGAGGGATTTCCCTTCACTTCCTGTCCCAGAGGCAAAATAGAAAGCTAGAGAAAATCCCTGCAAAGTGAGAGAATCCATGGCTTTCACCAGGGCCATCACAACTAGTGTCCCCATTGGAAGTTTTACCCTCCATTTCTGTTCTGACGACAACCCAAAAGTCAGGATTTTCTTTTACTTTTGTGATAAAAGTAAACAGGGCAAATAGAAAGTCTGAATCTCCCTAATGGGGGCACAGACAGCAATAAAAACTAGACAGGTTTTCTAACAACTCTTAGAACTCTTGCACACTCAAAAGCTAAAAGAAAATGTTTTGCCCTTAGTTATAGTTTAATGCAACTGATCAGTAAAAAAAAAAAAAAAAAAAAAAAAAAAAACATCCACAACCATCACAGTAGGCTGGACCAACTTAAATGACCACATTTATACAAGGACAACCTCTAAGTACAAATACATCAACAACTATCACAGGAACTTATGACAACTTACTTATTTTCAAATTCTGCTGACCTAGGACATGCCTCCAGCCACACCGGCCAGGGCCATTGTCTGGATCTAGCAGTGGAGAAAACTCAGAATGCATCTAGGCCAATGCATGGTTCACATGCAAAAGAAAAGCATAGCCCATAGTGACAGAAGCCATATCTATATGCCAGAACCCAACAGCATTCATGGCAGAGGACAATGAAGTGGTAAGTGACTCACTATGGGTTAGTCCTACAAAAACTCTTATTGTTACAGTTGAAGGGATATAAAAACTGCATTTAAAAGTCTATTATAAGTAGCAAAACTCCTTCACACTGGCCAAAATGTTGCTAAATTAAACAGAAAAGTGCTTCTTGTGATGCCAAGGATAAGTAAAGACTCACAGGAAAAAGTTCCCAAATACACATATCAGGAGCAGGAGGCTGCAGAGAAGAGAGTCAACTGTACACAAGCAGGTGACGGAGGAAAGAGTCAATAGTGTGTAAAGGACTGGAGGGCGTTTCTTACATTTAGAGATTTACGTTATTCACAAGTAGCTCTGAAAAAAGTCAAGGCCTGATTCTTTATCCAAACCTACCACATTTCCATCTGCAGATACTAAAAAATGATACCCAGTCTTATTTTGTAGCTAAATTTGCTTTAAACTTCTCACTTTTGTCTGCTCTTGCAGTGTTCGCTTGTGCATTAGATAATAAAACCAGAGAACACGTCTACTCAGTTTCAGAGTTCTGCCTCAGAATGCCATAAAGAACGTAAAAAGCAACCAGCTTAAGAAAAAAAAATTAATTCCGCTGATTAATTTTCAGTTTCTATGTGTGTTCATAGTTCATTCTAATTTGCAACCTCCATGTTTGTTTTTCCCATTATCAGAGGCATTTGTTACAGAAGATTGGGTAAACTTCAGCATGCATTAAATTGGCCTGGCTAGAGACACTGGTCTAAGAGGACTCTGAGCCTATCAATTTTCTCACCTTAAAAAGGATCCCACTTTATAACAACTGATGTAATAAAACTGCGCAATTCGTTTTAGTCAATAAAAATATTTAATCTCGACTGTTTCCAAACAACTCTATTTAAAACAACTCGCTTAGATGAAATATGACCCCTGAGGAACATGCACTGAAATATGAATCCAATTAGCAATGCATCAGTTGTTGAGCAGCACAAACACATATTATCATAAGTCACTTGATGGTTTTTGAAATTTACCACTCAATCATTTCCAAGAGTTGATAGCTAATTGTTTAATTAGCAATGCAGAAATGTGGATGTATGTTTTAATTATTTAAATAGGTGCAGTAGATTTGATAATGAATAATGGCTTTAATAAAATTTTAAAAAAAGTGCTCGTGGGCGGGTTTTGAGAAACGAGTTAGTCTATGAATGGTTATATTTTTTTTTTTACCTATATGAAGACGTGGGGGGAAAAAAAGCCAACATCTTACTACTGTTCTGGTTTTTATACGAGGGGTCTTGTTAATATCACAGAAATATTGCCAACGTTTTGTTACTGTACACTTCAATATACAGAAGAAAAATCTGCAAAGCTCTAAATAAAATTGCAGGGTCATTCAAGCATTGTCTTATAGGAAATGTACTGTGTTTAAAGTGTTCCAACCATTGCCATTAATCATCAGAATGTGTTTTTTTATTTTTTTTTTAAAAAAAAGCTTATTACCTTTTTTTGGCCATTAGACAGGTGCACTTCCACTGTACCTTGCCGCGGCGAGGTACGTCATATCTGGCTGCCCATTGGCTTCTAGGATACAAGTGTCATCAGTCCCAGGAGTCAGTGGGCAGCCTCTGCAATAGGAGTGCCCCGTGCTCTGTATGCAATGAGCATGTGCAAGATTGGGGGCTGCATGCTGGGTAGCCATCAGCACCATATCCTGGAAGAAGCTACGAGCAGGCTTTAGATGCCCATACTGAAGGATGAAAGGATGCATACTAAGGAGGTGACAGTGAGTAATTTCCTAACTATCTAACAAAATAGAGTTAATTTACTACATATGGCAACATTTATTATACAAGATGCGACCATTGTGTTTTTTTTTGTTTTTTATTAAAGGCTGGAACTTTGCTTTAAGTATTTTGCCTCTTTACCATGTTTAGTACTTAAAGTGATAAATTTTTTTTGAAAAAAAGAAAAAGACTTTACAAAAATGTTATACTTACCTGCCCTGTTGCAATTGATTTGCAAAGAGCAGCCCAGATTCTCCTCTTCGTGGGTGCCTTTTCTGTGCTCCTGGCCCCTGCCTCTTGTTACGTGCCACCACAAGCTTGCTATGGGGCATCCGAGTCACAGGTTTCGGTGTCCATTCAGACACGAAGCTGTGGCCCCACCCAGCGCAGCCCCTTCTCTCTTCTGATTGGCTGAGTGACTTTGACAACAGCAGGAGCCAATGGTGCCCCTACTGTGTCTCCAGTCAATCATGAGGGAGAGTTTTGGATGGCTGAGACACTCGTGGACATTGCCGGACAGAGATGGGACACTGGTAAGTATTAAGGGGGCTGCTACACACAGAAAGCTTTTCATCTTAATGCATGGAATGCATTAAAATAATAAATCTAACTTTACAACCACTTTAAGACATATGAAATATATCAATGAGAAATCAATCAGCGCAAATCACTCTAAAAATAAGAAATAAAAAATTATTGGCAGCTGAACAGTAAAGGGTTTTTCACACAGCCCCACATCAACACAAATAAATTGTATATAAGAAATATATCAAATTAAATTATTATCAATGACAGCCAGTGGGTGATTTTCTGACGTCTTCTCCCTGCATAGTTTTGCAGCTCACTAGCTCTATTAAAAAAAAAAAAAAAAAAAAAACGCACACATCAAGCTTCCAATATAGTTTTAAAAAAAGTAACAGCTGGAATCTGATTGGTTGCTATGGGAAACACTTTCCAATTATCCATTTTTGTACATGAGACCAGATGTTATATGTATCACAGAAGCAGAATAACACATACTGTACATTATAGCAACATAACTACACAGTATAATGAACATCTGCTCTGATCTAT
This sequence comes from Rana temporaria, assembly GCF_905171775.1. Lineage (NCBI taxonomy): Eukaryota > Metazoa > Chordata > Amphibia > Anura > Ranidae > Rana > Rana temporaria. The sequence goes on along the minus strand of NC_053494.1, from coordinate 171,392,112 downwards.
TTCTGTTACATGAAATGACTCACTCACAATATGCATGCTCCTTTTCTCAGGTAAAGCTTGATTAGGCAGGGCTCAAATAACTTTAAAGGTTTCATTCATCAAGCATTTATAATAATTAAAACAGTATTTTTTTGTGCGCTGCAGCTTTTTAATTAACTACAAGCTCTTACAGTAATGATATTGAAACAAACAACCATCATGTTTACATGTTTCATTTACATATTCTTTTAGTGTTTTATTACTTTAAGCTTTTGTTTGACATTTTAAAAGGGTTGTCAAAGAGAAAATCAAAGGCATTTTCATGGAGTGCTTATTTGAGTAATTATTTTAATGCTGACTTACAGCAATTATTTGAAGGCCCAATCCCAGTTTGGGCATTTACTGGCAAGGGGATCCTCCAGCAGTAGCGAAAACCATTGGCATGTGTACATGCAAGAAACCCCAGGTTTCAGGGTGGAGAGCTAGGGAAAGGGCTGGTAAATATGTCATTTACTGGCCCCTTCCTTTTTTGAATGAACAAAGTAAGTGATAGTTGCCGATCGCTCACTGTGTTTGTTCATATATTAAATCTAGTAAACTGCATTTACTATGCTTCAGTTTGCAAATGAACAAGAAGCTACTTGGCACAGAGCACTCGCCATTCATTCACAGTTTAGTGCATCTGAGGCTGCAGAGAAAGGGGCTGGGAAATCTCTGCCTTACGTTCCCTTCTCTGTCTCAAAAGTAAGACATTAGGGGTCTGCTTGAACACTACTGACACCAACCACTGCTCTACTGACACTGTCCATGTTTTAATACATCTTTTTATTTTTGTTTATACCTGTTTGGATGTATTTATAAGAGTGTGTGCGTATAATACAAATACATACACACACACACACACACACACACACACACACACACACACACACACACACACCCACACCCACACGTGTGTGTGTTTGAACTTTGGGGTGCACACCCTAATGCCAAGCTGTGCACACCTATGGCCAATACCAAAAAGAAACTCTGGCTGGCATACTCACCCAATGTTTAGCGCTGTCCACCACAGACTCGTCCATCCAGCAATGTGGTACCGTGCCTCTGTTGTTGAATGACAAACATTGATCAACCAACAATCTGTAAAAGTAGGATATCAAGTTTCTGTCCCCCTGGACTCACAGGGGAATGCTGCAGAGAGTGCCCATCATTATGTGGCATATCAGAAGAGGAAGAAAAGGGCAAACTTGCTGGACCAGGGCAAAGGCACCTTAAAAAAAGAATGTATACATTTGTGCAGGTACTGGGGGTGCTTCAAGAGGGTGGAGACCCCATGTGAGTGGGGAGCTTTTGAATACTTGTTTTATGTGTACATCATTGTATTACATATACAGATTTGTAAATTCCTCTCCTAGCAGTTATCTGTATTTCACTACAATTACTCGTAATCCCTGGTCAACAACTGCTAGAATAAAACTGCAAACACTCTGCTGTTTATAACTAGTCACATCTACCTGATAGACTTCCATTAAGATTAACAGTAAAAAAAAAAAAAAAAAAAATAGAACCTGCATGTGTAGTAAGCAAATTTCTGCCCTCGGGTACAGATAGAACTACAAACATTCTATAGGTTGCAAAACACTGAAACACACTGATTTTATCCATAAACTGATTATTCTCAGATTCTAGGCACAACTTAAAATATGAAAAAAAAGATGCTAACACCTAAATACACCACCAAAGAATATAAATCAACAATAATTTTGTAGAACACATGTTACATAAATCGCTTACAAAAAAAATCATATATATATATATATATATATATATATATATATATATATATATATATATATATATATATATTTACGAATGTTCATTATTGTTTGAGCTTTGTTTTATAAAGTCTGATTGTGTTGCATTTGATAAATATTTATGATTTTTATTTTTTATTTTTATCAGGCATAGCTGTACATGGGATAATCTGTTTAGTAGTTTGCCACATAAACAGAAAATCAGAATGGGTTTGAGTGGATAATTCTCAAACTATTGCCTTAGGCTGCATTCACACCTAGGCGACAAAACGCCTGAAGCGCGACGCTCGTGCCGCTGGAGGGGCGAATTTCCATTGATGTCTATGAGATGGTTCACATCTCACGCCGAACGCCGTACGCCTGCCGCCTGAAAACAAGTCCCGGACCCTTTTTTTCAGGCGGCATTGGCATTCGGGCATAGACATCAATGGAAATGATTTGTTAAAAAAAAAAAAAAAGGAAACAATTTGCGGCAAAATACGCCGCGTATGCGGCGTTACAATGTGAATGCAGCCTTAGTAATACAGGCTGTCCTCAAACAATGGGAACTGTTGACAGTTGGAGCAGTCTGTTAAAGTAAACAAGTTTGCAACCTGACACATAAAAAGGTTGTCAGGCATAAGCTGGAAGGGATTCCATGATGCAGTAACACCATAAAAGCAAGGTCAGTGCCAGACCAGAAAAATATGATTTTCCAGCAACTGCTTAAGAAGCCCAAGTTCATCATTGTCAACAGATCAATGCTTATTTGCCATTTTTCTTGTTATATCTGTCAGACTTGAATTGTATTCCTAATTTTGTAAAAGTTTTGTATGTACAGCATATTTGTAGTAAAAGCACATTTATACACTGCAGAGGTCTGAGCTTCCTTGCTTATACCGCAATGTAACCTTGCTAGATGAACGCAAGCACAGGAGTGATATCTTGTTGATTTTTTACATGCATATGTAAATAGTGTATTAAAGTTGGCATATAAAGGAAATGTATCGTGGTATTTTGTTTACTGATTGAATTATGATTTTTTTGTATTCTAATTTTTCAGCCATTGGGTAGTATTCTGGACTCTTTTTAATGTCTTTTCAGGCTATTCTCATCTATTTGAATAGAGGTAAGATATATCTAGGACCCCATCTATTCTCATCTATCTTGAAAAGGTAAAAGAAAGAAAAGACTAACAACAAGGTATTGGAAAGCATATCCCAGCTCTTCAATTGTCACAGAAAACAATAGCCATCAGGATTGGGGGGAAAAGGCATTATTGGTAGGGTATCAAAATAAAATTAAAGCACAATATAAAGTAACAACTTCAGAATATGAAAACATATTGATCAATGTGAAACCCTATAATGATAGGGTGAACATGAACCGATTAATCTCCCCCACTAGGAATAATAAACCTTTAGCCAACTACCCATTTAAATTGATATGCCACACATGGGGAAGTGCATTTCAATCCACAGTTGAAAGGTATGATAAGTTACTGATCACATCACTGTTTCCGTCATTCAATCTCATAATCTGATTGATTGAAACCAATAGCCAAATTATTTAAAGGTTTCTGATCAATGCAAAACAATTGATCATTTTCCCCCCTGCCCAATTAAATCTGGTTGAAATTGAGTCTAAATATCAGAAGGGAAGTTATAGCTATGCTTATATCTTACTTGTGTTTAGGTGTGACCAGTTTAGCTGCATTTAGAGAAAATAGAGCACGCCGGGCATTTGCTCTGGTGCATAAGACCCTGGCGCTGTGGTGTGGGTGGAAGACACAGGTGCACCTCCCAGTACAGCTGTCAGCGGCCTGCAAAACTCTACGGATCCAGCGTAACTAACATTTAGGGCAGTATGCAATCAGGGACGAATGCTCGAAACACAAGTCGTCTGCATTCTGAGCATTCACCCCCGGGCAAATGCTGCCTTATAAAAAAAATAATTTGCAACAGTTTTCAGCCTCTCACAGGGTTCAGTAGGCCAAACGATAGTGGAGCTGGATGGTGTACCTGTGCCCTCTGACCAAACCAAACACCAGAATCTCATGCACCGTGGCTAAGCGTCCAGTGTGCACACAACCTAAAGCAGAAAAACTAAACGCGGGAGTAGTGTGTGAATGTGCCCTAACAGGTAAAGAAAATTATATTGCCTCTGCCCTGTAGCAATGTACAGATGTAGTAATTTATAATGTCCAATCACCAACCATTATTCTTTGTTCTGACTGCTCAACTGATGAAGGATGACATTTGATTGGTTGCCAGGGGTTACTGCACTTCTTTGCCCTGCCAGTATATATGTACAATACCTCATCCTTCATTTCCCATTTAATGAACAGGACTGCTGCATATTTTGGCACCATTACTAAGTGACCTTGATAGAATCCAAATATTTCATTACACTTCTTTATTTTTCATGAGAAAATGTCAATAAACTGATGCATTCGGTTTTGCAGTACTGAATACAACAATATTTTTGGGTACAAATGTAATTAAAGTATCAATATTTTATAGAATATGTTCCAGTAGATACTTAAGAAGTCTCTGTGGCACAAGAGGGCTGATAAAAATGCATACACTATTACATTGTCCCCGAAGTCTAATCTCACTATGCATGAATAATAATGAATATATGTTCTGTACATATAAAGTCATGAAAAATAACAAGTTATATGTTCATCCACAAAACATTTATTCCAAAAAGGTACCTTTTTTCCTATAAGGCCTACAGACCACAATGCTTGACCACACATTCCCCTTTTGATAACTACAACACTTTTTCAAATTTCAACTACCCAAACATCTCCCCTGATTACACAATTCCGTTGAAGCTATCTGTTCCAGATCGTCGCCACGATGTCTGCGATAGCTGCAATATATGCACTCCTATTTACCAACAGTATGCCGAAGGCCAGAAGACTGTGTCAGAAATGGGAGCAGCAGATTGGCCTTGACTTAATCGATGAGAAAAAGGAGAGAATTCTAACCTATCTCCACAAGGGGTCAGTAAATGTAACCACGCAAGAAACAGGTTACAAACTATGGTATAGAATGCCCATAAAGCTCCATAAATTGTATCCCTCAATTTCCCCACTATGCTGGAGATGTGGATCTGAACCCTGTTCCCTTCTACACATTTTATGGTCATGTCCGCAACTGCCATTTTTTTTTTTTAAAGAAATATTCAATATCATAACTACAGCAAGATAACCATCTAAATGCTCAATTTCACTCCAGCACAATACTCGTGTGGTGGTGATGTACCCTATCCATGGGATCCCACAAATTCCTTCATACTCATAATGGGATGCAATGTGACAGTTACGGATACAAGTTAAACAATCTTACTCGTTATACAGTTTATATTACTGATGTTACTTAGATTATTAGAGCAGCATACATAAAGACGTCCTCCAACACATCTGGTTAAATGTACACCTAACCCGATTATTATTTCTGACACAGTCATATGGAAGTTGTCCTCTTTTTCTACTTGATGCTGTATCTCTTAATCTATGTAAGACATAGACAACATGATTTATTATAGGTTACATACTTTATTTTTTGTTCAGTAATGTAACCCACTTCTTTGTGTAACACTGTTACTTTGTAATTTTGTTATAAAACCTAACCTTTTTACTATTAATCTATTTAAAAGAATTTTCAGGGTTTGTCCTACTATCTTTTGCAATCTGCTGGTCATTTAGAATGTTTACGTCCTTGATTTCCCTTTTACATATTCTGTTATATTCTTTGTAACATTGAAACGAGAATAATGTTCCTTTATTTCTATATTTTTTAAAAGCTCTTTTCTTACGGTTTATAGTTTTGTTTCACTTTGGCCGTGAGCCACATTGGTTTTTATTTTAGCCTTTAAAACTTATTGCCTATAGGAATATACTTTTCGATGAGTTCACAAGCAGTCTTTTTGAAGAATACCCAATTATGTTCTGTGTCTATTGGTGCTAATATTCCTTCCCAGGCTAAGTGCTGGAGAGTGGAGAGCAGCCCTCATCCATGGAAAATATGTTCTCTTAAAGTTAAATGTTTTTATCTTTCCCGTCATCAAAGTAAATCATGTTATGGTCACTGCTACCCAGATGTTCATTTATATGAACATTAGTAAAACATCTCTGCATGGTTTGAGATTACCAGGTCCAACAGAGCATCATTCCTAGTCGGGGCCTCAAACTGGACCATACAATTGTCCTGTAATAGGTTTATACATTTTTGCCCCTTAACTGTTCCAGCACTGCCATTACTCCAGTCAATTTATGGTTAGTTAAAATCCCCCATTATTATTGTCTCAGCCCTTGCAGCCCTATCCATCTGTGCAAGGAGCGGAATCTCCACCTCCTCATTAACATTGGGTGGTCTATAACAAACTCCAATGATTAACTTTGAACTACACACATCTATAGGCAGTTCCACCCATAATGCTTCAGCCTCATCACACTCTCCATCAATTACCGGTAGGTCCTCATTCACACTCACTTTGAGATCACTTCTCACATAGAGACAGACCCCGCCACCTTTCCTTTTTACTTATCTCCAAAAGAGTGCATAGCCAGGAATATTAATAGCCCAGTCATGTGAGGAATAAAGCCAAGTTTCAGCAATACCCATTACATCATAGCTCTTCTCGTGCACCAAGCTTCCAACTCGCCTATTTTTCCTGTTTTGCATATGTTTTTTAGTAGTACAAATAGCACTATCATTTCCAATGGTTGTTTGCAACATGGGAACTTTCTTATCACCTGCCATAACCCTCCCCTCATCTATCCCCATTCCACCCTCCATTAATGTCTGACCCCTAACTGACCCGTCTACCCGATTGAATTCTAGCCTCACTCCTCAATCCCAGTTTAAATACTCCTCCAACCTTTCCATAAACCTCTTCCCCAGCACAGCAGACCCCCTTCCATTCAGGTGCAAACCATCTTTAGCATATAGGCTGCACCACAATGAAAAGTCAGCCCAGTGCTCTAGAAACCCAAACCCTTCCTTCTTGTACCAGATCTTAAGCCATGCATTCAGATCTATGATCACCCCCTGCCTTTCCTGTGTTGCGCATGGCACATGCAATATTTTGGAGATCACCTTGGAGGTCCTTCCCTTCATTTGCAGCCTAGTTCTTTAAATTGATTCTTATGGAACCTCCACCTTCCATGTATTCTGTCATTGGTTCCAACATAGACCAAGACAGCTGGGTCATGCCCAGCCCCTCCTAGTAATTTATCAACCTGGTCCACCACATGCCGAACCCTGGCACCAGGGAGACAGCAAACCATTCGGTTGAGGCGATCCTGGCGACAAATTATTCTATCAGTCCTTCTGATTATAGAATCCCCTATTACAATCAACTGTCTAGGTCTACCTGCACTCCCCTTACCACCCCTACTAGATGGGCTGCTCTACCGGCTGTTAGGGGTGGCAGTGACATCCAGGGCTGCCACTTTTGTGTTTGCCACCTCCACATCTTCACTCAACTTGCCAAACTTGTTTTGATGCACACAGGACTGGCCTTCCTTTTCACTCCCTCTAACTACATGAACCCATCTTCCTACCTTATAATCCTGACTTTCCCCTCCACATCAACCCTCCTGGCCACCTGGTCAGCGAGCAGAGGACCCCTTTCAAGGTTGTCCTTTCTGCCCAGTGTTGCAACTTGCTCCTCTAGATCTCTAATGGAAGTTACCAGAAAGGGCAACCCACTCACATCTGTCACAGCGGTATACATCCTGGAGCTCCTGGACCAATTTTGCATACATGTGGCACACTGTGCACTGAGCAAAACCTATAACCCTGCTAGCACTCATTTTCCAGTTACAATATAATTCCTTATAGGAGATTCTAGATGTTACTTACAGGTTAGAAGACTCCGTCTTAATGGCTGTTTTTAACTCCTGGTTATTAACTCTTCACTTTAGGTCAAAATTCCACTTATGTTCACAATATCCAAATGCAAGCCAGCATTAGCAGGGAGCCAGTTCAAATGAGCAAAATGAGGGACAATTGGGAGCTATGGATATTACAAGAGGCTTACACCAAAAAATACAGGTTTATTAAATAAGTTATATGTAAAAATACATTAAATATTGTTTTAATAAACACATATCTAGAGTAAATTGTGTTTTTATACCTGTCTGTTTTTTTATTTTACATATTTTACATGTGGGCTTGTAATGCATCTGTCCTTGAACTACCATTTCAAAGATCCTCATTCCTTACACAAACCTCTATGTCCAGGTACAAGCTGCAGATAGAATGTGACTGCTCCTAATACAAGGCCAGCAGGGAATCATTAAATCACTTTCTTGTCAGAGAGTCTGTGGCAGAGATGGATTTTTTTTTGCTCAAGAGTAGAGCTTCAAGACTAGAGCAAGTGATCCAAGAAGAATGATGAGAATTGCACTTTGAGATCACTGCAAATCATCAGCTGGACAATGAAATTCCAAAACTGCCACTCAATGGAAGAGACAAAAGAGCATTAATACTATCCCCCATTTTAGTATGAAGCAGTAGAGAAATAAGAAGTGTATTTTGTACGGGGGCCACTTGATTGCAATGTATTAGGCCAGGCTGCGTCTACAAATATCCAAAATAAAGCATAACAGCAAAAACAAACACCACTCCGTACAATTTGGTTCAAACACTGTGTTCCATTCCCTTCAATTGTACTCTACAAACGCATGTAAACACAAACACCCACGTATCCAAGCCCTTATGCTGTTTATTTTCATTAGGCTATAGAGCCAATGAATAAATTCTCAGCAATAATGAGCATAATTTTCTGAAAAACATAGGATTGAAAAACGAGGGTAAAAAATTCCAAAGTCTTAGGATATTTCTGTTTAGTTGGATGCTAAATAACAGCAGGCGAACACTCTCAGCTGGCACAATCTTTTCATCAGAATGTCTCTTTACAGCATAAAACAAAAAGCGATGATCCTGTAGTCTGTTAGCAGAATAAATGTCCCAGTGTAGTCTAGGGCTAGGCCATTGATGGCGAACCTTGGCACCCCAGATGCTTTGGAACTACATTTCCCATAATGCTCATTCACTCTGCAGTGTAGTTGAGCATCATGGGAAATGTAGTTCCAAAACATCTGGGGTGCCAAGGTTCGCCATCACTGGTCTAGGCCCACTATCCTCAACTAGGGATCCTCCAGAGGTTGATAGTGAGATCCCATGTGTTGATAACTGCATAGTTCTGGTGTCTGTCAATGCTACATGGCAGAGCCAGTTGCATGAAGACCATTATCTTTATAGCCATGCATAGGAGTTGCACTTTGACTACCACTGTAAGAAGCATTCTTCTCTTTGGACTGGTTTTAGCAAGGGATTCCTGAGAACTGAAAAATAGTTCCTCTTGGGTAAAACATTGAGAGACGCTGGTTTAGGCAAAATCACCTGCTTCTCCAAAATGAGCGAGAATCAAGTTTATAAAAGTCTGTTACATTTATAATATAGCCAGTGTTATTCGGTTTCCACTGATCATCCTTGAGATGGTTCTACAACTTGATTGGAGTCCACCTGTGGTAAATTCAGTTGATTGGACATGACTTGGAAAGGCACACACTTATCTATACATGGTCCCACAGTTAAAGAGGAAGTAAACCCTCAACCTTTTTTTTTTTTTTAAACCCAGCAAGAGAAAGTCATAATGAGCTAGTATGCATAGCATACTAGCTCATTATGATTGACTTACCTAAAATCAAAGCCCCCGAATTTCTCCTCGGTCCCCTCAGCCGCCGCCATGTCTTCTACAGTCTTCTACAGTCTTCTTCCTTGTTTCGCCGCTCTGGCTCTGTGACTGGCCGGAGCGGCGATGACGTCACTCCCGCGCGCGGGACCAGCAGATCCCCGCGCATGCATAGGATTACGGCATTAACCCCTCATTGCCCCACTAACAAACACGGCATGCTCAGTACGCCTGCGCCATTGCGCCGGTGCTCACGCTCAGTTGCGCCTGCGCCGGTGCAGAATTTACAGCAATTATCTCCGTAAACAATGTAGGTTAAGGAGATATTTCTTGCACCTACAGGTAAGCCTTAATCTAGGCTTAACTGTAGGTGCATGTTGTAAGGAGGTGTTTACAACCACTTTAACAGTGCATGTCAGAGCACAAACTAAACCATGAAGTCCAAGGAAATGTTTGTAGATCTCCAAGACATTGTTTGGAGGAACAGATCTGGGGAGGGGGGTACAGAAAAATGTCTGCAGCATTGAAGGTCCATCTGTAAATAGAAGTTTGAAACCACCAGGACTCTTCCTAGAGTGGGCCGCCCGACCAAACTGAGTGATCGGGGATAAGGGCCTTAGTTAGGGAGGTGACCAAGAACCCAATGCTCACTCTGACAGAGCTCTAGCATTTGTCTGTGGAGAGAGGAGAACCTTCGAGAAGAACAACCATCTCTGCAGCACTCCACCAATCAGGCCAGACGGAAGCCACTCCTCAGAAGAAGGCACATGACAGCTTGCCTAAAGTTTGCCAAAAGTGAAGAACTCTCAGACCATGAGAACCAAAATTCTCTGGTCTGATTCAACAAAGATTGAACTCTTTGGCCTGAATGGCAAGCGTCATGTCTGGAAGAAACCAGGTACGGCTCATTACCTGGCCAATACCATCCCTACAGTAAAAATGGTGGTGGCAGCATCATGCTGTGGGGATGTCTTTCAGCGGCAGGAACTGGGAGATTAGTCAGAATCGAGAGAAAGGTGAATGCAGCAACATACAGAGACATCTTTGATGAAAACCTGCTCCAGAGTGCTCTGGACCTCAGACTGGGGTGGAGGTTCATCTTCAAACAGGACAGGGACCATAAGCACACAGCCAAGATAACAAAGGAGTGGCTACGGGACAACTCTTTGTATGTCCTTGAGTGGCCCATCCAGAGCCCAGGTTTGAACCCGATTGAACATCTCTGGAGATATGTGAAAATGGCTGTTCACCGACGCTCTCCATCCAACTTGAGAGGTCCTGCAAAGAAGAATGGGAGAAACTGTCCAAAAATAGGTGTGCCAAGCTTGTAGGAACCTTTACACTATTTTAACGTTTTGCATCGGACTATAGGTTTCACCAACAATTCACTAAATTTGGTTTGATCTATTAAATTATAATTTGTTTACATGTTTCCAGCAAAAAAAAAAAAAAAATGTTTTCAATTATTTAGAATGGTACAACAGATGGTAGTTTTCAGTATAGAAACTTTGCCATTTGTCAGTGGGGCTGGTGTCTCTAAGGCTGACCATAGACAGATGTTTCACTAAGAGTGAAGGGTGGAAAAACATCTGCTAATCCTTGAGAGACTTTCCCATCTGCAGTACCAGCTATGATCTACTTGCTGGCTTGGCTTGACAGACAGATACAGGGCACTCACTTTGAAAGCTTTGTTTCCTTTTCTTTATAGGGAAAGGGGAAATGTATCTCTATGTGGTATATAACACCTATTTGTAAAATTTTGTATAATAGAAATCCTAATGATATATTTTTCTGGAGATGCAGAGAAGTTGCTGGCAAATAAACCCACGTGTGTTATTTTTGTCTTGCGGTATATTCCTTCCAGAATACAGTTGGCTTTTATATCAAAGTTATTATTCAATGTGACATTGATCGGTCGCAAGAGATTTTTCTTCTGAATTTGGATAACAACATGAAAAACGTAAAAGATATAGCCTTATCACCTTTCTCAATTTTGCCTCTAAATGAATCATTCCTAGATACTGAAATCAAATTAGATCTCCCAGTATATCGCAATGGATTGCAGCAATAAACTGTTTCGAATCTAGGTAAAAAGAAAAAGAAAATTACCATCTAAACTTGCCTATTACCAAGACTGCTAGTCAAATGGCTATCCCCTCAAAAACACCCAGATATATAAATCTGCAGTATATGACTCATTTAGAATTTCAATCTGAAAGACATCTTAATAGAAATGTTGTATTGTAATATTCAGATGTCCAGTGCATATCTGCAAAGAGGCAGAAGGAGTTCAGCAGTACTGAGATGCCGCCCACAAAGGATGAAAACTAGCAGTATTTTATAAAAGAAAAAAAAAGTGGACGTTTATTATACCCAGTGCTTTAGAAAAATAAATTAAATGCAGCAAGGAGGCTGGCTCCATTTTAAGCTTGAGATATTGAGCTATGTAAACAACAAACAAGAAGAAATTGTTAAATGTGAAAAGGAAATTAAATATGAAGTACTTGTTCACGGTTATGGACCTCACAACCAAACAAAACTAATGTACACAATAAAGAATATTAAATCACCCTAAAAATAGACATGGGAAATCTGCAACCATTAGCAAGTGACCTCAACAATCTAACACAAATAGTAATAATAATAAAAATGGTGCGGTAAATCAAAAAGCTATACAGCAAAAATAGACAAATATGCATGAACGTCTATCCCCAATAAAAAAAATGCAGTAATATGTGGAACAGTGAGCCAGTGCGCTAATTCAAGAAGCTGTGCAGCAAAAATAGACAAAAATGCATGAATGATTATCCCTAACTAAAAAAAATAAAAAATTCCAGTAATATGCGATAATATGTGAAACAGTGATAATGTGCACTAATTAAAGAAGCTAAACATCAAAAATAAACAAATATGCATAAATGGCTAACTTCAATTTAAAAACGAAAAAAAAAAACAGTAATATGCAATAATATGTGAAACAGTAATAAAGTGCTTGAATTAAAAGCATAATTTCATGTGATTTTACATAAGAAATATTAAAATAAGTGTCAAATAATAGAGTGCTTGTGCATTAGAAGTGATGAGATGTGACGATCACATGCTCAAAAAACAGTTCTTGAAAGATGTGAACACAATTGATCCCACCATCCAGGCATCCTTTAGGAGTGTGCCCTAACCGCTCACCTTAACCTCTTCCCGTCCGCACGGCGGGTTTATATGGCCACAATGTGGCTCTTAATTGCTGGGAGGCTGTCTATATACGGCCTCCAGCCATTGGGGGGCGCGCGAGGTGCCAATGCGCGTGCCTGGCAGCCATGATGTCCGCCAGGCACCCGCGATCGGCAGTCACAGAGACAGGGACGTGGAGCTCTGTGTGTAAACACAGAGCTCCACGTCCTGTCAGGGAGAGGAGACTGATGGTGTGTCTCTTGTCCCATAGCGACAACCATCGGTCACCTCCCCCAGTCAGTCCCCTCCCCCCACAGTAAGAATCACCTAGTAGGGCACACATTAACCCCTTCCTTGCCCCCTAGTGTTAACCCCTTCCCTGCCAGTCACATTTATACAGTAATCGGTTCATATTTATAGCATTGTTCGCTGTATACATGTGAATGGTCCCAAAAATGTGTCAAAAGTGTCCGATGTGTCCGCCGCAATATCGCAGTCCTGACAAAAATCGCAGATCGCCGCCATTACTAGTAAAATAAAAATAATAATAAAAAAAAAAAAATTCTATCCCCTATTTTGTAGACGCATACGATTGCGCAAACCAATCACTATAGGCTTATTGCGATTTTTATTTTTACCAAAAATATGTAGAAGAATACGTATCAGCCTAAACTGAGAATTTTTTTTATTGGATATTTATTATCGCAAAAAGTAAAACATTTCGTTTTTTTTCCAAATTGTCGCTCTATTTTTGTTTATAGCGCAAAAAATAAATACCACAGAGATGATCAAATACCACCAAAAGAAAGCTCTATTTGTGGGAAGAAAAAAGGACGTCAATTTTGTTTGGGAACCACGTCGCACGACCGCGCAATTGTCATTCAAAGCGTGACAGTGCTGAAAGCTGAAATTTCACCTGGGCAGGAAGGGGGGTATATGTGCCCAGTAAGCAAGTGGTTAAACAAAGACCAAAACAGGTCTAGTGGCACTTTGGTATACATATCCTAAGCAGCAGTACGTGTTCCACTCTCCTCTCCTGCATCGACCTGCTCTAGGAAGTCCTAGTGGCTCCAATCTTCTTCCACTTACAGATGATGGAGGCCACTGTACCCTTCCCCAGATCTGTGTCTTGGTACAATACTGTCTTGGGGGTCTACAGACAATTCTTTGGACTTGGTTTGTTCTCTGACATGCACTGTTAACTGCCGGACCTTACAGGTGAGTGCCTTACAAAATCATGTCCAATTAACTGAATTTATCACAAGTGGATTCCAATTAAGTTGTAGAAACATCTCATGGATGATCTGCGGGAACCAGATGCACCTTAGCCCAATTTTGAGTGCCATTGCAAAGGCTGTGAACACTTATGAAAATGTGATCTATTTTTAAAAACGTTGCAAAGGCTTCAAACGAACTTCTTTCATGTTCTCATTATGGGGTATTGTTTGTAGAGTTTTGAGGAAAATAATGAATTGAATCCATTTTAGAATAAGGCCGTAACATAACAAAATGTGGAAAAAGTGAAGCGCTGTGAATACTTTTCGGATGCACTGCGTTTCCCATGGTTTGCTGGTGGTACAATAGATAAAGTGGTTGTAAACCCCCCCACAAAAAAAAAATGTGCAAGACAAAGGCATAATGAGCTAGTATGCATAGCATAGTAGCTCTATGAATTACCTACCTTAGATCGAAGCCAGCACAGCGGTCCTCGTACACCGCTCCGGCTGGCGACATCTCTCCCAGAGTTACTTGCGGGTATCGTAGGCTCCGACAATGTGATTGCCCAGAGCCGCGATGATGTAACTCCCGCGCAGGCAAGCAGGAGCCGCCGGTAACGTGCCATCGCTTCAGTGCGCATGTGCCAATGATGTCGGCACATTCTGATACAGGGGATATCTCCTAAACTGTGCAGGTTTAGCAGATATCCGGAGTAGCTACAGGTAAGCCTTATTTTAGGCTTACCTGTACTCAAAAGTGGTTGTAAAAGGTTTACAACCACTTTAACCACTTAATCACCGCCTCATAGCCGAATTACGGCTACAAGGCGGTTCCTTAACTCTGGGAGGACGTCCATGGACGTCTTCCCGGAGAATCGTTACCACGTGCCCGAGCGGGCGCGCACGCGCAATCATCGGTGCTCGCCGGGTCCACGGGACCCGCAGCAACAAGGATCGCGGGAAAGGGCCAATGAAAGCGGCTCTTTACCACGTGATCGTGCCGTCCAATGACGGCGCGATCACAAAATGAAAACAAACATTACACATGGGTCATTTTCAGGTCATCTCTCTCCTCTCCTCACACCGATGCAGCGTGAGAGAAGAGGAGATAAGAGACAAACGTAAGTGCTTTTGAGTGCCCAGCAGTGCCCCATTTGTCACATTTTTGCCCCATCTGTGCCCCACCAGTGCCATCTGTGCCCCACCAGTGCCCACCAGTGCCGCCTGTGCATACCAGTGCCGCCTGTGCACTCCAGTGCCGCCTGTGCCCACCAGAGCCACACCAGTGCACGCCTGTGCCCACCAAAGATATGTAGCAGTATACATTTTAGGCCAAATTTATGAAGAAAAATTACTTTTTTGCAAAATGTTATAATAGAAATGAAGAAAAATGTTTTTTTTTGTTTTTTTTTACAAAATTTTCATTTTTTTCCATTTATTGCAAAAAAAAATTAAAACCGCAGAGGTGATCAAATACCACCAAAAGAAAGCTCTATTTGTGGGGAAAAAAAGTACAAAAATTGTGTTACAGTGTTGTATGACTGAGTTATTGTCAAAACGTGAGAGCACCGAAAGCTGAAAATTGGTCTGGTTATTAAGTGGGTTTAAGTGCCCAGTGGTCAAGTGGTTAAGACCCAGTGATATCATCAGCTAATAGGAAGGGCCTGGAGGGTACAGGATACAGCTTCCTAAAAAAACACAACACCCTGCCTCAGTATTTCTCAAGAGCCCTGAGCCCCGATGCAAAAAGTGCACTGGATCCTGGAAGGAATTATACAAATATCAGAAGGCACAATTGTGCAAGACTAAAGGTAGGGCCAGAGTTTGGCTTTAACAGACCAAATAGGAGCAATTAAAAAAAATGCATTTAAGGCAACCTACCCTAAAAAGAATTGCCCCATAAATCCCTTCAAAATCTTTCACCTTAAATTAGCTTTTCTTTTATTCTGGGAGTCAAGGACATTGCTATGCAGAGAATGTTCTTTTACTTTTAAATGTATTTACCATTCTCTTTACTTACAAAATTAAATGTGCAAATCTGTCTCCCCAAACTTCCTGACCTTTTCCTGACGATGTTCCAACAGGAAAATTATTCTCAATTATCTCAGTTCTGAGGCTGTTTTTTTTTCTTATTATTTTATGAATTTGAAGCTCGGGGCATTCGTTCTCTGTGCTGCCATTTATGTAGACACCCAGCCCTGCTCTGTGTTTTTCTTTATCCTTGACCCTTCATAATCTTTGTTGCACCGTTCTCTCTTTAGAAATCTGTCCTTAATCCCTTCAGTGCTAGAGGGTCTTGCAGAATACTGAAGAGATTACAGACATGAAACTCTACTTAATCCCTTCATTGCTTTGCAGGATTGGAATCTTCACCCTTGCAGCAATGAAAGTGTGGAAATATTGACCTCTCTAATGACAAAGTTACTCCACGAGCGAGCTGGAGACTATTCTACATTTAATTAATGGCATTTTACCAATTAATCCTCAATTAAGTTGTTCAATGTGAAGGTTAAACAATGTACAATGCCAATTACAACTGTTTTTCCTAAACCTATTAAAGGTGTAAGGCCTGGTTCACACCTATGCATTTTTTAGTGTGTTTTCAGTTTTGCAGAAACACACTACAGTCCATTTACCACGGTTTCCTATGGATGTAGTTCACATCTATGCATTTTATGGAAAGGGCCAGGGACTTTTTTCTGGTTCTTTGATTCCATAGACTTCAATGGATTAAAAGCGTGTATTGAAAAATGCAAAATGCACCTGCAATATGAAAACTGCAACCTGCATAGGTGTTAACCAGGCATAAGGCTCGATTCACATCTATATATGCTACTTTTGAGCCTTTCTGCAGTGCTTTTTTAAGTGCTTGCCGCACTGTTTTTATTGCCTTTTTGCACTTTTTTTTTTACACTGTATATAGCTGTTGCCAAGAAGGGGGCTGGGAACCGATGAGTCATCAGCTTCCCCGCTGACAATAGCCTGTTAGAAAAAAAAAATTATGAAAACAAAAACAGTGTGGGGTCCCCCCCCCATGTTCATACCATGCCCTTGTGTCTAGTATGGACTCAGAGGGGACCCCCCATCCATACCAGACCCTTATTCGAGCATGCAGCCCAGCAGGTCAGGAATGGAAGGCAAAGAGCGAGCGTGCCCCCCCCCCCTATACTATAACAGTCTGCATGCCCTCAACATCAAGTTGATGGGGACAAGGGCCTCTTCCCGACAACCCTGGCCATTTTGTTTGGCGGGGTCTGCAGACAGGAGGCTTATCAGAATCTGGACAGATCAGTGGGACGCAGCATCAGAAGAGAGTCGTTGGCAGGAGCAGAGGAAGAAGAACACCGGAAAAATAAGACAGGAGAAAGAAGAAAACCAGAAGGGGAGAAGGATAAAACCAGAAGGGGAGAAGGAGAAGACCAGAGGAAGAAGGAGAAGACCAGAGGAAGAAGGAGAAGACCAGAGGAAGAAGGAGAAGAGAAGAAGAAGGAGAAGACCAGAGGAAGAAGGAGATGACCGGAGGAAGAAGGAGAAGACCGGAGGAAGAAGGAGAAGACCGGAGGAAGAAGGAGAAGACCGGAGGAAGAAGGAGAAGACCGGAGGAAGAAGGAGAAGACCGGAGGAAGAAGGAGAAGACCGGAGGAAGAAGGAGAAGACCGGAGGAAGAAGGAGAAGACCGGAGAAAGAAGGAGAAGACCGGAGAAAGAAGGAGGAGACCAGAGGAAGAAGGAGAAGACCGGAGGAAGAAGGAGAAGACCAGAGGAAGAAGATCGGAGGAAGAAGGAAAAGACAGGGGAAGGACAACATTTTTAATAAAGGACTTGTCTAGTCTTTTGTCACACTACACTACTTTTTTTTGGAGAATGGGTAGGGGTACAATGTACCCAATATATCCATTCACATGGGGGGGTGGCATTTGAGGGCCCCCTAGTTAAAGGGGGCTTCCAGACTCTGATAAGCCCCCCAACCACAGGCCTTAACAACCAATGGCCAGGCCAGGGTTGTCGGGAAGAGGCCCTTGTCCCCATCAACATGGGCCAATGTGCTTTGGCCCATGTTGAGGTCATGTGGAGTGGTATGGTTCAGGAGGAGGGGGGCGCTCGCTCGTCCCCTCCCTTTCCTGATCTGCCGGGCTGCATGCTTGGATAAGGGTCTGGTATGGATTTTGGGGGGCCCCACGCCATTTTATTTTTAATTTGGGCATGGGGAATCCCCTCTGAATCCATACTAGACCCAAATGCCTGGTATGGACCCCATGCTTTTTTTCCCCCCAAAACATTTTTTTAGCCAGCAATTTTTTTTACATTCAGCCGTCAGTGGGGAAGCCCGTCAACAGCTGAGGACTCATCGGTTGTAAAAGACAAGGCTGGCTTCCCTTGCCCTCTCCTTAGCAACCAGCTATATAAAAAGTGTAGAAAAAAAGCTAATCGCTGCAAAACCGTGGTACTTGCGTTTTGGATGCAGGTCCATCGAAGTCTATTGCATGCAAAATGAACTTTCACCTGTCACGTGACCCCGTCTCCCTCTGACGGTGTTTGGCACCCCAAGCAGCACTGAGGATACACAGACTATCAACTTTCTGTTTACTGTAGTCAGGTCAAGAGATTAAATATTTTGATGGATTGTCTTCTTTGCATAAAAGGAGATTCTCTGTGAGTGTCTTTCTTATTTTGGGTACTCTGTGTCGATCCCTGTGATTGCTGGCATTTCGAGTTCCCCTGTGTGCCTGTCTACGGTGTTGGAGAGTATTACAGACCAGGAGTGGGACCATATTTATGGGCTTGTTACACCTTGCCTCTGGTGAGCGAGCAATCTGTACAGTGGTGGTGCACGTGTGGTTTAAAATCTATCAGGTGTTCTTATCCCTCTACATGCCTTTAGTTGTACTTATAAAATAATTTTTCTCTATTTAGAGGATGTGTTCTTGGTTTTGTGTATGATCAGGATTGTTGAATCCTTTAAACCTGCATCCAATTACACAGGCTCTTGCATTACACAGCTGTCGGTGGTCCGTAGAAATCAGATTGTATAGTTGATGGTCCTCAAAGCAGTTGTAAACCTCTGCAGTAAAAAAAATTAAAATAAAAACCTTCCCCTGTAAGACATGTGCATAATGTGCCAGTATTTACTGCATAATAGCACATTATGAAATAATTACCTTAGAACAAAGTCCTTCAGCGACGCGCTGTCACCACTGACAGAGCTACCGTCTTCCCCCAGGCCTTTCTTCCTGGTTCGCAGACTCAGACTGTGTGAGTGGCCAGAGCCGCGGTGACATCATTCCTGTGCATGCGTATGGGAGCCCTCAGTTCTGGCACGGTGCTCTGAAGGTCCTGACCTTCAGAGCACATGCGCGGTGACGTAGACGGCTGCATCCCATGTGAATATCCTTTAAATGGTGCCCGTTTAGGAGATATTCATTTTATCCACAGGTAAGCCTTATTATAGGCTTACTTGTAGGTTAAAAAAAAAAAACACAAAACGGACATTACTACTGCTTTAATACTAAAAGCTTCCTGAGAGAAGGAGAAAACAGAGTAATGATATCATTAGTATGCTATTGCTCCTTTATTGCCCAATCACAACCTAAGGCAGGTCCAAGACTAGGCTGTATTATTGTGTGCTGCTAGTCGGACATTTTCCAATCACACTGTAGGGCAGATCTATTATTGTGTGTTGCTTCTCCTACATTGCCCTATCATAATTTAGGGCTGGCCCAAGACTAGGCTGAATTACTATGTGCTGCTGCTCTTACAATGTCCAATCACAGTCTAGTGTAGGTCCAAGACTGGGCTGTAATTTTCAACTACAGCGTAACCCATACCTCCCAACTTTTGTTTTCAATCTGAATTTTATTAAGTTTTAGTAGTATCCAAGTATACATATATTACTACTATAGTCATAACATCCAAACGTACAGATATGTAGTACATATTATCTTGACAGGCACATCTAACAAACATACATACATAAAAGAGGGGAGAAGGAAGAGAGAAAGAGGGAGAAGAGAAAAAAAAAAACAAAAAAAAAAATCAAAAAGAGGGCTATAATCCACTAATAATAATCCCCCCAGCATGGCTACTCGTCTAAATGGTTCCTTTTAACCCAGTTTGAGAATTCATCGGACTTTCGAAATTCAGACCATGCAGTCCATGTATGGAAAAACTGCTCTTCCCTCCTCGTTTCCCGGGCCAATAAGCTTTCCAAGTCCCTAGAGCGTTCCAGTTCCTTCGCCCATTCCCCCAGGGAAGGCACTAACCTTGTCTTCCAATATCACGGAATAACTACTCTAGCTGCTGAAATAAAGTGTCCAAGCACCTCTTCCCTTGCCTTTTTTAAGGAACATGGGGTCATGTTTAGGAGAGCCACTCTGGGTGATGCGCAGATTACTATACCCTCCAGTTTTCCATATA
The DNA here is from genome assembly GCF_905171775.1 of Rana temporaria. Lineage (NCBI taxonomy): Eukaryota > Metazoa > Chordata > Amphibia > Anura > Ranidae > Rana > Rana temporaria. The sequence goes on along the minus strand of NC_053494.1, from coordinate 171,371,829 downwards.
AATCAAAAATTTGTTTCCAGAACTTTTTCACCGGTGGGCAATCCCACCAAACATGTAGCATACTACCTTTTGCCTCATGGCAACGCCAACAGATGTCAACAGGTATATCTTGATTAATTTGATGCATTATAGAAGGGCACCTATACCATCTACTCACTAGCTTATATGCCTTTTCTTGTGATCTTGTGTCTATTGAGGTTTTATGAGTCATAATAAAACTTTTTTGCCAGTCTGATAAAGCTATATTCTCTTGGAGTTCTTTCTCCCACTTCCGTGTAAACGGGGGGAGATCTGGATGAATTGAAAGCAAAAGGATAGAATAAATTATAGAAATTGGGTGTGATATTGGTTCTTTTTGTAGCAACAAAGATTCAAATGCGGTTGGTTCGGCAAAAAAATCTTGTTTCGATGGAATTGATCGTATATAGCATAAGGCTTGATGTCTCTGTAACCACTGCACAGGGTTTTGAGAGGTCTTAGTCGATGGGGAATCTACCACTGATAGTGAATCTGTCTGAAGTACTTGAGCAATTCTCCTATGTTCTTGTCTATACCAGGGCCCAAAGGTGATTGAGTGTAAAGCTGGTATAAAATCCGGCGTTCCAAAAAAAGGGGTCATGGGACTCAATTGTTTTGATATTTTATATATGGGTATCAATCGGTCCCATATATACAATGTTTGCCTAGTAAGGTCTACTGGTATTGAAAGGCCTTTTCGTAGAATAGACGAGGTCCACGGGAGGGCACATAAATCTATAGGATTCATATGTCCCTCCAATTGAACCCATTGCTTCGAGGTGGAGTGGTGAAACCAGTCAATGATGCGTGCTAGTATGGTCGCTTTATGGTAAATCGAAACGTCTGGTACACCCACTCCACCTTTGTTTTTTGGTAAAGACAGTGTCTCAAAACGAATTCTTGACAGGGCTGAATTCCAGATAAACCTAGAAAATAGTCGGTGAATCTTACGAAAAACGCTGCCGGAAGATGGATTGGGATTGTTTGAAACAGGTATAGAAGACGAGGGAGTATATCCATCTTAAGGGTATTAATTCTACCAAACCACGAGAGACATTTAAATTTGTATGATGTCAAAGTCATTTGGATTTTATTGAGCATTGGGAGAAAATTTAGAGAGTATAGTTGTCCTGCTGACGCTGGGATACTAATCCCTAAGTATCGAATCGATTCCATACACGTCTTAAATGGGAAGTCCTTCGATATTCGCTTAATTTTGGCTTGCGGAACAGATATATTGAGAAGTTCTGATTTGTTATAGTTAACTTTAAAAATTACTAACTTCGCTAAATCTCTGGAACCCATGCCAATCTGTAGGAGGGCAGCTCGTAAAAACTTCCAACTAACCCGGTCAAACGCCTTTTCGGCATCAATTGTTAACAGACATAGAGGAATCTCATGAACACGGGCATAGTCCGTCAGCAGGAGGGTTTTAAGCGTGTTGTCTCTCGCCTCTCGACCACTGACAAAGCCCACCTGATCTAAATGGATTAATTGAGGCAATAGTGGTTGCAGACGGCCTGCTAAAATTTTTGAGAATATTTTTACATCTACCCCAATTAAAGATAAAGGTCTGAAATTTGCGCACAACGAAAGGTCTTTATCTGGTTTCGGGATAAGTGAGATATGTGCTTCCAGCGTTTGTTTCGGGAAAGTAGATCCATTTGCTATAGAATTAAATACTCTGGTTAGAAAGGGAGCAATAAGAAGAAAAATGTTTATAAAATTTTGGCGTAAAGCCATCGGGGCCTGGGCTTTTACCTCCCGGGGTATTAACAATAGCTTTAATAACCTCTTCTTCAGTGATTACGGTTTCCAACTCTTCTACTATATTTCCCGCCAAAGTGGGTATCGGAGTATCTACTATATAGGATGTTACTTTATCTTCTTCACTATCAAATAAACTTGAGAGTTCGTTTGGAGGTATATTGTATAAAGACTGATAAAAGTCACTAAATGTATCCCTAATTAAAGAAGGTGAAGATATTATTTCCCCATTTGAACCCTGGAGCTTTGAGATAAAAGTAGGGGTCTGGTGTGGATTTAGAGAACTAGCCAACGACTTTCCACACTTATCACTAGATTTATATTGGTGTAACGCCACCTTACTTGAATATGTGCGGGCAGAAGACTCATATAGTTTACGCAAACATGACCGTGCTGAATCAACCTCTAATAGAGTTTCCGTCGTGTTTAGTCTCTTATGTTCTGTTTCTAGGGTTCTAAGTTTTTGAAACGCCTTTGTAATATCTGCTGACCGCTTCTTTTTCATTCGGGTACCTAATTGAATAAAAGACCCTCTCAATACTGCTTTCATAGCTTCCCATTGAATGGGAAGTGACGTAGAATCTAGGGCGTGGTCTGACAAGAAATTTGAGATAGTTTCCGCTATATAGTTAGAGCACTCTGTATTCTCTATTAATGCATCATTTAAACGCCATGTCCATTCTCTAAGTGGAACCGAGGGGATAATAAATTCCAAAAAAAGAGGTGCATGATCTGACCAAACCATTGTACCGATATCGCATGTTGGTGACCAATCCAAGCAGTTATGGTCAACAAAAAAGTAGTCAATTCGACTATAGGATTGGTGAACCGTTGAGAAGTATGTGTAATCTCTTGATTTAGGGTGTAATATCCTCCAAACATCTATCAAGTGATAATCATAGAGAATACGCTTCAAGGTCTTCAACCTAGACACTGAAACTGCTTTTCTTACTGAGGAGGTATCTATTTGCGGGTCCATTGAAAGATTAAAATCTCCCCCCAGAATAAGTCTCCCCTCCATGAAGCCAGATAGTATTTCCAAATATCTCATTGCTATTTGGCTTTGGTTTGTATTCGGCAGGTATATGTTTGCCACCGTAAATTTAATTCCCCACAGGAAAAACTTAACAAAAACGTACCTTCCCTGGGGGTCTACCATATCATCAATTAATTCAATAGGCAAGGTCTTATGGAACGCGATAGAGACTCCTTTAGTCTTCTGTTCTGGATTAGTGCTATGGAACCACCGATTAAAATGTCCACTGGGGCAGGTGGGGAAAGAGTCAGTCTGAAAATGGGTTTCTTGAAGAAAGAGCAAATTAACTTTATGTTTATGCATTTGATATATAATTTGCCCTCTCTTAGATGCTATGTTTAAGCCCCTAACATTGTAAGAGCATATCTTTAGCACTGGTTGGGACACCATTGTAGTAGCCATGCTGGAGAGAGAGATAGAAGAAGAGAAAGGGAGAAAAAAAAGGGGGGGGAGGGTGGGCGTCTCTAATGCCTCGTTTCCACTGAGCGGATCGGTTCGGTACGGTTCAGTTCGGTACGCTTTTTTGGGTGTTTCCATTATGAAAGCGTGCCATAAAAGCGAACCGTACCGGACCATTCTGGGTCCTGCTTCAGATGTGGGGCCATAGAGAATGGAACGGTTCCATTAGGGCGGACCTACAAATACATCTCACTGATTGGTGGACGTGCTAGGCTTTTTTTCTAAACCTTGCATGGTCCCGGATGGTCCGATTTGCAGTGGAAATGCTCTGCAGAATAGACCGGTCTCATTCTAACCGTTCCATTCTTTCTGACCCGAACCGATCCGTGCAGTGGAAACAAGGCATTAGAGACCCTAATGTACTAACTTATGCAGTACACTGTGTGATATTTCACACTTTAGGCACAAACTGTGCCTAGCCTATATAGGGGGTGAACAACAATACTAAACACACAAACAACAACAACGACAGAAAAAAAAAAGGGGGGGGTGGGGAAAAATAAGAAACACACCCCAACCTCCCAACTTTTGGAGATGGCAATGAGGGACACCCATTAGCAAAAAAATGTGGGCATAGGACACACCCCCTGCCATGCCTCAAACGAGAATTATACAAAAAAAAATTATTAGTTGAACCCACTACCACTGCTATTCCTTTATATTAGATTTTGAAATTCACAAATGCAGAAATTTAGAAAAAATGGATGAAAGGTTTAGTTCTGGGAAACATGAATTTTATATACAACTATATAGATCAGACCAAAATGAGGGACAAATGAAGAGGAAAGAGGGACATTGCTCCAAATCAGGGACAGTCCCTCGAAATCAGGGACAGTTGGGAGCTATGGCGTAATCTACAAAGATCTCCGGAAGTGTAGGACCAGACTGTGCTGTATGGAAAGAGTGTCTGAATCACAGGACTGAGGGAATTGAATTGCAGTTCCTTACATACAGCATATTTCAATTGTTTATTTTTTTCTAGGGTTCAAGTTCAATACACAGACAGAGACATTATCAGTCACATTCACAAACATCTCTAAAAAAGAAACAGAGAAGCCTATAGAATCCCTTTAAGCCAATTCCAAAGCGGAATTCCTTTGTGTAATTACAATGAGATGGTTCATGATAAGTTCAGTTCTATAAGGAATAGGGATGTATCGCCTTTGGAGAGCAAGGTTTACATTAAAGGGAAGAAGTAAACACATGGGGATAATAGTACTGCACATTTTACCTTGTGTGTTGTATCGATCTTGCCGCGGATTGTGTGTTCCTACACTCCCAATACAGACAAATCAATTTACTTGTCAGCTTGCTAATTACATTGCAGTAAGTACAGTAAAACCGTGGAGTGTCTATCACTCAAACAGTCTTTTAGAAAAATAATCATCTCTACAGTAGAAAATGTTCCCAATTGAAGAAGTCAAGCTTAAAGGAAAAACTCTACTTGTATGGAAAAGGTATTTTAAAGCCATTTTGTAATGAAATGTTAGTAATTATCTGTTGCAAACTGGCAAAAAAAAAAACACAAATGCCGTTTTCTTCTAACCATGCCAATTAGGGGGTTTGCATAGTTTGTATTCAGACTTATTTTGTCATGATTATTATTTTATCTTACAAAGTGACACCTGTCCATACTTGTGATACCTTCAATACACAATAAGCAGCCGGTTTACATCCATGAGTGAGTATGACTTCCCCAAGAGTGCATTTATAAAAAAAAGCAGCCAAGGTCACTTCCTAGGCCTTGCCTGGACTCCAGTGATGGCGGAGAAGGTCCGCACACCAGAAATGATGCAAGTAGAGGCAAACACCATCACAACATTGTGCCATTACTCTGCATTAGGGATGAGCTCCAGCGTGTTCGCATCGTACACGTGCAGAGTCTGCCAGGAAGTCTGCACGACGCTGCGCTAACCACAGCCAGGGAGACATTTTCCGATGCTCAGCTGCAAAGATCAGGAAATGTCTCCCTGGCTGCGATTAGCGCAGCGCCGTGCAGACTTCCTGGTGGGCTTTGCACGTGTACGATGCGAATACGCTGGAGCTCATCCCCACTGTGCATCAACCGCTTGAGGACCGCCGCACGGCGATATACGTCGACAAAATGGCACGGCTGGGCACAAGGGCGTAATGTACGTCCCCTTTAAGATCCCAGCCGTGGGTCGCGAGCGCTCGCGACTCGGTCCTCTTCTCCGTGACCGTCCCCGCGGGAACAGCAAAGCGATACCACTATATAAGTTAACATACGAAGCTAGAGGATGCCCAAAAAAGTTCTCCAAAATATGGACCTCCTGGGTTAACTCAGAGTACCATACCACCTGCCCCCTAGGGTACAGCTCTTAATAGGGATACTATGGTTCCAGAACTGCCAGTGCCTAGGCTCTGACTAGGGTAGATTGTGCTATGTGATGATATTTTCTGTATGCGGATTCACAATATTTACCTGTACTGCTCGAGTATTGTATTGCACTTTGACTGAAGCGATGTTCGCTAGGATAATACACCTGTGTAGTGTTTGTTATGTTTTTATAAACAAAAAAAAAAAGTTAATCTTTAACCACTTCCATACAGGGCACTTACGCACCTTCCTGCCCAAGCCAATTTTCAGCTTTCAGCACTGTCGCACTTTGAATGACAATTGCGCGGTCGTGCTACACTGTACCCAAACAAAATTGGCGTCCTTTTTTACCCACAAATAGAGCTTTCTTTTGGTGGTATTTGATCACCTCTGCGATTTTTTTTTATTGCGCAACAACTAAAAAAAAGACTGAAAATTTTGAAAAAAAATTGTTTTTATTTTTTTCTGTTAATTTTTTTGTAAATACGTTTTTCTCTTTCAATTACGGGCACTGATATGGTGGCACTGATGGACATCGATGAGGTAGTACTGACAGGCACAGATGAGGTGGCACTGATTGGTGGCGCTGGTATGCAGCACTGATGGGCACTCATAGGCGGCACTGATGGGCACACATAGGCGGCACTGATGGGCACACATAGGCGGCACTGATGGGCACTCTTGGGCGGCACTGGGCACACATAGGTGGCACTGATGGGCACACATAGGCGGCACTGATGGGCACTCTTGGGCGGCACTGGGCACTCATAGGCGGCACAGATGGGCACTCATGGGCGGCACTTATGGGTGGCACTGATGGATACTTATGGGTGGCACAGATGGGCACTGATAGGTGGGCACTGGGCATGGATGGGCACTGTGGGGTGGCACTGGACACTGGGGTGGCACTGATGGACACTGTGGGGCAGCACAGGTGATTTACCCAGGTTGCCAGTCAGTGCCCATTTGTGGGCACTGATTGGCATCTTTTTTTTTTTAATGCTTTATTTTTTTTTTTACTTTATTTTTTTAGGCTTTTTTTGAGGCTCTTTACTGAGATCGGAGATGCAGGGTGTCAGACTGACACCCCGCATCACCGATCGCCGCGTTGCGCGCCCCCACGGGCGCGCGCGGCATGAAATCCTGCAGGACGTTCGTGAACGTCCTGTCAGGATTTCACAACCACTTCCCGGACGTAAATCGGCTATAGGCCGGGCGGGAAGTGGTTAACCACTTCCGGACCGCCTCCTGCACATATACGTCGGCAGAATGGCACGGCTGGGCACAAGCACGTATATATACGTCCTGTACTTGTACCCAGCCGTGGGTCGCGGGCGCGCTCCCACGACCCGGTCCGAAGCTCCGGGACCGGGACCGCAGGTCCCGCGGACCCGATCGCTGCTCGAGTGCGGCGATCGGTCCCCGGAGCTGAAGAACGGGGAGAGCCGTGTGTAAACACGGCTTCCCCGTGCTTCACTGTGGCGGCGTATCGATCGCGTCATCCCCTTTATAGGGGAGACACGATCGATGACGTCACACCTACAGCCACACCCCCCTACAGTTGTAAACACTCACACAGTGAACCCTAACTCCTACAGCGCCCCCTGTGGTTAACTCCCAAACTGCAACTGTCATTTTCACAATAAAGAATGCAATTTAAATGCATTTTTTGCTCTGAAAATGACAATGGTCCCAAAAATGTGTCAAAATTGTCCGAAGTGTCCGCCATAATGTCGCAGTCACAAAAAAAAATCGCTGATCGCCGCCATTAGTAGTAAAAAAAATTAAAAAAATAAAAATGCAATAAAACTATCCCCTATTTTGTAAACGCTATAAATTTTGCGCAAACCAACAGATAAACGATTATTGCGATTGTTTTAACCAAAAATAAGTAGAATATGTATCGGCCTAAACTGAGGGAAAAAAAATTATATATGTTTTTGGGGGATATTTATTATAGCAAAAAGTAAAAAATATTGCATTTTTTTCAAAATTGTCGCTCTATTTTTGTTTATAGCGCAAAAACTAAAAACCGCAGATGTGATCAAATACCACCAAAAGAAAGCTCTATTTGTGGGGAAAAAAGGACGCCAATTTTGTTTGGGAGCCACGTCGCACGACCGCGCAATTGTCTGTTAAAGCGACGCAGTCCCGAACTGTAAAAACACCTTGGGTCTTTAGCCAGCATATTGGTCCGGGGCTTAAGTGGTTAAAAAAAAAGGAAGCGACAAGCTGCACTTAGCTCATCTTCACCTCTCCAAGATGCCAGCGGGGGATCTCGGCTCCCCTCTCTGTGCAGAGCTCCGGCAGGCTAAGGAAGTGATAAGCTGCACTCAGCTTATCTTCATCTCTCCAAGATGTCACCGGGGAATCTCAGCCCCCCCTCCAGCGGGTCACAGGCACTATAAGAAGGTATGTGGCACTACATCTCAGCATGCAGCAGTTTTGCATTGTGATTCCAACATTCTACAAGCACTTTCACACAGGGGATTCATGACAGGCAGGGACGGAGAGAGACAGCACATGGCATGATAAGACCTACCTCGAAAATAAGCCCTACTGTGTCTTAATATAAGAACCGGGCTTATGTTTGGGGAAACACGGTAGCAGGCAGAGCATTTGCTACCACACAGAGAGCTTTCCATGCAGCTGGAAGATGGTTTTTTTTATTACAATAGCACTCCCACATTTGTGATGCAACAGAGAATGGAGGGCAACACAATAGCTGCTGTGACCTGGAACAGGAAGTTGTCTTGTCCCTTTGGTGATTAGGGACAGGCTAGCTGTAGTAAATTATGAACACAGGATAAGCTGCTACACAACAATCTTCAGCAACAACATGCAAGGCCATCATTACAAGGTAAGGCAAACACCAGTACATGAAATCTAACTACACTAATAATTAAAACAATAAAAACCATAGCTCCCAACTGTCCTCGGGTTTGAGGGACTGTCCCTAATTAGGAACAAAGTCACTCTTTCCTCCTTATTTGTCACCCATTTTGGTCTGATCTATATAGTTGTATATAAAATGCACTACTTATCAAAAAGTGTTTTCCAGCGCTAAACCTTTCGTCCAATTTCTAAATTGCTCCATTTGTAAATTCCAGAAGCCAATATAAAAGGAATTGTAGTGGTTCTGGGTTTAACCAATATTTTATTTTTACAATTCTCCTTTAAGGGGGTGTGGCAAGGGGCGTGTCTCATGTCTACATACTTTTGGTAATAGGTGTTTCTTATTCCCATTTCAGAAAGCTGGGATGTAAAAACAATAAAAAGTGTAAACAAAAGGGAAAAAACAAGAGCAACCTCCGTAGTGTAGTAAACAAGGTGAACAATATTTCTTAATAATTAAAAACACACTCACAAAAAGGGACCTTGTGCAAACTGGTAAAAGTCAAAGCTGCTGCCTCTGGAGCCCGGAGCTGCTGTGGAATTCCCTTACTTTGGCTGTGAGCAGGGGGAGAAGAGCACAGGCAGGAGGGAGCCGCTGCTACGGAGAGACAACCCGACCAGGGATGGAAGCCGGAAGCCCGGATGGAGAGAATGCCTGACACCATGACACAATAAAAAGTGTACAGCGCCTTTAAGGAAAGAGAACCCTGTGAGGTCCTGCAGGCTCTACACGGTGGCTTGCATTTTATGGGCAGCCTGTGACGTGAGTAAGCGAGTGCTTTATAGTGGACAGAGATATCCATTTTCTCCTATCAATGAGCCCACTAAATATATTTTAACCCTTTACTGTGCATCCCAGTTATTCCACCTAACATATTGTGCTCAGTGAACATTGGCCCTTTACTGTGCAACAGCCATTCCAGATTTCCAGCTTACTGTTGGCTTTCCAATCACTGCCCAATAACTATTTATTGTGAACTTCCTAATCAATGTTACCTTAACCCATTACCATGCAACCCCCATCCAATGCACATTAGCCAATTACTGTACAACAACTATTCAATATAGAATAGGCCTTTGTAACACTGGCAGACCTGTTGTTGGCACTTGGCAGTAACTTGTCAGCAATAAGATCGCTAAAAACATTCACCTACCTGCTCCTACTGCCAAAATGCTGTAGAATCTTGCTCAAAGATTCCTGTCCCAAAGCGACACCTTCCTGGTTCGGCTTGCAAGAGAGGGATCCATTAGGACCTCTATGCGTTCACTCTTTCTTAGCGAATCATGTCACAAGTTAGCAGTGACACAATTGCTAGTGGGACATGGCCTCATTGTGCCAACCCCATTTAATGTGCATTAATCCTTTACTGTGCAACCCCCAATGACAATACATTAACCAGTTATTGTATCATTTACATACATTATACATAGACGCTTAAATGTCAAATTTACATTCACTTCACATTAAACCTTTTCCAGCCACTTTCCATTAACAGTATGTTAAACTTTTACTGTTGCGCTTTACATTCACTTGTTAGCATAAGCTATGTTCCAGCCAAAAGATTCTGATGGGTAAATATTAGACAGCTTTGCCTATTAGATTAGTGATAGGGCAGTCTGGGGCTGTAAAATATCTCATGTTCGCATATAAGAAGGGTTCAGTCTTCCTTTACAACTTGCTCTTTACATCCCTTTAATTTATTTCCTGTGCAGTAAAATGTTATACTTCATTAAAGAAAAATTCCTTGGTAAAATATATTCCAACAGCAGATGGTAAAAGATTGAATCCGTTGTGATCTACCTAGCAAGTGTTGGGTGATTAACTTCCTAAAGAGACAAAACATTATATATATATATATATATTATATATATATTATATATATATATATATATATATATATATATATATATATATATATATATATATATATATATATATATATATATATATATATATACATACACATACATACATACACACTATACTGAAAATGTCACATTATGAGTTGCTCTCGGGAAACCTGTGTAAAGCCATATAATAAAGGAAACTGGTTTTGTATTTTAATTGCTTTTATGTGAAGCATGAGAAGCACAGCAATTGACTTTTCCTCTATGAAATACACAGTTCATGCGAGGAACATTCCACAAGACGGTGAGCAAGTGCAGAGAACAATTGGTAGTTACGAAGATACAAAGCCGAGGGGACTTTATTTAAAAAGTATGAAAAACAAAGGCAATCGGTTACCCGTAACAACCAAACACAAATGAGTTTTAGAAATCGAATTATACTAAATTGATAAAAGTTGACTTCTGATATGATCACCATGGTGACAACACATAATCTGTGTTTACATAGCTATTAAATAATGCCAATTGACCAGCAGGGGCCTAGGAACAGGGGTTGAAGCGGGCACACCTGTGATGGCCTCTTCCTTCACTATATAGAGATAATACAGTTATGCAAATTGCGTCAGTGAGATGGGACAGCAGTGCTGTCTGCAGACGATTGATAACAGAGCAAGGCGTAGAGCGCAGATATGTTTCTCAATGCATCCTTTATGCTATTTGTGAAGTCACAGGACCTAGTGCGACTGAACTGGCCTTGTCCTTCCCAGTGCAGCTCTTCTATGAATCATCTTCAGATAACACATCTCTGCTGGTGCAATCTGCATAACAGAGTTTAATCTCTTAATGGTAAAAGGGTAAAGAAAGGCAGCAGGGAAGCTGTGTATTAACTTAGCAGAGGGGAGAGGATGCAAGTAATGCATGTGGGACAAGTTTAGGCTTTATTGACTGGCGTTCCATAAAACAACTTCACAGAACCATTAAAAAAAAAAAAGGAAATGCACGGTCAGGAAAAAAAAAAAAAAGGTTTGCCTCTTTGATACAAACCTCCAATATCATCTAATACTGAGAGTAAATCTCTTATTCAGTATGACTATCTGATGTCCCCAACCTGAATTCTAGACCATATGCACAAGGTGTCCCCTTACCAAAAGGCAATAACCTGCTTCTTGATAAGGCTCCATTCACACTTGTACTCTTCCAATGTTGCACAACGTTAAATGGGTTGTGAAGGTAAAAGTTTTTTCACCTTAATGCAGTCTACATTAAGGTAAAAAAACATCCGAGTATTAGCGCCCCCCCCCCCCGTTTACTTACCTGACCCCTCGAAAGTCCAGCGCCGTGAATGTGCAGGCTTCTCGGCCATCTTCCCAGCTCATTCATTGGTTGATTGACGGCAGTGCAAGCCAATGGCTGCGCTGCTTTCAATCACATCTAATGATGCGGCGCGCTGGCGGGCGAGGTCGAGTGATACAGTGAGCGGCTATGGCCACCGGCTGTATCACAGGAGCACGCCCGCAAGAACTCAACACCATGTGAGCTCACTCGCATTAAGGTGTTGAGTTCTTGCTGTGGGGAGCCGAGACAGCTGCCGAGGGACCCCAGAAGACCAGGTTCGGGGCCACTCAGGGCAAAACGAGCTGCACAGTGGAGGCAAGTATAACATGTTTGTTATTTAAGATCTTTAGTGATCCTTTAAAGTTCAACTTTGGTACAACTTTGACTCATCTTTGATGGGTGGGACTTGGATGTGACGTGTTGTCCCTTCGGACCCACCGTTGCATGTAAAACATTCAGGCACGACTTTCATGCAACTTTTCATGGCCCTCATGTTGCATGAAAGTCAAACCAAAGTACTACATGAACTACTTTGAAGATGCTACGACTTTAAACTGCATATATATGAATGATTATCATTGGGAAAACATGGGGTATGACTTGTCAAGCGACTTTGATGTCCAAAGTCATCTGACAAGTCGCAAAAGTGTGAATGGGGTTGTAAAGGTTTTATCATTGGAAAGGGTCCCAGTGGGTGAAAACGGCTTATGTCCAAAGTCAGTAAATTCAAGGACGTAATCCCACATAGGTTTCAAAATAGTATTTTCTGGAAAAGGTTGGTAATAGCATCTTGCCGTACCTATTCTTATGCCGCGTACACACGACCGGAAATTCCGACAAGAAAACCGTTGATTTTTTTCCGACTGAATTTTGTCTCAAACTTGTTTTGCATACACACGATCACACCAAATTCCAACCGTCAAGAATGCAGTGACGTACAACACTACAACGAGACGGGAAAAAGTTCAACGCTTCCAAGCATGCGTCGACTTGATTCCGAGCATGCGTAGGATTTTCCTCCACAGGAATTACACACAGAGGACCGGTATTTCCAACAAGAACTTTTCCAGTCTGAAAATTTGAGAACCAGCTCTAAAATTTTTGTTGGCGGAAATTTGGACAGAAAAATTCCATTGGAGCCTACACACAGTTGGAATTTCCGACCAAAAGCTCACATGGGACTTTTCTTGTCGGAATTTGCGATCATGTGTATGCGGCATTAGGCAGCATTTTTTGAATTTCAGAATACATAACAGGTTTCCTTTGATGGACTTTTTGAATGAAAATAATAATCGGCTGTGCCGTGGTGAATCTAAAGATCTCATGAGACATTGCAAGATTCTGACAACCACAAGCATAACTATCAAAGATAGAGGCATAATGGGATTTGTCATTTCACTACAGAGTGCCAAAGTTTCCCTCTCCGTGCTACTGGGACACATGGGATCCACTGTGACCCCAGACAAAAACAGAAGAATCTCTCCAAGCACTGACATCAGGCTACCGGTGACTCCACAACTGTTGGGTGCAGGCATGCTCAGCCCAATGAAGTGTAGAAAGCTATACACCGATTCTTAGCCCAATTCGAAAACGTAAGGAAACCGCTTCAGCTTTCCTTCTTCAGAAGCCACGCCCCTGTAACACATTTCACCTGACACCGGGCAGGGGTGGGTGAAACATTTTAGAGTGGCTCGGCTTCTGAAGGAGACAAGCTGAAGCCGTCTTCTTACATATGCTAACTGGGCTGAATATTGGTGTGCGACTTTCCACGCTTTCTGTCAGTTCACATGGGATCTAATGTTGGGGTCAAAGTATTTTGCATATTCAGAAAATAAAAGATTTTAAAAGGTTTATTTTTGGGCAACTAGATCTTATTGCATCTTATAATTAAATAAAACAATAAGTGTTTCAAATGTAATGAAAATAAAAGCATATTATGTAAATTGTTCATAAAAGCACAATGGTGTTTGTGGACGGACAAACAATCTAATTTGCTATTTCCGACCACAGCTCAGTGACAGAGTATTATGACTGCTGCCAAGATATTATTAGCTGTGCATTACATTAATACATTTGTCCATGTAACTGTAATATGCACAAAATGATTAAAAAAAAAAATAGATGCTTTAGCTGATGCAGCTGATATATTTCTCCAGAAAGTACAATAAATACAGAGGTGGCAGCAAGCACAATTGAGACCTTGTCCATACCTTGAGGGTGCAAGTTTCAGCTAGGATCTATGATTTGACTTTGCATCTAATGAGCTACTAATGTAGAATATTAGTTATTGAATTCATAGAGTTGGTAAGCTGAGCTGTGTATTGGATATCATTGAGAAAGGTAGGCAGGCGGGAGGGAGGGGGGGGGGGGGCGGCTGGCTTCTGGTTGCATGCAGCTCTTTAATATCTGAACACTTGACTTATGTGGTTGTGTAATCATATTACAAAAAAATACACCTAAAACAGTAGAGTCTTTAAAGAAAACTAGCCATGATTGGGCTTATGCAAGAACCCACATTTTATGTCTTTATGCGAGTAGAGGTGAATATAAATGAATATGAGTTTCTATGTCGGTGCTTTGTTTGTGGTATAGGTTCTGAACCTAGGCTGCTGCCTATCCGATCACAATAGCCCGATTGTTCAACAAAGTAAGGACTGCTTAGTGTGTCAATAGGAGTGCCTAGGACAAAACATACATCTCAGCTGAAATTAATTTAATAAACTTTGTTAGACCCCCTTTAACACTGTGGTGGTTTGCTGGCGCTATTGCGCTAAAAATAGCACCTGCAAACCGACCCTAAACAGCGGCTGCTGTTTCTTCAGTGTGAAAGCCTGAGGGCTTTCACACTGGAGCGGTGCACTAGCAGGACCGCGCCAAAAGTCCTGCTAGCTGCATCTTTGGAGCGGTGAGAGGAGCGGTGGGTTTACCGCTCCTTCCCATTGAAAGGAATGGGAAACCGCGGCTATACTGCCGGAAATGCGCCTCAGCAATTCAGATGGTATAGCGCTGCTAAAAATAGCAGCGCTATACCGCCACCGCTCCTCCCGCCCCAGTGTGAAAGGGGGCCTTAGGAACAATGGAACAGATACAGCCAACACAATTAGGTAGAGCCAGTCGACCATTTGCATGCTGTTGGATCTGATCGGCAGGCTGAATGTACCCAAGTTGATCAATCCAGCCTGCCTGAATTTACATGTGATTAGGTTAGTGTCTGCTATAGTAAAATTCACGGTCTTCTACCAGCAGGGGTGGCTTCCCCAGGAGAATAAAGTGGCTCAGCGCGAAGGATTGCAGGAAAGTAATTTGCTCAATTCCCCCATCAACACAGACAGTGTTGATGGGGGAATTGAGCTAAATTTGTTCCTGGAACTTGTGGTTGCAGGACAGAAATGTGCTCTGTCTATGGCCAGCATAAAGCTCTCTATACAATTTAATCTTAAATGTATCATCAACCATTGTCAAAGCCCTGAAAACAAACTAAGTGCCGGTTTTTCTTAGGGTCACTGAGCTCAGTGGCTCCTGATCTTTTGCTACATTCACTAACACTGGCCTCCTGAAACAGATTTAATGTGTTACCTAACCCAGGACCCTGCATTCACTATATCTGGTCTCCCACAGTATACAGAACATTGAAATGCAATAGTTTTAGTAAATATAAAAGGCTAAATACCTGTTCTCATCAGCAGTATATAGCAGTCTTGTGGCTTCTATCAGTGTCTGGTTAAAGCTTGTAGGAGTTTTCATTCTATTCCGATTGTCCTTTGAGGCTGCAGGGCCCCTGGCCCTCTGTCTGAACAGTGCTGATTGGCCCTGTGCTGATCACATGCACTCTCCCAAGAAAAAAAATAACTCTCTAGCAACACACACCAAACAGAGCATGTGCAGCTTGCCCCAAGACTCTGTTCTATCAGGAGATGGTTTGGGGACTGGAGGAAGGGGAAGATCAGAAAAGACAAGCTCACACAGCATCTTTACACAGTGCAGAGGATTAACCTCATAGGTTCCACAATGGGTATAGCAAGCATGCTTTACTGCATATACAGACTGATTTTTCGGTTGTGGGTTTAGTAACACTTTAAAGTGGAGTTCCACCCATAAATATAACATTACATCAGTAGTTTTAAAAAAATGTCATTAGTCCTTTACGAAAAAAAAAAAAAACAATTTTTTAGATGCCTTTAAAGTGTTGTTGCTAGGCAGAATAGTTAATCTTCCCACTTCCTGTACCTAGGTGCTTAATGCTTCCTAACCTACACCGCACAGACTCCTGGGAATGTAGTAGGTGTAACTTTCCAGGAGTCTGTGCACTCCCCAGTCTCAAAGAATCATGTGACTTGGACAGCACAGGTGCTGAAACCTGATCTGACACTGCTTGTGCAGCACTGAGCATGTGCGAGATTTGCAAGGCTGAAATCCAGGAAGTCATACAGTCTGGCTTCATGATGCCCACACTTAAGATGGCCCCAGTCAATTTCTATTTTATAAAGTGTCAAAATGCTGTAACAACCTAACAAAACGGACCTTAGTTTACAGACTAACTTTACTAGAATACATTAAGCTTGTGTATTACAGGGGTATTTATATTTAAAAATGTTAAATTGTGGCCGGAACTCCGCTTTAAGAAATACATCACAGTGCATCTACTCCATTTAAGCACATTTAACATTGTAACACTATGATGAAGGGGTATTTGGTCCTGAAACATGTTGGTTTTTATTCTGCAATGAATCAATATTATCATTAATCTACTTTGGATTCTTGGATGATTGCTTGGCATGCTCACTGGATTATATGTCTAAAGAAGGGGGCGCTCCTTTCCCCCAAACTGTGTTAGCTGTATCTACTGTTACTGATCCTTTTTTATATAAAACAAATTTAAAGCGAGATTGGAAGTTTGTACTAGGTGTCCTCCTAAATACACAACCAGCAGTCAGCATTAAATGAATGTGAGGGTAAATAATGCAAAATGGGGACACAAACAGCAATAAAAACATGGCGGAGGTTCTGTACTCTATCCAAAGCAAAACGGTTTGGCTGGCATTTCCACACTATTATAAAATCTTCATGTTCCTATAAGAGGATTTGTTGCGAATCAGGAGGTGGCAATAAAAAAAAAAAATTATATAAAATTGAAAATAGCTCTCGCTCTGCTTCCTGCCATTATTAGAACGCGGCTTCCCAACAGTCTGCTCATGAATATGATAAAAGCAGAAACTCATGTTAATCATACGCGTAGGCAAAACAGGTGGTTTAAATATTTATAGCAACAGTTAATGCGTATTAAACGAATGTTCTTCCTTTCTGGAAAATTGGAGATCGGGCTACCTTAGCTTTGCTACATACATGCCTATTGTAGCAGCAGCTCTATGGTAAAAAGTAAATATATTCAATATGCAGAGAAAACTTGTGATAACGTCTCCGCAGCTGATCAAGACTTGCCTGCAATTTCATACACTAAGCATGGATAACATAGGATTACAGTTGTTACATATGTGACAGCCACTAGATAAAACTCTAGCCTTCTTAAACTTTGTTGTTATTAATATCCAGATTAGCACAGCTGCAATCTGTGCACTAGTAGTAAAACCTGTGTCTAGCCAGAAAAATCACTATAGTTTTAGAGCAAATAAAAAAATACTTTTTCTGCATTGCTAAGATGCAATGTACAGGCATACCCCGCTTTAAGTACACTCACTTTACATACACTCGCGAGTAAGGACATACCCACGAGTGTATGTAAAATGCCTTACAAGTACTGTACAGACATTTTGCAGCCGCAGTAGAAGGAGCTGAAGCTCCGAAAGCATAGCCCGCCTTGTTCCAGTGTGCACCTGATACCCCCACTACAGCCCCTGAGACCTCAACTACAGCTCCCAACACCCCCACTACAGCCCCTGACCCCCCACTACACCCTAGAAGTGAAAAAAAGTATTGTTTCACTTTAAGTACATTTTCGTTTTACATACATGCTCTGTCCCCACTGTGTACTTAAAAGTGGGGTATGCCTGTACTACACAATTTCTCAAGATGGTACAGGCTGCAATTTGGGGCCAAATATTTATGGCGAAAGACAAAACCAAGCCACAATCTGTGATACTTCCATCCATAAACAAATTAAAATAAATTAACGTTTACAGAATTTACTATGACAAATAAAAAGGGATACTGCACAATACTTTGATTATTCTGGAGATAACCGCTTATCACAACAACATTTATATCTACAGGTAGAAAATAAAAAATAAGAACACAGGTTTCTATATGCAACACTTGTACTTTGCTGCTTATTTTTTTATATTTCTATAGAGAAAATACATTTACAGAGCGGCTTCCCAAATAACATTAAAGTCAATATAAAGAGTTGCGACAGATAATCAAACTACAAGCAGGCAAGAAAAAGAAAAACCACAAATTTTGATGAATGAATTTTTTTTGTTAAAGCAGCTATTGTTTTAAAAGTACCTGAGCTTGACTTCGTTTCCCCAATCTAAAGCCTGAAGTTCAACTTTTTATATTATATTAATTGATACAGATCTATGAACCAGGCTGGTTTTCAAGAACTGAAGCCTATTGGCATACAAGTTTTGGAACCCAAAGTAATAGCACTGTGTAACCAAACAGAATTATTTCTTATTTTAGGGCCCAGTGGGTTGTTGCTGTATAGAGCCATAGAGAAGTGAGGGTTTGAAAACGAAACTAGAAGCTCCCAGTACTGTGGTCCAAAGGAAACAGACAACCAGGAAGTATCCAGAACAGAGCAGAATTACAGCAACATCAGAGCAAAAACGAACAATGAGGACATGAAACCAAGACTGCAGTAAGGTAAAGGAAGCTTTTTAGCTAAAAAAAAAAAAATGTTCCTTTAGTGACCCTTTAAGTGATTTGGTAACTGGTCGCAGGCCACAATGACATGAAATAGTTCAGAGGATTTTAATTTTTTTTTATTTTGAATAGCATATTGAAGATTTTAAGCAACAATCAGGATCATAATTTTTCGTAGGACCAATCTCTGTTGGATGTTTACCCCAGTGTCGGGACAAGATCATCCAGTGCCCAGGGCAAAGACGGCAAATTGTGCCCCCCCATCATTATGTGCAAGCTTGGGCTAACAGAAGTAGTGATGCCACCGACACTACTCCTATCAGCTTCATAGTAGAAGGAACTTGCAGTGTCTCCATCCCAACAATACACGCTGCACCTGGGGCAGCCTACCCTTCTGCCCACCCCCTGTTCTGATCCTGGTTTACCCAAAGCTCCCAACTGTCCCTAATTTGGAGCAATGTCCCTCTGTCCCTCATTCTCCTCATTTGTCCCTCATTTTGGTCTGATCTCTATAGATCTATATAAAATGCACTTTTTATCGATCAAAGCACTTGTGGGTTTAATTAATAATTTTTTGGGATATTTTTTCTTTAAGAGGGTGTGGCAGGGTATGTGTCCTATGCCTACATACCTTATGCTAATAGGTGTCCCTCATTACCATCCCAAAAAGTTTGGAAGTATGCACGTGTGGCTTTTTCTGTGGGTTAGCTGCGCTTTACCAAAGACTTTTATTATATCTTGCAGGTGTAATGTATTTTCAGAAAGCGCAGCAAAACTTCTGCATTTAGAAGTTTTGGTGCATTTTCAGAAAGAGCAGCAAACCTGTAGGATAGAATAGAAGTCCATGGCTCAGTGAAGGTAACCCGCAGGAAAGTGGCAAGTACACTGCTCTGCATCTGCCGATAAGTGTGAATGCAGCCTAATAATTCTATTTTAAAATAGCTCATATATGGCCATTGCAAAACTATGATGCTCAATACATAACATGCCCATTGCTAAACTGTTACGTTTAATCACTTGACCTCCAGAAGATTTACCCCCCTTCATGACAAGCCATTTTTTTTGCAATACGACACTATGTTACTTTAACTGACAATTGCGCGGTCGTGCGACGTTGTACCCAAGTAAAATTTATGTCCTTTTTTTCCCACTAATAGAGCTTTTTAATGGTATTGCATCGCCTCTGCGTTTTTAATTCTTTGCGCTATAAACAAAAAAAGGCCGACAAAATTTGTAAGAATATATCATTTTAAAAAAATTGGAAAAATAAAATTTCTTCATAAATTTAGACCAATATGTATTTTGGTAAAAAAGAATCCCAATAAGTGTATTGATTGGTTTGTGCAATAATCATATCTACAAACTATGGGATATATATATATATATATATATATATATATATATATATATATATATATAGATATATATATATATATATATATATATAGATATAGATATATATATTAGGGCTGTGCGTTAAACGCGATATTAACGGCGTTAACGCAAACCCATGTTAACGCCGTCAATATTTTTATCGCGCGATTAACGCAGGAGCCCTCGGGGTGGACATGCAGAGTGTGCAGCGGCGCGGCGCGGCTTACCTTCTCGCTGGATTCACAGGCAAGTTACTCACCTTGTCCCTGGATCCAGCGATGCCACCCCGCTGTGTGATCGAGCGGGTCCTCCTTGCTTGGCGGGTCCTCCTTGCTCGGCGGGTCCTCCTCGCTCGGCGGGTCCTCCTCGCTCGGCGGGTCCTCCTCGCTCGATTCACAGTGCCTGTGTGCCGCCGAGCTCCGTTCCCTGCGACGTTACGGCGCACGGGAGCGGAGAACGGCGCCAAATTTAAAAAAGTAAACAAACACAATACACACAGTATACTGTAATCTTATAGATTACAGTACTGTATGTAAAAAATACACACCCCCCTTGTCCCTAGTGGTCTGCCCAGTGCCCTACATGTTCTTTTATAAAATAAAAACTATTCTTTCTGCCTGAAAAACTGTAGATTGTCCAAAAGTGTCCCTTTATGTCAAAAATGGTTTTAGATCAGCTAGAAAACAGCGATAATAAATTATAATCACTTGCAGAATTGTGCGATATTTGTGGGGAAATTCGCCATAAATTAGAGCGATTAATCGTGAGTTAACTATGACATTAATGCGATTAAAAATTTTAATCGTTTGACAGCACTAATATATATATATATATATATATATATATATATATTTTTTACTAGTCAATCAGCGATTTATAGCAGGACATTCTGACACTGACACTTTTTGGGGACCAGTGACTAAAAAATATGCACTGTCCCTGTACTAATAAAGCTGTCTGGGAAGGGGTTAACATCAGGGGCGATAAAAGAGTTCAAGTGGAGTTCCACCCATAAATATAACATTACATCAGTAGTTTTAAAAAAATGTCATTAGTCCTACGATTTTTTTTTTTTTTAGATGCCTTCAAAGTGTTGTTGCTAGGCAGAATAGTTAATCTTCCCACTTCCTGCACCTAGGTGCTTAATGCTTCCTAACCTACACCGCACAGACTCCTGGGAATGTAGTGGGTGTAACTTTCCAGGAGTCTGTGCACTCCCTAGTCTCAAAGAATCATGTGACTTGGACAGCACAGGTGCTGAAACCTGATCTGACACTGCTTGTGCAGCACTGAGCATGTGCAAGATTTGCAAGGCTGAAATCCAGGAAGTCATACAGTCTGGCTTCATGATGCACACACTTAAGATGGCCCCAGTCAATTTCTATTTTATAAAGTGTCTAAATGTCTAAATGCTGTAACAACCTAACAAAACGGACCTTAGTTTACAGACTAACTTTACTAGAATACATTAAGCTTGTGTATTACAGGGGTATTTATATTTAAAAAGTGAAATTGTGGCCGGAACTCCGCTTTAACTGTGCCAAACCTGTGTTTTACTAAACTGTGGGAGGTGCTTTTACTAGGGGGAAGAGATTAAATTGGTTCCCTGCTTTGCTTTTACAAATTTCATCTCTTTCCTCCTGTCAGAACACCGTTCTGCCTCTCTGCTTGATGATTGGCGGGTGCCGGTGAATATCGAGTATGCAGTACCTGCCCCCCGACTTCTGCTGTGTGTGATCACAGCGGGAGCCAGGAAACTGTGGTGCACATGCATACCTCCCAACTTTCTGAGATGGAAATGAGGGACACCCATCAGCAAAAGTATGCAGGCATAGGACACACCCCTTGCCACGCCCCCTTAAAAGGAGAATTTTACAAAATAATACAATTGTTTAAACCCACAACTGCTTTTTTACCACTACTATTTCTTTTATATTGGCTTTTGGAGTTTACAAATGCAGCAATTTAGAAATCAGATGAAAGGTTTAGCGCTGGAAAGCACTTTTTGATAGCTAAAAAGTGCATTTTATATACATCTGTATAGATCAGACCAAAATGAGGGACAAATGAGGAGGAATGAGGGACAGAGGGACATTGCTCTAAATCAGGGACAGTCCCTCAAAATCAGGGACAGTTGGGAGGTATGCACATGCATGCCCCCTGTCCAGAAGAGCCGGACTATGTATGTACACGCATTATCCAGTGGAGAGGTGCTGCCCTGTAGCATATAGTTGCTGGCGCTCTAACGCATGCGGCGATACCTCACATGTGTGGTTTGAACGGTGTTTACATATGTGGGCGGGACTTACGTGTGTGTTCGCTTCTGAGCACGAGCTACCGGGATAGGGGCGTTTAAATTTTATTTTTTTATTATTTTATTTTTTATTTTACTCAATTTCTTTTATTTTTACACTTTTTATTACTTTTTTTTATCACTTTTATTCCTATTGCAAGGAATGTAAACATCCCTTGTAATAGGGATGGTTGGTGACAGGTACTCTATATGGAGAGATGCGCATCTCTCCTCCAGGCTGGAAAGCATTAGATCGTGAAAAAAAATTCAAAGATCTAATGCTTTCAGCCGTGATTGCGGCTGTGTTTACACTACGGTACCCGGGCGTAACGTCATAACATCGCGCCCGGGCCTCCGACGATCATAGAAATGACTGGTGACCATCTGGTCACCAGTCATCTCTAAGCTTTCCATCCAACGCCGGTGGATCGTTTCTCCGGCTCTCTGATGGCAAGGGAGAGCCTGGAGAAGCACCGGATGGCGGCGGGAGGGGGGTACGTCCCCTCCTGCCACCTATAAGAGCGATCAAGCGGCAGAACTGCCGCTATGATCATTCTTATGGTACACAGGATCTCGGCTGAAGAGATGGATATCTAAATGATGCCTGTAGCTGCAGGCATCTTGCAGATATCCCCACTGAAAGTCCAGGACGTCATATGACGTCCTTGGGCGGGAAGTGGTTAATCAATTTGCTAAATTGTGTTACTACTGGTAATCCATTGTATTTCTGCCTAATTACCAACCCTACTGGGTGAAAATATATTAAGATTGCCTTTACTACCTTGCTTGGTCCCCGTTTTCTTTGATGCAGCACTACTATTGGGTACAAAGTATTACTTTCGGTGAATTCTTGTGATATTGTATGTTTTTCTCAACAGAAGCTAAGCTTTTGGGTTGAGGTTGAGAGTAGTAGAGAGTGTAGCACTACACTAGAAACAACGGTCTAATACAGACAATATATATTATATATATATATATTTTTTAATAGTCATGTGATCACCAAGACACTAGCTCTGCGCAATTCATAATCAAGGATTGAGTTGAGGGATTGGAAAATGATCACATGACTAAGCTACAGAAGATCCAAAGAAAGTTATTCAGGATCATTCAAATTATGTAAATGCTATTTTTTACTATCCATATGTCAAAGCATGAACAAATGGGTTTAGTATCAATTTAAGTCATAATGAGTAGGAAGAGTGCCCAACATTGGAGCAAAGACTCAAAATTTGTGCACATGATCCTGAAAATGAGACACACTAGGAAAACATAAACAATACCTTTCACAGGGACTAAAGTTTGTCAAACGGGGTTAGCACTTCCACCTATTAGCAATAGGGTTGTTGGTTCGAATCCCAACCAAGACACTACCTGCCTGGAGTTTGCATGTTCTCCCTGTGTCTGCGTGGGTTTCCTCCAGGTACTTTGGTTTCCTCCTACACTCCAAAGACAAGCTAGTAAGTTAATTGAATCTGGTCTAAATTGGCCCTAAGGATGGTTAAGAATGTGAGTTAGGGACCTTAGACTGTAAGCTCCTTAAGGGCAGGGACTGAGGTTAATGTACATTATATATGTGTAAAGCGCTGCGTAAATGGACGACAAGTACCAATAATAAAAAATAAAAATACATGCCACGACGTCCATCTCTTTTTACAATGTAGACAATTTTCTGTCCCATATGACCACATTGGTCAAAGTACAGAATTATATATATTTTAGATGACGACCCTAAAGGCATTTGAGGTATTTAAATTCTAGTTTAGGATATGATAGCTGTGTTGCGATGTGTATAAATTATCAAGCTGAATAAAATCATCAGGTTTGACTCTTATCTTCCGCTGCAGGCATCTGATCTAGCAGTGTGTCATAAATCCTTACAGAAATGGCATGTCATCTGAAAATAAAATGCCATCAATGAAAGGTATAAACTGTTCTGTAACAAATCATGAACGCGTTAACTCAGAATGTCATACCTACATGTAAATCAATGTAATGACACAAAGGTGATAATTGGGCAAAATTAGTATTTTTCAATCAACATGGATGATATTTAGGTTGCATAATTCTAATAATGACACATTTAGTAGTTTGAATTAAAAAGCATAATTTGAATTGTTAAATTTGATATCAGTTTCCAAGAGATTATATATATATATATATATATATATATATATATATATATATATACACACACACACACACACACACACACACATTATATATATATATATATATATATATATATATATATATATATATATATATATATATATATATATATATATATATATATATATATATATATATATATATAATGTGTGTGTGTGTGTGTGAAAATAAACATACATACACACCACACAGTATACATAGAGTATATATCATATTCACAAGCAGGGCTTTTTTTCAGCGGGAACGCGGGGGGACGCAGTTCTGGCACCTCCCGGACTGACTGTATGTAATGGCAAGGGGTGCTGGAGTGTACTTCAGGGTATTGATGCTCATTGCTGGGGATCTATTTTTGCTGGGGGAGTCTATTGTTGCTGAGGAGATCTATTGTTGATGGTGGGGGACCTATTGTTGCTGGGGGGTCTTATGTTGCTGGGGGGTCAGTTGTTGCTGAAAGAGACCTACTGTTGGGGAAAGGGGTCTATTATTGATGGCTGCCAGAGAGTCTATTAATGTTGGCTGTGCGGAGATATGCTGCCGGGAGTCTATTGTTGCTGGGGGGGGGGGGATTTTGTTGAGGGTGGTCCATTGTTGTTAGGGGGACCTATTGTTGCTGGCTGCAGGGGATTTATTTTACTTCTTTTCTTAATATCATTACCAAATTCCATACATATAACTTAGCACTACAAATATATACTTGGTTCTAGATTGCCTAAAAGGGGCAGTACTGGGAGGTGGGTAGAGGGCGGAGAAAAGGGGTGACCCGGAAAGGGGGAGTTCCTGTACCTATTGTCTGAGAAAAAAAGCACTGTTCACAAGTAAACTATATACATATATACACAGTGGTATGTAAACCAAGCTAGCTGCCAATACATCATCCGTTCAGATTCCAGAAGTCACTTTTCCATTCTGTGATGAACAACTGACTGTGTGATACCATTTTTTTCCGCCTTTTGATTTATATAAAGAAAGCTGTGCATGAATTATACCTTGCTCTAATGCATGGCAATGTTGGTTTCACAGATAAGACTGAAATGTACTACAGCAAAAATATCCGTTTTAGAAGGAATAAATAACGTTACCATACATATAAAAATCAAAATCACATAACATTACAATAGAACAAAACAACACAATGTTCCATGTCCAAGTAATCATTTTATAACCTTGTGATACATTTGGCTGTCAAACAGCCCACATTTTACATCTGCTTCACAATAATACAATGATCTACTAGCAAATACAAATATATTTCATGTGTTATCAGTCAAGCAATCAGGGATGTCTGATGAATGTAATATAATACAAATACATTTTGCTCTTTTGATTCCCCAAGGAGAAAAGCACTCTAGAAATATAAATTAATAATAATAAATAAGCAGGTATAAAATATAATAAATTAGGTAAGCTAAAAGACGTTGGGCAGACGTGGCTCAGAAATGGAATCTACTTACCATGTTGTATATGTCTCTTTGTCATAGTCACAGTAGCAGTAAGAACATGTTGATTATCCGTTTCCCTTGTGGTCGCAGCTCCATATTTATCTGCAAAAAGAATAAAAAATATTTTTTAGAAAAAATGTCCTACCGAAGAATGAGAACTATGTAGTAATCCAAAGAAACTAATCGCAATTCAGGTTTCATTTCAAATGACCATGTGGGCATCCTGTAAAATAAGCAGATTCGCCAGTTCAGTGGGCAACAAGTTACATATTCACTTGCTTAAAGAGATACCAGTACCCCTACTATATCTGGGTGTGTACGATTGTGTGTTCTTCATGTTTTGGTCCTACCCCATACTTTGGCCCTCCTGCCAGATGCCGTGTCACTACTGTGTTTTGTAGTGATGCAAGGGTCTTGTTATAGTTATGTATATGTTATTTGCATCAAAAATCACCCAAAAACATGTATTTCTCATTTAAGAGCATGTGGGTGGAGCCATGAAAATAATTGCTTTATCTGGGCCAACTCACAACTGCTGGTGCAATACTGCCCAATCTTATACAGTGAGCTGTGCTACATACAAGCGACTCTGGAACCAACCCAAAAACATAAAAGGAAACATTTGCAACAAGCAAAATATCATTAACTTCATTGGCACCTGTTCACATCTGAGCGTTTTGCCACCTGAAGCAAAATGCCTGAAAAAATGCCCTAAGCTCAAAAAAGAACATGAGCTTCTTTGGGGCAGATTACAGGCATTTTTCTGCCTTTTACATTAGTGACCTGAACAAAATAGCGCGACTTTGAAACTCTCAAATGTGAATGCATCACCATCACTGCTCTGGATATACTGTTAGTTTTCTTGTTGGTCAGTTTTATAAGTAGCCCCGCCCCTCCCCTCCCCCTTGCAAAAAAAAACAAAAACAAAGCTAGGGCTTCCGTCTGAGGTGCCTAGGCGAGGGTGACACCATCCTTCTTCCAGAAATATTCCCATAAATGTAGAGTATACGAAAACTTGCTGAGAAGACACATCTAGCAGTGCTTGGCAGTATCTTCTCATAAGATTTGGAGTACTCATCATTTCCTAGGATTTCATTAGCTGGAGGATGAAGTTACCACCTCTCCTATGGAAACTGTATGAGAGGCAAGTATAACATTTATCTGTTTTCCCTTATTATAAATATTTATTTCTTAAGGGGGGCTGCACTGAAAAAGTGGACCTTGCTTTAGTTGAAGCCATTATCTACTGGCAATAGGCATGCTGGCTTGCTGTTCTAATAATTATCTGAAAACTATTTAAAAAATACACTTGCGTAACCGTGTTCCAAATTCTGTACATGTACGATATTCTCAAAATTCAATTTTTTTCCTGAATTACTCTATGCTGCATTAAACAGACTGCATCATGTGCCCATGTTTCACAACACAGTCCTGTTCAGCTCCATATCCCCCTCATGCAAAAGTGGAGAGAGTTGCAAGGTTCAATCAACACATGCTGGAATTTATTTTCTATATGCCCTCTGTGTACAAAATCTAAGCCGACCCAAGTCACGCAACAGTCTTGCTGAAATAAAGTGGTTTACGAAAGGCATATAGGCTAGGCCTGTGATGGCGAACCTTGGCACCCCAGATGTTTTGGAACTACATTTCCCATGATGCTCATGCACGCTGCAGTGTAGTGGAGCATCATGGGAAATGTAGTTCCAAAACATCTGGGGTGCCAATGTTCGCCATCACTGGGCTAGGCTATTCACTTTGCAAGGTAATTTTCCCCTAGCTTAGTGAATGGCTAAAAATCCACTTTGCCAAGAACACCCAATCACGTGCAAGGAAAATAAAAACACATAGCTGGATTCAGGGAGAGTTAGGCCGGCGTTTCAGTAGATACGCCGACCCAACTCGGAATCTGCGCCGTCCTAAGTTTAAGTGTATTCTCAAACTGAGATACACTTAAACCTAGCTAAGATACGACAGCCTGCGCCGTCGTATCTTAGGGTGCAGTATTTAGGCTGGCCGCTAGGTGGCAACTTCCGTTGAGTTCGGGGTAGAATATGTAAATGACTAGATACGCCTATTCACGAACGTACGTGTGCCCAACGCAGTAAAGATACGCTGTTTACGTAAGGCGTTTTCAGGCGTAGAGTTATTCCATCAAATAGCTGGACTAGTCAATGTTAAGTATGGCCGTCGTTCCCGCGTCGAAATTTTAAAATTTTACGTCGTTTGCGCAAGTCGTCCGTGAATAGGGCTGAACGTAATTTACGTTCACGTCAAAACCAATACATCCTTGCGGCGTACTTTGGCGCAATGCACACTGGGAGATGTACACGGACGGCGCATGCGCCGTTCGTAAAAAAACGTCAATCACGTCAGGTCACCCTCCATTAACATAAAACACGCCCCCTCATCCTAATTTGAATTAGGCGCGCTTACGCCGGCCCTATTTACGATACGCCGCCGTAAGTTAGGAGGAAAGTACTTTGTGAATACAGTACTTGCCTCTCTGACTTAAGGCGGATAGGTCCACTTTAACTACAAACGTTAAAAATGTGTTACCAGACCTATTTATTGAAGAGTTGTACTGATAAATTGTCCTACAAACATTTTTTTTTTTTTTGTAAAAAAGGTAACATGCTGTGCACATGACAAAACATTGAGTACATATCCTAATTACTGCACCTTTATGCTGTTTAATGGTGCACAGCATGCCCCTCTTTCTAGAACGGTAACATACTGTATACTCAATGACCGGTAGCATGCAATCTGACTAAGCTATAATAAAAGAAATAAATGTTAATTGGATTTTCAGGAATACATCCCTTTATGTTGTGTAATGGGGCAATGCATACATTTTACAGAACAGTGACTAATACAAGGCTGCTGTGTTTCTTGTTGGAGGACAATTTTTTCCTTGTGTAGTTTACAAAAAATGTCATAGAAGGAAATTAACTAATGGAAATCTGAGTCTTTGAAGTTTGCTTGTTCTTAGTCTCTGTGCGCTCCATCCCTTGTATATATTTAGTTTGAACTAGAGAGTTGAAAAACAGGGAAAATGCCTAGAAAAAAGTAAAATAATGCAGCCACCACATCTATTGATTGGTAAGCTACAATAAATCCCATGTATGGTATTGGGTTTAACATCACATTAAGTATGCTGGGTGCTCCTTTCAGCTATGGCCATATTTTCCAGTTACTCTATTTGCTTTTCTTATCTAGTAAAAAAAATATTAGTATAGAATATCACACAGCAACAAAACAGAAATTGATTTTCATTCACTTTCTTGTTCTAAGATGTTGGAAGCTAGTTTCTGGCTGGTTTCTCTAGGTTCTGTACTTGACTGTCCTTTATATTGATCAAACCCATGCAATAAAGGCAAAATAATATCAGATACTGTACATAAAATTCAAATAGCAATGTCCAAGAATTAATTTTTTACATAATTACACCACTTTGAATTGCCTTTCTAAGAACTCCGCACAGGTACTGTACACAGATACAGAACCAAAATTTAAGACAGAAGTGCAGCCTAGTGGAAAAATCAAATTTGTTACTTTCTAACAAGGACAGAGGAGATCTTGATGGGAAAAGCATTGCTGGTGTCCAGTGAAACAGCTGCAAGACGGTTTAAATAACAAGAGAACTACAGTGCCTTATTGTTCTAGAGGATTTGTTCCAAACACAGAGGCTTACAAAATAGCTTTTTTGATCTTCTCTCCAAGAGTTGATTGTTCAGTTGTACACAGGGAGCTGCCTGGTCACTTACACACTCCAACGTTCTTAAAGAAGTCAATTGTATTGTAAAACAGTCTATTTCTAAACCTACTTTAATCTAGTGGGGGAATTTTCGCTACTGTGAAATGTGGCATTTAGCTACATGAGCCAGGGGACCCTAAACCACAAATGCTGTAGATTGAAAAAAAAAAAGAGCTCTCTTTACGAGGGTTTGAATATGTTTTCTTATCTGGCAAACACAGCATGTTATAAAACTTGAAAATCTCACTCAAATTTACCCTAAAGGATCCAGAGGCTAAATGTTTGGTTTTCGATAGGTAGGGAAGGACTAAAAAAAAAAAAAACCTACATACACACAAAAGGTGGAATGCAGCATTAGTCCAATGCTGTATCCGTCTCCCATCACCTCTAAGACTGGAGAACTGAGCACTCAAAGACTGCTGATCACTAAGTGCTCTGTCTTCAGTGAGCAGAGAGCTGGCTCTCTACTCTGCCCCTCCAGCACTCACAGGACTGCCAGGCTGTGAAGGGGGCGGGAGCTGTGGCTTAGGATCTCAGTGGCGCATTGAGAAGCCGAGCCAGCTGCCAATCCAGGCTTTTGGGTGGATCCTGATATTAAAGTCAGATTCTCCTGGACTGGCTGAGTAATGTCAGCTGACAGCAGACTGTTGGCTTAATACTGATCAAATGAGTGCAGAACTAAAGAGCTTTGGCCCTACTTTAACCTTGTCAGCTTCTTTCCTGCTGTCTTTGCCCCTGCTGGGGAATCTCACTCTCTGTTTGTGCAGGTGACCATTGGGGACAGTGCTGGAAATCTAAAATTGTCACCGGCATGGGAATAGAGGGGAAACCTTCCAATGGGGAGAACTGTCTAAAGCTAGCCATATAGTGTTAAATGTATCTTGTTCAGCCTGTGACTGAATTTGAGAAAAATCAATAGATCCACCTATCCGTGTTATACAGAAGTAGTGTTATTGCCCCAGAAAAATGTCCTACATGGATTGATATTTGCCCAATCATTGTATTTGACTTTATAATGTGATCAGGAATAAGTAGGCCATGTGTGGTCTCCATTATAGTTGTCACATTCCTGTATTTTTGAATCTGAAGAAAAAAAATATCAGTTTTTGAAATTCTGACAGAACTCTATCCGACAGGAAAATGTTTGTATCTGTTTTCAGAACTGAGACCTGTGTTAGTGAAAATTGTGTACATGCCAACTTCTTCTTTTATCTTGATTGCTTGCACCCCCCTGAAGGCCTATGTATTTTTTAGCCACTGCATGTGCGCTGTATAAAGAATACACTTGTGGTAGCCAGAGAAATTAGTGATGTAAACTGCAGCAACCAGACAACAGATGGTAGCATGTTAAGCGACAAAATGTTTGACTTAAAAAATGTCAGGGATAAAAGAATCACTGGCATAATTAGTCAATGGACATCAGAACAGTTATTTATACACCGTACCACTGATAATGTCAACAGACCTTCACCAAATATGAAATAACGGATTTCTTAGGTATCACATTAATTGTTACTAGCCAATCACCATTTATATAGTCAGAAAACTTTACAAAACACACTCCTAACTATATATGCCCACATGATCCCATACCTCAAATTACCAATGCCAGAGGGCCCCTTGACACTGGAGTAATACGTTAACACACATTACCACAATGCATGGCAACCCACCTACTCTATGTGTGGTGCGTTGAAAGTCCATTCATTGTGAATACCACCCCATACTTCAAATTACCAATACCTGAGGGCCCCTTGACACTTGAGTGTTGTGTTAAGCACATTACCACAGTGCATGGCAACCCACCTAGTCTATATGCTTGGTGTGTTTCAAGGCCAATCACTGTGAATAGCACCCCAATGCATTGTACAATATAGAGCCCAACACACAGAAATGCACCACAAGACATACACTTCACATTATTATTATTATACTGTATTTATATAGTGCCAACAGTTTACGCAGCGCTTTACAACTTGAGGGTAGACAGTACAAATACAATACATTTTAATACAGTAGGAATCAGAGGGCCCTGCTCCTTAGAGCTTACAATCTATTGTGGTGCGCTATGTGGCTACGAGAGGCATGATATTGAAAAGGCTGCCTTTACGAAACACGCATTAACATATGCCAGTAGGTGCTTTAACATATGTGTATTAATCAACTTAACTGCTTGATTGCAATCAATGCAAGGTGCCCAAAGGTACTTTTATTAAAATCCCAGGAACTCGGATATTGGTCACAACTTGTATCCAAACAGGCTGTTGTGACATATGGTAGCTTTAAAACCATGTCTCACATTCTTCAGATAAAAAAAAAAACATAAAATACTGTAAATAGTATGGTAAACACCAACTTTTAGAAAGGGTACACAGTCCTGGTGTTCGGATTTGTAGATTACAGTGTGTTTGCATATAAACACTTTTTCTCAAAAACTGACTTACAGTACAAAATTAAAAAGGTATGTCCTCTAATGACAATGGTTTTGTAAAGCTGCTCATAGTTGGATTGGATATCTATAAAGGTCTTTATGCAATGCCTTTAACGTTCCGCTGGTTATTATTTTATTCACACATCACCTATCAAGTCAGTAGCAGAAAATGAACTACATGAACTGTAAAATAAAACAGTATGATTTCATTATTAAGGCTCCAAGCTTGACTTTAAATGCTCTTGACCTCTCTGGATTGCAATATTAATAAATTAAGTTTAATACAGGACCCGTAGGACTCTAATTATTCAGTTAATCAGTAAGCGTTGTATAATAACTGACCCACTGGCCTGATACGCCTTGCATGTCTTCTTGTCATTATGTATCCAGAGATCTTCCTTCTTCATTTACTCTACACATCTTGTACATACAGATTTCTTCTCAGCACATTTACATACCTCTTTCTCCCAAAAAAGTGACACGTTAGTCCCACTGGGCAAGTACAGTACAGTTTTGCTTCATAAAAAGAAAAAAAAAATCTTGACTGCTCGAAGGCAGTAAGAAAAATTACCTGGGCCAAAATATATCCAAACTATTTTACGAGGTGTGATATTGGATACCACTAGTTAATGGAAATCATATCTGTAAAAACATTTAAATGAAAGAACTATAGGGACCACTAATGTTTGCAGTGACCTGGGATAAAGCAGACCATTAAAGAGTAAAACCTCCAAATCTGCCTACGCAACAATCACATGAGGCTCATTTTACAAAACTTTACGTAAGGACAAAAGTCTTTATTTTCAGCCCTGTGACTGCAATTTTTAAATATCATTGGACTCTTCTTTGAAAATACTATGGCAGTAATTTACAATGTAACTAATCATCTCACCATAATGTTTGTGCCAAATGCAGTATGCCAATATCAACCAGATAAAAAAACGCTAAGTAAATCAGTTTGTTGGCATTAACACAAGTCTATAGATGCATTTCTAACAGTCCTAGATTTTGGACTTTGGACCATATTCAGACACTGAAAGAATGGTTGCCCGAGACTGAAATAAACCCAAATAGAAAAATCACAGAAACTTTAAGGACAAACCTCACTGTTTTGACTAAATTGGGTCTGCTTGGTTTCCATTTAAAAACACTTTCCAGTTTGAACTGGTAATGGTTTCTCTGTGATGCAACCATTAAATCCTGAGCTTCTTTAACAATACTCTGCAGTTAAGCAATATTATTTGTGACCCTACCACAGTCAACAGAATTGTTGTTTGGATTTCATAGGGCGCGTTCATACAATGCACCGTGACATACAGTAATCTACACAGCACAAAGCAGGCTTAACTCTAATGCCGCGTACACACGGTCGTTTTTCGGCATGGGAAAAAAAAGACATTTTTCAGCATGTCCAAAAAACGAAGTTTTTCCAACTTCATCATTAAAAACGATGTTGCCCACACACCATCGTTTTTGAAAAATCATGAACAAAGCGCGGTGACGTACGACAGCACTCTGAAGGGGAAGTTCTATTTGCCTTTGGGCTGCTTTAGCTGATTCCGTGTTAGTAAAAGACGATTTGCGCTTTTCGGTCTGTTACAGTGTGATGAATATGCTTACTCCATTATGAATGGTAGTTTTACCAGAACGAGCGCTCCCGTCTCATAACTCGCTTCTGGGCATGCGCGGGTTTAAAACGTCATTTTAGTCCACACACGATCATTTTTTACAACCCCAAAAACGACATTTTAAAAAACGACATTAAAAAATGCAGCATGTTCGAATTTTTTTTTTGGCGGTTTTCAGAAGCCGAAAAACGATGTGAAGCCCGCACACGATGATTTTAAATGACGTTTTTAAAAATGTCATTTTTTTTCATGCCGAAAAACGACCATGTGTATGCAGCATAAGGAACATAGAAAATACCTGTATTCTATACGCCTTATTCACACTACAACAATGACTTGAGGTGGGTTTCAGTGCACTGCACAATGATAGATATTTTCTGCAACATTTTAGACCCCACCAACTGTCACTGCACTGAAGCAGAGCTGTGGTGTATAGCAATGAATACAATTTAATTTATGTCATATCAATAAAGTTAAAAAAAGAAAAAGGAAAAAGGAAACCGTGCCTTAAGTTGTAATATTGAACTGCCTCTCTGGGCAAGTACATCAGGCTGCACTCTGAAATGGCTAGTTTTAGTGAGTAGCTTGATGTAAATGAACACTTAATTTTAAAGTACAACTCTGAGCATAAGGAAGACAAACTACCCTTCCAGTGGGGTCCTCTACAGCCTGGAGTGCCGGAGAGAGTGGAGGAAAGTGCCAGTTAATTGCTGGAGCACAGGGTAGGTTAAGTAATACAACCTCTTTGTCCTACCTTCGACATAAAGATGTACTGTGGGCAAATATTTTTTTTTATCCTTTTGCAGTGGGTCTGTGCCCACACTTCAAGGGTTAATTGCACATTTTTGTCTAAGGGTAATGGCGATTAAAAAAGAAGTATGGGATTTTTTTTTTTCCCCCCATTATACTTACCAAAGTGGATACAGCTTCGGACCGATGCTGCATCTGTCCCACTGCACATCTGCACTGAGAACTGAGCCACTGAACACCGCCGATGGCTTGGTTCTCTCGGCTCCCTGACTGGAGAGCTGCTACCTGTTAGTCAGCAGCTCTCCTCGTTGCTCCTCCACGCTCATTGGAGCACTGAGCTGTAGAGGGGCAGGGAGCGTCTGTCTCAGCCTCTCAGCGGTTAGCCGAGAGTCTAAGACAGGCGCCTGGCGGATTCAGATTTGTCGTCGGGATGACACGGTGCCTGGACCGATTCCAGTGATGTCATCAGAGAGCGGACTTTCGACCACTCTCCACTGAAAATGTGTCACAGGAGTGCAAAACGAATTGCACTCCTGTGACCCGTAGGAGAAGCCCAGCCAAACAAGCTCAAATCTCATATAAGTACAGTGTTGCATGACCGCGCAATTGTCATTCAAAATACATCAGCGCAGAACATTGTCCTGGGCAGGAAGAGGGTAAAAGTGCCCTGTATTAAAGTGGTTAACACAGCTGTAACCCTTGCAGTGTGGGCACACCCAGTGCATTTGGAACGCTGTGCAGTTCACGCGCACAGAATGCAGGTTTCCTGCACTGCGTTCCAGTGTGGACCAACACTTAAAGTGATTGTATGGCTTCGTTTTTTTTTTTTTTTAAAACCAACATGTTGTTATATTTACCTCCACTGTGCAGGTCGTTTGGCACAGAGGGGCCGGATCCTTGTCTTCTGGGGTCCCTCGGCGGCTGTCTCGGCTCCTAAACGCAAGAGCTAACCCCCTTCATGGGAAGCGCTCTCACAAGGGGGTTAGCTTCAGAGTGTGCTCCCGTGAAACAGCCGGCGGCTATAGCTGCCGGCTGTATCACTCGGCCCCACCCCCCGATGTGCTGCGTCATTGGATTTGATTGACAGCAGCATGAGCCAATGGCTGCGCTGCCATCAATCTATCCAATCAACGGCCAGACTCAGTGGAAAAGAGGACGCCTGGGGACGTGCACAGCAGGTGAAGGGGCTCAGGTAAGTAAAACAAGTGGACTGGGAGGGGGGGGGTCATTGCCAGGTGTTTTTTCACCCTAATGCAAAACACAAACCTTCACAACCCCTTTATGACAGCTGTTCCCATTGGAAGATGTCCCCCTATTGCCCTTCTGGTGAGAATTGTACATTTTGGATTTCCCCTGGTACTTCCTGTTCCATTGACCATGGTTATCAGAAAAAACAGAACAGCAAATCTTCCTAGTGAAGAAGACAGACCACAATAAAAAATGTCCCTATTTTTTTTCCCCCTTTTCTTTCTTTTATTGGAATTTTTTTTATTTCTGTATACAGTAAACAAAGAATTTACAATGGAAAAAAAATATATTTGGACAGAAGACTTGAAGCAAACAACTGCCTGCAAAGAAAAACAGTTTTTCATTTTGGCAGATTCCTCAGTCAGGCATAGACATATCTTCAATTCTTTATTAATAAAGCACAACTTGCCACTCAAACAGCACTTTTCTGTATTAAAAGCAAGGGCTGAGCCGAATTACAATTCCCTTTAGTAAACAGGCTGTACCTTAGTATTGGGCAGAACACTAAGCTCCAGAACATCACACCCGCACAAGAAAATTCAGTTCTGACAATCATAACTTCTTTTTAATTTTCTTTTTCTCTGAGGCAAGGTTATAAATAAATAATATTTACAGACATAGAAGGAGACGCTGTATTCATAAATCTCGCTTCTTAACATAAATGGTGGACAGAAATGCATGACAAGGTGACAGGACACAATACATTAACAGACAGCGCAGATGACAAGCTCAATGCTCTGTAAAATAAAGGAAACATTGCCATTCACAAAAGGTGAGACAATTTCTGGAAAAATAAAAGGTTATTGTGGACACAAATTTTTGGGTGAGAAAATACTCAATACAAATATAATAATAATCTCTTAGTTATAGATATTCAACCTACGATCAACCCCCCTAATTTATGTCACTGACAGGTTCATAGGAGTGATCATTAGAATTTCTCCTGCCGTATAGACTCCAACGTGTTTCAATTACTTCTATCAAAAATTTCTTCAGGGGCAAAATAAAGGTTAACTAAATATTTGAAATGCATACAATTAACAAATTATAAAAAAATAATAATTACATATGCTGTGTATACAAAATTCAGCATATTCATGACACTTAAGCCCCATACACACTATCAGTTTTCCTGCAGGTTTTTCTCTTCAGGTTTACCAAAACCATCTAATATGAGGTCAAACCTTAATGCCGCGTACACACCATCACTTTATGTGATGAAAAAAAACGACACTTTCTGTGAAGTAAAAAATGACATTTTTGAAACTTCAATTTTCAAAGACGAAGTTGCCTACACACCATCGTTTTTCTCACAATGTTCTTGCAAAGTGAGGTTACGTTCCACCACGTTTTACCATTGAAGCTTGCTTCATAAGTAGCTTCTGGGCATGCGTGGATGAAAAAACGTCTTAGAAAACGAAGTTTTTTGCTACACACGGTCAATTTCTGTGAAGTAAAAAGTGCACTTTTGAAAAACGACACATAAAATTGAAGCATGCTTCAATTTTTTTTGGTCGTTTTTTACAAGACATAAAACGACGTTTTCCCCACACACAGTCAATTAAAGTGACGTTTTTAAAAACGTAATTTTTTTTCATCACATAAAGTGATGGTGTGTACGCGGCATTAGAGTTTCAATTTGTATGAAATCAGGCCGGCCCTTGCACTAAATGGTTTTGGTAAACCTGAAGAGAAAAACCTGCAGGAAAACCGATAGTGTGTATGGGGCTTTACAGAGGTATCATGATGGGGACAAGAAGAATTTACTAAAAAGCCCCTGGATTAAAAATATTGTTTTTTCACCCATGTTAAAGCCAATGTTTAGTTATTTAAATCAGCAAAGAATATGTACATAGAAGTTTACACACACACACACACATATATATATATTTTATATATATATATATATACACACACACACACACACACACACACACACATTATGTGTGTGTGTATATATATATATATATATATATATATATATATATATATACACACACATACATACACACATACAGTATATACATATATACACACACACACACACTATACATTGTCAAAAGTATCGGGCTGCCTGCCTTTACAAGCACATGAACTTTAATGGCATCCCAGTCTTAGTCTGTGGGGTTCAATAATGAGTTGGCCCATCCTTTGCAGCTATAAGGCCCGGTACACACGGTCGGACCAAACGATGAGACTGGCCCGTCGGACCGGTTTCATCGGTTCACCTCTGAAGTGGCCGTACGGCCTGATATGTGTACACACCATCAGTCCAAAATGCGATCAGGTCAGAACGCGGTGACGTCAAACACACGACATGCTAAATAAAACAAATTTTAATGCTTCCAAGCATGCGTCGACTTGATTCTGAGCATGCGTGAACCGATGCTTTTCTGTACTAACCATCGGTTTGGTCCGATGGGGCAGCGCTCCATCGGTTCGGTTTTGAAGCATGTTTAGAAATTTTGGACCAAAGGAAACCAGACCGATAGCCTATACACACGGTCGGTTTGGTCCGATGAAAATGAACTTCGGTTCATTCTCATCGGACCAAACCGACAGTGTGTACGGGGCCTAACAGCTTCAACTCTTCTGGGAAGGCTGTCCACAAGGTTTAGGAGTGTATCTATAGGTTTGTTTGACCATTCTTCCAGAAGCATGTTTATGAGGTCAGGCGCCAATGTGGACAAGAAGGCCTGGCTCACAGTCTTTGCTCTAATTCACCTCAAAGGTGTTCTATCGATTTGAGGTCAGGACTCTGCAGGCCAGTCAAGTTTCCCCACCCCAAACTCGCTCATCCATGTCTTTATGGACATTGCTTGGTGCACTGGTGCGCACCCATGTTGGATCGGAGACTGCGAGCCAGGCCTTCTCAGCCAAATCGGTGCCTAACCTCACAAATGTGCTTCTGGAAGAATCAAAACATAGGGCCAGATCCTCAAACTAATTACGCCGGCGTATCTATGGATACGCCACATAATTTCAAAGTTCCCCCGTCGTATCTCTGTTTTGTATCCACAAAAAAAGATACAACGGAATCTGGGCTCGATCCGACAGGCGTACGTCTTAGTACGCCGTCGGATCGTAGGTGCATATTTACGCTGGCCGCTAGGTGGCATTTCCGTTGAATTCCGCGTCGAGTATGCAAATTAGCTAGATACGGCGATCCACCAACGTACGTCCGGCGCATTTTTTTTTTGTCGTTTGCGTTCGGCTTTTTCTGGTGTATAGTTACCCCTGCTATATGATGCGTATCCTATGTTAAGTATGGCCGTCGTTCCCACGTTGAATTTTGAAAATGTTACGCCGTTTGCGTACGTCGTTCGCGGATAGGGATTTGCGTAGAATGACGTCACCGTCATAAGCATTGGCTTGTTCCGGTTTAATTTCGAGCATGCGCACTGGGATACCCTCATGGACGGCGCATGCGCCGTTAAAAAAAACGTCATTTACGTCGGGTCACGACGTATTAACATAAAACACGCCCCCATCACAAAGATTTGAATTGCGCGCCCTTACGCCGGGAGAATTACGCTACGCGCCGTAACTTTAGAGGCAAATGCTTTGTGAATACAGCATTTGCCTCTCAAAGTTGCGGCGGCGTAGCGTTACTAGGATACGCTACGCCTGCATAAAAATACGATCCGCTACGTGGATCTGGCCCATAATCTTGTTGACCATTTTCCCAGAAGAGTTGAAGCGGTTATAGCTGCAAAGGTGGGCCAACTCAATATTGAACCCTACAGACTAAGACTGGGATGCCATTAAAGTTTGTGTAAAGGCAGGTGTCCCGATACTTTGGACAATATAGCGCGCGTGTGTGTATATATATATATATATATATATATACACACACACATACATACACACACATATACATATATTCACAGATCAAGGTACAGGTCCAATCACAGCGGTCCTTTTACATGTGAACATTCCTTTCCATACTTGCGATTTCTGTGTGAGGAAAGGAAAGTCGATAACTGGCAAGTCTGTCAGGGCACTAGTGCATTGTTTACACTGATATCAGGGCACTGATCATCAGTGCAGCCCCATCGGTGCCCATGAGTGCTGCCCATCAGTGCCACCCATTAGTGCTTCCTATCAGTGCCGCTTATCAGAACCCATCAGTGCACATGAGGTCAGCCTTGTGAGTACACATCAGTGCAGCCTCATTAGTGCACATCAGAGCTTATCAGTGAAGAAGAAAAATTACTTATTAGCAAAATTTTAAAACTAAGAATTTTTTTCCCCCCAAATCCAAACTTTTTTATTTTTAAAAGCAAAAATATAAAAACACCAGTAGCGATTAAATACCACCAAAAGAAAGGTCTATCTGTCTAACAAAAATGCTAAAAAATTTATTTAGGTACAGTGTTGCATGACCGTGCAATTATCATTCAAAGTGCAACAGTGCTGAGAGCTGAAAATTTACCTGGGCAGGAAGGGGGTGAATGCCCAGTATTGAAGTGGTTCAACTCCCACTGAGCTAGGTACAAAATGACCTCTGCTGTAACATAGCAATGCAATGTTTCTAAACCTTCTTCATATCTAGTCTCTCCATTAGGATTCTGTAAGGCCCCATACACACGATAGAATTTATCCGCAGATACGGTTCAGCGGACCGTATCCGCGGATAAATCCTCTCTAAGATTTCAGAGGATTTCAATGCGATGGCGTGTACACACCATCGCATTGAAATCCGCGCTGAAATCCTCTGCCGATGACGTGTCGCGCCGTCGCCGCTATTATGACGCGGCGACGGGCGCGACACTGTCATATAAGGAATTCCACGCATGCGTCTATTCATTACGGCGCGTGCGGGGAATCCCTTTGGACGGATGGATCCGGTAAGTCTGTACAGACGAGCGGATCCATCCGTTGGAATGGATTCCAGCAGATAGATATTCTGTGCATGTCGACAAATATTTATCTGCTGGAAATCCATTCCAGGGGAGATTTATCTGCGGATAGATATCCGACGGAGTGTACACACCATAGGATCTATCCGCAGAAACCCATTTGATGGGATTTATCTGCGGATAGATTCTATGGTGTGTATGGGGCCTTAGTCTTAGCACATTGAAAAAAATGGTGCTAATTATGTGAGGATTTGCAGAATCTAATTATAGATTCATCCTAATGAGCAAAAACTACAACCAAAGAATGCAGTGAAAATGTCAGATGATCAGCTAACAAACACACAGGTTGAACAAGAAATACGCAAGGCGAGCCCCGATCAATACATTGTAGGAAAGTGAATCTGATGCTTTATCCCTAGAACAACACACTTAACATCTACATACATCTAAAGATACATTCAGAGAAATGGCATTACTCGTGAGATACATCGATCGATCAGCTTAAGTCTTCACATTCTTTGCTTTTACCAGTGTGAAGCATTTGTTTTTTGGCTGGAGGTGGAAAATGATGTTAACTCTGTCCTTTGACACAAAGCTGCCTATTATAATGAGACTTGAGAAAGGAAGATGCCACTATAGCA
This sequence comes from Rana temporaria, assembly GCF_905171775.1. Classification (NCBI taxonomy): domain Eukaryota; kingdom Metazoa; phylum Chordata; class Amphibia; order Anura; family Ranidae; genus Rana; species Rana temporaria. The sequence goes on along the minus strand of NC_053494.1, from coordinate 171,330,722 downwards.
GTCCTCGTTACTGGAACCAAAGGATGGCTACATACGCTTTGATTTTTTTTACTTTTACTTGATCAATGTGCGGGTCAGTCAAAGCGAGAGAATTTTCAAAACAACTGAATATTTATAACTTCCCCTCTGATCGATTTGGACTCAATTTTGAATTCAGTCAAACCGAGTCAATCGGCCAGGGTGAAAATGTATTAAAGTTTTGCATCAATCAGCAGGACTGAGATACTGTTCATGAATACAATTGTATTTTATTAACTCAGATTATGAGATCACATGGTGGTAACAGAGATGTGATTAATAGCTTTCAATAGTAAGTCACGATCATATCTTAAAGCAGTTGTAAACTCTTTAAAAAAATGTTTATGCAAGTTTATGCCATACTATGCTAGTGTGCACTACATACTCTACATACTAGCATATTATGGGCGTATTAATGTCTAAAATTGAGCATTCTAGCGCTGAGTTGTCACTACTCCTGGTGCTACCATCTTCCCACGGTCTTCCTTCCGGGTTCACGGTTTTCTGCTGGGTGAACAACAGGGCCACAATGACGTCATTCCCCTGCATGCGCACGTGAGTTATAGCGCTGAATGGTGCTTTTTGCATTTATGGCAGGCTCAGAGTGCCCTGAATACACAGAGCTCACCACATGTGCAAGCAGTGTCATCGGTTGGAGCCGATGTGGATCTCTTCTAAACTGAACAAGTTTAGGAGATGTTCAGAGTACCTACAGATAAGCCTTATTATAATCTTACCTGTAGACCAAACTTTATGTTTAGAGTTTACTTTTTTTGTTTCTTTCCCTTCCCCTTAATGAAAAGGATGATATACCTTTAAAACAAAAAAGCTTTAATACTTTCCGGCCTAGGCCAAGATGAATTCATTCCCCACTGCCTGAAGATGCCCTTCTGTAGCTGAAATGCACTGAGGCGGGTCTAAGGATGCTTACATCAGTTCCCGTGAGTGGAGCCCACGCCCTTTACAGGTTTTCAAAACCGTGGTAGCATAGGATCACACTCGCTGGATACACCGGGTGCCAGTCTAAGCTTTCAAGAGTGTAATAAATTGTTATTATTTTCTGTATTGTGGATATTTTTATTAAACAGGATGGGCTATGATGTGTGTTTCTGCTGTTTTCTTTGTCCCTATGTCTGAGGGGCATTGATATAGACCAGGGGTCTCCAGATTTTCTAAACAAAGGACTAGTTAACTGTAATTCAGACTACAGTACAGGGGGGCCAGACCCTGGCCATCAGGAGTCCAAAATGTCCCAGCATTATTGGGAGTAAACAATCCCCCATGATTGATTATTGGTAGGAATTGTACCCCATCATTGGTGTTATTGGTAGGATTTGTAACCCCTCATTGGTGTTATTGGTAGGAATTGTACCCCATCATTGGTGTCAGTGGGAGGAATTGTGCCTCATCATTGGTGTTATTGGGCCCTATTGTCATTGGGAAGAACTGTGCCCTATCATTAATGTCACTGGAAGGAACGGTGCCCAATTGTTGGGAATCTTTGGGAGGAATTGTACCCTTCATTGGTTTTAGTTCAAAACAATAGTCCCCCAAGGGCCGGATAAAAGCAAGCAAAAAGCAGTAGCTTGAAGACCACTGATATAGACCAGCCTGGTGTGTAAATCATTTGGTCCCATTGTGGAAGAGATCAGTAAATTCTAGTGATTAATAAAGCATTTATTGACTCATTCACCTAGGGCAGTGATGGCGAACCTGTGGCATGCGTGCCACAGCTGGCATGTCAAGTCCTCCGTCGGCACGCCAGGGGAATCCCCTAAGCCAGGCAGTCACTTGCACCGACGGTGAAGATAGGGAGGCGCCGACTCCTTTCCTTGCATCAGTGCCAGTGATGTTGGCAGGGGGGTGGACAGCCAGTTATCTTGTCCAATGTGTGCTGTTTAGGAGGGGTGTAAAATTCTTCTTGCTCCACCATCCAGATTCTGTTTGGCAGCTTATTGCCTCCCCAGGACCCCTACACCTCTGGTAAGGCATTCAGGGATTCCTTTTTGCAGGTACCCTTTTCCAGCTCCCCCTGCTCCAGGACGACTTTTGTTCAGTCTGTCCTAGTGCAGCCTGTGGAAAAGCGGAGGGGGAGGGGCGGTGCTCGGAGCTGATCTTCCATGAGGAGAGGGGCAATGGCTGCTAGCTGACATCCAGGCGGCGGGGATATTGAGGAGCGACTGGATGGCAGGGATTCCTTCAATACAGCCCAAGGAGAGCTGGACGATGAGGCCATGGAAAGGTAAAGAGGATGGATCCTCCTCTGTGTCATGTAGGTGAGTGCAATGGTCAGGTAGGTGAGTGCAATGGTCATGTAGGTGAGTGCAATGGTCATGTAGGTGAGTGCAATGGTCATGTAGGTGAGTGCAATGGTCATGTAGGTGAGTGCAATGGTCAGGTAGGTGAGTGCATGCTGCACAGTGCATTCTGCATTCTTTTTGGTTCCTTAGGGCTCATTCAGAGGGATGATTAGTCCCATCCTCTGTACAGAGACGCTGGCAGGTTTAATTCTGTGCACTTTGAAAAAAATACGTTGATTTTGCGTCGCGGTTTGGGCACTCGGGCTCAAAAAGGTTCGCCATCACTGACCTAGGGTCATTCATTTCTGGTTAGTCTATAGACCTAAAAGGCAGTGGCGTTGGGAGGCGGGGGCTGAGGGGGGCTTGAAAGCCCCAGGTCTTGGGCATGCACAATTCTGTTATTAGCCCCTTCTGGAGCCTGCAGAGCCTATGATGGACGCCCCACTGGTCCAATGCCAGGACCGTGGAACGTGTGACATCCATCATAGGCGCTGCAGGCTCCAGAAGGCAGGAATTACAATGTGGTCGCTGCATCACTGAGAAGATCCCCGCTCGGGCGGGAGCGGCTCTCCTCTTCTGTCCCTTGTCCTGTCACGGGCACAGTTCTCCAGGCCCTGCTGTCTACTCTACTGTGATGCACATGTCGCATACTATGGCTGAGCTGCAGGAGGTCACGTCACCTGAAATCTGGTCAGTGTATGTCAGGTAGGTCAGTGTGGGGCAGTGTATGTCAGGTAGGTCAGTGCGCATCAGGTAGGTCAGTGCGCGTCAAGTAGGCAACACCCCTCTCCCCCTGGTGCCGGACTGGGACTTCGGGCTAAAGCCCTTGGTCTTTTTGCCACCTAGCAACGCCCCTGCTAACAGGGGTACCTGGCACTAACATACATTTTACAATTTATAGCTGAGCACACAGCACAGAGTGGATTAAAGTATTGAACTTCATTGAAGGACACATTTTTCTGAGCACAGTAATATGTTGGGATAGCTTTTTGAGGACACATCACATTTGGACTGGTTCACGTATAATGGAATGTCTACACATTTGGGTAGAATTGCAAACTTAGTATGAATAGGTTTCTTGGTTTTCATTTTTTGTTGTCCCTAGCACTGCCAAATATTTTTTTGTTACACATCCTCATTAGTGTGCACATATTGAGTAGCTTTGCTGGGGAATCAATTATTATTGGTACCCCCGTTGCGCTGGTATTACTTTTATTGTTAGCCTAAAAAAAACATCTAATGTATTTAGGCACAGGCGCAGAGCATTTGAATCTTCATTCTATTGGGCCGAATATGAACGTATTCTGGCCATTGTCATGAATGCTCAAGCTCAAAACCTGCCTAGCATTTAGACGCATATTTTTTTCTCACACTCTCTTCTCCTGAATGCGTAAGTGAGGTTTTAATTATTTTCACCCTTTAAAACACCTGTAAACACCTATGTGGGGATGGACACAGAGAGGAGCATTTACAGGCAGAAAAAAATGCCAAACGTCAGAAAAAGTGGCATTTTTGATGCCCAGTGTGCATCAGTCATAATGATTACAAAACACAGCAGTGGAATTTAATCAGATACATATTACAATACTGTACAAAGTTAGTTTTCTTTAATTGCCGGAGCTTTTATCTTAATTAATATTTAACATGGGCTATTTTAAACCGTTTAAACAAAGATCAGCAGAAATATTTTAAACATATAATGGATTTGACTAAAAGCAATGCTAACAGATTTATAATTCATAACACTTGCTTCAATATTTTATAATCATTTAAAAATATAAAAAGCGCAACAATGTACACTAAAGAAACCGTACAAAATGTGCCATAGGCAATGCAAGGAAAAAAATGTATTGCTAGATAATAAAATTGGTTAAAAATGTATTATATTAAAAAGAACAAGAACTCAGGTGACTTAGAAATATCAAAGACTGGATCCAAGACAAAATTATTTACTAGAGCAGAGCTCACACCTTGAAGACTGATACCAACATCTACTCTTAATAATTGATCAGGTTGCTGTGCAGCACACGGATATATTGATATTAGCGGCAGGGTCCCAATGAGGCCTACTGTGAATGACACACACAAAACAAATCTCGTTCTAGTCGCCATTCATGCCTGAACAATGTGGCGTGTTGAGTTTTGCAACGTGAGGTTTTGTTGGCAAAAAAACCAATGACCGAAGTTTGGCACGGAGTCAGGCGCGTTTGGTGACGCGTGGTTTGCCACGATTCTCATTTATTTATTCATGAGACAAATGCATCAAAAGCACACGACGTTTGGGTGGCGTTAAGAAAAAAGGGCCCTACGAGTTTTGATGCGTGTATAAAAATACGCAACTGTGCCTGCATTTTCAGAGCAACCAATAGCGAATGCAGCCTTAAAGTGGTTGTAAACCCTCTCTGACATGTTTTACCTACAGGTAAGCCTAGATTAAGGCTTACCTGTGGGTGTTTGCAATATCTCCTAAACCTACACGGTTTAGGAGATATTTGCCACAAAGAATGCACCGATGTCTAGGGTGCAGGCGCACCGAGAATGCCGGTGTTGTGAATGGGTAATGCCGGTTCCCACATGCATGCGCGGAGTGACGTTTTCTCCGCTCCAGCCAATCAACGCGCCGGAGCGGCGATACCTGGATGTAACCTCCAGGAGAGATGTCTGCGGCCGGAGGCGGGAGATGAGGATGGCTTCATGCGGCTTTTTAAAACAAAAAATCAGAATGAAATTCTACAAGTGTATAGCCAGCTGTAGACAGAAAAATAAAACAAACTTTTAGTTGAAGGCCTCGTTTACACAGGTGCATCAGTCCCTACACCCATGAGAAAGGCCAGCTTCACCCATGCAGGTAGCCTTCTCAAATCAATGACCAGCTGTCATTGGACCTATACAGATATCCAAGCACATTCCTGACTGGATATTTGTGCAGCAGACACACACAGATCAGAATACAGACCATCTGCATTCTGATCCATTCATAAGACCCTCATTTATGTACACTCTGGGGTGCACCAGAAGATCCATTTAGGTCCACTCAGGCAGGTCTCCTGTTATTGATTTCAGCAGACTGGCTGTATGGAACACCTGTGCACCCTGCGTGGGGGAAGATGGCCCTTCACATGGGTATATGGATTGGTACATCTGTATTAATGAGGCTTAAAGTAAAGCGGCAAAATACATTCCAGGTGCATCAATTTAAAAAAGGTGCTTAAAGCATAGTTCCACCCAGAAATGGGACTTCCGCTGATCAGTTACCCCACCCCCCCCCCCCCATCCGGTGTCACATTTGGCACCTTTCAGGGGGAGGGGGAGAAGATACCTGTCATATCCAAGTATTTGCTCCCACTTCCGGGCTCCTTCCCCCACACTGTCTTCTGGGAGACACACAGGTCGCAGAAGACAGCAGGGACCAGTCAGAACAGGCAGCGCGAATCGCGTATGCGCAGTAGGGAACCAGGAGTGAAGCCAAAAGTTGATTTCTTGATTTCCTCGTTTCCTTACCAGGAATGGCGGCAGTAGCACCCATGAGAAGATCGGGTTTGGGTGTCGACATTGTGGGCTCCCTGGACAGGTAAGCGTCCATATATTAAAAAAATTATTCATTTTTTTTCCCCAGGTGGAACTCCACTTTAAAGTCAAGCTGGTCATATACTGGGGTTAATTTACCAATTTACTAAAGGCAAATTGGTTGCTCACTTCGCTAGGGCATTTTCTCTTAGGCTAGCCATAGTAAGGTTTTCTTGACAATTTTACTTTAGATTTACCAAAACCATATGAGGTCAGACCTAAACACTTTCAATTTGTATGCGGGCCCTTCTCACTACATAGTTAAATCTAAATTAAATTGAATAATAAAATTGTATAATGTATGGCAAGCCTTAGTGTGATGAATGTGAAAAAGCTCTGCTGACTTTCCTTATCCAATCACATGCAAAAAAAAATAATAATGTAGTTTTTCCACATTCAGTAAGTTGAGAGAAAATACCACTGAAAAATGCAGAAATCTGGGCTAAATACTGCTAAAGGGATGCAGACCCTGCAGCTTTCCATATTGGAGCTCAGAGTGCACAAGGTGATAATGAAACAGACCGCCCCATTCAGAATCAATCTGCAAAGCACATAACAATAATTTGCTACTAAGTTTAAGCAGGGACACAGATCTCTGTCTTTCCCTCAGTCAGAACAAACCCCCCCCTCCCCCCACAGTTAGCAAGCACTCCCAGGGAACACATTTAACCCTTTGATCGCCCCCAAAGTGTCAATTAGTGTCCGATACGTCTGCTGCAATGTCGGAGTCCAGCTATAAGTCGCTGATCGCCACCAGTACTAGTAAAAAAAAAAACAATCCATATAAAAAATCCCATAGTTTGTAGACGCTATAACTTTTGCGCAAACCAATCAATATACGTTTATTGGGATTTTTTTACCAAAAATATGTAGCAGAATACATATTGTCCTAATTTCTGAAGAAATGTTTTTTTTAAATATTATATTTAAATAAATGTTTTATAGCAGAAAGCTAAATTTTATATATATATATATATATATATATATATATATATATATATATATATATATATATATATATACACACATATATATTATATATATACACACATATATATTATATATATACACATATATATTATATATATACACATATATATTATATATATACACATATATATTATATATATATATTTTTTTTAATTGTCACTCTTTTTTGTTTATAGCTCAAAAAACAAAGGGCCAAATCCTCAAAAGGGATACGCAGGCGGAACTGCTGTTCAGCCTGCATATCCCTGTGCCTATCTTTGGAACTGATCCTCAGAAGCAGTTTTCCAAAGATAGGCAGAAGATCCGACATCTGTAAGAGACTTACACTGTCGGATCTTAGGATGCAGTACCGCATCCGCCGCTGGGGGCATTTCGTGTCGAAATGCCGCTTTGCGTATGCAAATGAGGACTTACGGAGATCCACAAAAATTTTCAGCTTTGTGTTTTCTGCATAAGTTTACGTTTGCATATGTAAAATTAGTTCTGCTTTTACAAAGTGTAAACTAGTAACACCTTGTAAAAACAGACCTTTTTTTCGATCGCCGCGATTTTTTTTAAATTTTTAATTTTTTTTCCCGGCGCGTAACTTTTTTTTTACCCGACGCAACTTTATTGTCCCGTCGCAATCCACAAAGCCCGGCGTAACGTAATTTTGCGCGCTGCCCGTCGGGAAAATGACGTCACGAGCATGCGCAGTACGGCCGGCGCGGGAGCACGCCTCATTTAAATTGTCATCGCCCCCTGCAGAAGAGGACCGCCTTGCGCTGGAGACATTTAAGTTACACGGCCTGAAATTTCTAGGTAAGTGCTTTGTGGATCGGGCACTTAGGTAGACATTTTAAGTCAGTGTAACTTAAATGGGAAAAATTAAGTTAGGCAGGATTTTTGAGGATTTGGCCCAAAGACCGCAGAGGTGATTAAATACCACCAAAAGAAGCTCGATTTGTAGAACCTTCCAGGGCTGAAGTGGTTAAAATCCTTGGATTGTTTTAATTGTAATATAAGTGGAGTTGCACTTTAACTCTTCCCCATTCTATAAAATGGCTGGAATTAGACTTGCATTTCTTTTTGTGTGCAAGTCCTTTCTTAAATATTTCCAAACAAATACTTACAAGAGAAAAACATCCAATCGTGTGTTGGATTCTATTTAATAAAACGACACGCATATGTTACAGAGAAAGCCCCTCCTCCTCTTTTTCTTATCCTTAGCCCACATAAGAGTCATGATTTTTTTATTTATTTTTTATATGATGCTGCAAAATATTTCTTCGCCAGTTCACACAATTACATATCGCAGAGCAGCTAAATTGTGGTAGGAACTCTTACAGTAGCAGACAACAGAAAATACCCTTTTAACTCCCCTTGACAGCCGCATGTAATCCCAATCCAACCAATTATCCGGTATACCCCAGGGGATTTCATAGCTGCACTTTTTTTGCTAGCAATTACCCCAGAGTTGTTCTGGCGGCATTTACCTGAGGCAGCTGTCAGAGCAGTAAAAGGAGCATAGATCTCCGCAAGCCAGACGGTTCAGGTCTCCAGATACCTGTTAGACTGACAGCCAAGGACAGGTCTGGACCACCTGATGGATAAAATCCACATTTATATAAGGTAAGGGCATTATTATTATTACACACAATTTATTTAGACAACATTACTAATGCCACATATACAAGTCAAACATACTACAATTATTCCTAGCGCTGCTGTGTATATACTACCACAATAATTACTACTAAAACTCAGTGGCGGCTGGTGCTCAAAATTTTTGGGGGGCGCAAACAAAAAATAAAAATAAATTGCAGCCTCACTGTGCCCATCAAATGCAGCCACTGTGCCATCAATTGTCACCACTGTGCCATGCCATCAAACGCAGCCACTGTGGCATCAATTGTCACCACTGTGCCATGCCATCAAATGCAGTCACTATGCCATCAATTTGCACCACTGCGCCATGCCATCAAACGCAGTCACTGTGCCATGCCATCAAACGCAGCCACTGTGCCATGCCATCAAACGCAGTCACTGTGCCATGCCATCAAACACAGTTACTGTGCCATCAATTGTCACCACTGTGCCATGCCATCAAACGCAGCCACTGTGCCCCTTAATTGTCGCCACTGTGCCAATTGTCACCACTGTGCCCTTTAATTTTTGCCACTGTGCCCATTGTTGCCACTGTGCATGTCACTGTGGCCTTTAATTGATGCCACTGTGCCATTTGTCACCACTGTACCCATTGATGCCACTGTGCCCTTTGTCGCCGCTGTGCCCTGTAAAATGCACTTGACTTTCTGCTTCCACGTCCCTCGATGTCCTCTCCCGCCTTTGATGACGCTTCAGCCAATCAGGTTACCGATAACCAGAATCGGTGAACCTGATTGGCTGAGACGGCCATCGGTCTTATCCAAGGGACACAGCCCCCGTATGTTCCGGGGATAAGACATCCGGGAGCCAAGGGGCTGTACTCTGAAAGCCTATCAGAGCCTCTGGCTCTGATAGGCACTTCCGCACATCCAACAAGCTGTCGTTATTCAGGTAGCCGGCGCCCTATGTCCAGCTATCTGAATAGACCAGCGGCAGCTGGTCACAATAACCAGGGCCGGACTGGCCTACCGGGATACCGGGAAAATTCCCGGTAGGCCGCCGGCTGTCAATCAAATATTAATGAGCTCAGCTGCCTGTGGGCCACGGCGGCGGCCGCCATCGCGGCCGCGGCCGCACTTTTAAATTATGCGCCTGCCCTCTCCAGTGTCATGCTAAAGTGTCACTCACATTATGTATGTCAATAAAAGCAGCGGCGGCCGGCCGCCGGCGGTTCGTGGCCGCAATGCTCGCCGCTGCACTTTCCTTCCCGCGCTGTGCCTGTGTGGACTGGAGCGATCGTGTCACGTCACGTGTCTGAGGGAGGGGAGGAGCCGAGCGGGAGAAGAACCGAACGTCAGACCTTGTTCCATCTTCCCGTGCGGCGCCAGCACCGCCCAGTGCAGAGTCACGTGTCTTCAGCCGCAGCCAGAGGAGAAGAGTGAACGCCCGGCCCGGCCATCCTTGGAGCACAAGGTGAGGAACAAATCCTGTATACTGTGTGTATCTCTCGACTCTCTCTCACCATATAACGGTGCACCCCCCGCCCCCCCTCCTCTCTTTGCTGCCCCTGGAAAATGTAAACAGTCTGTCTAATAATCTCAGAGAGAGGGGGGGGGTTGACCATGGAATGGTGAGAGAGAGAGAGAGTCCAGTCCCCAGTGTCACCCAGTCCCCAGTGTCACCCAGTCCCCTAGTCCCCAGTGTCACCCAGTCCCCTAGTCCCCAGTGTCACCCAGTCCCCTAGTCCCCAGTGTCACCCAGTCCCCTAGTCTCCAGTGTCACCCAGTCCCCTAGTCTCCAGTGTCACCCAGTCCCCAGTGTCACCCAGTGTCACCCAGTCCCCAGTGTCACCCAGTCCCCAGTGTCACCCAGTCCCCAGTGTCACCCAGTCCCCAGTGTCACCCAGTCCCCAGTGTCACCCAGTCCCCAGTGTCACCCAGTCCCCAGTGTCACCCAGTCCCCAGTGTCACCCAGTCCCCAGTGTCACCCAGTCCCCAGTGTCACCCAGTCCCCAGTGTCACCCAGTCCCCAGTGTCACCCAGTGTCACCCAGTCCCCTAGTCCCCAGTGTCACCCAGTCCCCTAGTCCCCAGTGTCACCCAGTCCCCTAGTCCCCAGTGTCACCCAGTCCCCTAGTCTCCAGTGTCACCCAGTCCCCAGTGTCACCCAGTCCCCAGTGTCACCCAGTCCCCTAGTCCCCAGTGTCACCCAGTCCCCAGTGTCACCCAGTCCCCAAGTGTCACCTAGTCCCCTAGTCCCCAGTGTCACCTAGTCCCCTAGTCCCCAGTGTCACCCAGTCCCCTAGTCCCCAGTGTCACCCAGTCCCCTAGTCCCCAGTGTCACCCAGTCCCCAGTGTCACCCAGTCTCCAGTGTCACCCAGTCCCCAGTGTCACCCAGTCCCCAGTGTCACCCAGTCCCCAGTGTCACCCAGTCCCCAGTGTCACCCAGTCCCCTAGTCCCCAGTGTCACCCAGTCCCCTAGTCCCCAGTGTCACCCAGTCCCCAGTGTCACCCAGCCCCCTAGTCCCCAGTGTCACCCAGTCCCCAGTGTCACCCAGTCCCCTAGTCTCCAGTGTCACCCAGTCCCCAGTGTCACCCAGTCCCCAGTGTCACCCAGTCCCCAGTGTCACCCAGTCCCCTAGTGCCCAGTGTCACCCAGTCCCCAGTGTCACCCAGTCCCCTAGTCCCCTGTGTCACCCAGTCCCCTAGTCCCCAGTGTCACCCAGTGTCACCCAGTCCCCTAGTCCCCAGTGTCACCCAGTGTCACCCAGTCCCCAGTGTCACCCAGTCCCCAGTGTCACCCAGTCCCCAGTGTCACCCAGTCCCCAGTGTCACCCAGTCCCCTAGTCCCCAGTGTCACCCAGTCCCCTAGTCCCCAGTGTCACCCAGTCCCCAGTGTCACCCAGTCCCCAGTGTCACCTAGTCCCCTAGTCCCCAGTGTCACCCAGTCCCCAGTGTCACCCAGTCCCCAGTGTCACCCAGTCCCCTAGTCCCCAGTGTCACCCAGTCCCCTAGTCCCCAGTGTCACCCAGCCCCCAGTGTCACCCAGTCCCCTAGTCTCCAGTGTCACCCAGTCCCCAGTGTCACCCAGTCCCCTAGTCTCCAGTGTCACCCAGTCCCACCCAGTCCCCAGTGTCACCCAGTCCCCTAGTCCCCAGTGTCACCCAGTCCCCTATCTCACCCAGCCCTGTGTCACCCAGTCCCCTGTGTCACCCAGTCCCCTGTGTCACCCAGTCCCCTGTGTCACACAGTCCCCTGTGTCACACAGTCCCCTGTGTCACACAGTCCCCTGCTGTCACCCAGTCCTCTGTGTCACCCAGTCCTCTGTGTCACCCAGTCCTCTGTGTCACCCAGTCCCCAGTGTCACCCAGTCCCCTGTGTCACCCAGTCCCCTGTGTCACCCAGTCCCGTGTCACCCAGTCCCGTGTCACCCAGTCCCGTGTCACCCAGTCCCCTGTCATCCAGTCCCCTGCTGTCACCCAGTCCCCTGCTGTCACCCAGTCCCCTGCTGTCACCCAGCCCTGTGTCACCCAGTCCTCTGTGTCACCCAGCCCTGTGTCACCCAGTCCCCTATCTCACCCAGTCCCCTGTGTCACCCAGTCTCCTGTGTCACCCAGTCCTGTGTCACCCAGTCCCCTGCTGTCACCAAGTCCTCTGTCGCCCAGTCCCCTGCTGTCGTGACATGCTGAATCTGGTGACAAGGGACAAGTGGCAAGTGACATTTCCGAGTGTCTCCGATGCTCTCCGGTGCCCCCCACCTCTGGCCACATGCGGTATTGCATGCAATTGAAGTCAATGCGGAACAAATTATTTTTGTTTCCATTAACTTCAATGGGGAAACTCGCTTTGATATGTGAGTACTTTGGATTACGAGCATTCTCCTGGAACGGATTATCCCCGTAATCTGAGGTTCCACTGTAATATATATATATATATATATATATATATTAATCTCCCTAGCCCTATGTGCTTTCATATCTGTCTTATCTTTATATAATACGCTCTTTAAATGTTTCTTTAAAATGTATGGTTTTCTCTTTTATAAACAAGAAAATAATGACGTTATGATGTTGGGCTGGTATAATAATGCTATGGGGCTGGTATGAAAGGTTTTCCAGGGCTGGTTTTTACTCCCAGTCCGGCCCTGACAATAACATACATTCATGCAATGCATGAATGTATGTTATTTGCGAGAGCCAGAGGGGGCCTGTTCAAAGGGCCCGTTTTTTTTTTCTTTATTTTTTTTTTATGACTACAGGAGGGGGGGGCGGCGCCCGGGTGCCCCCTATGGACGGGCCACCACTGCTAAAACTTAAAAAGGAGATGCATGGTTACAGCATACACTTTCATTTTCTGTACGTCACTGCATTCTTAACGGTCGGAATTTGGTGTGACCGTGTGTATGCAACACAGCTTGAACGGAATTTCGTCAGAAAAACCGCTGGAGTTTATTTTGATAGGAAAACCAGTCATGTGTACAGGGCATAAGAAGTCTTAACTTATGAAAGAATAGTTGCTGCTTGGAATAGACTTACAGTAGAGGTAGCGAGTTAGTCAACATTAAAGTGGAGTTCCACCCAAAAAATTGAACTTCCACTTTAATGGAATGTCATTTGGCAGGTCATTTTTTGGGGGAGCGGAAACCCCCTTTATAGAGGGTTCCAGCTACCACTTCCTTCCAGGGCTTCGCGGCGCCGGAAGGAAGTTAATCTCTTCCCCCTCCCTCTTGGCAATCATCTGGGACACGTCACAGGTCCCAGATGATTGCCTGGCCAATCACAGCGCAAAGCACAGCGCAAATCACGGCTTGCGCAGTACGTGCCCGGCTGTGAAGCCACAGCCGGGCGCCGACAGTCACGATGCTGGCACCGCAGAGAGGAGGGGGAGACAAGCCGAGCTTAGTACGCCCGCATCGCTGGAACCTGGGATAGGTGAGTGTCTGATTAATAAAAGTCCGCAACTACACTTTTTGTAGCTGCTGACTTTTTTATATTGCTGGAACTCCGCTTTAAGTGGAACTCCGCTTTAAGTGGATTTCGACATGATTGGGAAAAACAGATCTATACTTAAAACAAAGAATTGTATATTTCCAAAGAAAATGGCACGTCACTCTGCCGTTACTCTTACGTTTCTAAAACACAACTCTACAGAAAAGGAGAAAGTCCTAATCAACTATACAGAAGCATTGGCTGGGACATTTGCCCTGTAAATAAATAATGAAGAAATCGTTATCAGAAAGAAAACACTTTATATGGCTTCTTGTTATACTGCAATGTTTATTTCACATTTCCGATAAACTGGCTTCCTCAGTAGCAGAGTAACATTTGGAAGCTGGCCAGTTTAAATTTCTCTGTGTCCTTTCACTTCACAAAAACTGCTGATTGAAGGAAAAGGACTCGGAGTATAAATATAGGAGCCCGTGGCATAACTTTTATGTGAGAAGGGCAGCAGTTCAGACTCTGCACCTGTTCTCCACGCCAGCACTTTGAGCAAAGCTCTGATCCCGTATATCAACAGTACAGTTATTTGAGGAGAAACATACTCCAAGGTTACATCTTCTACTCCACAGCCCAGCAGCTGGGAGGAATCCTGAGAAGATGGATTTGAAATTTACAACAAAGACACAGGGGGTTATTTACAAAAGGCAAATCCATTCTGCACTACAAGTGCAAACTACAAGTGCAAAGTGCATTTGAAATTGAACTAAAAGTACACTTGCAAGTGCAGTCGCTGTAGATCCAAGGTGGACATGCAAGGAAAATAAACAGCATTTTAGCAGAGCTACCCCTAATTTCAGATCTACCCCTCAGATTTACAGCAACTACACTTCCAAGTGCAATTTCAGTGCAATTTCAAGTGCACTTTTCACTTGTAGTTTGCACTTTTAGTGCAAAGTGGATTTGCCTTTCATAAATAACCACCATAGTTACATAGGTTGAAGAAAGACTAGTTCATCAAATACAACCAACAGAAAAAATAAACAGAAAACCTGCATATACAGAACTATATACCCATAGTTGATGCAGAGGAAGGGGAAAAAAAAAAGTTTTTTTTATAAAGCATGATGCAACCTTCTCCAGCAGGGGAAAAAAATATGTATTCCCTGGCTCAACACACCATAAGAAGCTACCAAAACATAAGAAAAAGTAAAAACACCAATTAAAAAAAAAATACAAATTCTTTAACAATCATACGTTAAAGTACAATAAAGGTGAGTGGAGATGGATTAGAACACCCTTCAGGTTTTATTGCTGTCTGTGCCCCCGTTAAGAAGATTCATGTTTTCAGTTTGTGCTGTTCACCATCATTAATGAAAGTAAAAAAAAAAAATCCAAATATTGGGTTGTCCCCAGAAAAGTAATAGAGGGGAAATCTTCTAATGGGGATACTAGTTCTGGTGACCTAGAGGTCCCCAAGAGATTCCCTTAATTTGCAGGGATTTACTCTCACTTCCCATTTTGAAGGAATGTCTCCCCAATGGGACACAGATGGCAAAAAAATAAACTGACAGGGGCTGTGACCCTCTTACTCTATCCAAAATAAAAATGTTGCCTATAGTTTTACTTTAAGGTTAGGAAAGTGAATATGTTCATGAAAGAAAAAATGGTTGTAAAAACAAGTCTTAGTGAATTTACCATGCTGGGTTATTATATGGGTTAAAAATAGTGGTAAAAATTTGCTTGCCCTAATCTTTAGATTTTATAAGTAGGCCATGCACCAAATCCCTCATTTATATAAATTTTGACATTAGAGGGAAACCCGATGCCTGACCTGCTCTCTCCTGCCTCCTATATCTCTATACTAATCCAACAAAATGATGGGCATTTGCCCAACAAAAATTACATGAAGAAGGGGCATTTGGACCATCCATAGTGTACGTCATACATTTTGTCACTTAAATCACGTTAGTAGGACACCGACGAAGTTCATTTACGGATACTGTGAAATTTTGTGGGGTTTATGATTAATAATCTACCCAGATAGCAAAGATAACTTGCCACAAATGTGTGGCAGTGTTGAATTGAAAGTCTTTAATGAGGAAGTAAACCCTCGGTAATATATATTTTTTTACAAATACACCTGCAAGAGAAAGGCATAATGAGCTAGTATGCACAGTATACTAGCTCATTATGTGTTACTTACCTGAGAACGAAGCCCCCAAAGTCCGCCTCGGTCCCATCCACCGCCGCTATGTCCCCTGGAGCTTCTTGCTGTTTTTGCCGCTCTGATCGGCCGGAACGGCGATGACCTCACTCCTGCTCATGAGTGCGGGACCGGCAGATCCCCACACAAATGCCCGAACACACGGCACTAATCCCAATGCCATTCACAAAAATGGCACCGCTCAGTGCACCTGCGCCATAGACAGTGGTTCTCGTTTTTGTGAAAATATCTCCTTAACCGTGTAGGTTAAGGAGATATTTCTTGCACCTACAGGTAAGCTTTAATCTAGGCTTGCCTATAGGTGCAAGTTGTAACAGTGGGTTTACAACCACTTTAACTTGCTGCACATTTTAAATGGTAAGTTGTACATTTTCAGAGCACTTGAAGCATAAGTTCTAGTTGCAACTTTTACATATTGTGGGCAAATTTGCGTGGTAAGTCTCTAGCAAGAGCAAAGTTGTAGCGGTGAGTCTACAGCATGAGCTTTACAAGTCTACAGCATGAAAATTTAGCTACAGTGACCCCTGAACCAGAACTTGCAACAGACTTGAGGAATGTTTGCAAAGAAAGTTGATCTGGAGACTTGCTGAAATTGTGCAACAAACTTGTGAAGCCTGGCAAGTCTAGCAATAGTTTAGCAAGTCATTTTCAAACTTGCAGCACAATTGCTTGCTATCTGGGTACACCTGTCTGATACAGAGCAGAACTTGCACCTTCCCTTTTCCAACAGAAGGACTGCATTGGCTATCTTCCCCATTTTAACAGAGCTCACCAGTGCCCATGAGTTTATGTTTACAGCTCGGCAGATTTAACCATCACCATTTTACCACAGAGTAGCCAGACCAGTTGCACTGATCTCCAGGTTTCCAGTAAGATTGTCTGATTACTGGCAGTAAAAAAATACAAATGCATGCTCCTTATACTCACCTAAAGCCACAGTCGCATGACAACTTTTAAGTCCTTTCTTTTTTCTGTTTACAGGCAGGGTTTTTTCTGTTTATGAGGCAGGGCCCTTTTCCAGGTGGCCACGTCCAGGGTGTCCAAATAGTGGCTTGGGTAATGTGGATACTTTCTATTGACTGTTCAGTGTTGGGGTGCCCTCAGAATCCAGAAGAGGACGCTGCAGCAGTAACTGGACTGTCAGGGTCTGGCTGGTGCAGGCCCATTTGTATAGCTGGATTAACGGTCCCCAAACCCCTGAAACGGCACTAGCAAAGGACCCGGACGGCATATTTTTGTAGGTGTAGGATAAATATGGCAGAAATGAGCAGCAAAATTGCATGCAGCACTTTTGTAAATAGGCAAAACCAGTGGAAAAGACATATTTTGGGGGAAGTGTGTGAGAATAAAAACAAAAATTTTGACCTCTGATAAATACATCCCTTTGTCATCCCTCTGCAGCTAGGTGGTAGTACTTCACCGATCTGCAGTTTATGGGGACAAAAGCGATTATTGGATAAAGTGTGCATTGGATAAATGAGTCTGTTATATTGTATACATGGGAACATACAGACTGCAATTTTAAGGTGGAATGCTTTTACAGCCTACCGTTACATTTAGGACTCCAAATGATGACTCCATATATGAGCTTTCAATAATAAAGTATGCTCGCCATTCATTATACAGTTTGCAAAAAATGTATTTGCTTTAGCTAGGAAATAAACATTGTACATTGAATGGTAATAATACATGTCTTAGTTCTATTTTTGCTTTCAAAAAGATAAACATTTTTTGTTATTATTTTATTTTATTGATAAGGTATGCTGTGCCAAAAGCAACGTTTTATAGTGGGCGTCATTACAAAGTTTGGGAACCACGGTCTAGGCACTACCAATGGTATATAGTTTTGATGCTCCTAGAAACTTTTATGTTATAAAAAAGTATATATTTTAAATAACATGACAGACAAATATTGCTGAACACCTATTAATCCAAAAACTGTAAGAAAACAGTTTGTCATAGCATTGCATAACCATAACCACTCCAGTCTTTATCCTGGGGCACTTAAATCTCCGGTCATGACTCTGCCCAGGGAGCATTATGAAGCAGAAGGTGCATATTTTCACTGAATTAAATATGAATGAAAAACGAATGCTTTGTAAAAGCTGAGCTCCCAGGGCTATCCTAAGTATTAAGGGTAAAGTGAAATAAAAATAATTTCAGCAGCACACCCTATTTCATTTTATTACATGGATACAAGCATCTAGCTTTATGTTATTAGTATTCGAATTCAAAGGATACGGAAAACATCCAACACATTTGGTGAAAATGACAAAAATCTCAATTTAAGGAATGGGAAATTAAATCTTTAAAGCGAAAATAGGGAAAAAAATGATTTTCCCTATCACTGGCTTCTGCGGTGCAGGGGGTGACATCATCCTCCATCCAGATTCCTGGAAACTCCAAATCCCATGGGAAGACATTTCAGCATAGTGCTGGAAGTGGCACTGCGGGCACAAGCCCAAGGAAAGGTGAATATACCATGTATTTTTTTTTTTAATTGCACTTTTTCTTGTGGTTGTGCAATGGGGAGTGGGACAAAAGTAAACAGTGGCTTATTTTTTAACCACTTGCTTACTGGGCACTTAAACCCCCTTCCTGCCCAGACCAATTTTCAGCTTTCAGCGCTGTCACTCTTTGAATGACAAGCGGTCATGCTACAGTGTACCCAAATTACTTTATCGTTTTTTTTCACACAAATAGAGCTTTCTTTTGGTAGTATTTAATTGCTGTTGGTTTTTTTATTGTTTGCTAAATAAAACAAAAAAGACAGAAAATTTCGAAAAAAAAACAAAACAGTTTCATAGTTTGTTATAAAATGTTGAAAACAGGTAATTTTTCTCCTTCACTGATGTGCACTAATGAGGCTGCACTGATGGGCACTAATAGGCACTGATGAAGCGGCACTGACGCAGGGTACTGATATGCACTGATGGTTGGCACTGATGATCACTGATGGGTGGCACTGATGGGCACTGATAGGTGACACAGATAGGCAGCACTGATCTGTGGCACTAATGAGACACTGATGAGCATTGATTGTCAGCACTGGTGTGCATTGATGGGTGGCACTGTAAGCACAGGTAGATGGCACAGGTGGGCACAGGAAATGCAGCTGTGGCTTTCTGTGTAAGTCTGTCCCTGACACAAGATGGCAGATTACCAAGCTTTTGTTTACATCACGTGATCAGCTGTCATTGGCTGACAGCCGGGATCGACCCCTTACTTAAAACGGCGATCACAGAGCATGCCGCGCACGACCCGAAGGGACATCCTCCCAGCAATTAAAGCCTGCACTGTAGTCGTCTTTCAGCTATAGGGTGGGCAGCAAGTAGTTAAGGTCCACTTTAGTATATGTTTAATTCAAGTAAAAAGCAGTACATACATTAATGTCATGAACATGAGCTAATTCATACAGAATACAGAAAATGGATAAAATGATTTTGCAAATAACTTTCCATATTAAAAAACACACAAGCATCAAGTTTATACCCGACGTGTTTCGCAAGGTTTAGCTCGCTCTTCAGGGGTAGATGCTTGTGGTATACCTAAAATTAAAAGATAAAGTATGTAGTATGATATATAAGGGCACAGGGTAAGGGGGGCCCTTGAATTGGAAACCCTATACTCACCGATGGACATAGCTAAAGACCAGCGCGTGTGAGGCTCCCAATACGGCGGCAGCAAGTGTCCTGCCAGGGAGCAGAGGAGGCGGGACCAAACAAAGTCCCAACCGGGGCCAAACGGAGGGAGGGCACAGCATGAATGGAATTTGTGTATCCCCAAGAGTCTCAATGGGTCCATAAGGAATATTGGCTCTAAACAAATATGTATATTGGATAGTTAGTAATAAGGTAGGTAAGCGTACAAAAACGCATGTATATCTGTATGTAGATGAAGGACCTGAGCCAAGAGTGGTGAGAGCATAGAGACTGAAGGGGAATGTGGTGAAAGATGCCAGGAACTGGCTGGTGTGAAGAAAGAAAAAAAAGTAATTCAGATAAGAAAGCAGAAAGAGAAGGAGAAGGAGAGTGAGTGGAATAGAGTGCAGGTGTGTGGTGAAGATGGTAATGAAGGAACAGGCTGCATGTAAATGCTCCAAGTAAGTCATATGCAAACATGTAATGTGTACATAGATAATTGAAATAGTAAGGTAGGTAAGCATACAACACATGTATATCTATATATAGATGAAAGACCTGAGCCAAGGGTAGTAGGAACATAGGATCTGAAGGGGAAAGTGGTGAGAAAATGCCAGAAAATGGCTAGTATGATGAAGGAAACATCAGGTGAGAAAGCAGGAGAGAAAAGAGAGCAAGAGTGAAATAGGGTGCGAATGTATGGTAAAGACTGTAGTGGAAAACAAGCTGGAGACACTCCGCTCTGAGACCACTTGTAGACGCTCGGGAATTGAGTGTTTCCGAGTGTCTCCGAGCATCAACGGCACCCCCGCACCTCAGGCCACATGCGGTAATGCACACCCCAGAGGCTTGAATCCTGCTCAAGCTAAATATATTAAAGTGGTTGTAAACCCACTATTTGGACTTTTACCTACAGGTAAGCCTATAACAAGGCTTACCTGTAGGTAAGGAGAATATCTCCTAAACCTGCACGGTTTAGGAGATATTCCCCCCGCAATGCGGGCGGCGCATGTGCAGGGGGGAATCCACGGCTGAAGGACCGGCATCCGCCGGACCCTGCCGATTTTAAATCTCCCACGCGCACGCGCGGGAGTGACGTCATCGCCGCTCCAGCCAATCACAGCGCTGGAGCGGCGATACCCGGAAGACACGCCGGAGCAAGATGACATCCTGCTCGGCGTGGACCAGGTAAGTGGTACACACCTCGTTCCGAGGTAAGTATTTCATAATAGGCTAGTATGCGGTGCATACTAGCCTATTATGCCTTTTGCATTGCAGGTTTGGGGGAAAAAAAAAAAGTTTATGCGGTTTACAACCGCTTTAAGGGGTGGTGGCGCTGCCCTATGAGCTGATCATGTATAAAATCCAATGCAAAAATGGGTGGTACCCCTGGGACAACTGAAATAGTGTATTTAGTGCTAAGTGTGCAGTATCAAATGTCGGATACCCCTGGTAGGTTTGATCATAAGCAAAGAAAGCCAGCTTAATTATCCTCAGGAGGTAATCCCCATTAATGAACCTTAAAATCCCTGTGTTGAAATTCTAATGCCGCGTACACACCATCACTTTATGTGATGGAAAAAAATGACGTTTTCAAAAACGTCACTTTAATTGACCGTGTGTGGGGGAAAACGTCATTTTATGTCTTGTAAAAAACGACCAAAAAAAATTCAAGCATGCTTCAATTTTATGCGTCGTTTTTCAAAAGTGCACTTTTTACTTCACAGAAATTGACCGTGTGTAGCAAAAAACGTAGTTTTCTAAGAAGTTTTTTCATCCACGCATGCCCAGAAGCTACTTATGAAGCGAGCTTCAATGGTAAAACGTGGTGAACGTAACCTCACTTTGCAAAAACATTGTGAGAAAAACGATGGTGTGTAGGCAACTTCGTCTTTGAAAATTGAAGTTTCAAAAACGTCATTTTTTACTTCACAGAAAGTGTAGTTTTTTTTCATCACATAAAGTGATGGTGTGTATGCGGCATAATAGTATTGCAGTCTTACACCTTATAGGTATTCTGTTGGTGATGAAGTGTTACACCTATTAAATATATAAGTTTAAATGTGATGGTGTTAGCCCTGTGGCATCCTGTAATAAACCAGTTGCCTAGGAGCTTAACTGTGGTGAAATTGTGCTTGTGGGATGAAAAATTTGCTATCTTGTCCAATAATAAATTGACATAAATAAATAATGTCCCAATAGGGAAGTGCAATAAATAGATAAAGATATCATTCCAACCAAGAAAAATGTGTGAAAAAAATAACATATAAAATATCAAATATATATAAATTTCCTAATTGCCAAAAACTTATTGGAACTAGTTGTGGTATTAACCAGTCTATAGGTTGGACACAATGTGTCCCACAGCAATAGTGGTGAAAAGTTTGATAGCTAAAAATGAAAACCAAAGCATGAGTCCTTAATTAGTGACTTGTGGTGAAGTAAAATAATATCCTGGACTGCACTCTTCAGCGTGATGACTTCCGTGCTCCCCTGTGTGATCCCCACTCAGCAAATTGTGGTCCCCCTGATGGGGGTGTTGCGCTCTAAGATCATGGGGCAAATGTGATGGTATACTTCGATTGTGCTGCTCACTGCCTTTGATCAGCTTCCATCAAGCAGGAGTCAGAGCCAGGTATGGTCATTCAAAAAATAAAAAGGAAATTCTGCATGGTGTATTACCAAAAATACTGCGCTTTATTAAAAATAATGTTAGAGTAAAAAAACCTTGCTTGCAAGCAAGATGAAAAGCAGTAAACCGGTAAAAACAACACCGAATCGGTGCACTCCGCTATGGGGATCACGTGTTCCGCTTGTGTGCGTTCCACGGACACTCTCCCCTTACCCGGATGTGGCGTATGCCGTTGCTAGGTTAGTACACTGCGTTATTTGCAATCTGAGGTTTTACTGTATCTTTCTTATACAGTATTTTCCTCTTTTATGCAACATTAGGAAAACATTTTCTCTACTTGTTAATTTCCACTTTGATTGTATATCTTTCTATATATCTGATGTTTTTTATCTCATGTTTCCAAACAGCCCTGATGAAGGGGGAGTCCGTTTCCCAAAACGCATTTGCATCTTTTTTTATTATTGTGACTCAAAATAAAATGTCTGCATCTACTGGACACCGGGCGCTCTTTCACTTTAATTTCTTCTCAAGCATATGCAGAGTTGACCACAAGGCCGTACTCCAAGATAGGGCCGAGGCTGCCAACAGGGCACACACCACCACCTTTTTCCAAAGCTGGGCACGAACCTCTTGGAACAAACCCTTCCTATCCGCCCACACTTTTTGCCTATCCAACAACAGTGACCGATTGAGTCACTCCAGCGTGATTCACAAACCCCAGAAGTAAAAGGTGGCAAGGTTTAAAAAGGAATTGAATACAGAGTCCAAAGGAGAGATCAGAGTTCAGGATTACACCTAGCACTGTGACATGAGGAAAGGAACTGATTTTGTGCTATTGATCTTGACCAAAGAGTCATGGAAGTGAAGGCGCGAGTGAGGAGCAGACATATTTGTGTGTCTTCAGCATAGAGGTTGTATAGAAAGCTGAGGAAGGCTATTAGCTGACCCATGGAGGAGGTGTAGATAAAGAATAGAAGGTGTCAGAGGACAGAGATTTGGGGGAAGAGGAGAGGAGGGAGATAGAGTTGTAGGCGACCCGAAAGTGTGCTTAGAGAACCAGGAAAGAGCAGAGTTTTTTTGTTTTTTTTTAAGAAAGAACGGGCAAACATCTAATTCCAGAGCCGGTTCACACTGGGGCAACCTGGGATCCGACTTCAAGTCGCCCCAAGTTGCCACAAGTCGCGATCGAGAAAATGAATGGAAGTGAATGGGAGCCGTCCTAATGTACACTACTGAAGTCCGACTTCAGAAAAGGTTCCTGTACTACTTCAATCCGACTTCTAGGCAACTTGTAGGCAACTTGTACCCATTGATTTCAATGGAAGTCGCCTCAGAAGTCAGATCACTGTCTTAACTGAAGCAATACAGGAAGATAACATACATTTCTCAGGCAAACCCCTCCCTCCGCCCTCCTTCCCACAGAGCTGCTTGTTTGATTGGCCACTGGAAAGCCTCCTGTCCTGGAGGCGACTTGAAGTTGCCTTGTAAGTTGCCTGATGATTCAAACTCAAGTCGTGTCCAAGTTGCCTCCCAAAGTCGTGCTAGAAGTCGTGATGGGCTCCTGTGTGAATGGGCTCTCACATATTGTACTTTACATAATAGATTGATAACGTTTTTTTTTGTTGTTTTGTTTTTTTACAGGCACTGTATGCCAGCACCAATGCAGCTTGCCAATTATATTATAGTTGAAAAAGTATAACAAAAAAGACCAAAACAGGTAGCGCACTCTAAAGTCACAATGAACAATGGTACCTTGCAAAAGTAAGCAGAAGGCACTGTAGAGGAATAGGTTTCTGAAAAATTGAAAAACCTACAAGCTGTATAGTTGTCAAGGAAACAATTGAGCTTATAGAACTCTGTATGATAATGCGATCACTGTGCTGTAATATAACTATACGACCTGTGAATACTCTGCACACAATTAAGTAAACCGTTTCATATTTGTTACAAATTTGAAAGCTTTCACATTTCACACGCAAGGATGCAAATAATTTAATTATAATAATCTAAAAAAGGAAAGTACTCCATGGATCCAGACTATCAACTCATTTTTCAGCATTTTTCTTCCTTCGTTTATGTTTACAGTTGGTTACATTTCTGCCCTTTCACGATTCCCCTGTTCATGCCTGGAACTGCTTCTTTTTTTCCATATTCTACTGGTTAATACAAGCAACCGTGTAAACAACAGAGACTTGGTTTGCAGACAGCAAAGTCAGCCTGAGGGCCAGTTCACACCAGAACACGGTCAAAACGCACTGCACCTGTGATCGGTAACGGGTGTCAGTGCAATACTAAACACATTCCAAACATCCAAATGTAGGTCGCAAACCGCCATAGCGCATGGTACAGAAGTACCATGTGATCCAGTTGCTCTGTGTTTTGTAAAGTAGTGCACGCATTACTTTTGCTGTGGTTAGATGCAATTCCAGGCCATTTTCAGATGAATAGGATGATACCGCACTGTACCCGGATCGCATGGTGTGCGATTCATGTTGTGATCTTACCCTTGAAAGTTTGGAAAAGGACAACCAGATGTAAAGTATGTGTACATGTTTGAGTAGAGATCACCCAAGCCTTGCCTAGAAGTGGTTTTGCTTGGTATAGCCAGAGAGGAACCCACAAAAATCCCCTAATAGTCTGACGAAGCCCTGTAAAAACAGAAACTGGCTTTTCCCCCTCCTACCGCAAAGATATAGTATAAGGAAGCAGGGTCAATGAAAAAAAGAACAGGTTTACTTGAAGGTCCCGTCAGTTAGAAGATTAAAGCATATTTAGCGTTTGTGCCTTCTCTTTTCTTTCTGTCCTGTAGATTTCTCCTCTATTCCTGTTTCTCTGACAATTCAACATTTTGGATTTTCAGTCCCAGTGATAATTACTTAAAGAAACCGAATGTATAGATGCCAATAAAAAACATCTGCAAGAGTACTTGTACTTATGCAAATGCTCCGATACTAAAACCAATACCTTCAGACTGACCTGTTTGCAGTGGGATTTCAAAGCCTGTTATGGCGAGATTTCGTTAAGTGGTTCCGGTGCCATTCCAGTCTGAATTGTAGTGCAAGATATTAAAGATTGCACAGGACTCTAAAAACTCACTGAAGAGCACATGAAAACGGATGTAAAACTCATGTCTATGCAAGTAAAATCTGTTTTAATGCATGTATGGTGTAAACGGGCCCTAAAAAACTGTCACATGACACTAAAAATAGGTATTGGAAATTGGTATCAGCGCGTACTTGCGAAAAAGTATTGGTACTCCTAGTAAAAATCTATTTTTGTGCATCACATGGCACCCATCAATGGATTTGGAATAATTTCAGAAGCATTTCATAGTGATGTCAAACTGATGCCTTCAACACAAAACCTTAGTTTGAATGATGCCTTTTATCGTGATGTTCCAGGCCAAGACTAATGGAGGATAATGTACCGCCACAAAACTTCAGAAAAGCAAATAAATTCAAACTCAACTGAAGAAATGTATGTAAATGCACTTGAAAGCCAAAGATACACACGCATGATTTTATTTCATCTTGTGGGCTGAACTCTGAATGAACCAGAACCTTTTACTGTGACACTAATATAAGGAAACATTTTAGAGAGGAATTCCTGCTTTTTATTAAGTGGGAAAAGGCCAGCTTTACTGTAGGTGTAAAAAAAAAAAAAAAAAAAAAGAATATTTAGATGTGATTATATTCAAGCCGCGATAACGATTATACAATTATTATTAACTCTGGTATAATATAAGGCAGAAGCAGTTAAAATGTAATCATTGCTCCCCTGCTGTTACTCATTAGGTTTCTATTGCATTATGACTGTTTTATAAATTTTCACTGGAATAATTCTAGGTAAAATAAATTACTATAAATCTTCTGTGAAGAGTTAATCCTTTCATTATTGAGATTTCTGTTTTGGGTGGAAATCAGCAGCCTGGATCATCTATGGACTTCTATATTTTGGGGGTTCTTGACGGTAAAAAACTCTGCAGTTTCCAGAAACATATCCCAATCCTCATGCTCTCCTTGACTCTTCATTTATTTTATTGTGCAGAAAATGCAGAGGCAGCGTGATAACATCACACTTTCCACCTTGTCCAATCAGAGAATGCTGTGCATTCATGCAATACTTAGGTAGGCCATGGCATTTAAACAATGCTCAATTGATACTAAGAGGCCCAAAGTGTGGCAAGAAAATATCCCCCCCCCCCACACCATTACACCACCATGGCATCACTGTGCTTGATTGGCCAGCAAGCTCGCCTGACCTAAACCCCATAGAGAATCTGTGGGGTATTGTCAAGAGGAAGAGGAGAGACACCAGACCCAACAATGTAAACAAGCTGAAGGCCGCTATCTAATAAACCTGGGCTTTCCATAACACCTCAGCGGTGCAACTGGCTGATCGCCTCCATGCCACACTGCATTGATGCAGAAATTCATACAAAAAGGAGCCCATAGCAAGTATTGAGTGCATACTATACTGTACATGGACATACTTTTCAGTAAGCAAACATTTCTGTATTTTTTTATTGGTCTTATGTAATATTCAAATTTTCTGAGATTGGAAATTTGGGGTTTTTACTAGCTAGAAGCCATAATCATCAAAATTAAAAATAAAGAAATGCTTGAAATATATCAGTGTGTGTGTGTGTGTGTGTGTGTGTGTGTGTGTGTGTGTGTGTGTGTATGTGTGTGTGTAACGCATCTATATAAGAGTTTCACTTTTTAAATTGAATTATTGAAATAAAAAATACATTTTTAAAAAGTTAAAAAGGAGGCGGAAACTATAGAGCACAAAAAAAGAGACACCACCATCCGATACTCCTGGAAGTGTTGAATGTTGAACTTACTTCAGCAAAGTTTAGACTTGCAAGGAAGTGGCTTTCAGTGGAACAGGTAAGAATTTATAATTTTATTTATTTTTATAAATAGCAATAGAGTTGCTTTAGACTGTATTTGTTAAAGGATAACCTAATAACAAATTACATTTATTGCAGGAATTCCCACATTTTAAAAGGGATTTCCTCTCATTTTCTGTTTTGGCTATGGTTTTGCATTTAGGCCTACTTTCAAAAAAAAAAGAAAAAAAAAAGGTTGATTTTAGAATTACTTTAATGATTCCAAAAGAGAGACCGAGTCATTTCAGTCCATTTCTAACAGATTATAAAACACCTTCTGTGTGTTTACAGAGTGCTGGCAGGGTGGCAATATCTGTTCTCATAGAAAAACCTATGGCTTGTGTTATTCATTTTGAAAATTAATTACTCCACATTGCTTGTAGATATAGAGGTCAATGAAGGCTTGCATTAAAGGACTTTCACTGCACTTTGGGAATATTTAAGTATACTATCTGGGCACAAGTTCATTTTAATGCCAATAGGAACATTTACTGCCGTTAACACATATTACAGTAAATACCCCATTTGTTGTGCACAAAAATAGGACTGGAGTGCTTAAAAGTCAAAGTTTAGAATTTATTCTCTGTCCATCCTACTGCCAATTTTAAAGCTGAACTCCAGGAATTTTTTTTTTAATATATTTACTATGTAAAAGTAAAATAATGCTAATCTTGGGTCTCCCATGTGTAGATGCTGCGGCATTAGGTAAAACGCGTCTTTTCATTCATCCTGTATGCTCCTATAAGTTCTACTTTGTTCATTTACAAAATGTATTTTATACTTTTCACAAATACAAGGCATTCTGTGATTTGATGAGGGGAAATGAGAGGCAGATGAACATTACCATCTCCCCTAATCTATTCACAGAGCACCCTGTATTATGTGAAAAGAATAAACAAGGTAGAAAGCAAGCAAACCTCTACAATCACTGCAGTAGTTGAAATTGTAAGTTTCAATGCAGGAAGTTCAGCACTTATAATGGAGTAATGCCGCGTACACACGATCATTTTTCGGGTTGTAAAAACAACGTTTTTCAGGCTCTAGAAAAAACAAAGTTTTTTTCAACTTGATCATTAAAACGGTCTTGCCTACACATGATCATGAAAATAAATGCTCTAGTAAAGCGCGGTGACGTACAACACGCACAACGGCACTATAAAGGGGAAGTTCCATTCGGATGACGCCACCCTTTGGGCTGCTTTAGCTGATTTTGTGTTAGTAAAAGACGATTCGCGCTTTTCTGTCTGTTACAGCGTGATGAATGTGCTTACTCCATTACAAACGGTAGTTTTACCAGAATGAGCGCTCCCGTCTCATAACTTGCTTCTGAACATGCGCGGATTTTTCACGACGTTAAAGCCCACACACGACCATTTTTTACAACCCGAAAAACAACAACGTTAAAAACGTCGTGAAAAAATAGAGCATGTTCGAAAAAATTTGGGGTCGTTTTTCAGAACCCGAAAAATGCTCTGAAGCCCACACACGATCGTTTTTAATGACATAAAAAAAAATGATCGTGTGTACGCGGCATGAGAGTTAATACTTACACAGCAGCATCCACACATGGAGAACCATTCATTAGAGGTCATTTATTTTTGCATTGCAAATGTAAAAAAAAATTGCAGGAATTCAGCTTGAAGTAGCTTATATATAGAAGCAAATTTCACACAAAAAGCCAGTTCGAGTTCGGCTGATGTAGTTGCTTCTTGGCATAATCCTTTGTAATGCGAAATATATAATTAGAAAATCATCAGATAATCGGGAAGTAATTGCAGAACACCAAACAAGTGGCTTTATCGGCTTTGTGGCTTTATTGCCAATAATAAAGCGTACATAAGTGGTGCTCTATTTTTCTGGTCCGTTATGGTGTAAAAATGGACAGATGGGAGGAAGAAAAAACAAAGACAGGTGGGGGGGAAGTATAAAAAGAAAAATCTGTGTGATTCTCTGACTAGTCCAGTGCAATATTAACAGGAAAGCAAGATTTATTCTTTGCTAAATATAGAAGGGCATTTTATAGTATAGTGCTAATATGCATGAAAGCGTAATTTACTGTAACTTTCTTATTATTTTAACAGCCTGGCTAAAGGTTTTAAGTGCAACAGGAGTTTCACAGTTTTTTCTCTCTATATAGTCCTGTACAACTTTAAATAGAGGACCTTTACTTCTCAGATCCTCTGATCTTGTCTGCTGGGTTATCCCCAAAAAACATACCCGTGGGCCCATCAAATCCAGTGTTGTCCTGCTGTTATCAGCTCCTTCACACCAGGTAGCGCACTACAACCTCCCTCAGACAGCCAGCCCCCTGATAACAGGCTGCCAGGTCTGCCTGCCTCTGGCCACTGTGGGTGGAGGACATGTCATGGGATAGCACAAAGGGAGTCACTGTAACCAAATAAAGAGACAAACTCAAAACATATAAACCAATAATATTTATTTTGGCAAAATACAATTCTTGGCAACGGTGTTGGTTCAAGGGGTGACCTTAATAAAATATCACAAACGACCTTTAACTGAAATTAAGCCATTCTGGATATTAACCACAAATGAGTAAATCAAGACACTTGATTTGACTATATATACACACACATTAAAACATGGGACGGTGGACGGTTTACCGTGGTCCGGTCCTTCTCCTTAAGCTGCTGGCTTCCCGCTGCAAGGGCAAATCGAGCCCGTCAAAACCATCCAATCCTGCAAGCAGAAACGTCCAGTGCAGTGACCAATAGCAACCTGTAGATAGTATTAGGGGCAAGAGAGACACACCTGGCTTCTTTGAGCTTTCCCGTGGGGTCCCGCTGACCGCTAGGGACCCGTATATTCTCAGTTAGGCCAGAATGGAGATGGTGTTAAAGTGCAAGTTCACCTTAAGTTAGGTGAACCAACACACTTCACATCCTCCCCACATCCCTGTACCAGTCCTCGCAGCATTTACCTCCATGGATATTTAGCTTTCACTGTATACACAGCTGGTGTAATGGTCTGGGGATTTGACAGCCATGGTCTTCTCCCCCCTTCATTCCTTAGGTATGCTGGGACATATCAGAGATTCTAGAAGGTCAGCACTGGCATGTGACCACTTTGACCAGTTCTGGCATCCCTAAGGAAAAAAAGGGAAAGGTGATGGCTTTCAAATTCCCAGACCGTTGCACCAGCTGCTTGGACAGTGAAAGCCAATCATTCACGGAGGTAAAGGCAACGGAGACCAGGGAGTATGTACGTTTGTTAACCTTTTCACAAAAATGAAAAGGTGAACCAATACTTAAAGCCTGTTTTTTTTTTAAAACTCATCCTTTCAGATTGTGCAGTTTGGGATGGAGTGGGGGACAGGTTTGAAGGGATATAAAGTGTTTTGTATAAGTGAAGATCTGCTTTAAGATAAACTATCTGATAATAGCAATGTTGAAGAATAGGCAGGCTGACCTAGTAGTGAATAAAGTTGCTTGTTGCCAATAATTTCTCTTTGGGCTGTGATCAACTGCAACATAATGACTAGCAGATCTCATCATCTCTGTACCCCTCAAAGCACAACAAGCACACATGGCTACGCACATGAAAACTTACAAAGCATTAGCATTATGTTAAATATCTTACAACTGAATAGCATTGTAAAAGTGAATTAAGGAGCAAATTACTTTTTTAGTGGACAAAATTGGATGTACTGAATAGAAGCCCCGAGCAGCGGAAAAAAAAACGAACATGCAGATACAGAGAAAAATTAGAACAAAATATCCAATAAAGGCTTTTGCATGAAAATTTGGAAATGTATAGATTAAAATTGCTCACAAAATAAAACCTTGGTGTATTAATAAACTTATTGTTTGTCGATTTTGGCTGTTCAGGTATACATTTTACATGTATAATGTAAAACAAATTTGTTTACATAACAGCAATCAAGACAGATTTGGGGCTGACATCCAGAGCCATACTGTAGAAGTGGTGGGGCCCAATAGATTCTATCCACTCCTCTGATGGAGACAATATACCATTATACTTTAGGAAGCCACAGACCTAAAATGGCCCAAACAACAGCTCATGCGTATCATGCCACCTGGCTCGTCATTAAGGAGCCCCTTGGAAGGGGTCAGAACTATTTATTAAAGTCAAGCTTGTGTCTTCATAATCAGTTTTTTATCAAAAAGCTCCCCCTTGATTGTTATTACTTGTACATTACAATTCGAATACTTTTAGAACAGTGCTGGTCTTTAAAAAAAATGTACCTGATCTTAGAAGCAGGCAGGTGGCCATCTATGATGTGGGCATCTGAAGCCCGCTTGTGTCTTTTTACGAGATTCGGTGCAGCTGGCTACCCAGCATGCACCTCCTGATCTTGCGCTTGCGCAGTAATGACACTGCGCATCCGGGTCTCATGTCGTATTCAATTACCACAAGATTTCATTAGGATTTCCTGGGACTTTTGGCAACTTGCAAAGAACATGCACACAGATTGAATAATAATTTTTTTGTATAATCATTGTTTATTGAAGAAAAAGAGCAAATAAACGACAAAGGAAACAAAACAGATTGCAAGTTAGCTGTAGTACATGGTAGGCACTTATGAGCCATCTTAGACTTGATATGACACATAGATCAGTAGTCGACACCTTCTAAAAGGGTACAATGCGACTCGCCGGCAGCGGCACCAGTAGAGGGGGCAATTCAGCCTCCATCACACCTCCTCTGACGCACCGCCCAACACGAGTGTTTTCATGATGAACTTTTGGTGTCAGGAGGGGAAAAGAACGCCGACCCATATAGGGAGGCTCCCCTCACAGCAGCAAAATATTATGAACACCAGAAGTCCAGGTAGCAAAACAATTAAACATTCCAAAAAAAAAAAGGGGGGAAAGGGTAGAAACGGAAAGGCGAGAGAGGGGGGGTGGAGTATACCTGCGACTTTAAGGCAAAGTCTTCAAGTCTGTACAGAGTGAGTCGTGTCCGGGGCCAAGCCACCTCTGGCTCAGGGTGTCGGAGCGCCGCTCTCCACCTGGGGTCTAAGGGCCGGTTCAGCCAATTCTAACAGTGTCGAGTCTAGACTAGAGGATACATGACCCGGGTCAGTCACATGGGCCATCCAAGGTGCCCATATAGTGTTGAAGTGGTCTAGAGTATCCCTACAGGTTGCTATCCAATGTTCAGCTTCTCTAATATCATTCACTCTGTCAATCCATTCCCCCTTTGTTGGAATTTCGAAGTTGCTTCCAATAGATTGGGATTAAACGACTGGCTGCATTTAGAAGATGAGGTAATGCACTCTTCTTATATCTGCCAATTGGGATCCGAGGGACATGGAGGAGGAAATGAACCGGAATTCGGGGGATGTCCAAGCCCAAGATCTTTTATTTGGGACTTAATATCCACCCAAAAGGGCTTGATCTAGGGGCACTCCCCACCATATGTGCAAAAGAGTGCCTCTCTGGCCACATGTTCACCAGCATTGGTCCTGAATAATCAATTTAAAGTAGAACTTCTTCACAGAGGTCCTCAGGTCATGTGACGTGAAGCACCCGTCTCCTCAGGTCATGCGAGCGGGGATAAATAGAAATGACGTCAGAGCCGATAGATCGGAGTGATGGTATATCTACTGGTTAAGAGAGTGACATTTGTGGTTGCTGTGAAGGGGTTGGTTATCGATCTCTGTATCCCTTAGAAGCATTTCCTCATCCTTGATCACCCCTGCGGGGGAATACCTGATTGACCTATCTGTTAACTCAGAGGTCCATAGTTTGGGGCGACTTGTATATACAGCGGTGGAGGCACTGATAAAGACACAAAATTATGTTTTCTGAGCACCCTGATCACCGCTGAGGAGAATTTACTTACCTTTGGTGTCATCATGTAATTTCTTGCTCTCATACCATATGAACTGGGGATTTTCATGGCTTACCTTTGCCAGCAATCTGTTCTTATGCATTTTAAGTTATTATTTTGTTTGTAGTGCTGCACTGCTTTTTTGTTTAACCATTTCCCTACCAATGTATAGTCATATGACGTCCGCAGGAGGGATCTTCCATCTTGGGTTGGGTGTCATATGGCGTCCTGGGCTTCCCCACCCTCTAGGGAGCGCATGTGCACCCACTGCGTTACTCGGGAGCTGGTGCCCGTTCCCGCGATGTCCACTGCGCACCTGCGATGTCCGGCAACAGAGCAAGGGATGTGGATCTGGGTGTGTAAACGCCCAGATCCACGTACTGTCAGGTGAGAGGAGATCAATGGTGTGGTCCCAGTACAGAGGAACACTGATTGGTCTCCCCCTTGTGAGACCCCCCCCCCCTACAGTTAGAATCACTCCCTAGGATACACATTTAACCCATTGATTGCCCGCTAGTGTTAACTCCTTCCCTGCTAGTCACATTTATACAGTAATCAGTGCATTTTTATAGCACTGATCGCTGTATAAATGTGAATGGCCCCAAAATAGTGTCAAAAGTGTCTGATATGTACGCCGCAATGTCACAATCATGATAAAAATCGCATATAGCTGTCCTTACTATAAAAAAAATACCATAAAGCTATCCCCTATTTTGTAGACGCTATAAGTTTTGCGCAAACCAATCAATATACACTTATTGAGATTTGTTTTACCAAAAATTTGTAGAATACATATTGGCCTAAACTGAGGAAAAAACATTTTTTTTTTATTGGGATATTTATTATAGCAAAAAGTAAAAAATTGTGTTTTTTTCAAACTTATCGCTTATCTTTTGTTTATAGCGCAAAAAATAAGAACCGCAGAGGTGATCAATTACCACCAAAATAAAGCTCTATTTGTGGGGGGGGGGGAGCATAACAATTTGGGTACAGTGTTGCATGACTGCGCAATTTTCATTCACAGTACAACATCGCTGAAAACTAAAAAATGGCCTGGGCAGGAAGGGGGTGAAAATGCCCTGTATTTCAAGGATTCCAATATATTGACCTTGATTGTGGGCTTACAGCAAGTAGCTGGACAAACAAAAATGTATTATATTGATATTAATTCTCAGACATAGTGGCTGCACTAGGTTGCTTTCTTAGGCTTTATTTCCATTATTTTTACATGGTGAACCAGCCAGTGTTATTTTTCAGCTTCCTTTAACAGATCTAAAGTGGCAGTTGGGTTGAGGAAAACCAGTTAACCCTGACAGGGATGCTTACAATGGTCAACTTGTATTCATTTTCAAAAATCCTTTATCCCAAAAAGGAAAAAATACTGTAACTGCTTAAGAATTGTTAGATCAGATTCAGATTTCATTTGGAAGTCCATCTAGTCTACTAGTCTAAGCACTCCTGAGACGGACAATGCTGCGGTCTAAGAGTGTCTCTGTTGATCCTCCATTCAGAGTGCACCTTTGAAAAAACATTCTAGGGGAGGGGAACGGTTAGCTGTACTACCAAATTTAGATACACTACCAAATTGGAGCCAAAATCCAGCTCACATGGCAGTTACACTAGCAGTTCAAGCAACAGTTATTTTGCCTTTTGGGATAAAGGTTTTACATAAATAAAAGCTTATCATTGTGAGGGCCCTGGTCAGTGGTAAATGGTTTGTCTCAACCCTAATTTGTACAGCCAGTGAGCTAAACAAAAAAAGTACAAATGCCTCCATCCAAAAAACTAGATGGATGGAGGAATCCTTATCCCCTCCCCCTGGGACACTGTATTTTGACAAAAAAAATTCAGCATGTCCCTTTGACATGGACGGCTACACTGATTGAAATTCAGCCGGTCCCTGCTGAACTGGCTGGATTGTGTGGCCAACTTTAAGCAAGCACTGCATCCATGTTTACAAACAAACGAAAAAAAAAATTTATTTAGCTTTTTTTTTTATTACTAGCACAGAAATAAAAACAGAAAATAAATAAA
Source organism: Rana temporaria (assembly GCF_905171775.1). Lineage (NCBI taxonomy): Eukaryota > Metazoa > Chordata > Amphibia > Anura > Ranidae > Rana > Rana temporaria. The sequence continues at coordinate 171,296,082 of NC_053494.1, read as the reverse complement.
TAAATAAATAAATGCAATGATCAGCCGCCAACCCTGTCGGACCCTAAATTCTCATTAACTGTTTACTAAAACCATCTCTTCATACTTATCCATCAAATTATTATAACTAATTAGTTCTTTGTGAACTCCAAATCATCTCATTATTACACAGGGGGTGAATTAACATCTAAGGAAGACACATAGCGTTGAACAGTTTTTCTTGCTTTCATTAATGTTTATTTAATACAAACTAATTAGACTAACTCTTGTGCTTGCTCTTCCCTATCTCAGTAAGTATTTATGTTTTTTATCTACAGCAGTTTTAACCAAATGAACTGGATTCAAACTTAATAATTGTTGCTTATTTATTATTTTGGTACGTACCAGTCAATCAAATATTTGGCATGAACACTAAGGGCCAGATTCAGGTAGAATTCCGGCGGCATAACGTATTGCATTTACGTTACACCGCCGCAAGTTTTACGGGCAAGTGCTTGATTCACAAAGCACTTGCCTGTAAACTTGCGGCGGCGTAGCGTAAATCCGTCCGGCGCAAGCCCGCCTAATTCAATTAGGGCGTGTATCATTTAAATTAGGCGCGTTCCCGTGCCGAACGTACTGCGCATGCTCCGTTTTGAAATTTCCCGCCGTGCTTTGCGCAAAATGACGTCGCACCAACGTAATTTTTTGAACGGCGACGTGCGTTACGTCCTTTCCTATTCACGGACGACTTACGCAAAAAAATTAATTAATTAAAATTCGACGCGGGAACGACGGCCATACTTTAACATGGCAAGTCTAAATATAAGTCAAGAAATAGCAGCTGTAACTATACGCCGGGAAAAGCCAACTAGCGACGACGTAAGAGAATGCGACGACCGCGCGTACCTTCGTGGATCGCAGTAAACAGCTAATTAGCATACCCGACGCGGAAAACGACACAAACTCCACCCAGCGGGCTCCGAAGTATTACACCTACGATCCGAAGGCGTACGAAGCCGTACGCCTGTCGGGTCGAAGCCAGAAGCCGTCGTATCTTGGTTTGAGAATTCAAACTAAAGATACGATGTGGCAAATTTGAAAGTACACCGGAGTATCAGCAGATATTCCGGCGTACTTCTTATGTGAATCTGGCCCTAAACTCTTAAGCCAGCCAGTCTAGCAAGGGCTGGCTACATTTCAATCCATGTATGGCCAGATGTCTACCGATTGACTTCTGTACAATGGCTGGGTTTTCCCTGCTTGATGAGGGCTGGAGGCTATAGCCTGGAATGGTGATCGGTGTATTCTGGTGGTGGGGAAGCCTCTCTGCTGTCAGAATACGAAGGCTGAGTGCAGAGATTTCCCCCATCAACATCGAGGGGGAATGAGTGTGGATGGAGGAATCGATTCATTTTTTTTAATGATAATGGTACTTACTCTATCCAAGCAAAGGTTTGACTTTGGTTCTTTTTAAAGGTTATTAAAAATGACCTTCCAATTTCATCCTGCAGCACTGTATTATTCTGTAAAATTCAATGCAATATGGCAACCTGGAGGCGTTCCGTAAACAGAACCTCACCAGTAATTTAATTTCCTGCTTGTGTGATTTCTATTTCTGGCCCCTTTCACACTGACTGTCCAATCAGGTCCACCTTTCATTTTTTTTCATGTGGACCTGATCGGACCCTACATCCACTCCTATGGAGTAGCGGATGTCAGTGGTGACATGTCCAATGACATCTGTCGCTATCCCATCCTGAACGCCAAATCTAGACAGATGGTGGTCCTATTTTCCATCCGCCTGGCGGATCAGATCGGATGAAAACGGACAGACGGCTCGCTTTCACCTGATCTCCCCATAGAAGAGAGTGGGACCAAGTCCATCTCCGCTCTGCACAGTGAGCGCTCCACTGATCCCCGCTAAGCAGCCAGAGGCCGTCCAACGGAGGCCCCTGTGTTTTTTTAAATAACAAACATGTCATACTTGCCTCCACAGTGCAGTTAGCTTTGCACAGAGTGTCCCCGATCCCCCTGTTCTGGGGTCCCACGGCAGCTCCTCTCTGGGAAGCTCTCTCCCGAGGGGGTCACCTTGCAGACGCTTCCGTGTCATACACTCGGAGTCCATAGCTGCCAAGTGTATGACTCGGCCCCACCCCCTGGTGCCCTTGTCATTGGATTTGATTGACAGCAGTGGGAGCCAATGGCTGCCCTGCCATCAATCTATCCAATTAAGAGCCGAGATGCCGTGGAGAGAGTCACGCAGGATCGCACCAACAGAAATTCAGGGCTCTGGCAAGTAAAACGGGGGCGAACACTGCAAGGTGTTTGTTCACCTTAATGCATAGGGTCCAATAAGGTGAAAAGGTTTACAACCCCCTTTAAAAACTTTTAAAGGAGAAGCCGACAATGTAACTTTCCTCTGCAAGTGCATCAGAGTCTACACAGATGTTCCTATCCAGGATCAGTATTCCAGGGACAAAGCTGAACATACAGCTTTTTCATAAGGACAGGAACAGGCAAGACTTTGCTACAAAGTTTTTTTTTAAACGCAATATACAGTCATCCCCCGGAGGGGGTTGTTTTTTTCTTTCCAACAAAAGTGGAGTTACACTTTAACTTCCTGTTCCAGAGACACAACACAAAGTAAAAGTGAGTGGTCAACAGTACAGGTTTCCCCACTGGAAGATTCCCACTGTGTTTGTAACAACTAAAACATTTTGATTTTACAAATGCTGGAGATAATAGCCAGCAGAAGAAATAGGAGTGAATCTCCATGGCAGGAACCTAGAAAGCAATAAAAACCTGATAGAGATTCTGTTTCTTACACGTTCTATCCAAAACAAAAAATGTTGGCATTATGTACGATTTAACAGTATAATGTATATACGCAGTCTTTTTTTTTTCAACTTTCCGAAATATTTTTTCTTATGTTGCCATACAAAGTTTGTGATTATTATTAATCAATACTCCAACTGTCCCACTTCCATAAAGAGGCCCCAAGCGAGTCAATGTTAAGTTACTAAAGGTAGAGTAGTATCATTCTGCTCATCGTTGCCCAAGAAATGCCTTATATTCACTTACTGCAACATTTACTAGCAATTACATTGTAAATACTGCCATTTTTATGTAACTGCCAGTATAAAATACTATTAGCTAAATGAGCTAAAATCAGTTCCTTCAGCATTGTACTATGACATCCAATTTCAAGCTGCCTTCCATTGACAGACGTATATATGTGTTTCATTTGGCGGGGTCATGGAATTGAGATGTGTTCAGAAAGCATATTCTGATCACTGTGCACTTAAGGTATTTTATAGCCGTTGTGCATATTAACGGACACCATCTTACTAATTAACAGGGGCTCCAGAGAAAACCAATTTTGGATGTAATTAGAATACAGAAGAAAGAAAAGATGTGCTTGAGAATTATTAAGGGAGTGTATTAAATCATTCCTTACTGTGCCTAATTTTCAGCTCGAAGCAATGAAAATTGGAGGATTATTAAACTTGTGCAAGCTGAAGGCTAATGTGAACAAAGCTAAAATTAATCTTGTACCTATGGGCTATCAAATTGACTTCAGGTGAGAACAATCATTTTTAAGTAATGCAATGTTAAAAAGTTTACATAGCAAAATATAGAAAATAAACATCAAAAGGTTTTTTCAAGGCAATAGAAAATGCAGTCACTGGTACTACTCCTGTCACCTCTGCTGTAGTTGTACAAAGGAATTGCTTCTCTTCCCTATGTGTTGTGTCTGAGAGGATCAATTTCATAATTTACATGCAGAAACACCAACAGGCAAAACATTGCATCACAGCCTTGCTAGTCTGCGGTCAATAAGTCTTTTATTTCCTGGATTTATACAATACCAATTTATTACACAACCTTTAATAGAGTATATAAAGCAACAACCATCAGTCATACAAGACACTATAATGTAATACGCCAGCAGCAGACATATAAGTGCACACACATATAGTCAACTTTCAATAACTGTACCTTCCCCCTTTTCTTTTTTTTCTTTCTTCTTTTTGTATTTATGTTTGCGAGGATGTTATTAAACTTTTTTGCAATGGTTTTGATTTATTGAACTGAGACCTCTGATCGAAAATGGTGAGAAATTCTTATTTGTCTTCAGTATCGTAATTGCCATTGCTTATGGCTGTCCATATGTTCTATTCTCAATTTTTTTAGAACTCTAATAAAAGCTTTTGATTGTGAGAAAGTCAACTTGATTAAACGTCAACTTACCTAACCGCAAAGTGTTTCCAGAGAACGTCCCAAAAGCACCTCAAAAGCATGAAAATATCATACATGGAGGGGGGGGGGGTCTGATTCACTCCATTCAAGATCAGAAAAAAATACAGGGGCAGGCTTTTCAGTGACAGATGACTATGATAGCCAATTAGAGGATGTAACGGTCACCACCTTTAATGACCTTCCATCAACCCACGACAGCTTATCTGACACTCCAACCAACAGGACCCGATCCATCCCATTTCCCAGAATAACCGAGACACACAGCTCTGGGTTCTGGTTTCAAATGAAAGACATCTTTAATGGTACGCTCTCAGGGTTTTATACACTTCAAGCATGAAAGGAACAAAGAGACTCTCCACCCCCCTCATCACACACTGGGGCTTCAATACACCTGAGAAGTCACATTCCACATCTTAACGTTCTGTCTCCGCATACAGCTTGACAAGTTCCATTCCACATCTTATGTCAATTGAATTCACACAAAGCAGCATCACACAATGAGAGGTCTTTCAAAAGCATGTCAACAGTCTACACAGAGAAATTAGTCACTATTGACCGGTTGGGTCAACATTAACCAACAACTTGCAATATCTCAAGATCCTGCAATATGAACTATCAGTAATGTCCCATCTCATGTCATTTCTAATTAATATTTCTCAGTCACCCTATGCCCAAAAGGGACACAGGGTGACCCTAGACACAAGAGTTATTAGTGACGCTGGCACAGGAGTACCCCTCATCCTTCCAAAGTCTCTCCCAAAGCCAGCTTTGGGAGAGCATTCTTGGCACAAGCATAGGTATACATATACTGTATGTTACCCCATTGATAAAGTCTCACTTTCAAGGGGGGGGTTAAAGTGAAGTGTTTGTTGATTTATATTTGTACTATTACCTTGGATTTGAGGTTTGCTTGAGGAAACCCTATTTTTAGTTACAGCACCCTTAAAAATGGGCAATTACTGCTTCACTAAATGGTTAAAGTGTGCAGTCTACTAATTTTCACTAACTGCTGAACTGTCAGTGCTGGAGGAAAGCAAAAAAATATAAAAATAAAGCGTGACTTCCATAACTCTGCAAATAATATTAAACATAATTGTGCTTTAATCTTCATCTTAAAGTTGTTGTAAAAGGCAGAACGTTTTTTTTTTATAATAATGCAAATCTAGGCATTAAGATAAAAAGCATTCTGTGTGCAGCAGCCCCCCTCGGCGCCCCAAAACTTACCTGAGGTCCCTCTCTGTCCAGCGATGTCCATGAGTGTCTCATCCGTTGGAGATTCTTCCTCCTGATTGGCTAAGACATAGCAGCGGTGCCATCGGCTGCTGCTGCTGTCAATAAAAGTCAGCAAACCAATCAGGGGAGAGAGGTGGCAGGGCTGGGCAGGGCTCAGTGTCTGAATGACACATGGAGCTGTGACTCAGCTCAGATGCCACCATAGCAAGCTGCTTGCTGTGGTGGCACTGAACAGGAGAGAGGAGGGAGGGGCCAGGAGCACAGAAGAGGTGAACCGAGAAGAGGAGGATCCAGACTGCACTGTGCAAATCCACTACACAGAGCAGGCAAGTATTACATGCTTGTTATTTTTATAGAAACAGAAAACAAATTTACTTTACCAACGCTTTAATCTACAACACCCAAACTTCACTAAAACCATGATAAAGAGTCTGTTCAACCAAAATAAGTATTTTAGTTACAATGTAGGTTCAGGTGAAGTGTGCCCACCCCTAGCTTCCAATATGTCTAAAATATTCAAGCAGTGTGATCTCCCTGCCAAAATTACCAACTCTGCCCCTGTCCACCTTGGCATTTTGAGTGTTTCCACGCTTCATGGTCCATTCTTCTTAGTATAAAAAAAAATTACAAATGCAACATACGCTGGGGAACCCCTCAATACTGCCACAAGAGGAATGCAGACCCAGGAAACAAACAGCAGTTACCACACCAATAGGTTACCTTTTAGACGGTATGGGTGTTTAACACGCTCATCTATCAAAACCTACAATTTCAGTTTAAGATGAACAGATCAGTTAACCCCAACCTTTTAATCATAGGAAAAAAAAAATCATGAACAACATTGTGAGCCGACTCTCATATGGTAGCATACTGCTTTCTTTAGCTCTAAACACATACAGTACACGCACGCTTACACACAAATAGAGGACTTGTCTGTACTTTATTATTTTTCATATACACATTTTTTTCCATTCTCACCCCGAGGACAGCACAGGGCCTTCATTGCAAGCCTCCATCTGTATTTATCTTGAGATGCTCGCTTAGCTTCTCACCCTTTTCCATATACCTTTTTATATTTTCTCATTTTTGGTTGTTTAACAATGACAACAAAACTAATATTAAAAATATATTGGAGAAAAATCAAAAAGGAAAAGCTCAAGATGTGAAAACCTCCCAGCATTTCAGAAAATGATAAGGGATTTTCTATCTTATCCAGGCAAGATGCACTGTACTAAATCTGAGATTATGGTATCATACACAGGCAGAACATTGAATAATCCCACATGTCAATAAGCAGAAAATCTTCAACTTGGAGGGAAAAAAAAAAGATTAATTTTCTTCTCAAAAATGGTTCCTTCTGTGTAAGACTTTTTTCTAAGATAAACATAGGCACAGCTCCTAAAAGCACATTATATGTACAGATATCCAGTCCACTGTTGGCAGCATAAAGACAAGCAAAAGCAGTTACATTCAATAATCAATCAGGTTTAATTTTTCTGTAGACAGGTCACGTAAAATATATTTTAATTGTTGCTATGTTAACAACATTTTATAAATCATCACTGCCCTTTGTTATGAAATGCTGAAAAAAAGCCTGTGTACTGTATGTAACAAATATAATGAATCAGAACTTTGCAGTGTCAGGAACCTTATTTTAAGGAATTATTTCTTGTAATCATTTTTGCTTAAAAGTCATATTAAACACTCAGTTTTAAAGTACTTTAGTAGATGATATAATCACTTACTGAATATGAAGCCTCATTATCTTTTAATCCTTGACCATGTACCCGTTTAAGTTGGTGGCATCACCACTGCCCCAAGTTTCCCAATTTCAGGAGCTCTTCTTTCTCCTGCAGCACCCTATGGAGCCACCCCTTGCTAGATGGACACCAAAAGAAACACACAAACCCATAGCCTAGGGTTGGGTTACGACCAAGCGCCAGATGGGGAGGAAATATGCCATCCTCTTTCCCCTGGTGCATGAGGTCAGTGTATGGTTTTGAATAAAATAAAGTGTGAAGATGTGCAGCCATCTTAATTTTGTTTACATACTTCAGTGGCGGCAGGCGAGCGAGGCTTGCACCTTGCAAGATTGTGCAGCGGTGTGGCATCCATAGAGTGAGCGGTATGCCTGGAGTGGTGTATGGTTTGCCAACCCCATAGCCTAGGATGGCAAGATACATCCCTGCTCCTCCATCCTTATCCTCCCTGCTGGCTGGTGACTGCACTGTCAACTGTTAATACTTCACAGTGAAAAACAGATATTCAGGGAAGCAGCACTGAACAGGAGCCAGCAGCAAGGTGTAAACTGCAAGTACTAGAGTAATAATTGTAACAAATAGTTTACTGCTAATGTTTATTTTATTATTCTCAATGTGTTAGACTAAAAACATTTTAAGGATCAATACTGCTTTAATTATGTTCAGGACTAAAACATTCAGAGGCTATTCATATATGTCCCTTTCCATGATGTAATACAAGTTAAAATGCATTTCAATTGAACAGTCTTGATTAGGTTTCTCATTTAATTTGCCTTAAAAGATGTAATAACTTTCCCATTGTCTATGTAAGACTCCAGAGATGCCTTAGAAGTATAGGGCTCACTTCACTACCTCAGCCAACAGGAAGGCTGAATTTAAAGCCAAAAGAATGCTAACATATGGATGGGCACCAGTTGTGATTATTGGGTGAGTAAGTAGTTGGGATGTAATTAAAATACTTTCTATATTCTTCAAGATAGGTGTACTTTCCGACAATACATTTTTCAACCCAGTCTAATCGGTCTAACCATCACATCGTTCTAGACCGATTAGACTGGACCTAGACTGGGTGGAAAAATGTATTGTCGGAAAGTACACCTATCTTGAAGAATATAGAAAGTATTTTAATTGCACCATTTCCATCTAGAGTTAGCAAGCCCACAAAGCTCACACAAACTACTGTCTGGCCACTGGTTGTCACTGTGGGAGAACCCTCAACTCTACCGATGTAAGCAGAACACAACATTATTTGCCTACTGTATGTTCTGGAGCAGAAGAACACCGATACTCTACAAGCAATCAGATATGTCTACACAGCCAACCACCCTCTAAAATTCTCTGGACAGCCGTAGACAGGCAACCACAGAGGGTTTTCAAGCATACAGAGATGTCTTATTATTTATTACCTTATCGCTTCCTCACTTTTCAAAATTAAGCAATTTATCTTGTTCTACATTGATGTACTACAAAAAAAAAAAAATACATTAGGTACATTCTTCGATAATACTTATCATAAACAAGAAAAATAATCCACATTGCACTCTGCAAACTCTTTATTATTCAAACATTATTTCAAAGATCAACATTTTATCAAAATGTATCTTTTTGATATAATGTGGATCTTTAAAATAACATTTGGGTAATTAAGTGCTCATTGAGCGCTATGTGGCTTATTTTTCTTGACTAATATATAGTATTGAGTGTCACGGGTGCACCCTGCACTTACTTCTAAAATAAGAGGTTTCATAGAAATAATTACAAAATTATAAATTGATGTTTCATAGATTTTTCTAAACTGTCATAAAAAAAAAATCACAAACCAAAATTATTAAATGTATATTAGTTTCCATTTAAAGGCCACCATAGTCCAAAACTGATATTTCAGCATTGAGTGGGCACTGGAAAGATGACTCGCCAACCAGCTTTATATAACCATCAGACTTAAATGGCACAATATGCCTGCAATATGTTCAATATGTCCCACAAAAGTATAGTTCCTGTGTGTTCCTATTCTCTGCATAGTCCTCTGATGGATACGGCATAACAGGAATGGGAATTCTGGTATTTTAACACTAGTTCCCCCCAAGTACGAAGAAGAAACTAGGAAGGCGATTTTAATTGCAAGTAACTATACACAATTCTAATTTCAGCTTTGAATAGCAAAGTCCATTAATTGACACAAATAGCTTCCTCCTAGAAAATAGTGACCTACATCACCAGCAAAACAGCTGCCTGCACTGTGCAAAGAAGATACAAGGTACCAAAATATATTCCAACTCTGCATGTGAGTACATGACAGACTGACTTCACATTTTTTGACATGACATTTTCTAAATGTTAATAATACTGAAAAGCGCATTAACTCTACCAAACAATGAATTATGAAAGAATGAATTTTATCTTTATTGCGAACATTATCTGCTACAAAATGCTTCACAAAGAAACGGGCCTGTCATTTTGCTCGAGCAAACATTTACCATTTTAAAATCAATTTTAAGCTTCAAAATTTGGTTATTAAAAATGAAATTAGCTAGAAAGGAAACTGTGCCCCAGTTATGCCAAGAATAGACAAATCATGAACATTTCTTTTTATTTACAATAATAGAGATCCTTCCAAATAAAGTCAATCATGGGAGGAGGTCACATTATCCTCTAACTGGGCACTTATCTGCAAATCTAATGGAGCAACGAAATGGCAGGGAAAAGCAACAAAAGTGAATATCGATGGTGATCTTCCTTAAAATTGAGCTCCAGTAAAACCATTTTCTTTATTTTTTTAAAAAGCAGGCAAACGGGTAAGATCAATAGGGTTTTAAATGTCTGTGCCAACAAAGTTTTACTTTATGTTTGAAATGTTTTCGGAGCACCCACTAAAGAGATTTACCTTCATTGTCTTTTCGGTCACCTGGACAAAAATGAAATCTACTGAACAAGGGCAGAGACAGTAAAAATCCTGAGCGGTGTTAACCCTTCCCTATAATAAAATATGGTTTACTGTATGTGCCCTTCGTTTGGGTGGAATTTCCCTCAATTTGAGTTTTGTCTGATACCCATCAGACATAAAGCTAGGAATAATCCGATTAAAAAGGCACACAAGTTGTAACCTCCTAATCCATCAAAAACTATAAAAAAAGGAAGAGGAAGAAACTTTGGTGGGAGTGGAGGAACTTCAGTCTCCTTGAGTTTTGGTCCATCCCCCCCCCCCCCCCCCCCCCAGACCCACATCAAGAATTAGGAGGCAAACATGATTCCCACCTAAAAGAAAAGAAAAAATATATCTCGAAATATGAGAGGGAGAAGGCGTACTAGGTGAATGTTCACATTAACGAAATTCAATGCAACTATCTGTATCACATTTACAGCAAGAGCCGGTTCACACAGGCGTGACTCGTCAGGCGACTTAGCCGCCTGACAAGTCGCGCTCCGTGCTGTACACTGGAACCATTCTAGTTTTAAATATCTTTATTTGGTTTGCATAAAAGACACCACATTTTAAATTAATACATTAAATTTCCCAAAAAAATAAATTAGTTTACCCTACCCCCCCCCCCCCCCCTGATACCCCGACCTCACCCCATCTAAAATATCTCAAGCTTCTGTACTGTCTCTTTATTATGTATTTTTCCCCTCTTTTCCTTTCTGTCATTCAGATTTAAATTATATAATTTGTTGTTTTATTATGTTATATTTATACTATACTATCCTCCCATCACTTCTGCATATCACATTGTATGCTTGTATCCTATCCATTCCTTCCACCTTTCTTCAAATGACTACATTACCGCCCCCTCACTGAACCTTAAGTATTCCATATTATATATTTTGTCTATTTTATTACACCACCCCTTCAGTGTAGGTCTTTCCGTTTCTTACCAATATATAGGTATCTGGCTCTTTGGCGCATTCAGGAGCTGTGGGAGCAATGTTGTCAAATAATATTTAGTTGGAATTCAAATCCTGTGTAGTAAACATGCCCATGGGTCGTCAGGGACTTCAATATTGGTTATTTCTCTAATCAGTATTTTTTAATTTTGGGACATGTCCACCATATGTGGGCCATAGTTCCAGTTTCCTTTCAGCTCCTCCAGCATAACGGGATATTTCCCGTATTATGTTTCTTTTCGGAGTGTTTCTTTAAAGCGGGGTTCGGGCAAAACATTTTTATTTATTTTTTGCAATCTCAATTACGTTATTATGAATATTAATTAAACATATTAATAAAGCACGATCGATACATAAACAGTTGCAAAAACCTGATATCATCTCAGGGATCTTGTAGCCATTTCCATCATAGCAGTGGGCATTATGAAGCCCAGTTCATGTTTCTTCCTGGACTTTCAGAGAGGTGTATGCTGGGATTTTTAGGCACAGTAATGCCCAGGGACTCCTGGGAAAGGTGTCATCATTTCCCAGGAGACAATGGGGTCTTAGAACAGGAAGTTCTACCACCACTGGGAACTAGGCAGATTATGAAATCTGCCTAGTTACGGCCATATAGAAGTGAGTAAAAAAATTTTTATAAGAATTTTTTATTTTTTTACATTAAAGGCAAGCTGTTCATAAAAAGTTCATTTTTGGGGTGAGTGTTGTAGCAGTTTCAACGCTGCTTCTATCAATTTCTCATCATGTTTTTCATGCGCTTTCACAGTTGAGCTTGATGGGTCCAGAGGAGTGGAGCAATATAACCTATTTGATGGAGTGCATTAGATACATGTTCTGGTGAGTTCATGCCGTCCAGGGGGTGTGCTGAGGATTCTTTTCACTTTTCTCTCTAGAGCACCAATGAACCTTTTAATCTGAGGGGAGCATTGTGTGGATTATTGGATTTCTGTTATAAGCACATTATTTGAACTATTTAAGTGGATTTTTTATGAATGGCAAAATGGACACTGTTTCATTGGTTTTATTTACTTTTCCCATGTCACTATTGGACTGGTTCATATTGTTTTATTTACAGCGTCACCTTAATAATATATGGTTCTAGTTCTGCCTTATTAGATTTTTTTTCATTAAAATTGTGTGCGCCTGTGATATCACAGAAAAAAACCTATGCTACTAAAAAATGTCCATTCATCCCTTTTTTTTAGTCACTCGCAGCCATGGTGAACGGGAAAATTTCAGAAACCAGACAGGACCATAAATGACTCAAAATCATAGCCATCCACGACTCTGCCCCCCCGGCTACATCACTGACCTAGTCTCAAAATACCAACTTAATCATTCTCTTCGTTCTTCTCAAAACCTACTGCTCTCTAGCGCCCTCATCACCTCCTCCCATGCTGTCTCCAGGACTTTTCCAGAGCCTCTCCAATCCTATGGAACTCCTTAACCCAATCTGTCAGATTATCTCCTACTCCATTAGCTTTTAGACAATTCCTGAAAACCCTTCTCTCCAGAGAAGCCTATCCTACCCACACCTAACAACTTTAGTTTAATATTCTCCATCTGATCATCCCCGACAGCTTGTATTGAATTGTATTGTAACTGTACTGTTTGCCCCCATGTTGAAAAAGCGCTGCGCAAACTGTTAGCCCTATATAAATCTGGTAAAATAATAATAATAATAATAATAATAATAGAAAACATCATTAAATATGTTCAATAAAACATTCACGGTCAACTTATCCATCTGTTACATATTACACCACCATTAAAAGTATTTTGTCATATGTGATGAATCGGTGCAAGGACATTTCCTATTGATCCTGCCAAACCTCCAGGGAACTTCTAACTTGCTGTAGTCACCTGAAAATTCTACACACAAACGCATTCTTATTAGCCCTGTTTAGTTCACCTATGGGAACTACAAAACAGCTTCCCTCCCATACATTTTTGTATGTATGTGAAAGTAAACATCAAAAAGATTCACATGCAACAATCTTAAAATGGTTCCTCAAGCTCAAAGCAAAGCTCCCCCCTCTCCACCCCTCCTCAGCACCGCTACACAAACAGGGCCTTTTTTTCCTTATGTAAAATGTTCAGTCCTGCTCCCCATGCATGTCACTAGCCTAGGTGAATGCTGTGCACTGTGCCTCCTGTGCTACCTTACATATCCCAGAATGCAAAGTCTCATTTGCAGAGGGGGGGAGGGGGCAGGGCTAGTGGTGCTTTATTGAGGGACTGTCAGCTTAACACGGAAGAGCCAGCAGCCTCCCGATGTCACAAGGAACTTGGCAGTGCGAAATCCAATTGATGGCAGAAGACAAGAGGATCTCAGCAAGACAACACTGGATCCACTGGTTTGAGGAGTATGTGAACTTTGCAGAACACACCACTAGTACCCGATAAGCAAAGGTTTAAAAAAAATGGGGGAGGGTGATAATTTGCTGTAAGAAGCACGTTTAAAGCAATATTAAACCCAAAAGCAAAAACACCTCTTAACAGAACAAGCGGTCAGGCAGATGTAGCAGTTGATGGGTCGACACAAACCATTAAACAGGGACAGGGACGCTTACAATGATCAGCTTTATTTTAAGTAAAATCTTTTTCCCAAAAGGACAAAAAAAATCCTGTAACCGCATATAAAGTACTATCTGGAGTTTGCTTCAATTTGTTTATTGTAGCTAAATTTGCTAGTACATCCAACACTCCCCTTCCCCCAGACCAGTGTTTCTCAATTCCAGTCCTCAGGCCCCCCCAACAGGTCAGGTTTTCCATTATTTTGCACAGGTGGTTTCACTGCCTTAGTAATCACCACAGCCTTTTCATCTGAGGGAAATCCTGAAAACCTGACCTGTTGGGGGGGCCTGAGGACTGGAATTGAGAAACACTGCCCCAGACGAACAATGCTGCTTTACAAAAATGTCTGTTGCTCCTTAATCCAGAGTGGGGGGCACTCTAAAGCCCCTTCCACACGGGGATGGATCCGTCAGCGGCGTCCGCCAGCTCATCTCTCTGTTCTCCGCTGAGCCGGCGGGTGACAGGTCCCTCCCTGCTCACTGAGCGGGGAGGGGCTTGTCGAACACCGCTGCTAGTCTATGGAGAGATCAGATGGAAACGGACAGCATGTCCATTTTCATCAGATCTCACCCGATCCGATAAGCCAGGATGGATGGGGACGGATCGTCATCCAGCCGATATCCGATGCTCCATAGACAAGCATGGAGCGCCTGTTCAGGTCCTCCGAATAAACTGACAGGCGGACCTTAACGGTCTGCCCGTGTGAAAGGGGCCCAATACAGGAGGCACATTATTGGCCAGGTCACCAGGTAAAAAGCGAGTGAAAAAAGCCTAAAATATAAAACGAATACAGCCACTACATCCAATGATCATCGGCCCCGGAAGATTTGTCTGCTCAGTGACCAGGCCATTTTTTAAAATACAGCACTGCGTCGCTTTAACTGTTGAAATTGCGTGGTCATGCGACACTGTACCCAAACAAAATAGATGATTTTTTTTACCCACAAATAGAGCTTTCTTTTGGTGGCATTTGATCATCTCTGGTATTTTTTGAGCTATAAAAACAAAAAAAGAGCGTCAATTTGAAAAATAAATAAAAAAAACCACAATATTTTGTACTTTTTGCTGTAACAAGCAGCCCCAATTATTTTTTTTTAAAAAGATAATTGTTTTTCTCAGTTTAGGCCTATACGTATTCTTCTACATAATTTTGGTATTAAAAAAAAATTTAATTAAAAAAAAAAAAAAAAATTGCAAAAAAGTGTATATCGATTTACGCAATAGTTATAGTGTCTACAAAATAGGGTATGGATGTCATGATCATGCCGACCTGCCGCAGTAGAATGGCGGTGGCTGGTCGGCAAGCGGTTAAAGTTCTATAGTCACAGCATACACTTTAATTTTACAACATCAGCAATGTAATAACAATACAAAAAGTAGTTATTTTTCACCACCCAATATAAGCTTACTTGAAAAATCCCTGCATGCTTTGCAGCTTCTCCTCTGCCGTTTACTTCCCATCAAGACTACATATCCCATGGAACCCTGCTGCCTGCAAGCTGTGATATTTGTACTGACTTTGCCTCCTGAAACTCCTCCTCTCAGCACCTCTGTAGTTCAGAAGGTAGGCGTTTCTCGTCAGATTTGGCGACCCTTCAGAATTGGTAATGGAAGTGACGTTTTGTTGCTGCCATATTACTAGACCCAGCACTTGTCCATAGTAAGGATTCACTGAGAACGGGGTAAGCGGACATCTTGTTACACCCACCAGAGTTTTGAGTTTTACATTTTTTTTAAACAGTAAACAGTTTATATAGTGAAAAACAGTACTTGCAGTACAACTCAGTCTGACTGTTTAGATAAATTTTAAAAGCTGCAGGTTTGTCAATCTGACATCTAAACAGTAAGACTGAGTTGTAAGTACTGCATTTCACTATATAAACTCAGTTTACTGTTAAAAAAAATGTGTAACATGCACAACTCCGTGGGGGTGTAACAAGATCTCTGCTTACCCCCTTCTCAGTGTATCCTTACTATGGATGAGTGCGGGGTGTATCAAGATAGCGGCAACGAAGCGTCACTTCCATTACACTTTGACGGGTCGCCTAATCTGATGAAACACAGGCTCTGGAAAAAGGTGCGACACAGAAGTGCCTACTCACAGGGTGTAATGTATACATATCACAGAATTCAAAGGAAGTAAATGTGTGGGGCTCTTAACTACATGCGGACCAGCTGCCGCAGTTCTACGGTGGCAGGTCGGCTCTCCTGCGCGAGAGCCTGTAGCTCTACGTCGCCTCGATTGCTTGTTACAGAGCGAGAACCGGGAGCCGTTTGTGTAAACACACAGCTCCCGGTCCTGTCAGGGGAGAAATGCCTGACCGTCTGTTCATACAATGTATGAACAGCGATCAGTCATTTCCCCTAGTGAGTCCACCCCCCCTACAGTTAAAACACACCCAGGAAACATACTTAACCCCTTCCCCGCCCCCTAGTGTTAACCCCATCCCTGCCAATTGCATTTTTATAGTAATCAATGCATTTTTATAGCACTGATCGCTATAAAAATGCCAATGGTCCCAAAAATGTGTCAAAAGTGTCCCAAGTGTCTGCCATTATGTCGCAGTACCGAAAAGAAAAAAAAACGCTGATCGCCACCATTACTAGTAAAAAAAGAAATATTAATAAAAATGCCATAAAACTACCCCCTTTTTTTCTAAACGCTATAACTTTTGCGCAAACCAATCAAACGCTTATTGCGATTTTGTTTATGAAAAATATGTAGAAGAATACGTATCGGCCGAAACTGAAATATATATATTTTTTTATATATTTTTGGGGGATATTTATTATGGTAAAGTAAAAAATATTCATTGTTGTCAAAATTGTCGCTCTATTTTTGTTTATAGCGCAAAAACTAAAAACCGCAGAGGTGATCAAATACCACCAAAAGAAAGCTCTATTTGTAGGAAAAAAAGGACGCCAATTTTGTTTGTGAGCCACATCGCACGACCGCGCAATTGTCTGTTAAAGCGACGCAGTGCCGAATCGCAAAAAGTGCTCTGGTCTTTGACCAGCAATATGGTCCGGGGCTTAAGTGGTTAAGTACGTTTACAGACTTTAATATTGCTCAGAATAATAGGAGTAGGCTAGAAACAATTTAAATAAACGTGGAAATTAATAGATGAATGATTTTACATTTTGCTATACAGTAGTACACTCTGTTACTGAAAGTCTTAATATCGTGAGGAAGTAATTGAGAAGCCTACAGGAACAGGAGGCCTCCATCACTTGAGCAGCGGTCTGCTTGCAGCTGGTGGTCTGGTTACTCTTGTAACATTTCCAGAGACCAACTCTGCAATGTCCTACAGCATAAACCTTTTCAGATTTCCGGTGTGCTCTGTACTTAGGCAAATTTACAGTGAACTTTAACAGAGGTAATTTATTACAGTCCATTATGAACAACAGGTCATAACTCCTATTGGCATAAATGGAAGTTATGATCAAAATTACTCTCACTGCTCTTAATGAAAAATTATGGTTCTTCACTGTTAGGAGCTAAGCTGAAACAAAGTGATATTCCCTGCCAAATTCCTACAACCATTTAAATAGGTTTTAGACAATGCAAATAATTTTTAATAAAAAAAGAGATGGCGGGAGAATCAACTTGGTAGTAACTGTATGAATGTTTAAAGTCCCAAGTAAAGTGCATAAAAGCAATATATAAAAAAATAGGGGAACGGATGGGGCGGGAGGAAGTTAAAAAAAATAAAATAAATCCAGGTATAATTAGTTCTGATATACAATGTCGGCAGCAGATTTGTAAGTAAAACTCTGGAAAATAAAATAAAACAAGAACAAGAACAAGGTGCGCCAGTCTCAGTGTAGATTTAGGAATTAATTTAACGAGAAAAACAAGCCAAATGGAAGTTTCCTGGTGCCACAGAGAGAACAGTGCGATGGTTAGCCAGCCTTCCGGACACCTACATAGACTTTACTGCAGCTCCATCCCCTAGTGGCTTACCATCAACATTGAACACCGCTCCCCATGCCCCGTACACACGTGCAGGATTTCCGATGGGAAAAGTTCCCGTCGGAAATCCCAAGGGGAAAGCCGAGAACTGCTCGGGCAGTCTTTCCCCCTACACACGGCCGGTTTTACGGACAGGAAAACCGTGATGGAGCTTTGGCCGGGAATCCCTGCCATCTGTATGCTCCATCACAGTTTTTCCAATAGGAAAACTTCCAAAAACCGCCGGGCAAAAGTCCGGCGGGAAAAAAAAGAGAGCTGGTTCTCTTTTTTTGTCCGGTGGTTTTTGGGCAGTTTTCCCATCGGAAAAAGCATACACATGGCGGGATCCCCGGCCAAAAGCTCTCCTTGCAGTTTTCCCGTCAGGGAAAACCAATCGTGTGTATGAGGCATTACAGTTCCTCATTACACGGACTGCATCTATGGACCGCAGAGTGACCGGGGACCACCCATTATTTATGTGCCTGACAATATCATCCTTTTGTGAGTAGCCATTTGCCTTGTTTTTCTCATTAAACAAATTCCTAAATACTACACTGAGTCTGGCGCACCTTGTTCTTGTTTCAAATTATTTTGAAAAAAAAGACATTCCAAATACAGGAGAGGGGGGGGGGGGGAGCAGAACTTCCCATTTTGGGTGAAATTTCCCTTTATATTTATAAGAAAACCCGCTATATCAATTCACATATACACACATATATGCACTGTGTGTGTGTGTGTGTGTGTGTGTGTGTGTGTGTGTGTGTGTGTGTGTGTGTATATATATATATATATATATATATATATATATATATACACACACACACATACACACATACAATATATATATATATCACTTACCCATCTCGGGGTCATGGCGCTGTCCTTGATGTCTTCTACCGTCCTCTTCCCATCCTCTGTTATGATTGGACGCCTATCAGGTGACAGGTAAGTAGGCCTGAGCACCCGATTGGCTGAGAGGTGGGTCAGCGTTAGGAAAGCAATTAATTTTCTTCCCTAACACAACACTGAGTGCACAGCATTGCGCCCGCTGTTTACCAATTTGGAAGCCTATGGCTCTAGTCAGGATGCCTATTTGAGCCCATGGCTCTAAATTAGGCGCTTCCAAAAACACCCCCGCCTCTGTAATTCAGGTGCCCGGCGCCCGACAAGGCAGTGGCAACAATAGATAAATTCATGCAATGCACAAATCTATCTATTGGTGATAGACAGGTGCAGGAGAGAAGGGGGGGGGGCTCCTGCGCACTTTATGGATCACTGCACAAAGGTGCAGAGGTAATCAAATACCACCAAAGAAAGCTCAATTTTGTTTTGGAGCCACGTCGCATTACCACGCAATTATCAGTTATAGCGACGCAATGTCGAATCGCAAAAAGTGGCCTGGTCTTTGGCCAGCCAAATGGTTTGGGGCTTAAGTGGTTAGGAATTAGATCATGTATTTAGCTATTAAAAACATTTCTTTACTGAAGTGTTGTGCTACAGTTCTCATTTAAATCCCAAGTGTAAGGCAAAGATGCTGGTAACATTTATGGTGATGGCAATAGAAGAGTTAAGTAGAAGATTAAATGAATAATTCATTCATACAAACTGATTATATGGGATCAAATTGCCTCTAAATAAAGCAACAGCATTCTAATATTTTTTCCTGCTGCTCTTCTGCTACAGCAATGTTTTACATTGTACAACATTAAAATAGACTAAAATACATTCACAGTTAATGGAACATTTTTACTTACTCTGCAATTTAATTTGGCAGTACACTTTTAAAGCTCGCAAATAACCAATGCTTTGCATGGAAATAAGATTTTAGCTGTTCATGTTTTACAATAAATTACACTTTATGGGGTATCCTCTCTCCTAACTTTAGGCTGGTTTCTATTTCATTTAAAAAAAAAAGCTTAGACATTAGGAAATACTTTTCCTAAAATAATACTTTTGTTACCTCTTTGGTATGGAATATTAATACAAGATCTTTGTTTAATGGCAGAGCAAATATAAAAAAAGGTAAATACTATATTTTATTAGAAATTGGATTAAAAGCATTCACAATATTAACCCAAACTGCTGTGTGAGCATACCCATCCCCCTATGTACAGGTAGGGAGCCTCCAAAGTATTAACACTGGCAATTATGCAACAAACCAAACATGGTCACCAAGAGCCGATAAAGAGGGGGCTAAGGCTGCAGAGAGGTGCGTAGCCTCACACTAGGCGGGCCGTGGTGTGCTCAACATGTTTCGCGTTGACAATCAACGCTTCTTTGGTAGCATGAAGGGTCAATTACAATATTAAACCAAGCAACGTATGTGGATCACAGAGCGTGATGAACAGAGCCAGTGGCAGGTATGACCCCCCATGAATAGGTAGATCTGGGGATACACAGTAAAAAGTTATTTTGTATGGATTGACAAAGTATAATGGAAGCTTTGACCGAGTCTCCCTGTGGTGCAAGATATAACAATTTAATTCTTCAAGGAGAGTGAATCTGCTGTATGTGTCACTGATTGTATGCAGCCTCTATCCCACATGCAGCTTGTTCCCAATGTGATTAGGGCGAATACACAGGCATAGTCTTCCCCTTGGGCTTCATTGTCCTCTGTGTGTAGTCAGCTCTGCTAATCATGTGCTGACTGCTAACTAACCCACAACGGGAGATGATCAGCAGGTCCAGACCAAGATACCAGCAGCTTCCTGGGACACATCATACACCCCAGAAGGCTGCAGGACCAGTACCACAGGGCTGCAACATCATGAGGGTATGCGCAGTGGGAAGTCGACCGATTCCTCAAGAAGTCAGCCAAGGCTTCCAAATTTTAGATGGTGGTGCCAGGGACCCGCATCAGTGGGAATAAACGGCTGCGAGAAGACCACACTAGATTCCAGGCAACGGTAAGTACCTGATTTTAAAAGTCAGTATCTAGAAAGTAACTACAAGCTAGTCACATACAAAGTACAAGTGATGGAGGGGAGGAAACAGTGGCAGGGAACAGTGAATCACAACCAACACTACTACTTCCCTGCATAGCTCTACCCATTCATTGCCTCCAATTGATGGTGAGATCACGGCGGAACCCCTGGAGACATCTCGCAGAACCTTAGGTTTCCACAGAAACCCGGTTGAGAAACCTTGCATTTGCTCAACTGCTTGAAGCCAACTGGAAACTTTGCAAATATTTGTACAAATTTGCAATCCAATCCACTCCAATACACTAGGGGGGAATTTATAAAAACTAGAGCAGATAGAATTTGGAGCAGTAATGCATAGCAGGCAATTAGATTTTAGCTTCAGTTTGTTCAGTTAAAGACATTCTAAACCTACCTATTGACGCCTTGTAGTTTTCACGTGCATAAGTTATGCATTAACCAGTTATGCATTTATGGTTTAATTTATTGGCCAGTACGTACAGCCTACAGTAGAGAAAATTTCAACATTCCTGTGTCAGAAGTTTGTGTTCAAACAAGAGGTATTCGGCACTACACAGGTTAATGCATGTCGTCTGTCTGTAGTCTGAGAATTGGCACTTCCTGTGAAATAAAACTACATATCCCCAAATCCTTGGGTTTCTCAGTGTAGTGCTGGTGCAGGTGAGAGCTACATGGTAATTAGATATGACACATACACAAATAGAGCAATTAACAAAGAGGTCACCATGCTGCTGTCTCATCACATTAGCATAGCTCCCAACTGTCCCTCATTTGGAAGGACTGTCCCTCAAGACCAAATTCCTGTCCCTTGTGCAGCCCCACCTGCCCCTCTTTTTTATCTGATGTGTACATCTCTATAGAAAGCCAATTATTTTCTACCGAAAGGCTCCACTAAATATTTTATCCAACCTCTATGTTACTACATTTGTCATTTTGAAAAGTGAATATGATGGTAAATGGACAAAGACATGTGTTGTTCCTACATGCTGTGTGGCAAATTGTGTCCCTCTGTATTATTTCAGAAAGTTGGGAGATCTGACATTAACACTCTGACTTTGTGATGCAACAAAAAATGGCATAGATTTGATGGTGTGTGACCTGAACATGTCACAAGTTACCAGTCTCTATTACAAATAGGGACAAGCTAGGTGAATGAATACAGAAACAAAGGGAAATCAAATCAGCCATCACACTATAAACTGCAGCCACAACATATGAGAGCACCATTACAAAATAAAGCAAACAAACAGCGCAGGGAGTATAACTACACCAGTACCTACTTAAAACAACAAAAGCACTTGAAAGTGCACAATGCCTTTAGGCTTTGAAACTAAAAGATAGGAACCAGTCAGCTTCTATTAAGAGCTGCATCAGATTCTGGATGCTCCAGATTTAATCCATTCCTCTCCAAGTATAGCTATATCCTACACCAAATGAAAAAAAAGAGAAGAGTGTCCTAATACATTATCAACTTAAACAATTTTAAAGTACAATTAAAGTCAACTTTTGAAGAATGAAAATGAAAGAAAAATCAAAAATTGTGGGTTGTCATCAAAACCGGAACAGCGGGAAACCTTTTAATGAGGATACCAGTTGGGGTTACCCTGGTGATAACCAGGGATCCCCTCTCTTTGGAGGGATTTCCTCCAACATCCTGTTTTAGGAAATAGACAAGAAAGTAAAGGGAAATCCCCCATAGGGACACAGATGGGAAAAAAAGTGGTTACATTCTTTAAATAAATACTCTATCCAAAATGAATATAAAAAAAAAAAATGTTTGCCTTAAATTTAGTTTTTATTAAGTCAAAGCCTCTGTGCCAGACTCTCTTGATTTCATCTCTTGGCTGTGACATATGCAGGGTAGGCACAGGCTGGCACTTCCAGGTTCATGGCCTTTTCAAATACAATACAACCCCCAGAAAATGCTGGCAATCAACTGTACTATGGGTGGCACAGAGGGTGTACAGTATGTTTAGCAAGTAGGAACATTTTGCTGTGCACCGTGTATGCATCTTGTAATCCTCAATGGGAAAGGTACATCTAAAGCCTTGTACACACGATCAGACTTCCAATCGGACAAATACGTGGATTTTTGTCTGAAGGGCGTGGACCATGAACTTGTTCTGCATACAGATGGCAGAACATTTTCAGCCAACATTCACAAAACGATGTGGTTTTTCTGCTCTTTAGCGCAACCCTTTGGGCAACTTCTGCTAATGATGTCTTATGGTTAGCCATGGTTCGGAGCATGCGTGTTTGTACTTTGGATTTTTCTCCAACGGACTTGTGTACACACAATCGGATAATCCGACGGAACACATTTGTTGCTGGACAATTTGAGAGCATGACCATTCAACATTTGTTGTCGGAAATTCCAACAATTGTTCGATGGAGCATACAGACGGTCGGATCATCCGACAAAACACATCCATCACACAATTGTTGGAATATCCGATCGTGTGTACAGGCCTTTAGAATGACAATACGTCTGCTGCTTAGAGAGCATTGTCACCCTAGGACAGGAAGTGGAGTCCATTACTAGCAGAATCTCTAGTTTTGATAAAAAGAGAACGAAGGAAAAAAATATAATGCCAGAAAAAACACTGTAACCTTAACTAGTTAACTAGACTGAACCTCTAAATCTAACATTAGCCTAACCCCCTAAATAATGCACTAACACTAAAACCCCTATTGATCAGCATATTCACCTTGTTCAGCACCAAAAGTCTAAGTGCTGAGAACATGTCACCCCCCTTGCCACAATAATGCACAGAGGCTTTGATAAAGCACAATTTGTGTGCGAAACATGTAAGCCATTCCTTCCTTGCTTGTACATGTAGTGCTCATGTTCTTCATGGTTTTATGCGAATAAAGGCATTTGAATCTCAGTGTGGTGCGCAGCCATCCGGTATTTCCTTTCAATAATGCACAGCAGAGATCCCGGAAGCAGAAGAAATGGCTTTTGAATCTTTTCCTAGATGGCTGAAAATTCACAGCTCCCATATGCCTTAGGCACACACGGCTTATTTATGTTCTGTGCGTTCTGTTTATTCTGTAATAACTACTTTTTATCAGTTAGGCGCCACTCACATATTCCTACGTCAAAAACTTTTACAGCGCCAGTTTGTTTTGTATACCATATTTTAAGAGAAGACAAAACAAATACCTTGGGAGAACTTAACCACTAACAGATTATTTCTTTATATTTACAGAGTGCTAAAATATATATATTGTTATTTTCCCTAAATCTATGAATTTTGTCCCCCGGGAAACTTCATTTGGATGTAGAGAACATTTTTTACCTTTTTGGAAGAAAAATAAGGGCAATCTACTGCATTATGGAACGTAACAACATTGCACGTTAAAGCAAGATAGCCTTAAAATAATTTTTCTTTAGAGCGGGACTCTAAGCAAACGGCTAAATACACACAGGTAATTTTGTACCAAACTCAGTAGGAGTTTAAAGAGCGTATATATATATATATATATATATATATATATATATATATATATATATATATATATATACACACACACACACACACACACACACACACACACACACACATACATACATACATACACACACACACCATATTGTCAAAAGTATCGGGACATCTGCCTTTACATGCACATGAACTTTAATCGCATCCCAGTCTTGGTCCGTAGGGTTCAATATTGCGCTGGCCCACCCTTTGCAGCTATAACAGTGTCAACTCTTCTGGGAAGGCTGTCCACAAGGTTTAGGAGCATGTCTATGGGAATGTTTGACTATTCTACCGGAAACACATTTGTGAGGTCAGGCACCGATTTTGGATGAGAAGGCCTGGCTCGCAGTCTCTGCACCAATTCATCCCAAATGTTGTGGTCTTGAGTTGAGGTCAAGACTCTGTGCAGGCCAGTAAAGTTCATCCACCCTAAACTCGCTCATTCGTGTCTTTATGGACCTTGATTTGTGCATTGGTTCGCAGTCATGTTGGAACAGGAAGGGGCCACCCTCAAACTGTTCCCACAAAATTGGGAGCATGAAATGGTCCAAAACATCTTGGTAGGCCGACGCCTCAAAAGTTAATAACATGTGACAAAAAAAGCTTCAGCTGCCACCATTTTTTTCCCTACAAAAACCCTGCCTTACATAATGTTTTGGAGGTTATAAATAACCTGTGCATATTTTTAACATGTGCGGGGGTGGGGGGGGGGGGGGGTAAGGCTATACAGAGAAAGTATTGAAATGAACAGAGGTTTTATAGTAGTTCAGGCAGGTGGTAAATGTGTTTTTAACGTAAAGTAATCCTGTCACAAACTGGCACAGGTTTAAATTCAGCATATGATGCCAAAATGCCTAAACAGATGTTACCGTCAGTGAAAATTGAATGTCAAAGGGAATAGTAGTTCCAAAAGATAGTGCAGCAGAAATTGCATGCCATTCTTGACATTTCCTCTAAAGATCAAGCATGACCCTTACTGCCTTCAGAGCCTCCCCCATAGGTCCGCTAATATGATGAGCAGCCTCACTGATCATAAGGAAGGCTTGGGAGGAGCCAACCTTGCCTCATTGCAATTTAATAGGAACATTTCAAATTTTGTATGCAACTTGTGGTCTATATCTTTGTACCTGCAATTATTTTTGCCGTGCTTTTAACGGTTTATAGTAAATACTAAAGAGCATTGTTATAATGGTGTTTTGCTGATAGACGTTGTCAAAAACACAAATTGAGTAACTAAAGATGGTTGTTGATTATTTTGTTTGGATAACCATACTTTTACCTTTTTTTTTCTTTGTCTTTACGTTACCTTTTTAAACTGTGTTTCTTTAGTTAAAAACGACCTAAATAATCCAAAAAGATAAGATTTTTTTTTTTAATAATATGACCATAAAGAATAAATGTCTCATCAAAATTCCGTGTGCTTGTGTGATTTTCTTCTTATATATTCAAAGGCAATCAAGATGTGCCCTCACCTGAATTATTTGACCCTACAAACATGCAAGGTCAAATATGGCTATTTGAAACACTATCTTCCACTCAAAAATATAAAACCACATAGTGTTTAATATAAATATATACATATATATTTTAACATGCACTTGAGGTGGAAGAGATTATATAGAAGAAAAGTCTGAAGCACACAATACAGCACAGCAGATTGATTGTTTATTCATTTGTAGGGTCAAATAATTCCGGTGAGAATACACCTTAAGCGTCTTTGAATATTTAAGAAGAAAACCACACAAGCACACAGAATTTTGATAAGAGACATTTATTCTTTATGATCATTCGTTTATTGTATTTTTTTTTTTCCCTTTCACATGTTTGGACTATATGGGGATTAGAATGTTGGATCTCAAGATACAGAAGATATTGAAAAAATAATAATATATTGGTTTAAATTTCTGCTTTCTTCCATTTTATATTTGTTTACATATTGATATGCTCAATGCTAAACAGCCACTCATATTTAGACAGGTTATTTCCATTGTGTATTTTTAGGGGGAAAAAAACATTTTCAATATCTCAAAGACACTCATACTGCGTCTGAATGGATATATGGAGCTTCTGCTCAGCTTGGATGCCCCCAAAGCAAGCTGCTTGCTGTGGGGGCACTCATCAGGAGGGAGGGGCCAGGGGAGCTGAAGAGGGACCCAAAAAGAGGAGGATGTGGGCTGCTCTGTGCAAAACCAACTGCATGGGGCAAGTTTAACATTTTTAACAAAAAAAAGGACTTTACAATCACTTTAAGCCTATGTGCCGCCAGTATATAGACAAGCTAATTCTTTAGACCAAAAGTTTTATTATAATTTGTCACTGAAATAATGTTAATGGAAATGTCCATTTTAAAAAAAGGGCAGTTATAAAATCTATTTTGCTACATGAGAAATTACTATGAATCTAGTAATGATCACTAAAAGCATCTTGTAAGTTTTGCAACTTTAGTAACAAATCTCCAAAAAAATACAGGTATATGCGCAAAGACTTTAAAATTAACAACATACGCTCATTTTAAGGGAAGGAGTAAGATTTATCAATAGATTATGGGGCCGAGTATATGTGCTATTTGTTGTCTTTTACTACATATACTCGGCCCCATAATCTATTAGTCAATCCTACTCCTCCCCTTCTGGACCCATCTTCTTCCCTTAAAATGAGCGTTTGTTGTCCTCTATGTTAAGTCTGTTGAGAAAGGAGCATGGCTGACCATACTATTGTAGCGCGCATGCTCAGGAAACGTGTGATGCCAGCACCGTGCTGAGTTTCAAGCCTCTTTTTGGTTACCAATCCCTCTCCAGTAGCCGGCATCTACACTGGGTGTTATTGGAGCCACTTTTATCCAGTGAGTGAGAGACACGGACGGAGGGAGCAGCTGTGCAGGAGCGGCCACCTGGTATTGAGAACTTATATGCTCATGCAATTTCTTCTAAATGTGAGTGTATCTACCACGTTTCTTAAAGTTTTCTACATACATCTACTCTTAGAGATGCCTCTTTTCCTTGTTGTTAGTAACAAATCTCCCCCAACAACGTTAAAATAAAAAGCGTCCCCAAACTTTATACATAAAGGGCCAGTTCATAGTTCTTTAAACCTTTGGGGGGGGGCAGACTGTGGCCATTGGAAGGAGAAAGTACCCTAGTGTCAGTCGGGGGAAAAAAAAACAGTCGTAGGCTTGGTGGTCAGTGGGAGTAAAGCTGGGTACCCTATATTAACGCAAGGCCCAGGCCTAGGGCAGCATTTTGTCCCCGCCGGCTTGCGCTACACTATTAGGAGTGGACTAGGAGCCAAATTAGTCTCGCGCCCCCATAAAGCAGCTGCACTGCTTCCGGTATACGGGAGGCTGGCATTCCGCAACTGTGGGGAATTTCAAATGTCCTACCATCCTTGACCACAAACCTTCCTCACTGTGCTATATGTTTTCTGCTGCACCATTGGCATGATTAGATCTTCTTAGTCTCCATAAAATTATCAGACATTTGTGCTTAAAGTAGAACTATAGGCAACACTTTTCATTTTGGATAGAGTAAGGAAGGGTTATAGCTCCTGTCAGTTTATTTTTTACCATCCCTGTCCCATTGCAGAGATATCCCTTTTTTTCCTGCCCCATAGCCAAAAAGGAAGCGAGAGGAAATCTATGCAAGTTAAGGGAATCCATTGCCCCCCCCCCCCCCCAGACCCTCAGAACTAGTGTATTCACTCGAAAATTTCAGGGCGGGTCTTAAACAGAAAGGGATGTGGCCTTGATATTTAAATTGGGTGGTGCACAAGTTTAGTCAGGCCTAGAGCAGCACAATACCCAAATACACTACTGCCCTATATTCTAGTAAAATGTTGTAAGAATGTTCATTTGTTTTTATAGCCATTAGTGGGGTCAAATCGACATTCATTTTTAACTGTAGTGATGAAAAAATTCAAAGGAGCAGAATGAAAAAAAAAACGTGGATGTGGTTTTCATTTGGTAAAGTCCAAGTTAAAAGCAACAGAAATTATTTTTGAATGACATTCCAATGTTCTGAGAATTTTCATGAAGTTTCATTCAAAGTTCTACCAGTATAGATCTAGCTTAAAAAATGCCCTAGGGTTAGGTGACAGTGGGGACAAAATGACTTAGCACATGTGGTTAATGAGAGGAGGAATAATGCTTTATCTTTGGTGTCGGTGGGAGGAATTTGGCCCTACAGTTGGTATAATTTGCCGAAACAGTGCCCCAAGTTAAAGGAAAACAAATAGCCAGATCAAGCCTGCATTTTGGGGACCACTGTTCAAAAATGTAATCGCATACTGGTAACGGCACATAGGCCACAAAAGAATGTCGGAAATAATAAAAATAATAGGACAGGCAACTGCAGTAACTTCCATAAACTAATTGAGACTGCTACTGTAAGTTAAAGGGTTTGCCTACATAACCACATCACTGGCTCTTGTTTAGGAATTTTTAAGAGACACTGCATTTGCAGGATCCTTTTCGTTATATTCCCAATATACCCAAAGATGAAAGGCGCCCTGCAGTAAACCTTTGAACAGTCCTTGTAATTCCTAAAACCGTACACTGGATTAACAGCTTTGCAGTGCCTTAATGCACATTTATTATAAATCGACGGTCATTGCATTGCAACAGACCAAAAAAACCAAACACACATTACCCTTTATTTTGGCAATGCAGTGCGTCACAAAAGATGGGATTTAAGCAATGATGTGTTTGCCATGTGTAGCTCTAGGACCAATACACAATGGCAATCTTTTTAGCTTTCGGCTAGGGTGGCATTCTGACCACCACTGTAGGGGCATTCTTCTCATTGGCAATCAATGTAATGGGCATTCTTCTCACTGGCCACCAATGTAAGGGGCATTCTTCTCACTGGCCACCAATGTAAGGGGCATTCTTCTCACTGGCCATCAATGTAAGGGGCATTCTTCTCACTGGCCACCAACATAAGGGGAATTTTTCCCACTGACCCCCAATTAATTGGTTTTAATACGGGTTGACCCTGAGAAATTATGGACTATCATTGACAAATTCATTGTCACAATTTACAAAAAAAAAGTATAAAAAAAAGGTTTGTCACCTCTTGAAATCCCTTTCTATTTTTTTAATGTTTCTACACACTGGGGAGGTTTATATTGGTACACACAATCCGCGAAGAGAATAGAAAATATTGACCAATTCTTATTGATAGATGGATGGACAATGTATGTGAATGCCATTATAGAATCAATGGTGGGTGATGAATGGAGGAATATAAAGAATGCTGCTCAAGCCATATATTTATACAGGCTCCATATCTTAGGAACTTTACAAATGGATACGTACAGTTGTTT
Source organism: Rana temporaria (assembly GCF_905171775.1). Lineage (NCBI taxonomy): Eukaryota > Metazoa > Chordata > Amphibia > Anura > Ranidae > Rana > Rana temporaria. The sequence continues at coordinate 171,266,708 of NC_053494.1, read as the reverse complement.
GTCCAGTCATTCTGCAATCAAAGTCAACTTGCAGCAATATCAATATTTAACCTTCTTCCATTTATCGATTGGAGCAGCAATGCTAATTTCAGCAGTTTGAAAACCAAGATTCCAGTTACTTTGCTGAGCATGTATTATTGCAGATCGGAAGGTCCTGATTTTAAATCAAGGGAGCAGGTGAGGATAAGGCTTGGCTGTTTAATAATGGGCTACCCAAAAGCTTTCCCTATAACTAGAATTTTCACTTAATTAAAGCTGAACTCCGGGCAGAAATAAAAGATACAACATTATTCCAGCTCCGATTTCATTAATATAACCTTAAATGTATTTATTTTTAATGAACATAGAGAAAGTACTTGAATTAGACTTGGTATCACAAATGGGCCTCTACTTGGAGGTGTGGAAAACATGGTCAACATTAGTGTTGCTCACGAATATTCGCATTGCGAATATTCGACTCGAATATAGCATATTCGAGAAATCGCACTATATTTCGAATTTCGCGGTGAATATTCGCAATTCCGAATATTCGCATTTTTTCAATTTGATTTTTAAAACAGATCACATCCTATCGACGTCTAAAAGCATTGCTGGTATGATTAGAGACCCTGGGCCGAGTAGCTAAGCTGAGGCGATCCTTTTATGTTGCCAAATTGAAAAAAAAAAAATTGTGATTTTTCGCTATTGCGAATGCGAAAATGATTGCGAATTTTCGATAACTGTGGTAGGAGAACTCTGATTGTCTCTGATGCAAAAGGGGGGGGCTTTGTGTATGTGTATGTTATGAATATTTGTATGTTTGATATTATTATTTTTTGTAAGAAGGAAAAAATTGCGCATACCTTAAAAAAGGGGAGAATACAGCAGCAACTCAAAAATGTTATACAACATAAATTAATACAAGACAGAAAATGGAGTCGCTCTACAAGAATAAAAAATATGTCTAGTGACAAGACATGTGGGCAAATTATAAAATAAGCAAGCGCAAATAACTTGTGAAATACACAGTGAAACAAATATATAAAGAAATATAGTCCCAATAATAGAAAAATAATCTTTCATAAAAATGTCTTTGATATGTGAAGTGAAAAAAAGTCCAAAGCATGCAGCATGAACGTGTTCAATCTTCAAGGTGTTTGATTGACAAACGGCTGTGACAGATGGATAGAGTAAAGAATCACCACCAATGCAAAACACTTTTTATTTTGTATTGTAAAATATCACGAATATTCTGAGCCAATCAGAGTGCTCCTTCCGCATTTGCCGAATATTCGCAATTATTTTGTATTGTAAAATATCAAGAATATTCTGAGCCAATCAGAGTGCTCCTTCTGCATTTGCCGAATATTCGCAATTATTTTGTATTGTAAAATATCAAGAATATTCTGAGCCAATCAGAGTGCTCCTTCCGCATTTGCCGAATATTCGCAATTATTTTGTATTGTAAAATATCACGAATATTCTGAGCCAATCAGAGTGCTCCTACAGCATTTGTCGAAATTGCGCAATAAATATCGCATTCGCATGTTGCGATATTTCGATAAAATATCACGAATATTCTGAGCCAATCAGAGCGCTCCTCCAGCATTTCTCGAAATTGCGCAATAAATATCGCATTCGCATGTTGCGATATTTCGATAAAATATCACAAATATTCTGAGCCAATCAGAGTGCTCTTACCGCAGTTATCAAAAAATCGCAATTATTTTCGCATTCGCAATAGCGAAAAATCGCAATCATTTAATTTCGATAAAATATCACGAATATTCGAATTTAGCGAATATATCTCGAATATTCGAATATATATTCGAGATATATCGCGAAATCGAATATGGCATATTCTGCTCAACACTAGTCAACATGAACAGCTTTTCAGCAATCAAACAATAAAGCTTTTGTGTATACCAATGCTAAAAACCTTTATTTAATGCTTAGCTGCTGTCTCTTATTGTTTGTCTCGGTTCTCAGACAATATAGTGCATCATTCAATGGCACAGTGTTGAGGAAAATTCGGGATTTTCCTAGTTATCATGACGGAAAATCTGAGTTATATGATGACAGGAGGCGAATATCTTGCATTAATCTTTCTTTTTAATGCTCATAGCAGAAAAACATAAACATTTGTTTCTTTAAATTTTTGAGAAAAAACTTCATAGAACTACAATACCCAGATGCCCCATGGACCCCTCCCCCATGTCCTTGTCTCTATATAAGGGGCTGTCTGGGTCTCCTCCTCCTCTTTCTTTATGCGATGTTGACAAATCCAAAATTTCTCGTAACTTTGCCGTAGTAGACAACACGTTCCACTGTGGTCTGGAGATCTGTCCCCGACGCTGGAAGTAGGCCAACCGGGCCTCGTCGACAGTAATACCTGGAGGATGCTCCGACGGTCATAATAGTGCTCAACTGGAACAAAAACAAAATAACCGTCATACTGGAACTCCAGAACCTTTTCTTATCTTCCGCATAGGCGTAGACTCCACCCATCAATAACCTGAAACGAGAAAAGACATCGTGATAGGGTGGGTAGGGTGGGAAGATATTCGCCTCCTGTCATCATATAACTCAGATTTTCCGTCATAACTAGGAAAATCCCGAATTATATATCAGACAGGAGGCTTCATATCTTGCATGTTTAAAGCTAACAGACTTAGTATGATACATGCAACAATGTTAAAATATTGAAGAGGAAACATGACTTTGAGGTCGGAAGTAATAGCGACGAAACGTCGTTTCTGACGACCAATCCGCCGCTAGTAGGAGGTCTGAGAGAGAACCGCCCGATGTGACCACCTTAGTAGCCATGGCCCCTCTGGTGGAATGAGCTCCGAAGAGCGAGATGTCGATCCCAGCCATTTCCATGGCCGTTCTCACCCATCTGGCCAATGATGCTGAAGACACTGGTAGGTGGGGTTTCACATAAGAGACCAGTAATTGGGTACAAATGGGCGACCTCAGGGTTGCGGTCCGATGTTCATATTGCTGTAAACATCGCACCACGCAGATGTGTGGGTGGTCAGTGAAAAGGGGATAGAACACTGTCTGTATTCCCGTTTTCGTCCGACGAACCACAGAGAATCTAACTCCTTCTGGCAGGAATTGGCGTCGGGATATGTCTAGAGCTCTAACATCCGAGACCCTTTTTATGGAAATAAGGCATAAGAGGGTAGAAAGTTTGACAGAAAGTTTCTTCAGAGAGAGGGCCTCATTGTCCCCCCACGAAGTGAAGAGTTGTAGAACCCGAGAGACATCCCAAGTGGATTGATACCTTGGTCGGGGAGGTCGTTTGAATCTCACTCCCCGTAGAAGTCTACAGACCAGAGGGTGTTTACCCACCGGTGCTGCGTCAACCTGACAGTGATAGGCCGATATGGCAGACCTATAGACATTCAGAGAACTGTAGGATCTACCTGTCTCATACGCGTCTGCTAAGTAGTTCACTACCGCTGCTACAGGTGCATGAACGGCATCAATTTGCCGTTGATCACACCAACGAACCCACATGGTCCAGGCAGATCTGTACGCCGACCTAGTCCCGGGAGCCCAGGCCAGGGCGAGGAGATCTCTAGCCGATTGTGAAAAGTTGATGTCAGTGGTTCCGAACCCGATACTAACCATGCTAACAGTGGGAGGTTGCCCTCCAGCAGCAATGGATGGCAACCCTTGGACGCGTTTGATAGGAGCTGAGGTGAGAAGGGAAGCAACCGGGGGTAATCGATTGACATCCCCAACAGAAGGGGAAACCACGGTTGTGTCGGCCACCAGGGGGTGACCAACACCACCGTCGCCCCTTGAGTCACTACCTGTAGAAGGGTTCTGGTGATCATATTGAACGGAGGGAACGCATACTGTGTCCCTCTCGTCCAAATTTGACGGAATGCATCGACTGCCAATGCTTCCGGATCCGGCCTCCAGCTGTAAAAGCGGAGTAGTTGTCTGTTGAGGCGGGAAGCGAAAAGGTCCGTATGAAAGGGACCCCACATTGTTTGCAAAGTCAGGAAAACTGAACGATCCAGTGACCAGTCGCTGGAATCCGTCAGATAACGCGAGTTCCAATCTGCGACTGTGTTGGAAATCCCGGGGAGGTATTCCGCTACCGGGGTGGTATTTATTGACAGACAGAATTGCCAGAATTCTGACGCGATGTCTGCTAATATCTTGGATTTTGTTCCCCCCAAGCGGTTGACATATTGAACCGCTGCTATGTTGTCCATGCGTAAGAGTACGCATTTGTTGGACGTATGTGGAAGAAAACTTTTGATCGCAAAGAATGCTGCCAAAAGTTCCAAAGCATTTATGTGGAGACGAGTTTCCTCCACTGACCATTTCCCCCCGGTGGTAATTTGTCCGCATCGAGCGCCCCAACCTTGGCGACTCGCATCGGATTCTATGATCACATCTGGGTATGAATTGAAAATTGTTCTGCCGTTCCATTCTACTGCGTGGCGGAGCCACCACAGCAATTCCTCCACTGCGTCCGAGTCTAACGAGACTTCGTCTGCGTATCGCAAGCCCTGGCGCAGATGGAGTGTTTTTAGGCGCTGTAGAGCGCGATAGTGTAAGGGTGCTGGGAAGATTGCCTGAATAGACGCCGATAGAAGGCCTACTATGCGAGCAATCAACCGCAGGGATACCTGTCCTTTGCGCAACGTGGCTCTGATTTCTTTGCGAATCAGAGCTAGTTTCGCCTTCGGTAAGAGGAGCAAAGCCTGTTTGGTGTCTACCAGAAAACCCAAGAATTCCATCTCCTGAGATGGTACTAGAACGGATTTCTTGTAGTTGATAAGGAATCCGAGTTCCCTCAGCAAGGACACCGCCCATTGGCTGTGTAGGGTCGCTTGTGTTCTGGAACGTGCCATGATCAGCATGTCGTCCAAGTAGATGATTAGGCGTACCCCCCTGCTCCTCAGAGCAGCTACTACTGGTTTGAGTAGTTTGGTGAAGCACCAGGGGGCTGATGACAATCCGAATGGAAGGCAGGTGAACTGCCACATTCGGTCCCGCCACAGAAATCTTAGGAAAGATTGAGATTGCTTGTGCATAGGGACCGTAAGGTATGCGTCTTTTAGATCTATTTTTATTAGCCAGTCTCCCGGCCACAGGAGGTCTCGTAACAGGTGAATACCTTCCATCTTGAAATGGCGGTAGGTCACGTGTTGGTTGAGTTCCCTCAGATTTATGACGGGGCGGTAGCCGCCGTCTTTCTTCTTTACTAGAAAGATGTTGCTGACGAAGCCATTGGAGAGGGGATCTACCTCCTGAACCGCTCCTTTGGACAGCAGTTCTTTGAGTTCTTCGTCTATTAATTCTACGTTTTGAGTAGCAAAATAAATAGGAGGGGGTATGACATTCAGTGTTGGGGGAGACACAAACTCTATCCGGTAACCCGTTACCGTCGAGAGGATCCATGCGTCCGCCGAGATCGTGGACCAGGCGTGGGAAAAATACATCAATCTCCCCCCCACCTGTGTGTGTGGAATCGTATGTAGAGATAAACTCACCGGTCGGTGGTCTCGATCTGGGGAATCCACGTCCTCCGCGTCCTCTCCAGGGGCGTCCGCGAGGAGGGAAGAAGGGTGGTGGTTGAGCCATAGGCATGGCGTACGGCTGTGGAGCAGGAGCATACTGCTGGTTTGGTCTTGCATAGGGCCTGTACTGAGCCGTGCGGCCGGTAGATCGCCCTCTGCCTCTACCGGCCTTGCCAAAAACCTTGCCCGGTTGAGATTTCCGTAGCGAGGTCTGTGCCTTGTCTAGGCTTGAAAATAAGCTGACAAACTTATTTATATTCTTTATTAGGTCATCACCAAATAGAAGGCCATCGGCGGATGGTCCCGGTTCGTTCTCAGCGAGATGGCTTAGTTGGGGGTCCAACTTCATCAGTATGGAACGTCGGCGCTCCACTGAGCAGGTCGTGTTGGCAGTGCCCAGCAGGCATATAGCCCGTTGCGCCCAGCCTCTAAGCTGTGTCAGGTCAACAGGTTGGGCTGCTGACGCCGCCTGTTCTGACAAGTTTAAGATTTTGGTGAGCGGACCAAGGAGGTCCAATATGCGGTCTTGAATGACTTTAAAGGACCGCTCGATGCCTTTTTTGGCGTATTTCCCGGATCTCGTGAGATATTTAAGTAATACCGGGTCTATCTCTGGGGTGATAGCCACTTTGTTTGCCACCTGAGGTCTGGGGCATTCTGCCCGCAATTTATTGCGGTTACCTCTATCTAAAGACCGTCTGGTCCATAATTCAAGATATTGGGCCACATGAGGTAATGGGGTCCATTCCCCCGAACGAGGATGCGAAATCTCGTCCGGATTAAACAGGGATTGCCCCTGGGCATCCAATATGGCATTTTGTAACACTTCAGTGTTGGCATCCGCCGTAAACCCCGTCTCCTCTTCCTCACTTATGTCAGAGTCAGAGGTCTCGGCGTTGTCAGACAATTCAGATTCGTCTTCAGATGTGTCAAATGAATTTGGTTTAATGCGCCTGGCGGCTCTTTGCCCTTTTATAATCTCCTTGGGGCCCAAGGGTCGCATGTGGTCTGGCCTGTGTGAGGCCTGGCAGGTCTGGTCAGATCCTGCTTGGGGCACATTATAAACTTCCCCTGCCGGGGAGTCGAGGTGCACTGACAAGTGCTTCAACTTTTGGGATGCCTTGCCCTTAGTAGGGGGGCAGCCCGAGGTGGATGGCACTGGTAATTGGTGTTTTGCATTGGCTGTCAGCGCTGCATGGATTGACTTTGAAATCAGTTCTTGAATTTGGGCTGTGGATAGCAGATGCGACGCATCCATCTCCACTACCTCTTTTGCCAGTCCATCCGTATTTGCCATTCTTACCACTTTTAAATTTTTTAAATATATATATTTTTTACAATATTTCTTGGATCCAGAGAGCTTGTCAGGGATAAATCACTGACACTCTCCACTATTTGTTAATAGGCAGGGAGGGGGGGTTAGGTCACTCTATTCCCGATTGGTCTAGTCAGGGACAGTGTGTCTAATCGTTCCCCCCAAGCGTAGTAAGGTACCTGACCGAGGGTTATCTAGCAGCAGGCCGTATCGTCCCCAGCGCTCCCCTGTGCTCTCCGTCCGTACAGTGAGAGTCAGGGAGACGGCGCGCTGCTAGTAACTCCTCGGCCGTAATCTCGCGAGATTACGGCCGAGAGTGTTCTGATAGGTCGGCTGACGGTGCAGAGGCGTGTCGAGGACACGCGTCGCTCGGCCACGCCCCCGTGCAGGAGAAAAAAGCCCGCGAAGCGCGGCTGAGTGAAGGGGGGGAAGGTGGATGAGGAGAGGGCCGTGTACTATGGAGCCTGACTAAGACAGGAGGTCAGTCAGGGTAATACACGGCTCGGAATCGCGGGATTACCGCGGCAACCTGTAATAGAATTACATAATAGACCTATACCAAACATTTACATCTATATACACATATATAGGATTAAATAAATAAATAAATAATGACAATCAATATGACACAAAAGAAAAAATTGTACTTATCTCTATGCCATGAGCAGAAAGAAAGAGGAGGAGGAGACCCAGACAGCCCCTTATATAGAGACAAGGACATGGGGGAGGGGTCCATGGGGCATCTGGGTATTGTAGTTCTATGAAGTTTTTTCTCAAAAATTTAAAGAAACAAATGTTTATGTTTTTCTGCTATGAGCATTAAAAAGAAAGATTAATGCAAGATATGAAGCCTCCTGTCTGATATATAATTATAGTTAAATCTTCAAAGAATACAGCTTTGGTTCTTGCAATGTTTACCCTAAACTGTTATTAAACCCTTGTTTTTTAACCACCTAAGGACCAAGCCTTTTTTTGAGATTTGGTATTAACAAGTTAATTTTTTTTTCTTTGCTAGAAAATTCCTTAGAACCCCCAAACATTTTGTTATCAAGCCTTGATGAAGGGGACGCTCTTGGACCTCCCAGCAGTGGTGCGGTGCTTTTTTGTTACATAAATATAAAGATGTGTCCTTGACTCCGCTTTATTTAATGGAGTGTCACTACTTTAATTAAGCTATGGAAGTATAATAAAAGTTGTTTTGACAAGTGATGTGTTGTCCAGTTCAGCAATGCTAAATTTAAATTAAAGACTAAGGAAATTAGAAAGTATCGCCAAGCATTCTTAGAACAAGTCCCTGAAGGGTGGTTCCCTGCCTACCTGTCTTAACACTGTTAACTGCTTGCCGACCAGCTGTCACAGTTATACGATGGCAGGTCGGCTCTGCTGGGCGAGATCACGTAGCTATACGTCATCTGCACCCCCCGCTCGCCCCTGATGCCGACACGCGTGCCCGGCGATTGCTCATTACAGAGCGAGAAACGGGAGCTGTGTGTGTAAACACACAGCTCCCAGTCCTGTCAGGGGGAGAAATGCCCAATTGTCTGTTCATACAATGTATGAACAGCGATCAGTCATTTCCCCTAGTCAGTCCACCCCCTTCAGTTAGAACACACCCAGGGAACATACTTAACCCCTTCCTCGCCCCCTATTATTAACCCAGTGGCATTTTTATACTAATCAATGCATTTTTATAGCACTGATCGCTATAAAAATGCCAATGGTCCCAAAAATGTGTCAAAAGTGTCCGCCATAATGTCGTAGTACTGATAAAAATCGCTGATCGCCGCCATCACTAGTAAATAAAAAATATTAACAAAAATGCCATAAAACGATCCCCTATTTTGTAAACGCTATAACTTTTGAGCAAACCAATCAATAAACGCTTATTGCAACTTTTTTTTACGAAAAATATGTAGAAAAATACGTATCGGCCTAAACTGAGGAATTTTTTTTTTTTTATATATTTTTGAGGGATATTTATTATAGCAAAAAGGCAGAGGTGATCAAATACCACCAAAAGAAAGCTCTATTTGTGGGGAAAAAAGGATGCCAGTTTTGTTTGGGAGCCATGTCGCAGTTAAAGCGACGCAGTGCCGAATCGCAAAAAGTGGCCTGGTCTTTGACCAGCAATATGGTCCGGGGGTTAAGTGGTTAAAATCCACACATTGGGAGCTGTGATACTTGCCAAAGTAAATTATATTTTTGTACATACAAAAGGAGTTACACAACCCAGTCCTGTCTGGAAGCACACAAGACCTGATTTTATAAGGCTCACAGGCATTCTCCCTCCTACAGACACTCACTGGACAGTGAATAGAGAAGCAGCACAAAGCTAAGCCAATCTCTACATCATTCTGCTTCCTCTGCCTATCAAAATGTTCTTTGCATCTAATTAACTAATTGCACTGCTTCTGTCTTTCTCAGGCTGAGCTCTGCTGTACATGGGATTGCAAGAGGCTGGCACTAGGACAAATTAAATTCAAATACTAATAGTTTTAATAGAAACGCAGAGGGACAGGCAGGAACACACAAAGGAAGCAATACAAAGAGAACAAGAGACTTTTTCATACAAGTACAGCAGGCACATATCAGGAATATGAAATGTTGGGGTAACACTATAACTTTATTAGCCCTGCCCCTGCCAGGCAGGGCTGTGCTGCAAGGTGAGCAGTGTAAATCTCAGGAATGGATTGACAGAACCACAGTACATCTCCTTTTGGCAGGTAAAAGGGCTCCCCCATTTGTGTATTTAGCACTTAGCCTGGAATTCAGCTTTCAATATGCAGACAATATAAAAATAGCACAAATTCCCTTTAATGACCTTTACTATCAACAGCTACAATCAACACTTCAATTATTGTGCTAGCAAATAAAATAGAATTTGCACATATACTGCAATACTACCAGGTACAAGAGATAAAATGCATATTGTTGTATATGGATTTATGGAATGTTATACTATCATCAATAGCGCCGTTATGAATTTTTCATGACCATAATTATATATGACCTTTCAAAGCACCAGATTATTTCACAAAATTACTTTACCAAGAATAGACATTTTTAAATCATTGCTCAGGAAATGTTAAGTAATCTTTCAAAAAAGTAATTGGTTGTAATATTAAGTTCATACATTTTCGAATATTTTCTTTAACTCCTAATGTTTGACGGTTTGTTACATTGAAAGCAAACTTATTGGGTTAAACAAAAATGGACATGTGTTTAAAATATACAGTGGGGCAAAAAAGTATTTAGTCAGCTACCAATTGTGCAAGTTCTCAAACTTAAAAAGATGAGGCCTGTAATTGTCATCATAAGTATACCTCAACTATGAAAGACAAAATGTGGAAACAAATCCCGACAATCACATTGTCTAATTTGGAAAGAATTTATTTGCAAATTATGGTGGAAAATAAGTATTTGGTCTCCTCTACAAACAAGCAAGATTTCTGTCTCTCACAGACCTGTATCTTCTTCTATAAGAGGCTCCTCTGTCCTCCACTCATTACCTGTATTAATGGCACCTGTTTGAACTTGTTATCAGTATAAAAGACACCTGTCCACAACCTCAAACAGTCACACTCCAAACTCCACTATGGTGAAGAACAAAAAGCTGTCGAAGGACACCAGAAACAAAATTGTAGACCTGCACCAGGCTGGGAAGACTGAATCTGCAATAGGCAAGCAGCTTGGTGTGAAGAAATCAATTGCGGGAGCAATAATTAGAAAATGAAAGACATACAAGACCACTGATAATCTCCCTCGATCTGGGGTTCCACGTAAGATCTCACCCCGTGGGGTCAAAATGATCACAAGAATAGTGAGCAAAAATCCCAGAACCACACGGGGGGACCTAGTGAATGACCTGCAGAGACCTGGGACCTACGTAACAAAGGATACCATCAGTAACACACTATGCCGCCTGGGATTTAAATTCTGCAGTGCCAGACGTGTCCCCCTGCTTAAGCCAGTACATGTCCGGGCCCGTCTGAGGTCTGCTAGAGAGCATTGGATGATCCAGAAGAGGATTGGGAGAATGTCATATGGTCAGATGAAAACAAAGTAGAACTGTTTGGTACAAACACAACTCGTCGTGTTTAGAGGAGAGAGAATGCCGAGTTGCAACCAAAGAACACCATACCTACTGTGAAGCATGAGGGTGGCAACATCATGCTATGGGGCTGTTTCTCTGCAGAGGGAACAGGACGACTGATCCGTGTACACAAAAGAATGAATGGGGCCATGCAGGGGTTGACAAATTTGCTTGGAATCTAGGAGCCAGCTAAAAAGGTTAGGAGCCAGAAAACGCGCCCGTCCCGACGAGCTCGCTCGCAGAAGCGAACACATATGTGAGCAGCGCCCGCATATGTAAACGGTGTTCAAACCACACATGTGAGGTATCGCCGCGATTGGTAGAGCGAGAGCAATAATTCTAGCACTAGACCTCCTCTAACTCAAAACATGCAACCTGTAGATTTTTTTAAACATTGCCTATGAAGATTTTAAAGGGTAAAAGTTTGTCGGCATTCCACGAGCGGACGCAATTTTGAAGCGTGACATGCTGGGTATGAATTTACTCGGCGTAACATTATCTTTCATAATATATATAAAAAAAAATATATGGGGATAACTTTACTGTTGTCTTATTTTTTATTTAAAAAAAGTGTAATTTTTTCACAAAAAAAGTGCGCTTGTAAGACCGCTGCGCAAATACGGCGTGACAGAAAGTATTGCAACAATCATCATTTTATTCTCTAGGGTGTTAGGATAAAAAATATATATAATGTTTGGGGGTTCTAATTAGAGGGAAGAAGATGGCAGTGAAAATAGTGAAAAACAACATTAGAATTGCTGTTTAACTTGTAATGCTTAACTTGAAATACCAACGGCCACCACCAGATGGCGCCAGCTTACACATCTGGTGGTAATAACTTGTAATACCAACGGCTCACCACCAGATGGTGCCAGCTCACAAAAAAAAAAAAAATGTTTGCCCCCCTTGCAAGCCAAGTCGCCAGGACCCTATTTCTAGTCGCCATGGCGACCTGGCGACCGGGGTTTGTCGAGCCCTGGGGCCATGTATCATGATATTTTGAGTGCAAACCTCCTCCCATCAGCAAGGGCATTGAAGATGAAACGTAACTGGGTCTTTCGGCATGACAATGATCCCAAACACACCGCCCGGGCAATGAAGGAGTGGCTTCGTAAGAAGCATTACAAGGTCCTGGAGTGGCCTAGCCAGTCTCCAGATCTCAACCCCACAGAAAACCTTTGGAGGGAGTTGAAAGTCTGTGTTGCCCAGCGACAGCCCCAAAATATCACTGCTCTAGAGGAGATCTACATGGAGGAATGGGCCAACATACCAGCAACAGTGTGTGACAACCTTGTGAAGACTTACAGAAAGAGTTTGACCTCTGTCATTGCCAACAAAGGATATTTAACTAAGTATTGAGATGAACTTTTGATATTAACCAAATACTTATTTTCCACCATAAATTAGCAAATGCATTTTTTTCCCAATCAGAAAATGTGATTGTCTGGATTTGTTTCCACATTTTGTCTCTCATAGTTGAGGTATACCTATGATGACAATTACAGGCCTCATCTTTTTAAGTGGGAGAACTTGCACAATTGGTGGCTAAATAAATACTTTTTTGCCCCACTGTACATGGGGTTACCATTGCTGGCTTGCTTTACCCACTTAAGCCGGACCATTTGTCTGGTTAAAGACCAGGCCACTTTTTATGATATGGCACTGCGTCGCTTTAATTCGTTTTCGGGATTCATATTCGGATTTTACAGATTATTATTACAGATTTTTTTTTTTATCTAAACCTTCGAATCCATAGCATTTTGAATCGGTTGAATCAACAACTTTTTTATTTTTCGATTTGAATGTGGCAAAGTGAACAAACGAAAGAAACATCTTCATCAAATAATTACAATGACTCTTTAACCACTTCCATACAGGGCACTTATACACCTTCCTGCCCAGGCCAATTTTCAGCGCTGTTGCACTTTGAATGACAATTACGCGGTCATGCTACACTGTACCCAAACTAAATTTGTATCATTTTGTTCCCACAAATGGAGCTTTTTTTTGGTGGTATTTGATCACCTCTGGGATTTTTATTTTCTGCAAAAAAAATGAAAAAGACCGAAAATTTTGAAAAACAAATGCTTTTTTTTTGTTTCCGTTACAAAACTTTGTAAACAAGTACGTTTTCTCCTTCACTGATGGGGCTGCACTGACAGGCACTGATAAGGCGGCACTAATGAGGTGGAATTGATGGTCACTAATATGCAGGACTGATGGGGCACAGATAGGCAGCACGGATGGGCACAGATAGGCGGCACGGATGGGCACAGATAGGCGGCACGGATAGGCGGCACGGATGGGCACAGATAGGCGGCACGGATGGGCACAGATAGGCGGCACGGATGGGCACAGATAGGCGGCACGGATGGGCACAGATAGGCGGCACGGATGGGCACAGATAGGCGGCACGGATGTACTGTATTATATTGTACTTATGGATGCCAATCAGTGCCAAACAATGCCTGCCAATCAGTTATGCCCATTGTGGGCACTGATTGGCATCCATTGTGGGCACTGATTGGCATCCCTGGTGGTCTAGGGTGGCATACCTGGTGATGAGCATCCCTGGTGGTCTAGTGGCATCCCTGGTGGTCTAGTAGCATCCCTGGTGGTCTAGTAGCATCCCTGGTGGTCTAGTGTGGGCATTCTGGGGGGGCTGTGCTGATAATCGATCAGCACAAACCCCCCGTCTGAGGAGCAGCCGATTGGCTCTCCTCTACTCGCGTCTGACAGACGCGAGTGAGGAAAAGCCGATAATCGGCTCTTCTTGTTTACATTGTGATCAGCCGTGATTGAACATGGCTGATCACGTGGTAAAGAGTCTCCATCAGAGACTCTTTACCTAGATTGGTGTTGTGGGGTGTCAGACTGACACCCTGCAACAACGATCGCCGCAATGTGTGCCCCCGGGGGCGCGCAGCGAGTCAATATCCTCATATGTCAGGATATTGAAACCACTTTGCCGATGTCTTTTTGCAGTAGGGCGGGCGGCAAGTGGTTAAATCACCATTGGCTTAAAAAAAAAAAGCATTATTTTGAAATGGTACTCTTCGTTAGAATGCACCTGTAAAATTTGATTCGAAATTCAATTTTAATTTCGGAAATTTGGACAAATTTTGTTTCGTTTTTCGGAGCATTCGGTAAGTTTTGTTTATACTGTAATTCGGGTATTTGGATATATCTGACACTCTGAACAACAAAAAATGTGTCTGAATATTAATTTGGATGAAATGAACTGTACAGTCTACCCACTACAGTCTACTGTAGGTAGAACAACATTCACTTCATTCTGTCCAACCTGTTGACATACCTTCTAGGGCAGGGGTCTCAAACTGGTGGCCCTCCAGCTGTTGCAGAACTACAAGTCCCATGAGACATTGCAAGGCTGACAGTTACAAGCATGACTCCCACAGGCAGAGGCATGATGAGACTTATAGTTCAGCAACATCTGGAGGGTCACCAGTTGGAGACCCCTGTTCTAGGTTAGAAGAAAGCTATGCTGAGGGCAGGTTATCCTGAAGTAGATTTCTCCAGACTGGATTAAGGGCCTGCTCTGACCACTGCTCTAGTGCTGCTAAAAACCATTGTCAACAGATCCGGAAGCTATTGTCAGCAGAATAGGAAGTTAAAGGTTTTTCTAAATTCCAGCTCCCCATGTACCAATATAGCATTAATGTACTTCTTTTGGAAAAATAAAACAGCTTACTACTAATGCTACACATGCTTACCTCACTGTCTTCATAGCTGTTTAAACACACTGCTCTATTACTTCTGCCTTACTTTCTGGTCAGACTTTAGGTCATGACACAGGAAGGAGTTGACCAGCTGAGGGTAGATGATGCAGGGTGTATGCTAATGAGATCACCTTGTCAACTCCTTCCTGTGTCATGACCTAAAGTCTATCCAGGAAAAAAGGCAGCAAGTAATGGAGCAGTGTGTTTAAACAACTATGAAGAGAGTGAGGTAAGCCTGTGTAGAATTAACGGAAAGCTTTTTTTTTTGTAAAATAAGTACATTAATGCTATATTGGTACATAGGGGAGCGGCAATTTAGAAAAAAAAAAGCCTACAAATGTTTAATTTGCCCAATTATTTTGTCTCTCCTTTCTCGCCAATATTCACACCAGTTATGCAGCAAACCAGTGTTCATAACTACGGTACAATGCTGTGAACTGGCCCTTTAAAAGAGGATCTGCAGACCAATGACTATTTTACTGTAATTCTTTCATTATACATTGGTCTACATTTTACTGAACACTGTGAGTTTGTGACCAACCTGCCTTCCACAAATAATATACTAATTACTATCAACACCTGCTATTTAATGACTTTGCTAAATACAGGCACCTGTTTCGCTTCCTTTCTCATACTGTGTTTATATTACAATACCATTAAGTTGTTAGATATAATTGACATGCGTTTCGCAATCTGTAGAACATGCATAGGATTGTGTTTGTGTGACAATTCAAAGTATTGTACTTCCAGAAATGAGTTCAAATAAATTCAGCTTTATTAAATTATACTTCTGTTATAAGCTGAGAAATGTAGCATAATTAATGAAACAAAACGTGACATACTTCCAAAGTGTAATTATTAACTTCACAGCAGTGCAGAGATTAACAGCTGTTGCTTTGTCCGGGATGGAATCCATTTCAGAAAAATAAATCACAGCCAGACTAATCAAATGTTTCCATGATACTTTGTGCTACACGGACCGATCTGACCAAGGCATCACTTAAAAGCATAGTTAGTGTGTATTTTATGAGGCAATGATCAAATCTGTACATAAATACAGAATATTGATTCAACAAGGCTGACAAAGCAGAAATGCGGCTAATAAAGGTTTTGACTGCATTTGGGGCCAGGAATAAAATTAAAGGACTCCAGCCAAGATAACAATTCAGTAGGAAATTAAAATAATCCTTGTCTGTGCGCACATGTTTTTTCTTTTTCAACCGTGAGCTGAAACACCTCAATGTGTGTAAATCACTTCACAGCATCACAACGCAAGCAGAGCTATATATTTCAAGTACAAGATCTTGTCATGCCCCCTATAGAATTATATTACAGTGTACATTTATTGTATGGTAAACTGTGTCGAAGCGTATGCTCTCAAAATGGGCACTTTTGATTTTTTCGGTTCGGGACCTACAGACTTCAATGGGGTTCGTTATTTGGCTCTGAACTTTGTTCAAGAATTCTGTCCCAAACCGGGGAGTCTACAACCCATCTCTAGTCCCCATTAGTTAGATTTACACTCTCTATTTACCCTGGTGATCATTGTCACAGAGACAGAAATTGGAATGGGAAATCTAAGATCACCTGAAAAAAAAGTAAGGGTAACTTCCAATTGGGACAAAGGTTCCTGTGATAACTGTCTAAGATATGAACTTAGACAGTCACTTTAGTGAATTTTTTGTATAATTTCTTAATGCATCACCAGGACATAAAATGAAGAGACCTTCCTAATGGGGATACGAAAACAAAAGAAACAAATATAGATTACAAAAGAGTAGGATAAACCCTCCAAAATTCTTCAAATATATTAATTACAAAAAGGCAAAATCTGAGAATCTGAGAATGTAGGCCCTTTACAAGAAAATTTTAGATTGGTCACTGGGGACAAGAGAAGGCAAATTTATTAAATACCCTTTTCAGGGGTTTTGTGTATACATAGGGAAATTGGGGCGCTCAAGTCCCTGATGGGCATGGTATGGATATAGCCCCAGATAATCCACAATGACTCCACAGAGAAATACATAATTTTGCCCCTGTACAAATCAGTCGGTCCTCATCTAGAATATGCTGTTTTTGCCACCAGTTCACAAAAGGATATCGGGGAACTGGAGAAAGTGCAGAGAAGGGCAACCAAACTGATAAGAAGCATGGACGCATTTTTGTATGCTTAAGATTGACTGTACTTTATAGTTCTATGGTACTTCATCAATATACAAAGAGCGGAAAAGGTAGGCCGATGATGCTTTGTCACATCTATACACATCCAGTGAATGGGACATTGATGTATAGGTCTGCCATATCTCTCCCCACTCCCGATGAACCCAGAAGGCACTCTTGTTGGCTGGCCTATAGTACAAATTAAATTATTGTTGGTAGGACACAGTTAAAATACCTGTTCCAATAATCATGCACCTGGTTACCGGACTTCCCCGGAGGAGTGTCTTTTGCTTGATAGACTGCAAAGTGTTGTTACACAAACAAGAAAGAAAGACGGAGATATATCAGGGACTACTCCTAAAGGGGCCCTAGTCGCCAGTGGTGGTAAAACTGTTGCGGTACCCAGACAGAAACGCTTGTTTATAAAAATATTAACAATTTATTACAAAGAAATATGATTACAAAAATACAAACATTGGAAGTCACTGAGGTGCAGTGGCCGCAAAACATCGAGGATACATCACTATTCACATCACCATTTCGCCTCTACCTATCTGTGGTGTTTGTAAATGTTTTTAATTCTGTGTGTCTTGTCACCTCTGTGACTTCCAATTTTTGTAATCATACTTCTTTGTAATAAATTGTTAATCTTATATAAAATTTTCTGATATATCTCCGTCTTCCTTTCTTCAATTACTACAGGATGATGGTACCCACCCCTATCTTTTTTGAACCAATGAGGCAATCCCCTTAACTTACACAAACAAGGATTTATTTGTTTAGGAATTTAAAATGTTTATGAGATATATTTGAGATATATTAACAGTTGGTCCACCTCGGTCAGAAGTTTTAGTGTTTTAGGTTTTAATAAGGCTACAAAAAACACTTATTTTTTTGTCTAAACAATGTGATACAGACTGAAATGTTAATGCAAGTTAAGCTAAATTTGGGGCAATAACATAGAAAACAAAATATCATGTTTGCAGCATACCAGCCCTCAGATGAAAACAAACAAAACAATTTCTAAGCTGTCAGTCCCCATGCACAATGGACGTTTAAGCCTCTGTGCATGAGGCCTTGGTGTGTAGGTAAAACAAAATGTGGGAAAATGTCCACGCTACTATGGGTGGTGTGATGTGTAAATAAACAAAACAAGTATACCCAAGGTTGCTGCTCAACACTGGACACATAGAAAAAATAAAAAAGTTTTAAGAAATGTGAAGCGCTACCTACATATCCCACTAGCTCAAATAATTACATATAATGCAAACACTTATTGAATATTAATGATATAGACGTGACAATAGTGGTGATGGCCCTTCATAGGACAAAAAAAAAAAAAGGCAAATTAGTTTATGGTGACATATCACACTTGTGAACCTCTTGAAAAAGTCACATAACCAGTGATGAAATGTCAGGGCGGAACATGTGACATCATCGCAAACTACCAGTAAGCAGTACAAATGTTTAAGGTAGTACAGGGACGAATGTAGGGAACGCAAGGAGTCTACACATTACACTAAATGTTTATATTGCCAAATACACCATCCAGCCCTGCCCAGCTCTAGCAGCTGTCAGCCTCAGGGGTTGACAGGCTGCCAGCAGCATGGCTGGTCTAAACATCCAGTGTTCAGGGGACCTTAGAAACTGGACTTAAATGTCTTTCTTGAAATGCTTGAGGATCTTTAAGAATAAAATTACTTCCCCAGTACAAACATCTAGAGAGGTCAGGGATGCCTTCTTCTAGCTTGTTAGGAATATGTAATTATTTTAATGTACAGGTGCACTTTGAAGGAAAAAGAACATGCATTAATATTGACTGAGGCCACTTTAGCAGGCTTCAGGGTCCCATAAGTGCGGTTTCGTTTAGGCTAAAAGAGTAGTCGGATTAGCATTAATATTGTTACAAATACTACATATATATCCCAAGCAGTTCAATGTTCAAATAATTTATTTAAGCAGATAAAAACAAAAAATCCCAAAGAACAACTGCCTGCTGTCATTTTTACATTTTAAAAGACAGGTTAGTAAATTAATGATTGTGTATAAATTGCTACTTTGGAAGCATGAAGGTCAAAATACCTGAACTGGATGGCATTTTAACCACTTAAGGACCGCCTCCTGCACATATACGTCGGCAGAATGGCACGGCTGGGCACATGTACGTCCTGTACTAGTACCCAGCCGTGGGTCGCGGGCACGCTCCCGCGACCCGGTCCGGAGCTCCGGGACCGCGGGTCCCGCGGACCCGATCGCCGCTGGAGTGCGGCGATCGGTCCTCGGAGCTGAAGAACGGGGAGAGCCGTGTGTAAACACGGCTTCCCCGTTCTTCACTGTGGCGGCTGCATCGATCGTGTGATCCCTTTTATAGGGAGACACGATCGAGGACGTCAGACCTACAGCCACACCCCCCTACAGTTGTAAACACACACTAGGTAAAACGAAACTCCTTCAGCGCCCCCTGTGGTTAACTCCCAAACTGCAACTGTCATTTTCACAATAAACAATGCAATTTAAATGCATTTTTTGCTGTGAAAATGACAATGGTCCCAAAAATGTGTCAAAATTGTCCGAAGTGTCCGCCATAATGTCGCAGTCACGAAAAAAATCGCTGATCGCCGCCATAAGTAGTAAAAAAAATAATAATATATATATAAATGCAATAAAACTATCCCCTATTTTGTAAACGCTATAAATTTGGCGCAAACCAACCGATAAGCGCTTATTGCGATTTTCTTTCCCAAAAATAGGTAGAATACGTATCGGCCTAAACTGAGGAAAAAAAGGTGATCAAATACCACCAAAAGAAAGCTCTATTTGTGGGAAAAAAAGGACTCCAATTTTGTTTGGGAGCCACGTTGCACGACCGCGCAATTGTCTGTTAAAGCGACGCAGAGCCGAATTGTAAAAACCCCTTGGGTCATTTAGCAGCATATTGGTCCGGTCCTTAAGTGGTTAATGGCAGAGTAATTTATCCACTTGGTACACTACCTATTACATGGCTTTTGAAGATTTAGGAACAGACACTGAAATTTGTTGAAACAACGCAGTTCACTCTTCCTTAAATACTGTATCATATAACATAAAATCTACGATTTTTTTTTTAAACTAAATATATGGAAACATTAGCAAATTTTCCAATCTGTTTGCAGTTGACAAGTTATTTGGAATAAAAAAAAAAAATCTATATTCTTAAGTAATTCTTCTTTAGATTTATTCTTCAATTAGACTCATGACTGTAGTTTATGAAGCACAATGTGGCCCAATGGACATTAAATTGTGGGAAGCGATAGAAAATCATTAATATCTCGATCCATTTGGTTTTACTCATTAAAGACAGCTGTGTACACTGGAGTATTTAACCGCTTGAGAATTTTGAACATAAGAGATGCATCCTAAAAAACTTCAATGGTTTTGAGGATGCATCTCCTATGTCCAGCTGCCACCACTACCTTGACCAATATTAGTGGCAATTATGGGATGTCAAAATGACATTGAGGAATTTCTTAGTGTTACATAGCAGAAGCAGCTGTCAAAATGCAGCCCCTGCTATGTAAAATGACACTTATAGATAGTCTGCAAGTGTCCCAGAGTAAATACAATGTTATTTCTTCACCGTATCTACAATTATCTACAAAAGTGCCCATCCATGGGGTGTGTGCCCACGACCTGGTCCGAAGCTCCATGACCACGGCCGTGGGACCCACAGACCCGATCGCCGCCGGTGTCCCGCGATCGGTCACAGGAGCAGAAGAATGGGGAGAGGTGTGTGTTAACACACCTTCCCCGTTCTTCACAGTGGCACTGTCACTGATCGTCTGTTCCCCAATGACGTCACAAGTCCATCCCCGCCCCCTACAGTTAGAAACACATATGAGTTTACACATAACCACTACAGCGCACCCTAGTGGTTAACTCCTAAACTGCAATTGTCATTTTCACAGTAATCAATGCATTTTTATAGCACTTTTTGCTGTGAAAATGACAATGGTCCCAAAAATATGTGTCAAAATTGTCCGATGTGTCCGCCATAATGTCGCAGTCACAAAAAAAAAAAAAATAATAAAAAAAAATCATCGCTGATCGCCACCATTACTAGTAAAAAAAAAATTGATAAAAATGCCACTTTACATCCACTTTAATAAAAGGATTTGAGAATGCTCACACAATAACATATGTGAAGATACACTTCAATATTCCAATTGAGTGAACAGAAAATTGTTGTTTACTTATTTTTATGTGTTATATGATTGAATAAGAGACGTGAATCTATACAAAATTTATTGTTCGAACATTCTCGAATCCTTTAATAAATTGACCTAGTTTTCTCCATGTCCAGGATTTAAAAAAAAAAATTGTATTAGCTAGGTAGATTAAATTTCTTGCAGTAAGAAAAGCCTCATCTCACATGGTTTCCCAGACCATCCCAACCTGTTCTGCAGAATTTAAGCCCATGTCCACAGAGCTCAATAGCTTAATCTGATATCTAAATTTTCTGGAGGACCGACTCATCAATCTCCCTGCCATATGGAGTTTCACTCAGAGAAAAAAAAAAGAGTAAGTCTGGAAGCCAACAGCAAAAAAAATTTATATTAGAAAAGAAAAAAAGTTTAAAAGATTATGAAAGGAAAATAAATTGCCCACAACCCCATATAGTTTTGTTTTGGCGTAAGAATAATATGACGGTACCTATTTAATGACCGTTTGCCATCTAGAAAAAAATGAAATGTTGCAATTTCTTTTATAACAAGAAAGCGTGACTTTATGTTCACCATGCAGCGTGTTGTGTTTATGCACACATTGAATAACCCAAAGCTGCAGAGAAATTCAAACAAAAATGACCAATTTCAAATATTTATAAGCAGATGTTTAATTATAGGATATGTTGCTTTACTATGTTCTAGCATATAACCGTTCAAAATAGCAGTGTTTGTGTTTCTATGATCGAATGTCGATGCAGAAAAATTTAACATTACTTCATTTTAGCATTTTAGTTTTATTGGTATTATTTATTTACTATTTGCTAAACTTTTTCTATAATAAGTATGAATTAAACATTTGGGATCAGATTTGTTAGACAAACTTGAATAAATGAGCATAAATTAGCATATTTGCAAAGAAAAAAAAATCATATAAGAGGATCATAGCATATTCTGTATATATCATTTTATATATTTTTATTTTCAGTACTAAATTTCTATTTTCATTTTTAAAAAAAAAGTAAAACATTACCATTACTTTAACTACAGCCTTTAATTGTATCTAAACCCCAAAATAAACATATAATGTACTGCAGTTAACTGATCCTTTAAATTCCTCGATTGCTCTCTGGCAAACATTGGGGGTGGTTTCCAGGTTCAGTTTATTGTCATAACAGGATGATGGTACCCCTCTCTCAAATTACTTGATTATATGTATTTAAGGCCTCACTATTTATTTAAATCCTTTGATAGGGCGACAGCATTAGTTTTATTTTGTTATGCTTTTTTTTACATTTATTTTACCTACTGATCCAGCAAAAACAGATCCTATTCTAGAGTTATCATGCTATATTGTACTATATCTACAGAGAACCAGTATTGTCATCCAAGAACAGGAAGAACAATAGAACACCTCCCCCTCTCTTTGCTGCCTAAACATGAAAAAGGGGGGGGGGCTGCTCTGCAGTCTTGAGGTTCAAAGCTGAAATCCAGGAATTCAGCCACTTTCTAATATGTGCTGCCTTAATATGGGTTAAGTCCAATGAGGTGCATGCCACCTTGTTAATGTGCAAAAGTCATCGCTATGCTTCCAGCACTGGACCTTCTGGGTCTGTGTCACAGCAGTTAAGGCGTTGCATGCTACTGCTCTGCCCGCCCCTCCCCTCCTCTTGCCCAATTACACCGAGATTTGTATTGTGTGAAGCACTGGGAACACGTTGCATATTCCACCATTAAATCGGGTGAAACATACAACATGTTCCCAAAGGTGAATTTATCCTTAAATCCTAACATTCAACTTTAATCCAATAACCCAAACAGTGGCGCTGGTGCTAACCTTTTTTTTGGAGGGGGGGGGCGGCAAACAAACCCTTCCCCCAGGTCCCAGTTTGCAGTGCCACGACTGCCTCGGCTTCTCCTCCTGGCCAACCCGACCCGTCTCCTGTCCCGATTGGCCAGGAGCAGAACCGGGAATACAATAGCGAATATTGATTCGCTAGTGTCCCAAGTGGGTGGGTTCAGGGCACAGTGCTCTGTGCCCAAAGCCCAACCGTTTTAAAGGCAAATAGAGCCAAAGGCTCCAATCATGTGGTTCGAACACAAAAAAAACAACTCATAGAAACCTATGAGTCCGGTGCTCTGCGGGGTGCATCCCTGAATGCAAACTAGGGGGGCAGCACCCCTGAAGCCCTAATGGCCTGGGCCGTTCCTGAACCCAAACAATTATTTAACTCTAAACACAACATACTTATCCCAAGCCTGAAGCAATGGTACCAAATGTGATCCATTTCATGCAGAAACAACACAGCACAATGCTGGTATTAAAAAACAATGATCTGCTACTCAACCACTGATCAACAGAAAAGTTCTTGGCTTGTTTGACAACTTACAAGAAAATACTGGTCTTCGCGCAATAGAATAACTGTCACATATTATGAGTTTCTAGCAATAATAATTTTAATCGTATGCCCAACTAATCATAACAATATCCTGAACCTGCCAATAACGCCATGTACCCATTAGCCAGACTCTACTGGCTTCAGTATTTCTTATATTTTATATAGCTTACCTCACAATCCTTTATTAGGTCATAGCGAAGAGACTGTTAATTACATAGAACACATGAAAACTTTGGCTAGCGCCGGCTAACAAAGGGAGAACCTTTTCTTCTTACAGTACAGATTTGATGAAGCAAAAATCTCAGCAAGGGCAAACACAGGCTGCATGAACCACTCAATTATTTCCTACTGGTTTAGCTCAAGCATAGAGATCGCTCTGATGTTTGATCTTGTTAATTGGAATGTACTGAATTTATCAATAAGATGCCTGTGACGCTTTGAGGTCAGGTTCATGCAAAACAATATGGGATGTTATTTTGAGCTTTAATTTTATTTTCTGCTTTTATTCTTTCCCGTTCTCATACAAATCAAACCAGGGCTATAATGCTTTGATTTGATGTTTTCTTGGCTCCTGCTGCTATACTGATCTGCAGGAAAATTCCATATATTAACTTTCAAAGCTGACTTTCCCAGAAGAGCTAACGCATGCTCACCGCACATAAATAGTAATGGCACTGAATAAATCAGTTATATTTAGAATGATAAATAGCAATTACAAGTGAGATCTTGCAGGAGAGATTGTGCTGTCAAGGGGAACTGATAAACTGGCCGTTGTTTCACTTCCATGCCAATCATACGATTGGCATCTTACTTTATTTTATGAAGGCATCCATTTAAAGGGAAAATATAGTGAATAGTCATTTTTGTTTACATTTTTTTATTGAGTTCATACATTTGTACTCTGATGCTTGATATCTTACTACTTTTTCTCTACAAACTTTGTTTTACAAAATAACCATGTAACAAAGATTTCCAGAGGATAGCATCCTTTTAGACTTGCCAGCTATCATGGCAATGGACGGAGTCACTTGATGAGAGGGGAGCGATTGGGAGAAGCCACTGCTCTGACTTAGGCTTCATGTACACTTCAGCTACTAAACTTGAGTTTAGGACCTTTTGGAGCTTTATCTGCCAATGTACACATGGACTTTTAGCAGCCTTTAGGAGCTGATGCAGTTAGGAGAGCTTAAAACTCCCTCAACTGCCCCATCCTTAATGCAGAAGAATCACATTTAGTAAAGGAACGTTTTGGTCACTGGCCCCTGGAAAAACACAAACCGCGGCAAAATCGCGGTGAAATTTTGTAGCATTTTGCACTTTTCTGTGGCCGGCAGTCAAAGTTGGCTATGTGTACATGAAGTCTTATTCACATGGGTTCGTAAACTGCAGCTTGAGGTACTGCATTAAGCAGAAACATATGGCTTTAACCAGCAAAAGCTATAGTAGAAAAAGTAAAAAAGGAGCCCAAAGCCCCACCTGATTTACAATGAGACTGATGTCCTAAAATCTTACCATTAGTATGCTCCTTTTGACAATTGTTGTCCAATTTTCTGCCAACAAATGTTGGATGACAGGCTAGTAAATTTTCGGCGGACAATGGTTTGACATCCGATTTTCATATGGTCAGTACACAAATCCGTCACAAAAAAATGGAAAGTACAAACACGCATGCTTGGAATCAATACTCGCCAAACCCAAAATTATCAGAAGGGGCCCAAAAGGTGGCGCTCAAGAGCTGAAATTTCTCATAGTACATCACCACGTTTGTGTACCGTTCGCATGCAAGGCAAGATCCTGGCACACACCCTTTTGACAAAAATCAGACGCTCGGTTGGCCAACAATAGTAGAATGTGTACGAGGCTTAAGGCCGGCCATACACGGTCAGAATCTTTGGCGGTTGAGATTCCAATGAGAAAACTGTATGTACCAAGCTGATCGATCAATCAATTTGGATATAAAACAGCCTGCTGGATTCTCTTGCGATTATTGCTAGCGGCTGAAAACCACTGTCTTCTCTAGGCGGGGGGGCGGCTTCCCCCCCTACTGGGAGCTGACAGACAATTGCTCGGCAGGAGGGATCCCCTTGTCAGCACTGTCTGTGTTAATGGAGGAATATTTATACATACACTAAATATATATGTATATGTACACATACACACATATACATACATACACACACAAAATTGATCAGACAGTAACAAAGTAATATAAATGTAAATGTCCATGCACACAACCTTTCTCAGAAAAACACCTGATGAATATGAATACAGACAGAGTTGCACCATACAGAGCCTACTATTGCTCATAAAAAAAACTGACAGCATGTAGCAATTTTCAGGCATCACTGCCAGGTGGTGAAAAGACAGGGATTACTAAAATGTTGCTACATGCTGTCATATTTGTACGAGCAATAAAATGCTCTCCATGGTGAACATTCTCTCTCTCTCTATATCTATACATACATACATAGTTGCCTTGCAAAAGTACAGTTTTGTTCAAAATTATTCAACCCCCCAATGTGCTGTAAAGGGTTTTAGGGAATTTAGTGTACATTTGTAATTGTATTAAGAAAAAATTCCTAGGAGGACTTCTTAAAGAACCATATGCAACTAAAATGACATCAATTGGTTTTGTAATACAGTAGTAAATGTTTATTTTGTGAATTCTTCATTTACACAATTACTCAACCCCTTAAAGACTACCACTCTGAAGAACAGAGGTTCATTGAAGTGTTTTCAATCAGGTATTGAAAACACCTGTGGATGTCAGGGAGCAGCAATAAAGCCTAATAAGCACCAATTAGGCAGCTTTAAAATGACTGTGATACTCAGCTCCTTCTAGACATTTACTGGTGTGGTTACAAACATGGTGAAGTCAAGAGAATGGTCCAGGAAGACAAGAGAAGAGGTGATTACTCTTCACAGGAAGGGCAATGGCTATAAGAAGATTGCAAAGATGTTAAACATACCAAGAGACACCATAGGAAACATCATTCGCAAATTCAAGGCAAAGGGCACTGTTGAAACGCTACCTGGTCGTGGCAGAAAGAAGATGCTGACTTCGACTGCTGTGCGCTACCTGAAGCGTAGAGTGGAGAAAAGTCCCCGTGTGACTGCTGAGGAACTGAGAAAAGATTTGTCAGATGTGGGTACTGAAGTTTCTGCTCAGACAATACGGCGCACACTGCGTAATGAAGGCCTCCATGCCAGAACTCGCAGGCGCACCCCCTTGCTGTCTCCAAAGAATAAGAAGAGTTGACTGCAGTATGCCAAAAGTCATGTGGACAAACCACAGAAGTTTTGGGATTGTGTTCTGTGGACTGATGAAACAAAATTAGAACTGTTTGGACCCATGGATCAACGCTATGTTTGGAGGAGGAAGAACAAGGCCTATGATGAAAAGAACACCTTGCCTACTGTGAAGCATGGCGGGGGGTCAATCATGCTTTGGGGCTGTTTCACTTCTGCAGGTACAGGGAAGCTTCAGCGTGTGCAAGGTACCATGAATTCTCTTCAGTACCAGGAGATAGTGGATAACAATGTGATGCAGTCCGTCACCAACTTGAGGCTTGGGAGACGTTGGACCTTTCAACAGGACAATGATCCCAAGCATACCTCCAAGTCCACTAGAGCATGGTTGCAGATTAAAGGCTGGAACATTTTGGAGTGGCCATCGCAGTCACCAGACTTAAATACGATTGAGAACCTCTGGTGGGACTTAAGGAAAGCAGTTGCAGTGCGCAAGCCTAAGAATGTGACTGAACTGGAGGCTTTTGCCCATGACGAATGGGCGAAGATACCCGTAGATCGCTGCAAGACACTTGTGTCAAGCTATGCTTCACGTTTAAAAGCTGTTATAACTGTAAAAGGATGTTGTACTAAGTACTAAGATTGAATGTCACTTGGGGGTTGAATAAAACGGATAATGATGTGAGCACAGAAAAGACATTTGTGGTTATTTCATTATAAACGTTATGTTATATTTGTCTGACCTACACATG
This sequence comes from Rana temporaria, assembly GCF_905171775.1. Lineage (NCBI taxonomy): Eukaryota > Metazoa > Chordata > Amphibia > Anura > Ranidae > Rana > Rana temporaria. The sequence goes on along the minus strand of NC_053494.1, from coordinate 171,239,273 downwards.
CCTCTTTGATTTAATTGTAAGCAGGATGACTGAATGATCAAAATCAATGTCAAACTGGACAAAACAATCAATTACAGTGTGGGTTGAATAATTTTGAATACAACTATATTCACTCCCCTTGGCTTTTTACCCATTTTGTTACATTACAGCCTTTAGTTCGTATTTTTTTTTATGTGAATTATATGTGAGGGATCAGAACACAATAGTCGGTGAAGTAAAAAAAAAAAATATATATATATATATATATATATATATATATATATATATATATATATATATATATATATATATATATATATATATACAGGGAGTGCAGAATTATTAGGCAAGTTGTATTTTTGAGGATTAATTTTATTATTGAACAACAACTATGTTCTCAATGAACCCAAAAAACTCATTAATATCAAAGCTGAATATTTTTGGAAGTAGTTTTTAGTTTGTTTTTAGTTTTAGCTATTTTAGGGGGATATCTGTGTGTGCAGGTGACTATTACTGTGCATAATTATTAGACAACTTAACAAAAAAAAAAAATATACCCATTTCAATTAATTATTTTTACCAGTGAAACCAATATAACATCTCAACATTCACAAATATACATTTCTGACATTCAAAAACAAAACATAAAAAAAACAGTGACCAATATAGCCACCTTTCTTTGCAAGGACACTCAAAAGCCTGCCATCCATGGATTCTGTCAGTGTTTTGATCTGTTCACCATCAACATTGCGTGCAGCAGCAACCACAGCCTCCCAGACACTGTTCAGAGAGGTGTACTGTTTTCCCTCCTTGTAAATCTCACATTTGATGATGGACCACAGGTTCTCAATGGGGTTCAGATCAGGTGAACAAGGAGGCCATGTCATTAGTTTTTCTTCTTTTATACCCTTTCTTGCCAGCCACGCTGTGGAGTACTTGGACGCGTGTGCTGGAGCATTGTCCTGCATGAAAATCATGGTTTTCTTGAAGGATGCAGACTTCTTCCTGTACCACTGCTTGAAGAAGGTGTCTTCCAGAAACTGGGAGTAGGACTGGGAGTTGAGCTTGACTCCATCCTCAACCCGAAAAGGCCCCACAAGCTCATCTTTGATGATACCAGCCCAAACCAGTACTCCACCTCCACCTTGCTGGCGTCTGAGTCGGACTGGAGCTCTCTGCCCTTTACCAATCCAGCCACGGGCCCATCCATCTGGCCCATCAAGACTCACTCTCATTTCATCAGTCCATAAAACCTTAGAAAAATCAGTCTTGAGATATTTCTTGGCCCAGTCTTGACGTTTCAGCTTGTGTGTCTTGTTCAGTGGTGGTCGTCTTTCAGCCTTTCTTACCTTGGCCATGTCTCTGAGTATTGCACACCTTGTGCTTTTGGGCACTCCAGTGATGTTGCAGCTCTGAAATATGGCCAAACTGGTGGCAAGTGGCATCTTGGCAGCTGCACGCTTGACTTTTCTCAGATCATGGGCAGTTATTTTGTGCCTTGGTTTTTCCACATGCTTCTTGCGACCCTGTTGACTATTTTGAATGAAACGCTTGATTGTTCGATGATCACGCTTCAGAAGCTTTGCCATTTTAAGAGTGCTGCATCCCTCTGCAAGATATCTCACTATTTTTGACTTTTCTGAGCCTGTCAAGTCCTTCTTTTGACCCATTTTGCCAAAGGAAAGGAAGTTGCCTAATAATTATGCACACCTGATATAGGGTGTTGATGTCATTAGACCACACCCCTTCTCATTACAGAGATGCACATCACCTAATATGCTTAATTGGTAGTAGGCTTTCGAGCCTATACAGCTTGGAGTAAGACAACATGCATAAAGAGGATGATGTGGTCAAAATACTCATTTGCCTAATAATTCTGCACTCCCTGTATATATATATATATATATATATATATACACATATATATATATACATATATACACACACACACACACACACACACACACACATACATACCACACAAACACATTTTTCAGAAAAAAATAAAATATATTTGGCACGTTTGTATGTATTCACCCCCTTTGTTATAAAAAAAAAAAAAAAAAGCTCTGGTGCAACCAATTACCTTCAGAAGTCACATAATTTGTGAAATGATCTGTCATTACATATACACACACACACACACACACACACACCTTTTTGAAATCCCCAGAGGCTGTAACACCTAATCAAGAGGCAACACTGACCAAACACTGCCATGAAGACCAGGGAACTCTCCAAACAAGTAAGGGACAAGGTTATTGAGAAGTTCAAATCAGGGTTAGGTTATAAAAAAAAAAAATAATATCCAAATCTTTGATGATCCCTAGGAGCACCATCAAATCTATCATAACCAAATGCAAAGAACATGGCACAACAGCAAACCTGCCAAGAGACGGCCGCACACCAAAACTCATGGACCGGGCAGGGAGGGCATTAAATCAGAAAGGCAGCATGGAGACCTAAGGTAAACCTGGAGGAGCTGCAGAGTTCCATAGCAGAGACTGGAGTATATGTACATAGGATGACAATAAGCCGAAGAAAGCCATTACTTTCAGCAAAAAACGACATGGCACGTTTTGAGTTTGCGAAAAGGCACGTGGGAGACTCCCAAAATGTATGGAGGAAGGTGCTCTGATCTGATGAGACTAACATTTAACTTTTTGGCCATCAAAGAAAAAACGCCATGTCTGATGCAAACCCAACACATCACCCAAAGAACACCATCCCCACAGTGAAACGTGGTGGCAGCATCATGCTGTGGAAATGTTTTTCAACAGTAAGGACTGGGAAACTGGTCAGAGTTGAGGGAATGATGGATGGTGCTAAATACAGGGATATTTTTGAGCAAAACCTGTACCACTCTGTGTGTGATTTGAGGCTAGGATGGAGGTTCACCTTCCAGCAGGACAATTACCTCAAACACACTGCTAAAGCAACACTTGAGTGGTTTAAGGGGAAACATGTAAATGTGTTGGAATGTCCTAGTCAAAGCCCAGACCTCAATCCAATAGAAAATCTGTGGTCAGACTGAAAGAGTGCTGCTCACAAGAGTAAACCATCCAACTTGAAGGAGCTGGAGCAGTTTTGCAAGGAGGGATGGGCAAAAACACCAGTGGTAAGATGTGGCAAGTTTATAGAGACTTATCCAAAGTGACTTGGAGCTGTGATAGCCGCAAAAGGTGGCTCTACAAAGTATTGACTTTAGGGCGGGTAAATAGTTATGCACATTGACTTTTTCTGTTATTTTGTCCTATTTGTTGTTTGCTTCACAATAATAATTATAATAAAAAACAAAAAAAGAAACACATCTTCAAATTTGTGGGCAAGTTCTGTAAATTTAATCCTGAAAACAATCCTTGTTAATTCCAGGCTGTGAGGCAACAAAACACGAAAAATTCCAAAGGGGGTGGATACTTTTGCAAGGCACTGTGTGTATGTATACACACACACACACACACACACACACATTATATATACACACACACACACACACATAGCAATACATGCATGTGTTAAAGGGTCACTAAATTATTTATTTTTTTAGCTAAATACAGTAGCTTCCTTTACCTTACTGCAGTCCTGTTTTCATGTCCTCATTGTTCGTTTTTGCTATGATGTTGCTGTAATCTTTCTCTGTTCTGAACAGTCTGTTTCCTGATGAAAAAAGTCATGGGCGCTTTCTCTCTGTGGCACTAATCAAGGAGGTGCGATTACTGTGTGTCTTAAACCCCTCAGAACCAATCACTTGTTTTACAAACCATCACTGCCCTCTATTGGCTCTGTACTTCACAGAAGCATGAAACTAGATGCATAAACAAAACTGAAACTACAGGTACATTATATGATTGATTTTTATCTATTTTTAATCATTTTAAAAAGGAATCAGTTAACTATTATGTCTCTATACCCTGTAAACAGTCATTTCAGTCATTTTTCCTTTACAACTCCTTTAACTTTTTTTTATCTGATGTGTTCAACCATTTTTATAAAACCATACACCTCTTCTGTACTTTCTAGCTAGAGAGTGACACCACTACATTTAGGGGTTGATTGACTGAAGGCAAATAGAATCTGCTCTTTGCAAAGTACAAATGTACTCTACAAGTACAGTTGCTCCAGAGCTTAGTAATTGAGGTACATTTTCACTTTGCAAAAAAAAATGCATGTTTGCTTGCATATGATCGGATGATGGAAGCCAGCAGAACTTCCAATTTACTAAGCTCTGGAGCAACAGCACTTGTAGAGTGCAACTGCACTTTGCAAAGTGCACATCTATTTGCCTTTAGTAAATCAAACCCCCAATGTCTACTCTTTACATCCAAACTTCTATCTGGTGTACAAGTGAGCACCACCCCTTCCCCCTTCTCCAATCCCTGGATGATAGCTTTACATAGATAAAACGCTCACTCTCGATTTTCTCACATGTCATGGGTCATTAAATACCTAAATAAAGCCAACAACTACGTTTTTGGTGTAACCTAGATTTTCCTGCTGCCGTGAAGACATTTTAGTGTTGTTGGAATTCTTTTAAAATACAACTCCTGGCAAACAGCCAACACACAGGTGAAATAAATATACAGTATGTCTTCTGTTTTACCTGTCAAAGGATTTAGAATGTTCATAAAAAAAAATTTGTAATCACTCGTAAATGCCTTTCTCCCTGCTAGAAAAGTTGACTATTCAGCTCCCTAGTGCGTGCAGCTCCTTTCCATCCTCTAACAAAGTCCTCACCTCATCTAGGATTGTCTTAACTACTTGCTGTGCTGGCACAGCTCCTCCTCCCCTGCCTTTACCTCCCTTCATATCCTTTTATGTACCTGGGGGGCGCATAAGGGAATTCTATACAGTGTCATCTAAGTGACAGCTCTGAGTTCGCTGGGCTTGCTGACATAACATCCAAGTTGGTGGCACTCAGCAGCAGCCCACGGTTTTGGAAGTCTACACAAAGGAGGCTTTTACTGATAGAGAACATGTATAGAATACAGCAAATACACAGATAATCTTCTGGGAAGATTTGTTGAAATTAATGAATGAATGTCGGCTACCAGAACCTATTAGCCAGCAGTTGAGATCCCTCTATCCACGCTGTTTAGTCTCGATGGGGAAATTAATAGATTCAGTACATGGCTAGCCTTTGACTTTTTATAAAAAGCCCTTATTTCTAGATCTATCCCCTAGTTGCTGATGCAGATGACTAATGACTGCTTCAGGACTGGCTAACATATCTTTGATTTGTTAACTCGGACAGCCATCTTCAATTTCTCTCTCCTGTGTTGGAAGCAAAATGGCAGCTCCCAATGAGAAAATACTTAGACCTCTGGAGACTGGAGCAGAGTTTTTGTTCACAGATTATTCAACAGTGAGTTGTTTATCTGTGCTAAACAGTGGCAATTTGGCAATGATACTAAAAACATAGGCAGTGGAAAGGGTTGCGTTACAGCATGTGTTGCTAGCTGTAAGGTTCACTCTACTTGCATTTGACATCATTCCCAGTTCATTAATGGGAATATTTGTTTTTCAGTTGACCTACTGATTTGTGTTTGAACTCCTTATAATCTGCATCAACCTGCTTCAAGCTGATTTTGCATTCCATTTGACTAGTATGGGGAGAGAAGCAGTTCTAAATTGAACAAAAGCTTGTAAAACACATACTGTACCCTACATTTGATCAATTTCATAAATGTAACTAGATTTGAAAATCTGCCCACTCCAAACGAATAATTAAATACGTCATAGATTCTGCGGAATTAGTTGTTAAGGCACCATGAACATGCATCACACAAACAGGACAGAATAAGGGGACAAGACAAGACGAGTTAGTGAAGATGCAATACCAATGTCCAGGGATGGACTGGCCATTGGGACTACAGGGAGTTTCCCGGTGGGCCGATGGCTCAGTGGGCCGGGTTCGGTGACAGCAGACCGCCCCCCCTCTGCTCCTCTTTCTCTCCCTTCCTACATCGTTCACCTCCTCTTCCTCCCTGCAGCGCTCACCTGGGGGGAACAGAGAAGCAGGGGGAGGACCAGAGGAGCAGGGGGACAACTGAGGAGCATGGAGGAGGGGACAGACAGCTAATTTTTGTCCCATAAGGGGGAGCACCGAATTGATTCTTTGCCTTGGGTGAAATAATGTCTATCATCCCCACTGGTACTGCCTATAAGAGTACCAGTACCAGCCGTTCTACTCTAATAAAGTAGAATGGCTAGTGGCTAGTGAAGGGGGAGAGGGGGCTTGGGTGGCCGGGGGGGGGGGTGTGCGGGAGTTGTCCAGCCGCCATTGGGAGAGACCTGTCAAAGTGGGCCAGTCTGGATGAAGTCCAGGGCCAAATTTTTGTCCCAGTCCAGCCCTGCCAATGTCTAACAAGCAATGATGCTATTCGGAGGTGGCTATATTACTGTTGCCAATGACCATAGTACTAGTGTTGAGTGCATAAGAAGCCATCCAGTTGGGGAAGCGGTGACTTGGCAAATGTGAAGGAGGCCCTGGTAGTGAAGGAACTTTAGTGCTTAGGAACCTTTCCTAGAGATCGGAACCTCAAAACTAGGTCCAACATTGCGGCACATGGTGTCCTAGGGACCCAGCCAGGGAGTCATGAAAGATGGATTGAGGCCTAGAGAAAAGAGTAAGCCTGGGTTATGTACAAGAGTACAAATTTCTAGTATGTAAGTGAAACATACAAATCAAGGTCACTGGAGTCCAGTACAAGTTCAGTTATACCTACTCAGACATGCTGCACAATTAAAGTGATAGAAGAATATGAAGTGTGATGATAAACTGCTATCCATAGTGCATAGAGTGCAATGAGGAACTGATGCCCGTAATGAACAATGGGAAGTGCAATGAGGAACTGATGCCCGTAATGAACAATGGGAAGTGTTAGAGGTATTACATGGAGTTAATTATGTATACTTGTGTAGAAGCATAATTTTTGGATGATTTCAAGTCGGAATGCTGCATTTAATGCCTTGCATGGTACGGTAGCCTTAATCCATCTTTTAGGGGCACCAGCGAGCGCTCTCTGCCGGTCCCCCACTTGGGTGTAAACCCTGCCCACAAGCACATGTGCAAAGACTACAATATAAAAAGGGCAAAGATACAAGATTTGACAAAAGCTGGGCATATTTAGTAGATGCAAACTCTGAGAAAAGTACATTTTATTTTGCTAAAGCGCCATGTGTTAAACAATTGTGTTTGTAAAATATTTGTTTTCACAATTTTTTTCACCCTTTGTTGTATCTCAGTGCTGCTTAAATCCTGTGGTCTCTTTGCAGCAACACAGCAAACACATGGGGGTGGATTTACTAAAACTTGTGAGTGCAAAATCTGGTCGATTGGTTTCTATGCAGAGCTGCACCATAATTTGCACTCTCCAGGTTTATTACATCAATCCCACTCAGTCTGGCGGCATGGCGTTTCTCATAGTGGGCCTTCTGATGGTGAGATTGGTGAGCCATGCAGGGAAAAATGGATGAAAGGCTAAACACTCCGCAAGAATGCCAAAATCTTTATTGTAGCGATCAACAAATAAATATACAACACCAGGAGATAAAAAGTTAACGCAACAGTTTATTCTTTTGGGATAAAAGTTTTACATGAATAAATAAAAGATAATCATTGTAAGTACCCCCGTCAGTGGTAAATGGGTTGTCTCATGACGCTAACTGATTTTGCAGGAGAGCTTGTTTTATTGAAAACAGACTTAACTGGCTGAATCACCAGATGAAAATAACGTAAAGAAAGGCAAAAAAAGAAAGCCGTCACATTTAAGTATTGGTAAGCTACAATATAATAAATATTTGCTTTTGGGTTTAATACTGCTTTAACGTTCTCATTAAGTCAAAACATTTATTCACACAATATGAAATTCCGTATTATATTGCCCATCTTGGTTTAATAGCGATAAATTACCTTAAAATGATTTTAATCCCTTTCTTAAATAGTTAGCAACTTACTCAACAGGTCATACTAACCCAACACACACAGTCTAAGCAGCTACAATAATATTCGGTTTTAATCTTTTTCTTAATCCTCAAAAGGGCAAGTCATCCTTTTCCTCAATCTCAAGGGGAAAAAAAAACTTCATTGGGTAAAGATTACAAATGCAATCAGTTTTTCTCATCTATCTTAGAAGTAATGTTATGAGCACAGACCATAAATCATTCTACCGCCAGACACATTTTCTTCAAACTTGCATATCGTGTTGAACATTTTATTTCACTTGCCATATAAAGAGCCACAGTTGCTTTTTTATAGAACGTAAATTATTCAAGTAACATGGCAGTTCTAATTATCACATGATTCCCCCAGATAAGTGCCCAGAAGCTTTGATAGCAACAGCTCAAACTACTGTACCAAGGAATTCATCTTAAAGCGCTTGTAAACCTTTTTTTTTTTTTAATAAAAACAAACACGCCTTATAATTTCCTGCTCTGTGGAATGGTTTTGCACAGAACAGCCCTGATCCTCCTCTTCTGTGGTAACCCGCCGGCGCTCCAGGCCCCTCCTCTTCGACGGGTGCCTCCAAGAAAAGCCGCTTTCTGTATTGGTGCCCCTGCATGTTCGCTCCGAGTCTCGCGTGACAGGAACAGTGGGACTCTGCCCCACTCCCATGTCACAGGATTTGATAGACAGCAGCCAATAAATCTGTCCAATAAGGAGAGAGACAGCGGCTGGGGCCGCTTCATTTGTGCGCATCTCTGGATCGGATCTGGTTCAGGTAAGAAAAACGGTGGTTCAGAGGCACTGCCCATTGATTTCAATGGGCAGAGGTGCTCTAGGAGCAGTGTATTTACCGCTCCTACAGCACCTCAAAGATGCGGCTGGGGAAAAGGGAGTAGCCGCTCCAGGTGGGAACCCAGATGAATATCCTCCGTTGCAGACAACTCAGGTGCAGGCAATGCACTTAGCAAAGCAGGAACAAAAATTGTTTCTGGACGGCCGCACTCTGAAAAAATTGTAGCTATGACTAAGCACTATTTTTAGTGCGAAACGCGTCAGCAGTCGGGTTTTATTTTATGTTGCTGTGATTTGTAGTGCTGTCCTTTTAATAAAGGCTACAATTTTTTCAGAGTGCGGCTGTCCAGAAACAATGTTTGTTCAAAGATGCGGCTGGCAGGAATTTTTTGAGCCTCCTGCCAGCACACTGCTCCAGTGTAAAAGCCCTTAGGCTACTTTCACCCCAAGGCGCTTTGCAGGCGCTACAGTGCTAAAAATAGCGCTTGCAAAGCGCCCTGAAAGAGCTGCTCCTTTTACTCCAGTGTGAAAGCCAGAGGGCCTTCATACTGGAGCAGTACGCTGGCAGGATACTCAAAAAAGTCCTGCTAGCCGCATCTTTGAGGCGCTGTAGGAGCAGGGAATACACCGCTCCTAAAGCACCCCTGCCTATTGAAATCAATGGGCAGCGCCTCTGAACCGCCGGCAAAGCTGTAGCGTCAATTTGCCAGCGGTTTTAACCCTTTTTCAGCCACTAACAGGGGTTTAAAAGTGCCCTATTAGCCGAAATGCGCAGCAAAAACTACGGTACAGCGCCGCTAAAAATAGCAACGCTTTACCACCAACGCCAGCGATGCCCCAGTGTGAAAGTAGCCTTATGGTTATATTATTTCTCAAATGAGTTCATAAAATAACTAACCTTTACACCTATAAAGAACGGATTCAACATATCATTTAAAAATGATTGGCATTAACATGGAGTTGGCCTTCCCTTAGCGGTTATAACAGCCTAGACTCTTCTGGGAAGGCTTTTCACAAGATTTTGTAGGATGTCTATGGAATCCGTGTCCATTCAACCAAAACAGAACTTGTGAGGAAAGGCACTAATGTTGGGTGAGAAGACCTGGCCCACAATTGTCATTCTAGTTAATTCAACAGTTGTTTAGTTGGGTTGCGATCAGGGATTACTTGAGTTCCACAACACATTATTTTAAACTAGACCCTAGGAACAGACCACAACACTAATTACTTATTCACAAAATCTGTCTCCTTTCATTGGCTTTTACTCATTGGTTCTTACTTTAGTGTGGTGGTTCCCAGTCGCTTGGTAATAGCCTCCCTCACTACCAGGCCTCCAGCCAGCTGCAGATCCAACCTCTCAGAGTGCCTCCCGGCTCTATAGTGCCCCTCAAGCTTCTATAGTGGACCGCAGTGCCCTTTAGTCCTCAAAGTGCCACACAACCTCCCACAGTGTTCTCCAATCTGACACAATTCCACCCAGCCCCCAGCCTACTGCGGAGACTTCAGCCCCCACATAGTGCCTCTAACCTCCAACAGTGTCCCCCAGGCCCTACAGCTCCCTCCAGTCTCCCACATATCTCTATAAAGTCTCCAGCCTCATGTAGCAGCACCCAGACCTCTTTAGAGTCCTCACCCCCCTAGTTTCCCCCCCAGCACTCTCCACAAACCTCATTTCCAACAAAAGTTTGCTGCAAAGTCCCCAAACCCCCACCAGAATTTCCACCCCCCACCGTAACACAAAGCACCACCCAGAGCTTTCAAATATTTTTGCATTCCAATGGTTTTATTGTGCAATCATATAACTTTTTTTATTGTTAGGGCATGAAAGGTTTTGGAAGAATATAAAAGGCCTTGGTCTCAATAAAGGTTAAGACTCATTGCTCTAGTGCCATTATGATATTGCTCAACATACTAAACGAAATTCACTGTCTTTCATTCCCAGTTCAGGTCATAAAATCATTAAATACTTATATAGATTTCAATTCCTAAATAATGTTCATGGACAGCTAGACAGCACATCTTAGTAAATTCTCTTAGTGACTTACTCTAGGGAGACATTCTCGTGGACATTGCCGGTGCCAGAGGCAGTCAAGCGTCCAGATTAATATCACACATAATTTCAGACTGTATTAATTGGGAAAAGACAGCTGAGATCTGTTTAATATGTATCTACATTCTGTATAATTTATTTTTACAATGAAATAGGTAAAACAACAATGCCAATTATGGGGCTGTATGATGCGGCATACACCCCCCTCAGTTAAAAAGCCGCCTTATTTTCTCCACTGTCTAGGTAAAGCAACAAGACAGATTTACAGCCACACTAGATAATTACAGTAGTAATCTAGCAGTCTGGTTCTGACTGGAGGTTGTAGACATCACAGACTGCTGTATATTAAAATTAGGGTCATGCTGACTACAAGGACATGTTAACATGTGTGCAGTTTCTGGCTTTACAAGGTATTCATTTTTATTACTGATGTAAATTTACAATATATATGTAAAGCACTGCGTAAATTGTACTTGTAATAATTACAGGAATCATTTTAAAGCCATTAAAATAAAATAAAAAAAGTCAGTTGCTGCAATGCACATTTATTTGTTGTTATGATAACATAACTGACCCTGAAAAATATATGTGAACCCCAACTTTTCTCATATGTTCCCTTTTAGTCTGTTAAATACACCATATTACCAAAAGTTTTGAGACACCTGCCTTTACACGCACATGAACGTTAATGGCATCCTAGTCCTAGTCTTTAGGGCTAAATATTGAGTTGGCCCACCCTTTGCAGCTATAACAGCTCTAACTCTTCTGAGAAGGCTGTCCACAAATGTTTAGGAGTGTGTCTATGGGAATGTTTGACCACTTTTCCAGAATCGCATTTGCGAGGTCAGGCACTGATGTTGACGAAAGGCCTGGCTCACATTATCCACTCTATTTCATCCCAAAGGTATCCTATGGGGTTGAGGTCAGGACCTCTGTGCAGGCCAGTCAAGTTCCTCCACCCTCAAATGCATTCATCCATGTTTTGAGAACCTGTCCAATTCATTTGGTAGATGGGGGGGGGGGGGGGTTACGGTGTGAGGTTGGGCTTGGTCCCTTAGTTCCAGTAAAGAGAACTCTTTAGGTGTCAGCATACCAAGCCATTCTGGACAACTTCATGCTCCCAACTTTGTGGGAACAGTTTGGGGATGGCCCCTTTCTGTTCCAACATGACTGTGAACCAGTGCACAAACACAGTCCCATAAAGACATGGATAAGTGAGTTTGGGGTGGAGGAACTTGACTGGCCTGCAAAGGGTCCTGACCTCCACCTGATATAACACCTTTGGGATGAATTACAGCAGAGACTGCGAGCCAGGCCTTCTCATCCGCATCAGTGCCTGACCTTAGGACCTCTTCCGTGCTTTCTGGAAGAATGGTCAAACATTCCCATAGACACACGCCTAAACCTTGTGGACAGCCTTCCCAGAAGAGATGAAGCTGTTATAGCTGTTATAGCTGCAGAGGGTGGGCCAACTCAATATTGAACCCTACAAACGTAGGTTAAGGCATAGCTTAAGGCATTTAGGCTACGCCGCCGTAAGTTAGCGAGGCAAGTACATGATTCACAATGTACTTGCCTGCTAAGTTACGGCGGCGTAGCCTAAAGCGGGCGGGCGTAAGCGCGCCTAACTCAAATGTGTGTAAGGGGGCGTGTTTTATGTTAATGGGGCTTGACCTTAAGTTTTTTACGTTTTTCGACGCGGGAACGGTGGCCATATTTAACATTACTATTCCAACTAGGGCCCAGCTCTAACTTTACGCGGCCTATCTCTTACGTAATGGTGTAAAAGTACTGCGTCGGCCGGGCGTACGTTCGTGAATCGGCGTATCTACTAATTTACATATTCTACGCCGACCGCAATGGAAGTGCCACCTAGCGGCCATCCGAAATATTGCAACCTAAGATAGGACGGCACAAGCCGTCGTATCTTCGATATGTTTAAGTGTATCTCTGTTTGAGCATACACTTAAACATAAGTCGGCATAGATTCTAAGTTAGGTCGGCTTATCTACTGATAAGCCGGCCTAACTCTTTGTGAATCTACCTATAAGTCTGGGATGCCATTAACATGCATGTGCGTGTAAAGGCGGGTGTCCCAATACTTTTGGTAATATAGTGTTTATCATTGATTTTTTTTTTTTTATATAAAATTTTTAGTAAGTGCACAACAAACAAAACCAGCTGATCCTGCCAGAAATGCATAGTCATCCTTTGTCCTGTGCACTCTGCAGTCTTATCTCACTACTAGTAATGCAACTCTGTTTTAAATTGGGGCTACTAGAACTCCATCAAAGTAAAATCTAGGGGGTGAGACCTTATATTGAAACCAGAATTGAGGTACTGACAATTTGTAATCATTTTTAGAGATTTTTGATATGATGCAAGTGCCTTTCTTCCCATGATCACCTTGGTTTCCCCCACCCAATGGGTATTGACAGGGTGCACACATGCGGAACTAGTGATTTAAATATAAAAAAAGTCTCTTGGACTTGAGACATTATGTATGTAAACATTATGCAAAATGTTAAAAAATGTTAACACAAATGCGCAAAAATTGCTATTTAAATTCAGTATTTGTATAAGTGTAGTCCCCACCCCCTGTCACCTGAAGTGAAACGCGTTGAAACTCTTCAACGTGTCCCCATCATTGTTGCACATATAAAGATGTTGTTGAAAAAAAATTTTTTTTGACACATGGAAATGTAGTTGGAGTTCAGGCAAAGAATTATAGAAGGCAGCAGATGTCTGTATTGTGTTTACAATGTGTCGTATGATATTTTTAAACTGATATTATTAAATGTACAACATTAACAGTAAGGAGTCCAAAACTTAGGTCTGCCATACCTTAAAGCGGTATTAAACCAAAAACCAATAATGTAATATAATGCAGCTTACCAATCATTAGATGTGGTGACTAGATTCGTTTTCTTCTCCCCCCCCCTTTCATTTCATCTGGTGATCTGACCAGTAACACACTTCCTGTCTTAGGCCCCATACACACGATAGAATCTATCCGCAGATAAATCCCATCGAATGGGTTTCAGCGGATAGATTCTATGGTGTGTACACTCCGGCGGACATTTATCCGCGGATATTTCCGAATTCCAGCAGATAAATATTTGTCGACATGCACAGCATATCTATCTGCTGGAATCGGATCCCACGGATGGATCCGCTCGTCTGTACAGACTCACCGGATCCATCCGTCCAAAGGGATTCCCCGCAAGCGTCGTAATGATTTGACGCATGCGTGGAATTCCTTATATGACAGCATCGCGCCCGTCGCCGCGTCATAATCGCGGCGACGGCGCGACACGTCATCGCCAGAGGATTTCGGCGCGGATTTCAATGCGATGGTGTGTACACGCCATCGCATAGAAATCTGCTGAAATCCTCGAGAGGATTTATCCGTGGATACGGTCCGCTGGACCGTATCCGCGGATAAATCCTCTCGTGTGTATGGGGCCTTAGGGTGTTTGCATCCTGGATGAAGTAGTAAAGCAGACACCTTTGGGACAGCAGAATTGTCAGTCTGGGAGCAGGATAGCGATAGACTAGCAGATTTAGGAGGACTTGTCTAATAAATTGAAGCTTAAAGTGTTACTAAACCCACAACAGTAAAATCAGTCTGTATCTGCAGTAAAGCATGCTTGGTATACTCACTATGGAACCTAAGGGGTTAATCCTCTGCATTGTGTAAAAAAACTGTTTGATCCTGTATGCACAGATCCTCGCCTTCTTCCACTGTCCCCAGTCCATCTCCTGATAGAACCGAGGCTTGGAGGCAAGCTGCACATGCTCAGATTGGTGTGTATTGCTAGAGAGTTTATTTTCTTGGAAGGGTGCATGTAATCAGTACAGGGCCAATCAGCACTGTCCAGACAGAGAAGTCAGGGGTCCTGTAGACTCAGAAAAATCAGGGGAGAAGGAAAACTCCTCCTATAAGTTTTAACTAGACACTGATAGAAGTCACAAGACTGCTTTATACTGCAGATGAGAAACGGTATTTTGCAGTTTATATTAACCAAAACGTGTTTAGTGTACTGTAGGAGACCAGATATAGTGAATGCAGAGTCCTGGGTTTAGTAACACTAACTCCAGCTAACATTTTTAGGGCTGGGTTCACATTGATGTGGTCTGCCGCATTGGATGTCATTTGTACAGAAATCGCACCTGATTCCTGTACAAATGACATGCAAATTCAGTGCGGTGCCAATTGAGCCATACATTAAGTATGGCTCAATTCGCACTGGATCTGCACCAAAAAAGTGCAGAAATGTGCACTGGAATGAGATTGCATGGGTGTTCAGACCCATGCAGTGCAATTTAATCTGATTCCACATCTGCAAACCGGTTTGAGGGTGTCATTAACTTTATATTGAAACCTGCAGCGGTTCGCAGAGCACAGTGTGAACTGCCTGCAATTCTGATGTGATGCGGGAACCAAAACAGGAATCGATACGGTTCCCGCGCTATATTAGTATGAACCGGGCCTCAATGCAGTTACAGCAAACTTATTATTTTTTGCTTTTGTACTCACTTTTGTTGCCAGCGGTTTAGACATTAATGGCTGCAAGTTATTTTAAGGGGACAGTAAATTTACACTGTTATACAAGCTGTACATTCACTACTTTACATTGTAGCAAAGTGTCATTTCTTCAGTGTTGTCAAATGAAACAATACAATTGTTACAAGAATGTGACGGGTGTATACACTGCTCAAAAAAAATTAAAGGAACACTTTGAAAACATATCAGATCTCAATGGGCAAAAATCTCATGCTGGATATCTATACTGATATGGACTGGGTAATGTGTTAGGAATGAAAAGCATGGCACATCGTTTGATGGAAATTAAAATTATCCGCCTACAGAGGGCTGAATTCAAAGACACCCCAAAAATCAAAGTGAAAAAATTATGCAGCAAGCTAGTCCATATTGCTGAAATTTCATTGCAACAACTCAAAATGGTCCTCAGTTTGTATGGCCCCCAAGTGCTTGTATGCATGCCTGACAACATCAGGGCATACTCCTAATGAGACGACGGATGGTGTCCTGGGGTATTTCCTCCCAGATCTGGACCAGAGCATCACTGAGCTCCTGAACAGACTGAGGTGCAACCTGGCGGCACCGGATGGACCGAAACAATGTCCCAGAGGTGTTCTTTTGGATTTAGGTCAAGTGAGCGTGGGGGCCAGTCAATGGTATCAATTTCTTCATCCTCCAGGAACTGGCTGCATGCTCTCGCCACATGAGACCAGGCATTGTCTTGCACCAGGAGGAACCCAGGACCCACTACTCCAGCGTAGGGTCTGACAATGGGTCCAAGGATTTCATCCAGATTCCTAATGGCAGTCAGGGTGCCATTGTGTAGCCTGTAGAGGTCTGTGCATTCTTCAATGGATATGCCTCCCCAGACCATCACTGACCCACCACCAAACTGGTCATAAGAAAGTCACCGCTCCAGGTGGGTCTACTTTATGGTCACACGTGTAGGACAGGATTCCAAGGGTGCTGGCAGTGCACTAGGCAAGCATAAAAAGTAGATGAAAGATGGATAGCCGCACTCCAAAAAAACGTCTCAGGTTTTCTTTTATTCAAATAAACAGCAAATACATCACCAAATCATAAAAACAGGAACAGGGGAACAGCCGACGTTTCGCACAAGATTAGTGCTTATTCATGGCTCATGACGGACGGTTTTTTGGAGTGCGGCTATCCATCTTTCATCTACTTTTTATGCTTACCAAACCGGTCATGCTGAACGATGTTACAGGCAGCAAAAAGTTCTCAGAGGCTTCTCCAGACCCTTTCACATCTGTCATATATGCTCAGGGTGAACCTGCTCTCATCTGTGAAAAGCATGGGGCACCAGTGGCGGACCTGCCAATTCTGCTGTTCAGTGGATAATGCCAATCGAGCTCCACAGTGACCGGCAGTGAGCACAGAGCACACTAGAGGATGTCGGGCCCTCAGGCCACCCCCATGAAGTCTGTTTCTGATAGTTTGTGGTCAGAGACATTCACACCAGTGGCCTGCTGGAGGTCATTTTGTAGGGCTCTGGTAGTGCTCATCCTGTTCCTTCTTGCACAAAGGAGCAGATACCGGTCCTGCTGATGGGTTAAGGACCTTGTACGGCTCTGTCCAGCTCTCCTAGAGTAACTGCCTGTCTCCTGGAATCTCCTCCATTCTCTTGAGACTGTGCTGGGAGACACGGCAAACCTTCTGGCAATGACACGTATTAATGTGCCATCCTGGAAGAGTTGGACTGTCAGTGCAACCTTTATAGGGTCCAAGTATCGCCTCGTGCTACCAGTAGTGACACTGACCCTAGCTAAATGCAAAACTAGTGAAAAACAGTCAGAAAAGATGAGTAGAGAAAATAAATGTCAGACACCTCCACCTGAAAAAACATTCCTGTTTTGGAGGTCGTCTCATTGTTGCCCATCTAGTGCACCTGTTAATTTCAATTAACAGCAAAGCAGCTGAAACTGATTAAAAAAAAACTCTGTATACACCCCTCCCCCTCTGCTACTCAACTGACTATATCAATATCCCAGGAGTACTGATTCAAAAGTGTTCCTTTAATTTTTTTGAGCAGTGTATATAGGTTTAGACATAGATTATTCTAAGAGCAATCAAGGGAAAACTGATTGTATGTCTGGCATTTCAACAGAGGGTACAAGGTTTTCCTAGAGGAGTAACAAAAATCTCTGCAGGACAAGTAACATCCAGCCATCTCCTGCTTGCAGGCTGTAGAAAGATAGACTATGGGGCTCCGTAGATTAAGCAAACATCCTTACTCAAACAGCAAATTCTGCTTCTAATTCTCACTAGTGTAATCACATAGCAATGTTGCCAATAAAGGGCATGAGCCGGTATGACAGGGCACATAATTCACATGTGCCGAGGGCAGTGTAAATGCTAAACACGGTGTTGTACCTATTGCAGACAAGAGGTACAGTCTACCATCCAGAAAACACTGAATAGAACATATGCCGACAAGGTGAATATGGGCTCTCCAGAGGGGTTTTCTCTATTTGGAAATAAAAGATGTATGATTATATTCTTCTATGTACAGCCACCTACTGGTAAGCAGCATTTATAAAAAGGCAGAATTTTAATGCTCAAATATCTCTTTTGCTTAAGGGCAAAATAACTTGGGAAAACAAGAAAAGCCTGGTTAAAGGAAACTTGCTTCCCACTGTGTACGGATTCTACTGCTTAAAAGTGTAAAAGGAAGCAGATCTGGAGAGCGATGGTAAATTGGATGCGCTGGGCTTTATCCAAAAAGTCAAAGGGGGGTGAAGTCACAGCTGGTGGATCAAGGCTCAGAGGGGCCAAATTTGTTCCAGGACTGGATGTGGAATGTTGGCAAGCAGAACATATGCAGCTGGAACAGAACATTTGCAGCTTGCAATATTGTTGCAATATTTACTCTTTATGGCAGAATTGCACTTTTAACCCTAATCACCAACGCACACACATACCAAATACAAATGTAGCGCTACCCCCTCAGGAGCCGCTGGTTAGATTTGGGATCATCTACTCATTAATTGACTAACCCCCTTTAATTGACTCGAACCCTGCCTTGGCACACCAGATAAACGCAATAGTATTGTGACCCCTACTTGGCTGGGGCCACAATAGCATACATAAAACATGCAATGGTAATACAGTAATACTGTTACCTTTTCCAGTTGACAGCTCCCAAGAGTAAACACACCTCACACAATGAATATATTCAAACCAAAATAATAACTTTACTTTGAGTATGGTAAAGAGGATAAAGGGGTTTGAATAACAGGTCAAACATACATAGGCATTAACATAAAAATTACTCTGCAAGGGCCCTTGCAAGGGTCAGCAAATAAAGACAAGGACATCTAAACTACAAGGGTAATATTGCCAAGTATCAGTTAATCTAGGCAGTTTATGCTCACAAGCTCCCCCTAGCAGGTAGTCCTGCAAAACAGCTAATGTAGAACTCTTTGCCAGGCCTGGCTCAAGCAGCTCCAGAATGTCACCTGAGGACAACGTTTATGTTGCAGCCACTTTAAATTGTAATCCAAAAGGGTAAAAGAGGGAATAAACTCAGTCAAAAAGGGTATGATGAATACCAATGCTGATGAACTGATCTCCAGTCAGCGTCAGTCAACTCTGCTGGTATAACTCTTAACTTGTTAGGCCTCTCTGATTCAGAAACACGTGGCTCCGGTTTATGGAGTAACACTAAGTTATACGCTGAAGTGGGGTTTGAAGTTTGGGCATGTGCCCTCTCACCGGAGCAGGCCCGATCCGCTTGAGTCCTTCACAAAGACACGCCGATCAGTCACTGCTCCGCAACACACGGTCTCCGGTATCAGACTCTCCACTGCTACGATCGTCAGCTGGCGAGCTTCTCCGGTCTCCTGGAACACGAGCTGGAAACCCTTGGTCTTGCTTCCCTCCAGATGGTTGGTCTTCCGGTGGATCCAGGCCCAGGCTACAGGCCTAGCAGCTCGGCTGTGGTGCTCTCCACAGCTCAGCAGAGGAGAAGATGCAGGTCCCAAGAGGGCAAAGTCGGCTCCTCCCTGTCTTTAAGTAACCTCCCCCATAAGTCTGTGCGTAGGTGTCATGTGCTCCAATAAGGCAGGGCATTGTGGGAAGTGTAGTCTGTTCCTACTAAGTGTCAATGGAGTCCATATCTCCCGGTACTTCTGATCCCACAATGCATTGCTTTTAAAGAAATATCAACATATATGTACAAATGTGGCATGAGCTCCGGTGGGGATTCAGGCTATCAGTATTCCATGATAGTGTGACCCCGCTACACAAAATTGGTTTACTGCAATATTCTGATCATTTAAAAAGATCCCCATTTGCTCATATTCACTATATTGTCAAAAGTATTGTGATACGGACCTTTATACACACATAATGGCATCCCAGTCTTAGTCTGTCGTGTTCAATATTGAGTTGCCCCACCCTTTGCCGCGATAACAGATTCAACTCTTCTGGGAAGGCTATCCACAAGGTTTAGGAGTGTGTCTTGCTTTTTGCACTGGTGACCAGTCATGTTGGAGCAGGAAGAAACCATCCCCAAACTGTTCCCACATAATTAGGAGCATGAAAAGGTTGAAAATGTCTTGTATGCTGATGCCTTAAGAGTTCCCTTCACTGGAACTAAGGGACCAAGCCCAACCCCTGAAAAACAACCCCACTCCATAAACCCCCCTCCACCAAATGATTTGGACCAGTGCAAAAAGAAAGGTCCATAAAGACATGGATGAGCAAGTTTGGGGTTGAGGAACTTGACTGGCCTGCACAGAGTTCTGACCCCAACCCAATAGAACACCTGTAGGATGAATTAGAGCGCAGACTGTGAGCGAGGCCTTCTTATCCAACATCAGTGCCTGACCTCACAAATGCGCTTCTGGAAGAATGGCCAAACATTCCCATAGACACACTCCTAAACCTTGTGGACAGCCTTCCCAGAAGAGTTAAAGTCGTTGTAGCTGCAAAGGGTAGGCCAACTTCAATATTGAACCCTACAGACTAAGACTCGGATGCCATTATGTAAAGGCAATCGTTCCAATACTTTTGACAATATAGTGTATGTCACAGACCATAGCAATTATGCCCTCTTAGAAATCTTCGTACCCGACAGCCTACCTCACAATGTATCATTTTAGTTAGCCAGTCAGGTGTTAGCATAAATTGGACATTCATGTGGTTTCAGTACTTGTGATTGGATAGAGTGAAAGGAGGCTGCTGTCATAGGGCTCACAGACTAAAGACTGACCATCGGGGTGATGTACTCTGGCTGGAAACCAACATAACTCGAGGAACATAATGCTACAATTTAGTAAATCGGCCATTCTAAGGCCCCTTTCACACTGGGGTGAGAGGTTCGGTGGTCGCTAATTTCGCAGCGCTATTCAGTCGCTAGCAGGGCGGTTTTACCTCCCGCAGAGGCGCTTTGCAAGCAGTATCCCATTGCTTTCAATGGGCAGGAGTGGTGGAGGAGTGGTATACACACCGCTCCTTCACCACTCCAAGATGCAGCTAGCAGGACTTTTTTTTGCATCCTGCCAGCGCACCCCCGGGGCTTACACACTGGAGAACCAGCCACCGCTGTTTCAGGTCGGTTGGCAGGTGCTATTTTTAGCGCAATAGCGCCTGCAAACCGCCCCAGTGTGAAAAGGGGTCTAAATATAGTTAAGACAATCAATGAGACTGGGAGGACACAGTTAAGTTCCCAACTTAAGCTGTAGCTTAAGCTATAGCTGTCCCTCTTCCTCATTTGTCCCTTATTTTGGTATGATGTATGCACCTGTATAAAAAAAGGCACTATTTATTTATTACAAAGTGTTTTACAATGCTAAACATTTTATCCATTTTCTAAATTGTTGCATTTGAAAAGTCAATATAAGGAAGAGTAGTAGTAAGAAAGTGCCTAAGGCAGTGGTATCCAAACTGTGGCCAAGGGGCCAAATGCCACCCTTTGCTTGCCTCTGTCCGGCCCTTGGGGATGCTATTCCCCCAACAGACACCAATAAGAGGCATCATTTTTCCCACAGACATCATTAATGGAACACCATTTTGCCGACACCATCAATGGGGCACTATAGCTGCCATTGATACCAACCATAAGGCACCATTTCTCTTGCCAAAACCTATAATGGGTTAATATTCCTCCTGTTTAAACCAATGATGGGGCAGTATTTACTTCCACCGATGCCAGGACAACTACTTACACTGGCCACAGGCCTACCCCCCTAAACAGCGTGTGTCTTTTGCCTACATAATTTTTTTCAATTCCCAGATTAGAAAGTGGGAGGTATGGAAACAGTAGTCCCCAAGAAGCTGAAATATTGATGAAAAAACGACTTACGCAAACGACGTAAAAAATTCTAATTTCGACGCGGGAACGACGACCATACTTAACATAGGATACGCCTCATATAGCAGGGGTAACTATACGCCGAAAAAAGCCTTACGTAAACAATGTAAAAAAATGCGCCGGCCGGATGTAGGTTTGTGGATTCGCGTATGTAGCTAATTTGCATACTCGACGGGGAAATCGACGGAAACGCCACCTGGTGGCCAGCGTAAAAATGCACCTTAGATCCGACGGCGTACTAAGATGTACGCCAGTCGGATCTAGCACAGCTTCAGGCGTATCTTGTTTTGTGGATACAAAACAAAGATACGCCGGAGCAAAATAGAAGTTACGCGGCATATGAATAGATACGCCAGCGTAACTTCTTTGAGGATCTGGCCCATAATAGTCATTTAGTCTAGGTTCACATTGGAGTGATTTGTCATGTGATTTGAGAGATCAAATCGCATGACAAGTCGCAGCCTATTGGAGGCAATGGCACTGTTCCAATCTGTGCGACACCGATTTTGTGGCGCCGCAACGATTTGGAAAAGTAGTTTCAAGTGCGACTTCAATAGACATCTGTGTATGAAGCCACACAGGTGTCTATCAAGTAGCACCTGAAATCTCGCTGACCTTGCTACTTCGAAATGGCGCCGCTTCAAGCGAAGTAACGTCATTTCAAAGTAACATCAATGTGAACCAGGGATTAAAAAAGGTTATATTTTCTTAATTCTAAATAGGACAAGAGAAGAGAGGTTCCCAGGTTAAGAAGTAAAATGTTTTTTATACATCATACTACATTTTTCTCTTACAGAAAGAAAACACATCAAAACCTTTGAGCCGTTTACTAAAGAAAAATCAAGCCCGGGAATTTATATAGGCATGCACATTTTATTCCAGAACAATACTAAAATTTCATTTTGCAGCTCTGCCAAAAGAAATTCTCAACAGACACAAGGGCATAACCTGATCTTTTCATTGTGCTAAGAGTGGGTTAGGTTACTCTGAAAAGCCATATTTTACCCTTTACTTTTCCCAAGCAGGCATGCAATATTCATTGCAGAGGACATAAAGAACAAGCACATTTAGGAGGTGGTGCTGTAAAATATTAGCTACTATGTTGTCTGTGAAAAACATGTAAACATATGTAGCACTGGGAAACCTACCCAACTTCTTCCAATTTTACAGCCTTTTGACACTAAATTGGATTTCTGTCAGTGCTCAGTGGATATGAATGCAGCTTGAAGATTAAACAGCATTGGTTTTGTTGACATGCCATGCAATGGGGTTAGCAAAACTGTGAGCAATTAAAAATGAGCATATGTTGAAGTTACATTAGCAAAGGTCATCATCATTTTAACTGATCGCTTTCCACTTATCAGAAGACCTAGCAATATACGGTAGGTAAATTATACAAATCTCTCCTAGTAAAAACAGAGCCAGGCAGAGGGTTCTTGAGAAAGGTAGCTCCAACACGTTGGCTTCCTCCTCTCTTTTTTTCGCCTTCTCATTATTTTATTTTTTATTTTAATCTAAAATGGATATGGTGAGGAGGGGGTGGGGGGGCCCCCCCCCCCCCTCACCATGGGAGCACGGCTTAGATTAGTTGAGGATCCGATCATCCACCTTTCTTCCATCGCTCACATACAGTCAGCCCCAAAAAGGTACTGTTTGTTGTTTTTTCTCCCATTCGAGGAACTGCTCTCTGAGCCCTGGATACCATAATCCGTTTGTGCTCCATGGTAGCTGTTTGCCGTTTGTACATTGTACACTGTACCTATTGCATATGTGCTTTATAATCATACATGGACAATATATACTAAATTCCTATTTATTTTACATTTTTGTTTGGACTGCATCCACAAATAAATGGACTTCTTAACTTTTGGTATATAGTGAATTTTCTAAAAGCCATAAGCGCGGATTTTTAGTGTGTCCTTTAAAGAATCTGGTCACCCCTTACCCTTTTGCAGTGAACACCCAGCTGTCAGCCCATCTTGAACATGCCAGGGGTGGGCCAAAATCTCCCCAATGAAACAACTTACCTACCAACACCACAATGCTTACCATTAATTTATGAAAGTCTGGCAGGACTGGCTGGATGTCCCAGGTCTAGCTCCACCTCAGTTGACTATGGAAAGGTTGTTGCAAGTGTGAAGAAACATTCCTATTTGTGTTTCCTGGATAGAATTTTCTTGTGAAGAATGAAAGTGTGGGCATAGTCGTGTACCAGTGTTTCTTCTAACTAACATAGAAGTAACCTGCCTATTTCAGTGCGATCAATGGTTTGTTTAAAGTAGCATTAAGTGGAACGATACAGGTTGTCATGATCCCATAGAATATTCTATATATTCTCTGCATTTTCTAATTAATTTTTAAAACAATAAAAGAAGTTTGGGGGAAAAAAAATCTTCCCAATGGGGGAGAATGAAAATAAAATTGAAACCCAATCCAACCATACTTCACCAAAATAGGTCAAATCAATTTTAGGGGATTTTTCCGTAAAGGGAGTAAGAAAATCAAAGCTAACAAACATATACTTTTCACAAATGTACAACTTACAGGAGTAAGAAGGGTTGTATGACCCATGGGGCCTGCAGTGACGCTACTGTATGTGTGTAAAAATTGGTCTTTGAAACAAGAAGTATAGATTTATCATTTGTAACATTAGAAGACCAAGTCATACCAAGCATTATATCAGACTGCAATACATTCTCATCTAGAGAGAATGAATGTCCCTATAGATTCACTATCTATAACATCTAAAATGTTCCATCTATATTCCATTGCTGAGTGCAGATATAAAAAGAAAATCTAAGAAAGAAAAAAGAGCAGTCATTGCTATATTGATTCTCACACATGCTATGTACGCCTGTTTTGGTCAGCCTTTTGTTGTATGACAATTGTATTTTCTTTTTCCGTGAATCTTGAGAAACCATGAAGTGTGTGTGAGATTTGTCTTTTTGTAAATCTATAGTGCTGCTCTCTGACTTTCACTCTATTCCATTACTACTAAAGATGGATACATTAGAGAAAAGAAACAGTAAAGGAATAGCTGGGTTTCTTTTTCACAGATGCACTAAACTCAATAGAAAAAAATAAATAGGGTTGAGTTAGTGATCAAGTGTTATATTAAAGGGGTTGTAAAGGTTTGTGTTTTTTCACCTTAATGCATCCTATGCATTAAGGTGAAAAAAACATCTGGCAATGACGGCCCCCCCAGCGTGAACCTGAGCCCGTTCACCTGCTGTGCGCGTCCTTTGGCGTCCTTCTCTTCACGGAGTCTGGCCGTTGTTTGGCTAGATAGAATAGAATGATAGCAGCGAAGCCATTGGCTCGCGCTGCTGTCAATCACATCCAATGATGCGGCGCACCAGGGGGGCGGGCCGAGTGATACAGTCGGCGGCTATAGCTGCCGGCTGCATCATACGAGTGCGCCCGCAAGGAGGGGGTTGGCTCTTGCGGGGAGGAGTGGAGACAGCCGCCGAGGGACCCCAGAAGACGAGGATCGGGGCCATTCTGCAAAACGAACTGCACAGTAGAGGCAAGTATAACAGGTTTGTTATTTAAAAAATAAAAAATAAAAAATGGAAGCCATACAACCACTTTAAGGTGAAAAAACGTCTTACAATTACCTGCCCCCCCCAGCCCCCTGTTTTACTTACCTGAGCCCTGGAAAGTCCCGCGCTGAGAACATGCTCTTCCTTTGCCTGGGCTTCTCGGCTCTTGGCTTGTGCTGCTGTCAATCAATTCCAATGATGCGGGCGCTGGGGGCGGGGCCGAGTCCTGCACTTGGTGGCTATGGACGTTGAATGCAGGACTCGGGAGCGCACCCACAAGGTAACCCCCTTGAGAGAACGCTTCCCAGAGGAAGTTCTCTGAGAAGGGGAGGGGCCGAGACAGCCATCCTTTCGTGACACCTGGAGACCATGGCAACATTTCATTTTCACGGATGCCCATTTACATTTTTCTAGAGACTGTTGCAAGGCTCTGGGTGAGAGTGTACGTGTCTCTTTCCTCTGTGTACGCTTCCCTTTCCCCATTCCCTTTCCTTTTCTGTTGTTCTCCATTTCTTTATTAATACATTTAGCTTGGAAACCTACCCCTTACAGTTTCTTTGCTGTTCTTATGTACCTGATCAAGTTTAGTAGACCTTGCTCCCTTATTGGGTAATATTGGCCAACGGGGGATCTCTCTTGACCCTGTTATTTTTTACTTTGTATCCCACAGGGTTGCATTACTACATTAGGGCTTTTCTCTATAGCAATAGAACTTTGAAGATATTTACCACTACGCCCTGTCAGTTCCGTTTGTATCTGCCCTACTTGGAACTCCTCACATTATGTTCGTTGAACTACCCTTGTAGTCCTGAGTTTGAGGTTTACTGTTTGATACCAGCATACTTGCATTACCCCTATCTAGGTTTGTATAATGCGACTTTTGGTAAAAAAAAAAAAAAAAAAAGGAATTACAAAAAAAGAGACATACTTTAGGACCTGGAGCCAGCAGTGGTGTTTATAAAAAGGCAATGCAGGATTTTTGGCCCGATATTAATAGTGGAACTTTAGTCAGAATAGTTCTGCTAGATGATTTCAGGCTGGTCCCTTTTGCAGGTATAGCCATGTAAAACATTAAAAATAAGGCCCAGATTCACAAAGACTTACGACGGCGTATCTCCAGATACGCCGTCGTAAGTCCGAATGGCCGCCGTTGCATCTATGCGCCTGATTCATAGAATCAGTTACGCATAGATTTGGCCAAGATACGAGCAGCGCAAGTCTCCTATGCCATCGTATCTTCGGTTGCAATAATTACGCTGGCCGCTAGGTGGCGCTTCCTTGATTTCCGCGTTGAATATGTAAATGAGCAAGATACGCCGATTCACGAATGTACGTACGCCTGCCGCAATTAGTTACGCCGTTTACGTAAGACATACGCCGGCGTAAAGATAAAGCTGGTCTCTAGGTGGCGCAGCCCATGCAAAGTATTGACATCGGAACAAGCGTATCTTTTTACGTTGTTTGCGCAAGTCGTACGCGAATGGGCTATGCGTAAGTTACGTTCACGTCACAGGCATTGAGCCGACGTATCTTTGTAAATACGGCGTGATACTGAGCATGCGCCGTTTGTTCGGCCATGCATCTACATGGAGTCAAGCCTCATTTAAATACAACACGCCCCCTACCAGCCTACTTTCAATTACGCGCACTTACGCCGGCCCATTTACGCTACGCCGCCGTAACTTAGGACGCAAGTGCTTTGTGAATACAGCACTTGCCTCTCTAAGTTGCGGCGGCGTAGCGTAAATACGATACGCTCGCGCAACGTAGAACGGTCGTACGTGAATCTAGGCCTAAGTGTCTATACTGTTTAAAATCCAGTGATACACTGTCTCACCCTGCTCTGCACATTACTCAAATGCCCCCTATTTTTTTTAGGCACCACAGAGTTTGTAGAGGTGCTCTTATCCTCCCACTTTCCTGGCCTGCATGCTCGGATAAGGGTTTGGCATGGATTTTGGGGGGACCCTACGCCATTTTTTTTCCGGTTGTAGAGTTCCCCTTAAAAGTTCAAACCAGTTCTAAAGGGCCTTGTATAGATATTAGGGGAGGGACCCGGGCCCCCCACACCAATTTTTTCTCATTTTTATATTGCGGCAAATGTTTTTTTATTAATTCAGCTGTCAGCAGGGAAGCGGATGACTCATCTGTTAAGAACGCAGTGGACGGCTTCCCAGGCCACGCCTTAACCAGCTATTCACTATGCCCCGATCGGCAATGTTTTCCCTGATTAGGGCTTAAAATGCATTGTGCAGCATTCAGTGCATTGTGGGGTGCTCGATTTGAGGACATCCCGCTGAGCGCCCCCCACAAAATTACACCACCCCCACAATTGTACAGATTTCATAAAAGCCGAACAAAACTCAAGTGTGCTACCTTTTAATTCCTCTTTGCAGCCTTCAGATTAAATTTCATTATCATGTGCATTGTGTGCAAAAAAAGCCTTCTGAAAATCTCAAACAAGAGTTCCAAGATGGACTCCACTGAGAGTTGAAAAACAAAAATGATTAGAATAGCTTAATTGCCTCATTTAAATGGAATAATGTAAATTGTTTTCACACTAAATGGTCTCAATAGCTTTTAATACATTTCCACTTGGATGTCTTAGTGAAAAAAAAAAAACAGAAGACAGACAACTTATTTTACAGAAAGTAAATCAAAACCTAACACTAGGCAATTTCCCTGAAAACTGACAACATATTCTAACCCCCAACTTTTCTAAAGAACAAAAAATCTCTCTCTCTAAATTATGTTACCCTCATACCCTTAAATATGTGTTGTGTGTGAATTTGAAAATGTAGGACGTGTTTAGTCACTCCTCCAAGCACTAATCAAGCAGTAGTGGCAGTCCCAGCATTTCTCTTAAAAGCAGATTATTTTTAAACAAATAGCTATTAAAGCAGGGGTTCCGCGGTCTGGACGTTTTTTTTTTGTTAATTTAACTCTTGTGCTGTTATTTAAATTGTACTCACATGTTTCATGTTCCTAGCGGCCCGCATTCTCCCTTGGCATGAAATGTCTATATAAAAATCTTATCTGGCCGTTTCCATTTTTCCTGTGGGCAGCATGAAGCCCACAAGCAAATGCTTACGGGAAGCAGTGAATCCTGCGAGATTTTGCGAGTCTGCCTTATGACTCGTCTCCTGTGAAGCATGACTCTGTGCTCCCAAGAGACATTGCGATCTAGTCCCAGAAAACACTGGGGCGCTTGAAAACTAAATGATACGCCCACTCCCGCGGGAGAGATACCCGAAAGTGCCTGGTATTGTCTTGCTGAATTAAAGGGGTTGTAAAGACAAAAATATTTTCCTCTTAAATTAAAGTCTGGCAGTAGCTGATAAAGTAAAAAGTAATGTTTTGCATTATAACTAGTTTGATACCTCTTAAAATCGAGCGGTTTTATTCACCTCCGTCACTCCTGAATCATTAGAGGTGTAGATGATTGACTTGCGGATAAGGCGCATCACGCGTTCAGAAAATAACCGAACTGGGACTCGGCTCTAAACGGCACCTGCGCAGTCAGCTCTACACGACTCCTAGTCTGTGCGCAGGCGCAGTATAGAGCCGAGTCCCAGTTCGGATATTTTCGGAACGCGTGACGCGCCTTAGCCGCACGTCAATCATCTATGCCTCTTCATAGGAACGCCTATTCCCCGCGGGAGTGAGAACCCGGAAGCTGGGTGAAAAAGATCTATAAGACGGTATGTACAGCGAAAAAAAAAAATACCACCAGCATACTGTACATGTCTGAAGTATGCTGGATTTAATGGTATATAGATGTTTTTTAGGGTGAACCTCCGCTTTAAGCAGACTGTGAGATTGTCTATTGTTGTGACTTGGATGAAGATCAGATGACATTTTATGACCAATTTGTGCAGAAATACATATCATTCTAAAAGGGTTCACACATACTTTTTATTGCAACTGTATGTGGGTCATAGTATTAAGGTGAGGGCATTTTGAGCACTGAGGTGGCACAAGATGAAGAATCAATGTTCACGATATTAATTTACACTGGTGTTTGGGCCAGCAGCACTGAAAGGTTCAAAAGCATTTATGTGTGCACTGGATATAGACTTATTTCAATTTTTACAACAGTATGTAGTATACAAGCATATGGACTAATTATACAGTACAGACCAAAAGTTTGGACACACCTTCTCATTCAAAGAGTTTTCTTTATTTTCATGAAAATTGTAGATTCACACTGAAGGCATCAAAACTATGAATTAACACATGTGGAATTATACATAACAAAAAAGTGTGAAACAACTGAAAATATATTTCATATTCTAGGTTCTTCAAAGTAGCCACCTTTTGCAGCAGACACATCTCTAGAACTGGTAAGAGGAGACTGTGTGAATCAGGCCTTCATGGTAGAATATCTGCTAGGAAACCACTGCTAAAGAAAGGCAACAAGCAGAAGAGACTTGTTTGGGCTAAAGAACACAAGGAATGGACATTAGACTAGTGGAAATCTGTGCTTTGGTCTGATGAGTCCAAACTTGAGATCTTTGGTTCCAACCCCCGTGTCATTGTGCGACGCAGAAAAGGTGAACGGATGGACTCTACATGCCTGGTTCCCACCATGGAGGAGGAGGTGTGATGGTGTGGGGGTGCTTTGCTGGTGACACTGTTGGGGATTTAATCAAAATTGAAGGCATACTGAACCAGCATGGCTACCACAGCATCTTGCAGCGGCATGCTATTCCATCCGGTTTGCGTTAAGTTGGACCATCATTTATTTTTCAACAGGACAATGACCCCAAACACACCCCCAGGCTGTGTAAGGGCTATTTGACCAAGAAGGAGAGTGATGGGGTGCTGCGCCAGGTGACTACCTCTTGAAGCTCATCAAGAGAATGCCAAGAGTGCTCCAAGCAGTAATCAAAGCAAAAGGTGGCTACTTTGAAGAACCTAGAATATGAAATATATTTTCAGTTGTTTCACACTTTTTTGTTATGTATAATTCCACATGTGTTAATTCATAGTTCTGAAGCCTTCAGTGTGAATCTACAATTTTCATAGTCATGAAAATAAAGAAAACTCTTTGAATGAGAAGGTGTGTCCAAACTTCTGGTCTGTACTGTCATAGATAGATGATATATAGAGATATATATATATATATATATATATATATATATATATATATATATATATATCATCTATCATCTATCTATCTATCTTGTTGGTAGCTCAGGTTTTGTAAACTACACATGCTGACTAACTGAATCGTAAATCTATTACTTAAGGTGAATATCAAGACTGGAGCCTTTCAAAAACATTCTTCTGGAAAAGCCTACAAGCAGGCAATTTCAGCAGCATATGCTTTATAAAACTCCAACACGACATTATGCTAATTAGAATTCATACAACTTTACAAATTGCTTTCTGGTAATTACATACTTGAATGTGCCAGATCATAATATATATATATTTTTTCCTCCTGCGTCGCTCATTTGTTTGAGGTCACCAACCTTAATTTTCACATTAAATATTGAATGTTCCTATACATTTAATTTTTAGCTCTCTTTCTGCAGGTATTTATGGTACATTCCCTATTGTTCCTGTAAGTGTTGATTTACAAGTTGGCAGTTTTACCTGTTGGCGCACTAGGGGTTCTGAGTCCTGACATTATTCTACAGCTGGGGATTCCTGGAATCATTCAAGTTCACGGCTAACTCCTGAAATAAGTGCTTATAGTCTAGTATAATTTATAAACTTGCAGGGTAGAGGACAGAAATATGTGAGCTGTCATTGTTGACCTGTTTGTAAAGGTGCTGGCTGCATGGACGTCATCTATATCCTAATTGCTCTACTGGGCAAAACATGTGGGATCAGAGTTTAAACTTTGTAGAGTACATTCGGTGAATGCTTGTTACAGGTCATTGACACGAAGTAGAACTATGTCTTCCATTCAGCACTTAAAAAAGTTCTAAAGGTTTAAAAGGGGTTGTAAAGGTTAATGTTTGTTCACCTTAATGCATCCGCGGGACCCTGCGATTGGCTCCCGCTGTGTCCAATCACAGCAGGAGCAGGTCTCCATCGGCACGGGCCTGTGTTCCATAACCAGAAGGGATCACGTACAAGTATGCGATTTTGCGCTTTAAGGGCCACCCTGCCGCAGAAAATGTATGTGGGCTGGTTTTTAACCACTTCAGCCCGTGAAGGTTTTACCCACTTCCTGACCAGGCAATTTTTTGTGATACAGCACTGCGTTGCTTTAACTGACAATTACACGGTCGTGTGATGCTGGACCCAAATTCAATTCATGTCCTTTTTTTCCCCACAAATCAAGCTTTCTTTTAGTGGGATGTGATCACTTCCGCGGTTTTTATTTTTTGCAAAAGAGCTGCAAATTTAAATAAAAATACAATATTCCTTACTTTCTGCTATAAAACATTCTCAATAAAAAAAAATGTAATCAAATTTCTTTATCAGTTTAGGCCAATCTGTATTCTGCTACATATTTTTGGCAAAAAAATCCCAATAAGCATTTATTGCTGGTTTGCGCAAAGGTTATCGCATCTACAAACTATGGGTTCCATTTATGGCATTGTTATTTTTACTAGTAATGACGGCGATCAGTGATTTTTAGCGGGAGTGCGACATTGTGACGGACAAATCTGACCCTAAATGATACTTTTTGGGGGCCAGTGACACCAATACATTGTTCAATGCTTTAAAAAAATGCTTTGATTCCTGTATAAATGACACTGGCAGGGAAGGGGTTAACACTAGGGGGCGATCAAGGGGATAAGTGTGTTCTAGGGAAGTGCTTTCTAACTGTGGGTGGTGGTGGGGGGGGGGGGTGTTACACTGGAGGAAAAGAGAGATCATGTTTGAGCCAAGCTGAAACAGAAGATCTCTTTTCCTCACTGACAGATAAGCAGTGTGCCTTTATATCGGCACACTGCTGCTACGTGTCTCCTGCAAACGATTGGTGGGTCGTGGTGGCCATCGCGGCCACCGGACCAGCTAATTGGCTCCTGATGTGTCTAATCACAGCGAGATCGGGGCTTCGGCAGTGCGTGCGCGCGCCTTCTACGAGACATGCACAAAATCACGTACAGGTACGCGATTTTGACCAGCCAGGCCGCCCTGCCACAGTATATGTATGGTGGGCGGTCTGGAAGCGGTTATGCAGTTAAAGTGGTTGTAACAAAGCATATCCTTCTATAGTGTGCATGTATCTCAATTAAAGGGGTTGTAAAGGTAAAAAAAAAAAAAAAATCCCTAAATAGCTTCCTTTACCTTAGTGCAGTCCTCTTTCACTTGCCTTATCCTTCGATTTTGCTTTTAAATGTTCTTATGTCTTCTGAGAAATCCTCATTTCCTGTTCTTCTGTCTGTAACTACACACAGTAATGCACGGCTTTCTCCCTGGTGTGGAGAAAGCCTCTTGAGGGGGCCAACAGGAGTGTCGGGACGCCCACTTACCACACAGCTCCTTTCCCTATCTGCAAAATAGAGAGTGTCCTGACTTGCCTGCTCACCCCCTCCCCCCTCAAGAGGCTTTCTCCACACCAGGGAGAAAGCCTTGCATTACGGTGTGTAGTTACAGACAGAAGAACAGGAAGTGAGGATTTCTCAGAAGAAATAAGGACATTTAAAAGCAAAATCGAAGGATGAGGTAAGTGAAGGAGGACTGCACCAAGGTAAAGGAAGCTATTTAGGGAAAACATGTTTTACCTTTAAAACCCCTTTAAGAGCATCAAGTGTAAAACGTCGACAGAATGGGACGGCTGGGCACAAGAGTGTACATGTACCAGCTGTGGGTCGCGAGCGCGCCGGTGGAGGCGCTCTCGCGACCTGGTCCGAAGCTCCATGACCGTGCCCGCAGGACCTGAACGCCGCTGGTGTCCTGCGATCCTGTCACAGGAGCTGAAGAACGGGGAGAGGCGAGTGTAAACAAACCTTCCCCGTTCTTCTCTGTGGCTCGTCACCGATTGTCTGTTCCCTGTCATAGGGAACGACGATCAGTGACGTCACACGTCCAGACACGCCCCCCTACAGTAAGAAACACACATTAGGTCACACTTAATCCCTACAGCGCCCCCTAGTGGTTAACCCCTTCACTACCATTGTAATTTTCACAGTAACAGTGCATTTTAAGCTGTGAAAATGACATAAAAAAATTGTCAAAAGTGTCCGATGTGTCCGTCATAATGTCGCAGTCACGAAAAAAAATCACTGATCGCCGCCAGTAGTAGTAAAAAAATAAATAATAAAAATGCCATAAAACTATCCCCTATTTTGTAAACGCTATAAATTTTGCGCAAACCAATCGATAAGCGCTTTTTTACCAAAAATATGTAGAAAAATACGTATCGGTCTAAACTGAAGGAAATGTTTTTCTTATACATCTTTTTTGGGATTTATTATAGCAAAAAGTAAAAAATATTGATTTTTTTTCAAAATTGTCGCTCTATTTTTGTTTATAGCGCAAAAAAATAAAAAATAAAATAACGCAGAGGTGATCAAATACCACTAAAAGAAAGCTCTATTTGTGGGGGGGGGGGGGGAAAGACAATTTTGTATGGGAGCCACATCGCACGACTGCGCAATTGTCAGTTAAAGCAACGCAGTGCCGAATCGCAAAAAGTGGCCCGGTCATTTAGCAACAAAATGGTCCGAGGTTTAAGTGGTTAAGTTATCTAAAAGTACAGTTACCCTTGGACTTATCATTTGTCACCAGAATGTTAAATACAGCTTAGCCCTATGGCAGTCCTTAAAAGAGACATGAAATAAGAGAATATGTGGTATAAATATCAAATGTGAGAATCTCATAAAATGACTTTTAAATGTTACATTTTAAAATAGACTAAATGTTACAAATTAAATAGGACTAAACCTACACAATCATTTCCCATTAAAGCAGCAGCAGTTCCGCACACAGTACTTTGGAGATGACCGCAGCCTTTATGAACTACTTCAGCCTCTTGTACACCGGAACTGTGATTAAGTCGCATGCGCTGCCATCACTCACAGCATGAATTTAGCGTGACCTTTTCCAAGGCACAGCAGAAAACCAGCTGTTAACAGAAGACCAGGTCTACAAGATCGCAATATTAGAAAAAGCCAGACAATCTTTACTGAGAAGTACGAGATCTTAGCGGAAAGTGCGAAAGAACACATTAACCAAAAAGTCATAAAGATCCAACGGCGTACAATTTACAACAAATGAATGAATGAACCGCTCATCAAAACATACAGAAATTCCAAAGGCTTTGAAAACTGAATTGGCTTCTATTTTAAAATGGCAGCAGGTGTACCTGAGGCTCCGGGTTACTTCGTACTCTTCATCTGTCAACTTCAATCAAGCAGATTATCTGCATGCAAACAGAAAAGAAAATATCAAAACACAGTTCATTTTAAAATTCATTTTGTTATTACTTCGCTAATCAGCGGCTTATTGTAAAACTAATTTTCACACCAGAAAACAAAAGCCAAGAACAAAGAAGCTTCCTATATTAGAGAATATTTTCATCTAAAGTGGTATTAAACCGCAAAACAAAAATGTGATATATTACAATTTACTAATCATTTAGGCCGTGTTCACACTGTGCGACAAACGCTCCGACATTGGGAGCTCACGTCGCATGACGTGTGAAAATCAATGTTTCCCTATGAGAGCCGTCTAAACTGGCCCGACACAAGTCGGTCCGACTTTGAAAATGCTCCCTGTACTACTTTGGTCCGACTTTGATCCTACTTCAACCCATTGAATATCATTGAAGTCGGATCAAAGTCGGATCCTTGTCCTTACTATCCGACTTTGACATCCGACATGTGATTACAGCAGCAGCAAAATGAATTTCTCACACTGAGATTGTTTTGATTGGTCAAAAAACAAGTCAGACTATCACAAAGTTGGATCAAAGTAGTATCCTGTTCATGAAAGTCGGATGGATGTATGACTAATGTAGGACCGATGTACTGATGTTGCAAAGCAGGATGAAAGTTGTATGACTGTCGTGTCGTATCAGTGTGTACCCAGCCTTAGGCCTGGTTCACACCGATATGACACGACAGTCATACGACTGTCATCCTACTTTGCTCTGCTACAATTAGTCCCACATCAGTCCCACATCAGTCCTACTTGAATTAACAAAATTACTACTTTGATCCGGCTAAAGTAGGACCAAAAGTAGTGCAGTGAGTATTTTCAAAGTTCGACCAACTTGGGTCGGACCAGTTAAGACGGCTGCAACAGGGAAACCATGATTTTCACATGTCATGTGACATGAGCTCCCAATCTCAGAGCGTTTGTTGTACAAATGTGAACCCAGCCTAAAAGAGAAGTCCAGCCTGAGTTCCTTTGGCTGGGCTTCTCCTCTGGGTCACAGGAGTGCAATTAGTTTTGAACTCTTGTGACTGGTCTTCACTAGAGAGCGGTCTGAGGTCCGCTCTCCGCTGAGGTCACCAAGATCAGATGAGGCACCACGTCATCACGACTTCCCAGGTCTGGATCCACCAGATGATGGCCATCTCAGCAGCTCACTCCCTGCCCCTCCACAGCTCAGTGCTGCAATGAGCGTGGAGGAGCAGAG
Organism: Rana temporaria; assembly: GCF_905171775.1. Classification (NCBI taxonomy): domain Eukaryota; kingdom Metazoa; phylum Chordata; class Amphibia; order Anura; family Ranidae; genus Rana; species Rana temporaria. Next base: position 171,203,530 of record NC_053494.1, on the reverse strand, counting down.
CAGTAGAAATGCTGACTGAAAGGCAGCATCTCTCCGCTCGGGGTGGAGTGAGAACCGAGCAATCAGTGAGGTTTGATTAATCGGTTCTCAGTGCAGAGACGCCAGGGGACAGATGCAGCATTGGTTTGATGCTGCATCCACCGAGGTAAGCATTAAAAAAAAAAAAAAAAAAGGCTGGGTTCACACTGCAGACGAACGCGACTCATAGCAGGGGATCCAGTGCATCCCTGTTCTCCATTTCAGGCCTAAATTTTTGAAACAAACCAGAAGATGCACAGGACTCTTCTGCAAAAGTGCTCCGCAGCCATCCCAGAGCTGTGTGAACTGGCTCCATAGAGAGAAGGTCACAGTCTCCTGACCCGACATACGAATTGGATGTGGAGAAATTTATTTTCTCCTGGTGATCTGGCCAGCAACACACCTGCTGTCTTAATTGTGATTTTGATGCGATTTCAGGGAATGTGTGTAAACTTGAGGTCTACGGACCTAAGTAGTACAGGAACTAAGTTGCACAGATATGAATGTTATCATTGGGAATCATGGGGTACGATTTGTCATGCGACTCTGATGTCCAAAGTCGCAGCAAAAGTCGTACAAGTGTGATAGGGTGTCCCCATCGCGGCCGCCAGGCACACGCACCAGCTCCCCTGCGATGCGCCGGGCACAGTGTTTCCCCGCTGCGCACCCCCAGCGGCGCGCACAGGGAATGTAAACAGGACGTCCAAAGATGTCCACCCGGCACTTGAGAGCCACGTGTGGACATCTTTCGTCCATAGCGTGGATCCCAAGTGGTTAAAGGTTATTGAAAGTGACCATTCATTTCCTATCTGCAGCACTGTAATTTTTTTTTAAAAATTCAATGCAATATGGCAACCTGGAGGCGGTCTGTACACAGATGATATACAGAAAGCCCCCCAGATATTTAATCTCCTGTGTGTGATTGACTCACTGATTTTCCCAAAAGTTTCGACTACAGCTGCCTACACATTATACAATTTTTTTGTTCAATTTCCTTTAGATTTACATTCAACTATGTAGTTCATGGGCCTGCCTGACTGCATACAATTTGAAAGTGTTTAGGTTTGACCTCATATTATATGGTTTTGGTAAATCTAAAATGAAAATGATGTAATGTTTAGCCAGCTTAAGATACAAAATCAGATTTTGGACATTCCCTTCAACAAAAACTGGATTTTTTGGTAGAGATCGTATCAAAGTGAAATCATGTCAAAAGAGATGCAAACCCTGCCACTTTCCTCATTAGAACCCTGCAGGTGCAGCAGCCATTTGATAGTTATAAAATCACTTTCATTAGATTCAATTTCCACATGGACACAAATGGCTATTTCATCGAAATAACAAAAAGGTAGGTATCTGTAACAAAGTTTGTTTAACCACTTACGGACCAGCTGCCATTGTTATACGTCGGTAATTTGATGTAGACTACCAGGGTTATGGCAGCTGATAGCTGCCATATCCCTGGTATTTTCTACAATAGCGGGCAGTCCTCTTTCAGATAAAAGTAATCTCCGTGGCAGATTCCCCACAAGATCGCCCCCCCCCTCCTGCCGCGCTCTAGTCAACTCTGCTTACAGGAGCCGCCAGCAACAGCGGAGACTATCTGATCCTGTACTATCCCCTCAGTAGCAAGGAGCTAAGTGAGTATAACGTTTGTTATTTTGAGAAAAAAAAAAAAAAAAAAAGGACTTTGTATCAGTTTGGATGTTTTTCATCCATCTAATGGGCACACATAGAAAATTGGTCGTGATGTTTTTGAGCCAAAAAGGAAAAGTTTGGAACTAGTCTACCGAATGGATGACAAATTGTTAGGTTAATGATTTTTTTTTATCCGTTAAAAAAATCACAACTGTTGGTACTGCGCATATGTTACCCAGAAGCAAAAATAGAACAGGAAACGGATATATCTAGGTTGATTAAACGATGTATCATTCAAAATGCGGTCATTACATGATGGCAATATCTTTTGCTCTTACAACAGTGTGTCCGTTTTTCGGAAACGCATTTGCATGGTTTTTCATATAGTGCATTAGATAGAGTAATAGTTAACACCCCCTTTTTTTTACCTCTATGTGTATACCACTGGCGAGATTTCCCTTAGACAATGACCACAAGACACACCTTCAAAGTAAGTGGAAATGCTCTCTTACACATCTGTTAACAGAACACATAGCCTCATTGGAATGTTTACCTTAACCTCATGTTCTGATGACAAAATTTGGGCTTTCCCATCACGTTCTGTTCAAGTAATAATGGTCATGAGGGCAAATAGAGAGGGTGAATACCCCCCAATGGGGACACAGACAGTAAAAACCTGGCAAGGGGTTTACCACCATTTGTATATGTTATGTCTGTCTTTTTTTTTTTAACTGCAGTCTCCTTAACCACTTCTCGACCGACTCACATACATTTACGGTGGCAGGTTGACTGCGCAAATCGCTGTACCTTGCTATGCTTTCACATATTTTTTTAATTTGGTCCGGTCCTCCATGGTAAGTTGTCTGTGCCAGGATTATGCACTTTAATGTATGTGAACTTACTATATCTATCATTATATGTATTATATATTTTTTTCCCCCCAATCATATGTACTGCATTGTATTGTTTAATTTGTACCTATACATATAGATTTATTAATCTGTTCCATCCTGTGTATTTTTCCTTTGGACCTGTAGCACTACCTGTTCAAGCTCCTGAAGAAGCTCAATTCCAGCGAAACATGTAGAGCAACTTCTGCAACAGGTTTCTTTAAGCTCATGTTTGGAGCTAACTCATTTAATCGGATGGTTTTTATATTGATTGTTTTCCAATAAATAAATGTTTCCACTTTTTTACATTATTTGTGTTATCGTATTTACTAGCACCGTTTGAAAGTCCCCAGGGTTTGTTACCCGTTCCCTAATGTGTATTTTAAATTGCTGTACCTGTACACCGGCTTCTTTAAGAGCCATAGCAGGCACGATCGCGGGCACGAGAGCCAGAACGGGGGAGATTTGTGTGTGTAATGAGAGCCAGGACGGGGGGGATTTGTGTGTGTAATGAGAGCCAGAACGGGGGGGATGTGTGTGTAAACACACAAATCCCCGTTCCGACAGGAGACGAGAGATAAATCTGTTGTTCCTAGTAATTAGGAATAGCGATATGTCTCCTCCTCCAGTCAGTACACTCCCCCCACAGTTAGAAACACACTGAGGGAACACATTTAACCCCTTGATCGCCCCCTGTTAACCCCTTCCCTGCCAGTGACATTTACACAGTAATCAGTGCATTTTTATAGCTCTGACCGCTGTATAAATGTCAATAATCCCAAAAAAGTGTCAAACGTGTCCAATCTGTCCACGGTAATGTCGCAGTCCCACTAAAAATCACAGATCGCCACCTTTACTAGTAAAAAATAAATAAATAATAAAAATGCCATAAATCTATCCCCTATTTTGTAGGCACCAACTGTTGCGAAAACCAATCAATAAAACGCTTATTGTGATTTTGTTTACCAAAAACATGTAGAAGAATACATATTGGCCTAAATGAATACATTTTTTGGGGGATATTTCTTAAAGCAAATATTTTTTTTTCCAAAAATGTACGCTTTTTTTTGTTTATAGCCCAAAAAATAAAACCGCAGAGGTGATCAAAACCCCCCAAAAGAAATCTATTTGTGGGGAAAAAAAGCATATATTTTTTTGGGGTACAGCATCCCATGACCACGCAATTATCAGTTAAAGAGACACAGTGCCATACTGCAAAAGATGGCCTGGTCATTAAGGGGCAAATCCTTCCGGGGCTTAACTGGTTAAAGCTCAATAGTCTAATTTCAAAGCCAAGGATGACGTATGTGCGATCTTCGCATGTTTACGTGCACAAGTCTTTGCCATACAGCAGTGACAAATCCATTTAAATTGTTACACCTTAGCTCCACCAATTTATGAAACCGAAGACGTTCTTCGTTTCATCAGAAATATTTTCACACCTCGGAGAGTGTATGCCATTGAAATTAATCTGCGATCCAAGGATGTGATCACACTTTTAAATTGTGTAGAACTGAAATGCTATCGACACCAAGACATGACTGATGATATTCTTTAAAAAGGAACATTTTGCGTAGTAGTGATGCATTTTCATGACACTATACAGTAAATTTAAAGCTGAACACCAGCTATATGACAAATCTATTACTGCTAAGTAATGCAAAGATGTAAAATAAATATCGTAAATTTAATTTATTACTTAATTTGTTTGTACAGTCGCAGTTCCTTGACGGTCTGTCTATTACTGTCTACTGCTAATAATGGAATGTTCACAGCGTTACAATGTTTTCAGAGCTTCCAAGACTCAACAAGGTACAATTTCCAAGCTAAATGAAAAATAAAAAAGGTAATAAATAATGTTCACAAAAAGGTGATAATTTAGTTTTCCTGGCCTGAAATATTGCATTAAAAAAAAGTTAAAGACTGAATTCACAAATTCAATATCTTTAAGGTAAAGCTGAACTTCAGACAGTTAAATCTGAAATGCATATAAGGGAGTCACCTTACCTTGATTTGTATTTGTGTCTTTTCAGTTCTGACATTTGTACAGCTCTGCATTAGAGCACAACCCTATCTGGAAGGGCAGGAGACCCACTTTCCTTTTTCTCTGCTGTACTTGCTATGCTAATGCAGACAGGTCTTGACCCTTCCCCAGCCCACGACTGGACAGTAAAATGAGAAGCAGCACACTGAACATGTATCTTGTTAGCACATGTACACTGCAGCACAACAGATTGACTCCCTGTCTTGCCTTTCCCAGTCTGAGTTCTGCTGTACAATGGATTGCAAGAGGATTGTCGCAGTTAACTGCCTTCAGAACCATGCTGTGTTATTGTCTGTAGCTGTTCATGATTTCTGCAAGATCCCCCAAAAAACTGCCCTAGGTAATTTCAAATTTATGTTTCGACTTTCTCAAACTACCCCTGCTGGTTCCTAGGGAGAAGTGCTGCTGGACAATTATTAGGATCGGCAAAACCTACTCAAATCGCTTAGGATTTTCTTGAGCACCCGAGGACCTGGTCCCAAGTTTCTGTACCCATGATCTCTGTTCCATGGGGTATCGGGAGCCGGTCGGCTGCTGGTTTTCCAACATGCTGGTCCAACAGAAGCCAGATGTTTGTTGGACCTGATCCTTTCTGTTCTTTTTTTTTTTTAAATCAGAAAAAGTTTTATTGTGCCAGCAGAAATGATACACACATTACATATCCATATAATGCAAAACATCTGAAAACAGCACTTTACATCAATACAGACAAATAAAATAGCGGCACCAAAGCAGTACACAAAACAGATTGTCTTTCTTTTCTTAGTAACACTAAACAATATCCTAAAGACCCCTACACACGCGCAAAATTTCAGACGATTTTTATTGAACGGTTTGATGTTGTCCAGCATTCGGCCCGTCTGTATGGGATTTAGGATATGGTTTAGTTTCCATAAGGACAGGAAGGATTGACCTCTACCAATTATTGCTGAGATGAAAATTAGAAGCATCATGTAGGCAGGCTATTTCTTAAATTTTTCTACTTAAATTTAATCAATATAATTTTTGTTATAAGTATTACCATAAACACTATGGACTAACTGAATTGTTTTAATTCATTTCAGTTTGAGCTATTGCATATTATACACAGGCATTTTAGGTCTCCAAGAAATTAAAAATCCTTTATCTCCTAGAAACATGTTTTTTTTTCGTTTTTCTGGAAATCCATTTTATAGATAATTGAGAACCCTAAATCTGAGGACTTCAGTCTTACTAATCCCAGGTAAAAAAAAATAATGCAAAATTGCCAGTCTACTCTTTTCCTTTAACACAATTGCAAACCTACAGCCAAAGCAGCTCATGCATTCAATATTACGCCTGGAGGAACAGTGCAGATTTCACCTCTATGAAGTGCAACATGAGTCAGTACTAAATGTTTTGTTGGCACTGCCTGCAGCGGATATAGTCATAAATAAAATATGTACAATGTGCCATGTAACTGTACTTTCTAGACCTGCTTTTCATATATAATGTCCATTTTACTTCTTGGTAAATGAGAGGTTACTAAAACATATGCCCCTTCCCCAATATCATAGCAACAAACTAGGGAATACTTATTATGTCTAACTTATTAATTCTAACAAACACGTCCATATTCCGAAGATCTACACTTTTACAGTGACACCACATACTGGCAGGCAGGTACTAAAAGGGGTCCTGGCACACAGCATGCAACACTAAAAAAAGACTTATTTATACAGTTATAGGGAATAAAAATCAATTTACATGGCTGGAGAACTAAGGGACGATGTGCTCATCAATATGGCATGGCATAGATTGGGATTATAATGATGTGCTTGGCAGTGAAGTCAAAGAACAGACATGTTTAGAAAACTGTAGGTATCCTTACACATAAGATACCACTGATGCCAATTTTTAAATACTTCAGTGACTGTAGGATCCAAATGTTTTCCAAAAGCTGAACAGTAAAAATCGAGGTGTGTCATGAAAAAGGCATCAGTGTACACAACAGACGTATAATATCCAAACATAATGCTAGCAGTAGCTAACCTACCAATTGGTTAACATACTGCCAACCATTTCCTTTCACTGTGTAATCAGCCCCATGAATCGTTATTTACTTTGTAAAAAAAATAGGCTTGATGTACTAAGCTTTTTCATACAAATTTATAAGTTCGGGGCAGGTTGTTGTATTTATGGAAATGGGAAAATCAAAAGGCGGCTGAATAGTAAAACGTGGAAAGGAGCGATTCAGGTGTTTGATGCAAGTCATCCTGTTTTAGTTATAGCTTATATAGATTAAAATGTGCTGGTTTTCTAATGTAGACAGCATAACAAAATGTGCCATTGCATCAATACATTTAAAACAATTATTAAGATTCTTTTGGAGATTCATAAACTCTTTTCATGCATTAAGGTAAAAAACCTGTGTGCAGCTTCAGATTGTTGAGCAAAAGCCTGTTATAGACAGAAACTTGAGTCCCCTTTTGGGTGTGTAGCAAAATCAGTGTCCAGCTTACATTCCTGTGGCTACTGATCCCAGTACCAGCTCTTCAGGCCCTGCCAGCCTGCAGCTGCCCTTTTCACTAGCCCCCCTGGCTACTTCTCCACAGTCCTCACAGACTGACACTCACTCATCAGCCCACTCGTCTGAGTCCTCTGTTGAACCCATTTACATGCTGACCTGCGCCTGCTGTCCTCTCCTTGCTCCTGTGCCTCCAGGAAGGATATGCTGTTCTAGAGGGTCCCTCCAGCACCTGAGCCCCAAGCCCGAAGTCACCTCCCCCCCCCCAGACTAGGTGGCACCCTCAAGGGCCACAGCCAGCGTCCTCGGCACTCCTTTTCCATCTTCTAACTGACTGCTGGCATGACCTAAGAGTATTTGTGAGGTACCTGCCCCCTGCCGGACCATTTTGCTGGGGATTGACTGAGACCCTCATTAATACTCCAAGCAGCTTCTCCTAGACTCCTATTTCTACTTCTGGAAACTTCTCCAAGGTTCCAGAGAGCAGGGGGAGTTACCAGAGTTGTTGCTTGCCGAGGCATCCAGCCTCCCTGATTAACTGACCCAGATTTCCTACACTAATAACTATATACACTAGCACTCACTAGAGGGTGCTACATACGTATATAAGCTTGATGTCAATACAGCGCTGTGCATGCTAAATAGATTCCAGGTGCATAAAAACGGAAGGTGTTCAATGTGTTATAGTTCATTTTCTTTAGAAAACAGACACATTGAGTATAAATTTTGATGTCTTGCCCGCATACTGTAAAGAAAGACCCTTGCTCGCTGTGTGGAAGCAGTAGTTTCTCTGCAGAGGTCTGAAATGCTGTCTGCCGAGTCACACTGATAGATCTCTAGCTTGCAAAGGAAGCCTTTAGTACTACGATTTACCGATGTAAAAATAAAAATGCAAGCAATATTTATCTGCATAATACTAGAGCTTTGTTGTAGTACAGAAAAGCTTACTAGTGTGAGATTGTGGCCATAGCTGTACTCACAGTGGCGTTGGAGTCTCCTGCAGCCATGGATGGATGGTGCAGGGCACGGGTCCAGTCTTCGCATATCCATGCTGCTCATAGTGGTGGAATGGCGGGCCAGGATCGGATATTCAGATCAGGACTTGGGAGGCATGTCCACTGCTGTGCTGCCATTCATTTAAACATGGCACCAGGCAGCGCCATGAAGTCACTGACTCACTGCGCATGCGTATGGCCAAAAATAGACGAGTATATCTGAGCCCATGCGCATGTGCCGTTCCAAAGTCGTCCTGTAACTATATTTTTTACGGATGGTTGGCAACCTTGTGCCACCCCTCTGGTGGGTGTCACCCTGGTATGGTCTGCACCCCCCATAGCAACACCACTAGAAAACACTAAGTGCTCAATATTTTACCCTTATTTTTTAAAAGGAATTCCCTGTGAAAGTAGAAAATCTCCTGTCTTGCACTAGCTGCAGATAGGACCTACTGATCTCCAATCAGCAGAGCTCATTCTCCCTGCAGGCTATAGGATTTTTTTAGAATCTGCCAGGACAAGCACAAAAGTAATTGTTTTACTTTTAGGGCCCCTTCACATATAGCCAGGCGACTAGTGTTTTTCCGCACTAGAAGAATGCTAATCGCCACTAGGGCACATAAAAAACAGTTGTTTTCCATGTACCCCATTCACAATTCAATGCAGCCTGGAGCTGCAGTGCAGTGAGCTGTGATAAAATTCAGACATTCTGCACAGAAAGGCCTCCATATCTCAATGTGCAACAGCGCAATGCATAGCAGCGCTGTGCAGTGACATGAATGAAAACGTCACTTTGTAAACTTCAAGTAAAAAAATAAAAAAGTAAAAAATAAAAAGGGGGGGGGGAGCATGTGATGTGCTGAAAGGCGCACAACACTGCCCCCTACTGTTAGCTCACTGCAGCTGAAACTGCTAGCTGTCCATGCTCTAAACTGCTCCGGTTTAGTACGAAAGCAGTGTGAACGGGATCAACGTCTGACAAGTTTTTAACAGCGAAAACCAAAGAACTATACTGAACCTATCCTTCAAAGTCTGAAAGGCAGACCAGAATAACGGCCTAAGCAGCTTTCTGCATAGGGAACTCCATAGAGTAATAAAGGGATGAGGCTGCACTTATACTGACGAGGTTAGCTCCATTGCATCAGCCAGGGACCGACTTGGCACAGCGGTGCTGATATACAGTAAATGCACAGTGGAAGGACACTCCATTTATATACATGGGTTGCATCGGGGTACATTGAACTGCTGGCTCAGAACAACTGGCTTTTGTATACAAAAAAAACCTCTCAGAACCAAAAACTAATATATATTGCGCTACATGCTTACATCTTTATTTTCCTTCTATTTTTTTATTTTGCACTGGTTATTTAAATCAGATATGTCAGCGGGGCAACATATGCTAAAGAAATAACTATGACAACCGTGTGACTATTTCATATTCAAAAGTGTCAAAATTCTACGCGGATTTCCTTGTCATTTAGATTCTCCATGAGAAAATCTCTTTCAGGGTACGGCTTCTGGCGGCTGAAGCAGAATGGTGAGGATTTGAATAAGTAAATAATGAAAGGTGTCAAAACAAAATGATTTTTTGGTTTAACACATTTCCATTGTCCCATTGTTACATTCAAAGCACGAGGCAGACACAAAAAATCTATTATTTAATACTTAATATGTTCCATTTGCTAAACTGTCATAAAAGAGAATCTGTAATTTTTATGATTTGTTAAATATATCTTCAGTGAATGCATCATCTCCGTGTATGCAATACAGTAATTTAAAATGTTTTTAAACCTTACTTGTAGCTTGAGAAACCTATGGGCCATTTAACATTAAATTGTTTATTAAGGTATATGTGAACCCTCATCTTGAAAAGCATCCTAAAAATCCTTAAAATGGAAATAAGAAAAGCATTTGTGTATACCTAAAAAATAAAAATGTAGAAAATAAATTATATATATATATTATATATATATATATATATATATATATATATATATATATATATACACACACATATATATATATATATATATATATACACATATATATATATATATATATATATATATACACACACACATATACACATACATACATACACACACACACAATTATATTTATTATATTTTTTTATTCATTTTATTTTACACACACGCATACAAGTGATCAAAACATACCCTTTGTACTCAATCGAATAAGGAATTCAGAGAGCAAGGGTATGAGAAACCGCAGGACAATAGTCTCCCCAGCTAGAAAACCGAACTTGCTATGCTCTCATGCTTAGTGTGGCCAGTTTTTTTAATAGGTAAAGAGAGGAGGATACTTTTTCATATAAGCACATGGTACAAAAGGCATACATCAGGAATATGAAATGTTGGGTTACCATATTCTTTTATAATATTATACAGAACAATGAATGTGCCCAGTTCATGCCATGTGTTCTATATAGGGGCATATAAGACCTTGGACATGTCTATCCCTAATATGTGCTCTGTATAGGGATGTACTGTCCAAAGAGGGTGCCTATTCCCATTATAATCTTGGTAGAAGAATTTACAGGACAAGTGAGAGTTACCTAGTTGCTACTGTTCTATCTTTTCTTGAATGAGATACCAAGTTTTGGGTAGAGTGGGGGGTGATTAGATGACCTTTGTGGTTTTTATATTTGTCTCTGTCCATGTTAGGGGGATTCGCCCTCTATATTTTGTCTTGGTGACTGTTATCACTAGGAGTAAAAGTGAAAGAAAATCCCCAAATTTTGAGTTGTCAACAGAACCAGAACAGAAGACACATTTTCAATGTAAGCACTGGCTCTGGCGACGATAAGGAATTTCTCTCTCAATTCCTGTTGTAGCTTTGGACAGCAAATGAAGGGAAATCTTCCCAATGGTGAACCCTCCACCTCTCTATCCAAAATGAAAAAAATACGTTTTTTTTTTAGGTAAGAACCTGTTGCAACCAGCCATGCCAATAAATTGGCACTAGCGGCTATATATTAGGTGGCTCTCTGGCTAAAACACATTTCATTTTGGACCTTTGAGAAGGTTATATTTGACAAAACCTACCAGGACAGGGCCACGCATGCGATGTCATCGTGATCTAGATGTGTCCTTCATGTTGATGAGATTACACAGCGCTGTATCGGTCTTTTTTTCTATGTACGTGCAGTTTCTAGTTTTTTATAAAATGGTGGAGAAAGTCCCATCAACTGGCCCTGGGGGTCCTCTTTACCCTTAATGCGAGGGCAATCTGACAGCCTTGTGTGGTTTTGCATCTGATCTGCTATCAAGTTGTGTGTCCTACAGTGTATCAGGGAGCTTCTATCCAAGCCAGTTATGACCTTTCTATTCATTTAGGAGGTCATGAAACTCCAAAAGCCTCCATACATTCAAATGTGGTGATGGTTTATTAAACTGGTGGAGGATGCACCGATTTATTTGATTTCTCAGAACTATGTGATCAACACATGGAAGTTACATTTTTTCACTTTAAATGATCTTTTTTAGTGTTAGTTTCTTTGGCATTTCACCAACCTTTGCACTATAATTACTTTGTTTAGGGCAGCACAATATTTTTAGACATTTCATTTTGGGAATAAGTTGGGAAACAGCTAGGTCCTCTGCAAGGTGTTTTGACAAGGTTCAACTTTAAAAGAGAGCTCCACTCAAAAATGGGAAGCTCTGCTTGTTTGCTTCCTCCCCCCTCCTTTTTCACTTTTGGGAGGTCGGGGGCGGGTACCTGTTTTTAACAGGTACCCATCCTCCACTTCCAGGAGACCTTGCAGCGGCAACCTCAGCCCCCCTCCTCCTTCCCTCTGCCTCCGTGGCAGTTAGAAAGCGCAGGGCTCTTCGCACATGCGCAGAAGGGAAATAGTAAGCTTCAATGATGGTTTCCCTCACCATGAATGGCGGCGGCAGCACCCAAGAGCCGATTGGAAAATTGGCTGGGGTGCCGACATCGTGGGATCCCTGGACAGGTAAGTGTCCCAATATTAAAAGTCAGTAGCTACAGTATATGTGCGTGGGGGGGTGGAACTTCTCTTTAAACTCTGTGGAAAAAAAAAAAAAACAGCTTGAGGCGGGTGCAATAGTCAATTATGGATGTCATAGTGATGTGCAGCAGGACTCAGATGTGGCTTGCATTGTGGTAGGCACTAGGCAGAGGTGCATGCCGAAGAGCTCAGGAACGAGGATGCAAACTAGTATTTTACTGCCTGGAGGAAAACATTAAAATGGCAACTTGACTAAATATTTAATTATCCTTTAAAGGAGGTATTAAATCCAATAGCAAAGCCAGCGGGTCTGTTTTTCAGCAGCACAAACTCTCCAGCAGAATGTATCAACTACCAAGATGAGACAAACCATTGAATACTGACAGGGGTGTGTAAGATGATCAACTTTTCCTTGTGTAAAACCTTTATCCCAAAAGGAAAACAAATTGTTTTCTGTAACTGGCTATAAAGTGTGAGCTGGAGTTTGATTTTAATTTAAACATTTAACACTCCTTCCCTGTAAGATTGATAATACTGCTGCGTGCTGTCACCACAGCCACCACATCTAATGTCTGGTAAGCTGCAATACATAAAATTTCTGGTTTTGGGTTCAATACTGCTTTAACCACTTGCCGCCCGCCAATGACAGACTGACGTCGGCAAAGTGGTTTCAATATCCTGAGTGGACGTCATATGACGTCCTCAGGATATTGAGCCAATGCGCGCCCCCGGGGGCGCGCATCACGGTGATCGTTGTTGCAGGGTGTCAGTCTGACACCCCGCAACACCGATCTAGGTAAAGAGTCCCTCACGGAGACTCTTCACCACGTGATCAGCCGTGTCCAATCACCGCTGATCACAATGTAAACAGGAAAAGCCGGTAATCGGCTTTTCCTCACTCGCATCTGTCAGATGCGAGTAGAGGAAAGCCAATCGGCTGCTCCTCTGACAGGGGGGGGGGTTGTGCTGATTAATTATCACAGCCCCCCCGAGGAAGCCCACTGGACCACCAGGGATGCCACTAGACCACCAGGGATGTAAAACCAAAACCAAAACACAGGTATGCCACCCTAGACCACCAGGGATGACAAAGACACAAATAATGGATGCCAATCAGTGCCCGCAATGGATGCCAATCAGTGCCCACAATGGGCATCACTGATTGGCAGGCATTGTTTGGTACTGATTAGCATCCATTAGTACAACACATACGATAGTGCCACCTATCAGTGCCCATCTATGCCCATCCGTGCCACCTCTTAGTGCCCATCCGTGCCGCCTATCCGTGCCTCCTATCCGTGCCCATCCATGCCGCCTATCAGTGCCCATCCGTGCCGCCCATCAGTGTCCCATATTAGTGCCCATCATCAGTGCCACCACATCAGTGCCACCTCATCGGTGCCGCCTTATCAGTGCCCGTCAGTGCAGTACCATCAGTGCTCATTAGTGAAGGAGAAAATGTACTTATTTACAATGTTTTATAACAGAAACAAAAAAAACTTATTTTTTTAAAATTTTCGGTCATTAAATTTTTTTTGCAGAAAAAAAAAAAAAAAAAAAAATCGCAGAGGTGATCAAATACCACCAAAAGAAAGCTCTATTTGTGGGTACAAAATTATAAAAATTTAGTTTGGGTACATGTAGCATGACCGCGCAATTGTCATTCAAAGTGCAACAGCACTGAAAGCTAAAAATTGGTCTGGGCGGGAAGGTGTACAAGTGCCCTGTATGGAAGTGGTTAAAGAATGAAGTTTCAAATTTAACTAAAACCTTTACCCCAGATGAATCTGGGAATTACAGCATTAGGTTTATTATTATTTGCTTAATAACAATATCTTCAAAATTATAAGCAAGAATATATTTTATGTCAAAACGCAGAACATTTTGTGAAAAGCTATCCTGATTTTTCAACCCTTTACTAGGAATGAAATGTGCGCCAATTAACGCCAAGATGGTACGAGCAGGATCGTAATTACGTGATTCTCCTTTTTTCTTTTAGCCCTTCTATTAAATATTCTACACTACCTTGGAGAAAACAATTCATTTTAGTGACAAGCTGTGCAGTGAAAGTGTTACTTACGCCCACGCCTCTCTGAGAATGAAGCTTCTGGTTTACAAAAGATCTATCCCACTCATTTTTTTTTTTTTTTTTTTTTTTTTTAAGTATGGGAAAAAGGGCAAGGCAAGGTTCATCAGAGCACTAACTCCTTCAATAAAGCCCTGCCAGAGCAAGAGCTCTTCAAGAAAAAATTTCCAGAAGGATTAAATCAACAATGCGGCAAATTGTCTCATAGAGAGGTGTACTTGTAAAACTCATTATTACCAAACAAAAAAAAGCTACAAAACATTTGAACATAACTTGTATGTTTTATTTTCAAATACAAAAAAAAATACACATAAAAAAAAAAAACACAGCAACGTGCAATAAAATGCATTAAATTACCACAAAGCAGCATTGTGAAAATGTTAAAATCTGATTGGTGGTCAAGTCAACCTTTGTTTTTGATTTAACAGCAACCAATGGCACCATATGCATCTTATTTTGCACAGTTTTCCAGACCTGTGAATCATTAGGAATACAGATAATTATCCTTGCCATTGCTAATACATTCTAGGAGATTAGCAGGGGGGAAGAAGTGTGCGAGCTGATAGTGGGATTTTGTATACTCTGTGCTTGCTTCTAAGGTCTCATATGCCTGTGGACACGTTGGCCCCTTGGCATCAAATTCTATTGTTTTAGGGCACCTGGGAGGTCAGGTACAGTGCTTGGCCCCAATGCCAGAAGCCTGTGAAAATCTAGGACAGACTGAAATACACAGTAGCTTAATGCTGTACAAGGCTTTTAGAGCCGAAACATTCAGGGCATAGGTGTGCACACAGGGTGTGCCTGGGCACCCCCTAATCACCATTCACCAAGTGCACATTAGCTTAATCACTGTGTGGAGCAGCGGGGAGATGGGGAAGATCTCCCTTTTACCAGCTTTGCTATAAGAGAAGTGATTATGCACTTCTTTCACTGTGTCGACAGGGAGATCAATGTGCCAGGGGAATATATATATATATATATATATATATATATATATATATATATATATATATATATATATATACACACACACACACACACACACACACACACACACACACATATAATATATACACATATATATACACACACACACACACACATATATATACACGCACACACATATGTGTGTTTGAGCTTTGGGGTGTACACCCTAATGCAATAGGCTGCGCACACCTATGATTCAGGGAGGTATGCCACATATGCAGAGTTCCTGCTAAGCACATTTTGCCTGATGGAAGCCCTTTAGAGTTTAGTTTAGTTTATACTCTGTCCCGCGAGTCTGG